>NW_026997351.1:2130298-2739198 GCF_035044405.1 Drosophila montana | reverse complement strand
AAAAGACTAATAAAACTAATCCGAAGACCTTCGTTCATCATGAAAGCCAACATTAGAGAAAATACTATGGAACATTCGCAATAATTTCTTAAAGCTCACATCCAAAAATAGCGCATAGTACGAATATAATTGAATTTTTTAAATGTCCGGAACTAAACATGTTCTGGAAATAAAAAATGGAACAGATCGGTGTGAAAAATGTGCTTAAGAATTTATAAAATTGAGCAGCATAGAGAAAGAGCTGGCGAACAGAAGATGCACACACAGGCACACACACAACCACTGGGAAATGTTTAAGCGGAAATTTTAATAAAAATTATATACAATTTAATTCAAACAGTGAAAATACACACGCACGCACACACACGGAGCCGTTTTGTGGGCTGTCGTGTGATAAAATAATAAAAAAAACTATGCAAAAGCAATGTGCCATATATATTGAAAGAATTATATAGACGCGTATGTGGACTATGTGGACGCAGATCCGCTGAAAGAGCTGTTGATATCGTTCACGGAATGTCAGATGAGCACGTTCAACTCGCCCAATTGACGGCCCATTCAAATTAATTGCGTGTCGGTGTATCTGTATCTGTATCTGTATCTGTATCTGTATCTGTATCTGTATCTGTATCTGTATCTGTATCTGTATCTGTATCTGTATCTGTATCTGTATCTGTATCTGTATCTGTATCTGTATCTGTATCTGTATCTGTATCTGTATCTGTATCTGTATCTGTATCTGTATCTGTATCTGTATCTGTATCTGTATCTGTATCTGTATCTGTATCTGTATCTGTATCTGTATCTGTATCTAAATTTAAATTTGTATCTCTATCTTTATCTGTATCTATATCTACATATTTGGCTCTGCGTCCGTGGATTGCTGGGCCGTTGCCGCTATGACTCTGTCATTTTTGGCGGCATCCTTCATGCCAGCTGCTCAGTTAAAGCACATTAGTTCGATCCCGTGGACGGCTGGAAACCATTTTTGGCAGTGCAGCTTTTGACTTTTTCCATGTGAAATTAAATTTCCTAATAAATATACTAGTGCTAGCATGTGGGTAGGGTCTGGCTGGTAAGGCGTCGCGTAGCGTTGGCAAACGTCGGTCGCATCCGCTTGTGCCGATTTTCCAATGCAAAAACCCGCAACACCACCAGAGACCCACTTTCTTGTGCCCGTGCCAACCGAATCCAGCGACCCCCGCGGGACGTATTTGTGCTGCGCTCGGTTTGTTCGCTTGCACTTCCTTCCGGCTGGGCCTCATGCACCGACAACGAAAAAAACCTCAAGTAAACAGACGATGCAGCCCACCACCTGCCTTCGCCTCTAACCGTTACAACCAACTACCGCCCACCGCCCACTGAGGTTCCGTCTTCTTTGCACAAATTGAATTCTCGAGCGCACATTTTCATTTGACTGTGAGTATGTGTGTGTGTGTATTTGTTAATTTTCGCACTGGAAAATTGCATCAACTGGTTTACAACTTTTTGTACAGTCGTAACAACAGCAAAATACGGCAAATATCTAACTTTTCGAAGTTAGAAGGCTTGACTATGCCTAGCGCAAAGTTCACAATTCAGCTGGCCCAGCCTAGACGGCCTGACTACAACAACAGCAACAACTGCAGCAGGAACAACAACAACAAAGAACAACAACCTCATGCACTGCCATTAAGTATACCACAAGGCAGCCGCATCTCAACCTTTCAGACGTCATGTCACGCCACGGAGATCGATAGATTGCGTGTTCACATACCAATTTCTGCTGATAATTGTTAAAATTGGCTGAAATGTAGCACAGTGTACAGTCAGTCATTAGCCAGGCCTGGCGAAAAACAGCCAAGAATTAGGTATATGGGGCTGCAATAGCTTATAACTTAAATGGTTTATGTATATATAAAGAGATGTGTTGATATAGATACTGAAAATGATAATGATAAAGTTATAGATATAAATGTAGATAAAGCTGAAGAGTAAATTAAAGAGAAAGTTAAAGATAAAGATATCGATACATATAAATAAACAGGTAAGTATTAAAATACAGATCAGTACTCAATTAGAGATTAAGATCAAGATAATAGTAAGAATAAAGATAAATTTTAAGATAAAAATAAAAATAAGGAAAAGGTGAACGACATAGATAAAGATGAAAATAAAGAATGATTAAGATAAGATAAAGTTGAATAGAAAGGCAATGATAAGGACATATGAAAATAATGATACGAATAAAGATAATTATAAGGATAACTATGAGGATAGTGCTAGAGATGAACAGGGAGATAAAGATACATAGATATATAGATATATAGACATATAGGTATATAGATGTATAAATATATATAGATATATAAATATATAGATGTATAGATATTTAGATGTATAGATGATCAGATATACAGTGACATATATAGAAGTAACTTTAAAGAAATGAGATCCTGCCTAGTCTAAAGATAGGCGATGCCAGTCCAAGGTCACAGCACCGATGTACCCTCTCTCCAATAGGGTATACGTGGCCGTTCCCTGATAAAACACTCATTTAAATGATAATTACGCTACTCGTTATCCTAGAACCGAACATGTCAGTTGGATGTTAACTACATTTGTATGCAGTTTGGGTTTCGGGGTGCCCGGGTGTCTGGATATCTGGATGCCTGGATGCGCGGGTGGTTTTGGTGCGGGGGGTGCCGGGGGGGTGCTTGGGGCATGCCTTTTGTCCTGATCCATGGGGTGCATTTTAATTTATGAGCAAATTTTGCGTATCTAATGCACAGCGTCCTGCACTTTGTGTGCACAATTAAATTTTCAATGTAATTTCACGCACAAATGCCTTCAATTGCATGCGGCGCCGCGTGGGCTCTCGATTTTGTGGTTAGGTGCCCTCGAAGGTGGTGCGGGGCAGGGGGCAACGTGCAGCGTGCAGCGGGTGGACTTCGCAGCGGCGGGTCATAGGCCCAAGCTAGCGATTAGCATCGTGTGCATCACGTGAAGCGACATAATCATCATAATCGCATTGACACTACAAATGAACGCGCGCCACGGCTGAGGGACTGGCGGGCGGTTGGGCGGTTGGGCGGTTAGGCGTAGGTAACGGGACACCGCCAATGGAGATGGGTGGCGCAACAGGAAGGCTGCACTTATCGACAACATTCACGCGCTTGAGTGGCATCAACATTTTTATGGCCGTTGTTGTTTTGGCAAACGGCCGATTAACGTCGCTTATCAATTAGCACAGTTCGCCAGCTATCAAAGAGCCGATGGCAAAGCCCCTCGCATCGATAAGGCGGAAACAGACCCAGACCAACGGCCCCGCCTTATCATCTGCGTGCGTGCGTGCGTGCATGTGTGCGTACGTGTGCGTATTATATGCAACTTTTGTGCGCTCTGCGTCTATGTGCTTTAAGCTGCTCTTGCATAACTATTAAAAAAGCCGAGCTGTTAATCAATAAGTCAATTTAAAATTGATTACCACGCGTTCTGAATGCCCAGAAAGGCAGCGAGCATATGAAGAGAATATTTATGTTATATTTATATATATAAATAAGTATAAAGGGCACTTAAAGAATATCAAGTTTCCCACAATTGATATGATAAAACGATTGCATTCCGAGTAGTATATCAAATAGTACAAAAACAAATTATAAATTATTCAAGATTTGTAATCACGAACTTGGTCGGATAGAAATCGAGCTATAATTATATATATGCATGTATAATCTTAGATATTTGTAATCCCGTCTGCTTATCCTATTATTTTGTATTTTAGGAAGCACAATTCTCGATTCTTATCTCACACATTTCATGCTCTTTTCATGCGCTCTTTTGCTCCAGGGTCACTTTATTTCTAGCCGCTTTTCAACACTGTTCCGCCGCACAGTGTTTGCCAACTAGTTAGAAAACAAAAGACGCCGTTGTTGTTGTTGCTTCTAGTCTTTCGACCTTCAAGTAACCACCAAACGCATAGCCACCACCCACAGACACCACCAGGCCAGCATTGTTGCCCCCCCCCCCCCCCACTCTTTGCCTCTCTCGCTTTTGAGTGCTGTGAAGTGTATGCGTTGTAATGTGCGTTAATAAATTTAATTTTAGCCTCTTTCTCTGGCTCTGGCTGTGGGTGTGTCCCTGCCCCTCTCCCTGCCACTGCCCCTGGCACTGGCACTGCCTCATCCGTTGAACCATCAAGTTTAAAGTGTCGCCGGAGTCAACACAACTCAACTCGATGCTCGTTTCTCGTTTTTATCAGTTTAATGGGCGGGCCGTAATGCAATTTGTGCGACACCCCGAACCCCCGACACCCGAAAACAACCCACTGCCGAAGTGCCCCGTGGCCCCCCAACCCCGCCAAGTCCACGAGCCGCTTAGAGGAAGATATGAGTTCTCTGCCGCTGTTGTGTAAAGCAATTTTGATAAATTTATGTGAAATACGCTTTCATGATAAGCTAATTAAATTCAATCGCTGTAACCAACTGCCAAAAACCGAAATGCCCCAGCCACTTACAGCTCCTGCCCCTTGCCCCGAGCCTCGCCGCTTGCCACCAGCTACCGCTCCCCCGCCCTCACTCACCATCCCTGCCCTTGCAAGCAAATTCCCAGCGAGTACGTTCGGCAGTCGCTGCGCCTGTTAAAGCCCAGCAATTGTTTCCATATCGCTGAATCGACTACAAAAATCAGCTGCGGATTGGAAGCCAACATGGGATTAGGAAATGAGCGCAGTCATATAGGAGGGCCAAAGGATACACAACAAGTTAAATGGTTAAAGCTGATGCAGAGAACAAGGTGAGTCGATATTTAGACAGGAAACAGGCTTTAAAGAAAAGAGTTAAGCTGACAGTACGGAACAGAATGGAATGGAACGAAAAATATCACAGCTGGAATAAAATAGAATGGCCTTGAATTGAATGTAAGTTAATAAAAATCTAAAATAATATATATATACCGTGTATATATACATATATATATACATATATATAAAGCGAGGGAATATGGAGTATTACTAAATAGAGGTAAGAAAATATCACAGCTGGGATATAGGAAATATAAAATATAAATAGAGGTAAGAAAATATCACAGCTGGAATATAGGAAAATATCATTGAATTAAATACAAAGAAATAAGAATGAAATAATATAAATATAATAAAGAATAAAACAAAGTATTACTAAATAGAGGTAACGAGTGGAATGGAACGAAATAGAATATGATTGATAGAATAAAATAAAATAGAAACAAGTAAGAGGTTCTAGTCGGGAGCTCTCGACTAGGGGATACCCTGAACCATCTTCTTCCAACAGGCGATAGGTATAAAATGAAAGATATTTGATATACATATATACATATACTATTCTAGAAGCTACATTTCAAGTTTGGTGACCCTAGCTCATATTATTTGCCGAAATTGCCCAAAAAACAGGATTTCGATATCGATTTTTATCGATTACTTGGAAACGGGGCAAGTTATCGAATATCGGAAACAAACTCGATCAGCACGGGCACTAGGAGGACCTACAGCCAAAATGGCTCTAGCTTTTATAGGTTCTGAGATCCTTGCGTTCATACATACGGAAAGACGGACAGACGGACGGACGGACAGACGGACGGACGGACAGACAGACGGACATGGCTAGATCGACTCGGCTGTTGATGCTGATCAAGAATATATGTATATACTTTATGGGGTCGGAGATGCTTCCTTCTGCCTGTTACATACATTTGCACAAATATATTATACCCTTTTTACCCATTTTTAATGGGTTCAGGGTATAAAAATAAGAATGGCATATAATATAATACAAGTTATAAACACACCAATAGCATAAAACAGATTATTATTTCACAGAAGTAAGTACTTGGATATTTACCTGCAGATAATTACAAAACGAAAGTTTTCAAACGATTCTCTGTTGGTAACTGGAAAGCTGCAAATAAGTGCGGATAATTATATTTGCGCAGACACGCACGTATGTTCGTATGTAAACAGCTACATACATCATTAAAAACATCATCAATTAATTATAAAAAATGTTTTTTTTTTTTTGTTTATTGAAAACAGAAGAAGAAGCACAATACACATGTTGAACATCCACTCATTGCAATACACATGGTAAAAGCGACAGCCCTGCGCCTGGCACTTTTGCTGAACGAACGTCAACTGAATGATTCGTATATAATATGAGCTATTGAATAATATCTAACGAACTGAAATCAATGTTTAATTGCATAAAACATGCGCCATTATGATAATTATAATTAGGGCTGACATCATGACAGCAGCCGACATTATATTTGTATTCAATTCTCATTACGTTTAATGCATAACCAACCATAAAAAGAGAAAATCCATTCGTTGTGGGCGAATGACTTTTGAATACCCTGTAGCCTAGTGTTTGAAAATGCTGTGATAAAGTAGCAGAAGCAGTGTTCTATAAGTATATATGAGTGAGAAGTTTCAAATCCAAATAAGACAGATCCAAAGAGTTGGCCCAACATGTAGGCACATCCAAGATATATGATTTACTATTCATGATGATTTACTTACCACGTATACTTGATATACATGAGTTATTATTTTTTTAGTGTTGGCCAAGTTAATACAATCGTCTTATGTTGAGGTTATCTGGAACTTTGTAAAGCTCGTTTGATCTAACGGTTATGGCATAGATAAATGTGCTCACATATATTGCTTCACACCATTCGCTAAACTTTTCCATGTTCACTTTTCTGTTTGTCTCTTATTTACAACGCAATCAAATTTAACTGTTTAAACAAGCGTTGAAAAGATTTCGATCCAACACACACGCGCGCACACACACACACACACACACATAAAGATATACACGCACACACTCACGTATGCGGGCTGCAGCAGCCATATAGCAAGTGGGAAACGTTGACGGCGGCAGCAAGGACGGCGGCGTTGAGAAAATGCAAAACAATTTCAGGCGAATTAGCGTAATTGTCTCGCCGCTGCCGTTGTCGCTGCTGCTGCTGATGCTGCTTCTTCGCCGTCAAGACAATGAACATGACGGCGAATAGCGAATGGCAAATGGCGACTGCAGCGTCAATGCCAGCGTCAACAGCAGCAGCAGCAGCCGCAGTTGGAAAAATGTGGGAGGCAGGCAGACAGAAACTGAAGCAGGAACGGAAGCAGCAGCAGCGGCAGCAGCAGCAGCAGCCAAGCTACTTAATCCTCTAATTTGTGTGTGCTGCTGTTGTGCCAGCATCAAATAACAGACACACACACAGACAACCACACGCCACCCCTCGCAGCCTCACAGCCAGTCGCCCGCCCTTCCACGACAATGGCGGCGCAGGCTTCATTTGTATGCAAAAATGTAAACCAAAAAATCAGCGAGAATGTTAAATCCAACAAAATGCATTTAACACATAAAAATTTGCATAGAAAGTGGCTTTGGTATGTTTGGTATTTTTCTGCCGCCACAGTCACACTTAACTCCCGCAACAGCAGCAGCAGCATAGACAAAACGCGAGAGCGCTGCTGGGCGAGGTGTGACAGTGCGAGTGCGAGTGGGAGTGCGAGTGAAAGGGACAATGATGTTTATTGTGGAATGTCGCTGCGTAGATTTAATTTTAATTTCACTTTTTCTTTTACTATTATTGTTATTTGTTTTATGTGTGGCAGCCACGCCCAACACTACATGGCCCACCACTAATCTGGCACTTATTTGTGCTAATAACACACACACGCGCGCGAGCACACCGCTTGCTGGTCGCAATCTAATTTGACTGCTTCTTTCATTTTGCCACTGCACTTCAAGACGTTCACCGTTAGTTTTGGCATTCTCTCTCCCCCTTTCGCTGTCTGCTGCGAGCGGCGCCACAAAAGTTTTCAATTGTTTTGCTATTTCTTATTAAGTTCTATGTTTGCGTTTTATTTCGATCATTGGTGAACGCCGCCGCCTAAATTTGAAACTCCTCGCGCTCAGCCAATTTTTGTATGTGTGTGTTTTTTATGCGTTTGCTGTTATTGTGTGTATTGTTTTTTTGTATGTTGTTTTTGCATGTGTTGAGATTCTCATGAAATTTGCATACAAATTGCGTCTGGCGCTGGGCGTTGTACAACTGTTGTACAGTAACCAGGGAGATGTTGCCCAGAATCAGCCCGGGCTCCATTCCGTGGACCAGCCGCTCCTCGCACGCGCCCGAATAAAGGGTGAAGGTTAACAACAACTACGACATCAACTACGACAACAACAACAACAACAGCATCTGGCAGCTGTCAATTATGTGGGCTTCTATCAATAATCAGGACTGGGCACACCCCAATATACATACATACATTTTGGCCAGCAATCATAAAAGAATATACTCGCACTTTTATCTGCGCACTTATCATTTATCTAACCGAAAACAACAACAATTTTATAGGTCATTTCAGCAGCGGGATAACTCAGAAAGTCCTTTCTATATTTTTCACAAGCACACAAATTGACATCATTTCCAGTCCAATTTCCACAGGAGGGCACAGTAAACTAAAGCTGAACATCCTTAAATGTAGTTTCTTTCGGGGTTTTAGCTGTCAGTTGGGTTCGCGTTCAACTTAAAGCCTTATCCTCCAACCAATCTTCAGTGGGTTCGACTTATCATACAAATATTCAGAAATGCAAAATAGCTGCTCCAGAAATCATCCACTATTTCGATTACAGAAGCGATCCACTTTTGGTATAAATTGAGCTGGCTTTCTTGTCGAATTTGTACAAAGTTTATACATTGATTTTTTGAATGCGGCACGAGTCCAACATGTTATAACACTCCATAATCGCACTTTAATTACCCGAGATATTTCAGCCAAAATAAACATCGAAAACTTTAATTGAATTCGGTCGAATCTAGATTTTGATTTTGCCTCGTATGAATGAATGACTCGTATGTCAAAAATGATATACCATTTAACCTGAGTTACCTGGGATAATTACATAAAAATGATGGGTTCGGAATATGGAATATAGATTTTCGAAATTGGTTGAAGACTAAAATCACACTTTTCCGAAGATCCACCTTGGTGCGTGGTAAATGGGGGTCAAAGCTGGAATTGACGAAATTCCAAGCTGAGTCTGTTCAACTCCAAACTTATTTGTAGCTTAGAGCCTTGAAAAAGAGAGGAAAGTTTTACCGCTTTTAGAAAATTGTCTCAATGACTTGGCCCGAGCAAAGCCGGGTATTCATCAATTAAGAAAATAAACAAATTATTGGTCTTTGCATAAACTATTGTGCTCACAGTTAAACACTTACCCAACCACAAATAAACAGGGTAAGACCATAGTCGTTCCGCAGATACTCCCGACACATAAGGCAATGCCACTTTTGGGGGCGGAAAGGGATTTTCTCGCGTGCTTCCTTGGCAGCTCCATCAGCCATTTGGCAGTTGGCGTTTTGCATTTGCCGTCTGCAGCGTTTGCTGCGCTGCCATAAATAAATAGCACAATTATCATAGGTAAACAACAAATAAATAGAAGAATAGCAGCGCCAATAAAAACAAAAGTCAATTGAGGCGCTTTTTGCGGTCCTTTTGTATTTGTGTTTACTTTAGACAGCCACTCGAAAGACAATGCCTCCGCCCACCGCCCACCGCCCGCCGCCAATCTGAAGAGCCGCCCACCCGCCCACGTCCTCGAATGGCGCCCACTCTAGTTGTACAATTCTCATAAGGAGACGCCTCCGCCACTTGCCGCAGCTGGCGTCGACGCCGACGCCGCACCGACGCCGGCGCCTTCAACTTCTGCGTCAACTTTAAGTTGAATTGTTGCCCAATGAAGTTAAAGTTATAATTGTTGTTGTTGTTGTTGCTGCTGCTGATTGCTCAAAATTCATAATGATAATAATAGTGCGTTCTGCACTAATTGCAGCAGCAGCAACAACAACAACAACAACAACAATAACAATTGTTCACTTGCACTTGGCATCACTTAAGTCAACTGCAAAACTTTTTGCGCCATTCGCGTCATTCGCGTCATTCGAGTCATTCGAGTGGGCGCAGATAGAAAGGAGCGTTGCACAGTTGAAAGGATATGCCGGAGTTGGGCCTGGTATTGCAATTGGAATAGAAATAGGGATAAGCATTGCACATTCCCTCGTCTCTCTCGCTCTCTCCCTCTCTTCCTTCTCTCTCTCTCTCTCTCTGTGTGTGTCTGACTGACTCATTCATTCAAGCATTTTGCTGCTTGCATTCAGGCAAAATTGTTCTACAAAGATACGAGCACAGACAATGACACTGGGACACACACACACGCACACTTACTCGCGTACACACACTCACAGAGAGAACACTTAATGCACCCAAAGCCAAATGCCCACACCCATTTCTATTCACATTCACATTCACATTCACATTCACATTCACATTCACATTGAAGCGCACTTCATTGCCGCTTGTCGTCTGCCCGTTTAGGCGGCTTCTGCTGCTGCCGAGTCCTTGCTGCCAGGACGAGCTGCCAGCCAGCCAGCCAGCCAGCCTGTCTGTCTGTCTGCCCGTCTGTCTGTCTGTCTGTCTGTCTGTCTGTTAGTCTATCCGCCTGCCTGCCTGCTGGCGCTGCTTAACTTTAACTTGAACTCTAAAATAACAGCCCGAGTTGTTTTTGGCTTGTTCAGTTTTCGTATAATTTCCTTGCAGGTATTTTCATAGCTCTCATCACGGCGCCAGTGAACAGCAGCCTCCCCTCCACCCATCCGGCCCCACTGCCTGCCTCTCTGCCTGTGGCTGTCCTTGTGCCGGTCCAGCTTCTCACATCCGCGCACTCAATATCGCTCCCATCCACTGGGCATGTGAATGGAAGATAGGTGTAACTGTAAGTGGTGAAAACAATGGGAGTGCAAGAAGCGGAAGAGGTGCAGCAGGACGACATTTGCGAGCAATGACAAAAGCAGCCTAAATGCCCTAGTTGCGAATAGTTACACTATATAACTTGCACACAGATGCCGAATAATATCAGCAAAAGATTTCTAATAACTTCTTCGAGTTGAGTAAAATCTGATCGGAAGTACATCCATTTACATATAATAATATACGACTTCTGCACTTAATACTACACAAGACTTCTGTCAATTACCAGTCCCTTACAATTGATATCATATCAGAGCCGTCAAGTCCTCTGAGTTCCTATTCCGGCTCTTCAACATTCCCACATTGTCCCTGTTGGGTTCCCAACGTTCAACAAGCTAAGTAAACGCAGAGAAACTCATGACTGCGCCCGTTGCTTCATTTAAATTATCTCGCCTCAATTGCACTTGAGAGAAAACTTTTGTTTTTATTTATTCAAAACACAAGCTTTTTCTAATTTTCATTTAAAAGAAAATATTCTGTCTACCGTCTCTTTGGCACAGCAACGTAGTTGACACAACAATCGAAACAAAGAGAAAATAGTAATGAATATTATTAACTTCGATTCATTTTCCAATTCTTTGTTTTTTTTTCAGCCGTTATAATTGTTCTTTTTTGGGAATAATATGAAATGTATTAAAGATACATAAAACATACCAAATGCTGCTGATATTGAAACAGCGATTTCTCGCTTGCTGGTCCGACGCGAAGCTCATGGCGACACGTTTGGATAGCAAAGTCATATGGAAATAATCAAATATGTAATAAAGACAAATACAAATTAAGAAACGCTGCTGAAATTGAACCAGCGACTTCTCGCTTGCTGGTCCGACGCTAAGCCAATGAAGCTCATGACGTCACATTTTGCAAGCACATAGACACTTGTCTCTGAGCCTAGGTTTTGAACTCTGTTCGGTTACATTAGTTAACTAGTTAACAGAGATCGAGTATTTGAAGTTTGTCACAATTTTTGGGATTTTTACGTTCCCAGTTACACTTTATTTCGGCTATTAAGCTATCGTCAACTTTCTGATCTACTTTAGTTAGCTCTGGCTAACTGTTATGGCTACTTACAATGACTTTTTTCTTCGACCCAAGCCAAATCAAAACTGCCCCCAAGCCCAGCCCTACCCTCAGACTTACCCCTCACCCTCACCCTCACCCTCACCCTCACCCACGCCCGCACCCACAACTTATCTGCCATCTACTGCTCTGGCAAGCAATTTCAATGAAATCAAGCAAGCAACTGCAAATGCTTTGTCCTTCTCGGCATATCCTCATCGTGGCCTACGCTCATTGTCCTTGTTGTCGCCAGTGTTGTTTTCTCTGCTGCTGCTGCTGCTCCTGCTGCTGCTGATGTTGCCCTGCAGCAACACTGGCATTGCTGCTGTTGTTACCTGCGCCCAACTCTACGGATATTATCAGACACCATTTATATACCCTTTACAAATAGCTCGCTATATTTTGAAATGATGGTGGACAAAGTTATGAGAAGTAAATTTGATCTTTATAAAATCACAATCATAAATCATAATTTGAGCTGCTTTCTGCTTGATTTTTCACTATTATCATTCGAATTTAAGTTAATTAAGTTCTTACCTCAAGCAAATTGCGTACTCAGAGCTTTTCTTACATGTGTTTTTTAATTTTCTCTGCACATTTTTCATTTGTGGAGCCACATTTTCCCTCTTAACGCGTGTTTTTGATTATGAGTTTAAAATACACCAACTTTTCGCTCATATTTCACATTTGTATGTGGAAATGCCTATGTATATATATATGGGTAAAAAGGTAACTGCTACGAAACTCTCAATTTCCTCAGCTGTTGGTGCCTAGTTCCCTCAAATGTAAGGAATATCTGTTCAGTCGTGTGCTTTTTGCCACTTTTTCATATATAGTTTTTATATATTTACAGGGTAGCTTTCAGCTCTGTACTCCTTTTGCCGCTTCCACGTCTTCTTCGGGCTCTCTTTCACTCTATCTGCCTCTATTGCTCTCTCGCTCTCTGTCTATGCATAGGTTCTCCTGCTCGGCATTTGCTGCTGCCTGTTGTTATTGCTAAGCGCTCGAAACGCTGGAATATTCCGCTATGTTCAGCTCGAGCCCCTCACAGACCGCCCCTCCCCCCCACCACAACCACGCTTCCGTCTATCTACCTATTTTCCATCTATCTCGGAACTTATGTTGTCATAATAGCACAAGCACCAGTCACCCACCAACTACCCCCGCTCCCGTTCCCGCCCCCGCCGCTAACTGAGGCAAGAACCAAGCCGAAAGACTTCAGCCCCCCCTCCCACGTCGCGCACACAGTCTTGCCAAAGGCGGGACGTAATAAAAATAACAACTTAACTAAGTAGACAATGTTTGCAAAGGTGTGTGTGCGTGTGTGTGCTGTGTGTGTTTGTGTGTGTGTGTGTGTGTTGCCTTGATAATCATTTGGGCTGCGGCAATGCAGCAGCGCTTGTCAAACTGTAAGCAGCTTTTGTGCAGCGCCAACAGCAACAACAACTCCAAGTGCATTCAAAATGTATGCAGAAAAAAAAAGAGAAAAAGTACTAAAAAAGACTCCAAAAATACTAAAATAAGGAAGAACAAAAAAATGTACAAATAATAGAAGGCTAACGTTAAGCTGTGCAGTCAGCGGATGCTCTGCTGCTGGGCTTTAAATTTCGTCTTATCTAAGATGAAAAATCTAAAGGGGCAGGTGAGTGTCGGGAGCGTAGTGATAGGGTGGGTGGAGGGGGGGGGGATGGGTATGGGCAGCCGAAAAGGGACAACATCAGCTTTGATGAGACGTCGCACCTTTTGCATTTTTATTATGGCCGCAATTGGCGTTGCCATTGCCAATGGCTTTGCCCATTGCCGTTTCAGCAAAACGATAATCCAAGCCATGGCCAGGCGGAGCAGCAGCCGCAGCCGCATCAAGAGCAGCTGCCGCCGCTGGCCAAGTGCTTAATCCTTGTGCGGAAATAACGTTACGCAGCAAAGTCCGAGCTCGGAGTTGCCAGTTTTGAGTCCTTTGCTGCTGCTGCTGCTGCTGCTGCTTGTTGCTGTTTAGTTAACTCAATAAATGAAAGTGGGCAACGCCACACAAACACACAGACACATAACGAGGGGGAGGGGGGGGGGGGTGTAGCAGTGTGACCATAAAATAATCTTTGCTCCGGACTTGGTTGTGGTTGCCATCTCGTTTGCGTTTGCGTTCTTGTGGTCGCTCTCGCCGGGTGCTTAGGAAAAGTGCTGACATTTGCGCAAATTTTCTCATGCTCATTTGCTTGTTTACGTTATTTCTCATTGTCGTGTTGCTGTTGTTGTTGTTGTTGTTGTTGTTGCTGCCGCTGCTTGTTGACAATTACACAAAAACTGTTAGCATTTACCACAAACATACGGCCACAGTAAGCCACAAGTCGGAGCAGGAACTGGAACTAGAGCTTGCCACTGGAGCTGCTTGTTGGCGGTGACGGTGACGATGACGATGCGAATGCGAATGCGGATGCGGATGATGGAGCTGTGAAGGGGGGAAATCGTAGGGGTGCCATTGGCCAACGAGTGCCACGACGAGCACGACAATGGCGACAGTTTCATGTCAACAATTTTGAAGCAACTAAATGGACAACAGTCAGCACTTTTTGCTCGTAAAACTGGCCAGAGTGTGTGTGCGACTGTGCGTGTGTGCGTGTGTGTGTGTGGGGGGGAATTTATCTGTAGCCAGCCTAGAGCCATAGCCGTAGCCGTAGCTGTAACTGTTCCAGTTCCAATTCCATTTCATATTCCCTTACCCAGTCCACGCCTTCAGCGGCTGTCCATTAAAACGTTAAAAGCTTCTTGAAAAACGCATAAAAACTATTCGCTGCTTCTTCCTACACTCTGTTAACTTTTTGTTTTTGTGTGTTTATTTGTTTTTTGTTTTTTTTTCTTCATATATCTGATCCGTTCCAGCTATTACATTTTGGTGCTGGGAAGCATCATTAAAAGTTGAAAAATCAGCTCGCAGTGTGAAAGGATTTTCCCATTTCTTGTTCGAGAGGTGTTGGAGGGAAACAAAAAACAAGCTAACAAACTATAGCAAAAAGCCACAAACTGTTTAATTCAGTTAACGCTTTCGTACCAGAACATTGCGCCAGAAAGGGACGGCATGCTTATATAGAGTGCGGACACAGGAATACAGGGATATACGATAAAGCTATTAAAAAAAAACACGTATCAAAACAATAATGGAACAGCACAGAGCTTAGGTAAACGTGTAAATTGATAGACACACAAATCAGAGTGCTCCAAAGTGCTGCCAAATATTGTGAGTCGTATTAGGGATAGCTTCTGCGAAGTCCTTTTTACGAAAACAAAACATATTGTAAGCCGCGCCGGAATAAAAAGGAATTGGAATGGAAATTGGCATGGACCGCATAGCCTTAACAAATGCCAAATAATGAAAAAGGGAATATTGCAAAAAACTCTACAGCTTGGTCATTATTTTATTCTATGATTAACTGTTCGCTTGCCAGTTCCATTTCGGAAGAACTAAATGTAAATGTGACATTTGTAAAGATAAACTTGATAAGCAATAATTTGGTTCCCACCCCCAAACAAATAGATATATAGACAACAAATATATGATAGTTGTATCCTTTCCTTTGCTGTTTCCCCTTCTAAATATAAATTGGATAAACAATGTTCCCAGTTCCCATTTACTAAGCATATAGAAAATATATATGATAATTATTAATACAACAAAAAATATATATATATATATATCGGAGAGCATGTACTTCAGTCAGTTAAAGCCTTGTAGAATGGTATTATAATGATGTCCTGTAATGTGTAACGCATAGAAGAAGAGATATCCAAGCCCAATCAGTATATACATATATTTCAGATTAGCATCAACAGGCGAGTTGATTTAGCCAGGTCCGCCCGTCCCTCCGTCCGCCCGTCCCTCTGTCCGTCAGTCTGTTTCTATGCGAACTAGTCTCTCAGTTGTCGAAACCGTCCGGATCGGCCTACAATATAATATAGCTGCCAAAGGAACATTCGGTTAAAATGAAGGTTCTTATATGGGAGTATATTTTGTTTTTCAGGAAAGTTTCCCATTCTCACATCTATGAAGCTTCGGCGTGCCAAGGGCTTCCTCACTTTCTCGTTATAGTTTCCATATAATATGGCTACCTTACATTATCTCGCCACAACAGATTTGCTCAATGTCTAAAACTGTTTTTTTAGATGCAACTCCTGGATTTCCCGCCCTCTCCGTGGAATCGATGGCTCATCAATGTGGCTGTGTGGAGACGAAAATAGTTGCCACACGCCACGTAAACAAAATAATTTATCATTTTGGTGGGCGGCACGCGAAATAAAAAAAAAAAAAAACAAAAAAACAAGTAGTCAGAATCAGAAAGTAATTTCGAAGATGGGCAAACGATTGGCCACGCCCACCGCCGCATCCCCTACAAAACTCAGGCATGACTTGCCTTTACCGCTGGCCAACTATCGAACAGTCACTCAAACGAAAAGCAGCAGCCGCCAGCTGGCCGACTGCGAGATACCCTAGAAAGGCTTCTTTCAGTAAAATGTTGTCTTAGTGGTAGCAGAAGTAATATAATTAATATGATAGTTAATTTAATAGGCATTTATGATTATATTAATACAATACCCAGATTGTGCGAATCATAAGATCCACACAACATTTATGAGAATTGGTTAAGAACTGAACTTGATGACAGAATCTTAACTGATATACTTATGGAAACCGATAAGACTTCAGTTAATATTTAAGCTTGAATAAGTTTCTGGGACCTTATCAACCATATTTTTAAGAAATTGTCATTACTTAAAGTAAATAGATTAAAATTGAAGTATAAAGAAATAATTTATAAATATGTAGAAGAAAAGAGCTCAAGCAAGGAGCTCAACATAATCTAATAATATATACTACTATAATAAATATAAATTATGTGTGATATATGATAAATTATATGTATACATACTATATACATATCATATTCTATATATCATGCAAAGGGCATGTGCACAGCGTATACCCCAGTGCTCCTGGTTTAAAGGGTATCAAAACCAAAGTAAAACTTTGACGCAAACAAAATTAACGGTAATAACTTGGACTTGGCTAGCAGTTTGCTAATTTGCGCTGCATTTACATGAGTGTGGGTGCAGGTGTGTGTGCCTGTGTGTGTGCGTGTGTGTGGTTGTGGGTGTGGCCAGAGCGCAACGTCCGTGTCCGTCTGTGGCATTTGCAACGCGTCGCGCGCGTACCAAATAACCGTAATGAAGTTTGCAAAGTTTTTGACACATGCGAAAAAGATGTCGATGCAGAAAAAAAAAGGAAAGGAAACGAAACGAAACTGAAGATGGGTCACACCAGCCGGAAGGGCGAAAGGCTGGGGTTGGGGGCGTGTCCGGGCCGGGACGGGCCGGGGCGGGCGCTCTTGTTGCAAAAGTGTTTTGCGCGTAGCCAAACGACAAGCAAATATTTGCAAAGTGACAACAAAACTTGGCCCAAAAAACTTGACGACCGGCAGCGGCAGGCAAGGCGGCAGGCGAGGCGGCAGCAAGTGCAAGGACATCGCAGCGCAGCGCAGGACAACGCAGGACGCGAACGTTTCCTGCTGAGCTCGACAATTTCTCGTAGCAACGCCCGCTGAGTTTTTGCCACTTTACAGCGCACACACACGCACACACAACACTTTAAGGGCCTGTGTGTTTCTTGTTTTTTTTTTGTTTTTTTTTTTTTTGTTGCCTGTGCCCCAGCAAAAATATTATTTTTATTAATGCTCGGTCGTCTGGATCGGGATCTGGATCTGGATCTGGGTCTGGAGTCCGGCGGCATCTGTGCTGCCAGGGTGAAAATGTGTTTTATATTTGTCAAATAAACGCACACGAGAGTATCAGGCATTTGTTGCCCTCCTTCATTTTGTTGTTTTTTTCCTTTTTTTCTACCGCTTTTTATTATTTCTTGTGTCGCCGATGCCGATGCCGCCGCCGCAGGAAGCGGAAATCGTGCGTGTAATTGAACGGACATTGAATGAAACTTGCGAAGACTGCGACGACCGGCGACGCCTCAAAGACGTAGTCTAGCAAGGCGAGGGGCAAGCGGCGCGGCGCGGGGCAAGCGGCAAATAGGATGCGGGGCCGGGAGGCTGGACGGCGGAGTGTGCTTACCATTTGTGGTCAATTTTACGTGCGCTGTAAAAACAAAACAAGCGGACACGCAAAAGGGAAGCAGGAAACGCGCAGACGAGAAGTAGGTGGAAGGGAGGGGGGTCATCGAGCGAACGGGCAATATAAATGCGAACACAAATAAATATTAAGATGGGCCAAAGATATTTGCAGATACATTTTATGTTATGCTCCCCCCTCCCGCGCTATTCACAACTTTGCCATATTTTTTACTGCTTCAAGTGCGCAGACGAGGCAGCAGAAAAGGTGGGGGGTGGGGGGTAAGCGGACGGTGGAGCATGACCAGCAGCTGCGACCAGGCCGAGCCCTTTTGCAACAACATCTAGGAGTATAGATCGATTATAATCGTGGCAACAAACCGGACTTGAACCGGGGTTTAAACAGAATCTCTTTGGGTCCAATACTTTATCAAGAACTTAACAATGATAACCAAATCCCATTTGAGTATAGCTATAGATCTCTGATACATATGCCTAATACTAATACTAATACTAATACTAATACTAATACTAATACTAATACTAATACTAATACTAATACTAATACTAATACTAATACTAATACTAATACTAATACTAATACTAATACTAATACTAATACTAATACTAATACTAATACTAATACTAATACTAATACTAATACTAATACTAATACTAATACTAATACTAATACTAATACTAATACTAATACTAATACTAATACTAATACTAATACTAATACTAATACTAATACTAATACTAATACTAATACTAATACTAATACTAATACTAATACTAATACTAATACTAATACTAATACTAATACTAATACTAATACTAATACTAATACTAATACTAATACTAATACTAATACTAATACTAATACTAATACTAATACTAATACTAATACTAATACTAATACTAATACTAATACTAATACTAATACTAATACTAATACTAATACTAATACTAATACTAATACTAATACTAATACTAATACTAATACTAATACTAATACTAATACTAATACTAATACTAATACTAATACTAATACTAATACTAATACTAATACTAATACTAATACTAATACTAATACTAATACTTATACTAATACTAATACTAATACTAATACTAATACTAATACTAATACTAATACTAATACTAATACTAATACTAATACTAATACTAATACTAATACTAATACTAATACTAATACTAATACTTATACTAATACTAATACTAATACTAATACTAATACTAATACTAATACTAATACTAATACTAATACTAATACTAATACTAATACTAATACTAATACTAATACTAATACTAATACTAATACTAATACTAATACTAATACTAATACTAATACTAATACTAATACTAATACTAATACTAATACTAATACTAATACTAATACTAATACTAATACTAATACTAATACTAATACTAATACTAATACTAATACTAATACTAATACTAATACTAATACTAATACTAATACTAATACTAATACTAATACTAATACTAATACTAATACTAATACTAATACTAATACTAATACTAATACTAATACTAATACTAATACTAATACTAATACTAATACTAATAATATAAATAGTGATAACCAAATCCCATTTAATTATATACTTATATTATTTATAATGAATCCAAATCCTATATAAATAAATTTGGCTACAGATTTTTGATACATATGCCTGATACTAATACTAATACTAATTCTAATACAAATAGTAATGCTTATAATATAAATAATGATACCAACTCCCATTTGAATATATACTTACAATATATATACTGATAACCAAATTTAGCTACAGATCTTTGATACATATGCCAAATACTAATACTAATACTAATACTAATAGTTATGCTTATAATATAAATAATGATACCAAATCCCATTTGAATGTACATACAAATCTTTGATCCATGAACAGATCCTTAGAACATATTTAATCCCAGATTTACCAGTAACCGAGGCTATTTAGTTGTCAAACGATCTTATTAATTAGTGATTTCAAACAAAGATACTTTTAAAACGTGTAACAGAACAATTGGGGAAAGGAAATGGAAAGCTGCAACGCTTAGTTGAGGACTTTCTCTATTGCTGTGTCTCTTAGTCATATTCAATTATAGAAAACAGCTGCTGAAACAATTCACTTGTCAAATTCATTATACAAATGCACGACTCTGAGTTAAGTCGCCAAGTCTGCCTGTGTGTGTTTGTGTGTGAGTGTGTGTGTGTTTGTAAGGGGGGTGGGGAGGGCTGAAGATGGCAACAATAAATAATATCGTATGGGGAAATTTACGCTCATTTTTCAAAACATTGCCGCCGGCGGACGCCGGACAAAATGCTCGCTGTGGCTTAGACCGGGCAGAGGTGGGCTAAAGCTGAAGGGAAAGAGGTGGAGGGGGTGGAGGGGGTGGCCATATGGGCGATGTGTTAACAATGCGAACGCTGACGTTGGCTGGCTTTAGACGGTGCCGTCATCTGCTGGCGTAGTCATCAACATTGTCATTGACGACGACAAATGTTGCCGTCTTTTAGGCGTTGACATTTGATAAATTAAACATTTTTGTAGCGAGCCGTTTTGGGCATTCCGGACGCCCTTCGGCTGCAGCTTTCCTGGGGACTGTCGCGTTTTTTGGCACTTTGTTAAATACATTTGGCTTCATTTGTTGTTGCTCTCATTGTTCATCATCTACGGCTACGTCTACTGCTGCTTCTTCTTCTTTAGCTTCTGCTTCTGCTTGGCGAGTATTGCGCAAATTAGAAAACACTTTTGACATTCGCTTTGCTGCTGTCTTGCCGCTACCCTGTAACCTCCTGCCCCCTTGCGACTTTCATCATTTCGTTAATTGAGCAGTCGCGCCCGCGGCTAAAGCCCAAAGCCGCCAATGCTGATGAGCATAACGATGATGATTATGTTGATGATGCTGATGCCGATCCTTAAGGACGACGCCTTCAAAGTACGTAAACGTTTTACGTGCGTGCTTTGATGTTGCCAGTTGACGTGGCCCAAAATGTATTTAATATTTATTAGCAGACTCTTTAACCAAAGCAGCGGCACGAGCCTCGGCATTAGCCAAAAACTCAAGTCCCATATTGTTAATTATATATTTAACATCAGCCTCTTGGGTAGCTGCTGCGCGGGGCTGTCTGTTGGCAGAGTGCCGCAAGGTGAACAGTTTGTATGGTTTTCGGAAATATCTAAAATATTTAAAATTTATACAAAAGTGGCCTTCAAACAGGGAGATAGAGAGATACAAACAGCTGCTGCCTGTTACATAGAAGTGCACAAAACCAGTTGAGCCTCACACATTTGCAGTGGTTGCGGGGTATGAGATGCAAGCTATTCAATTAAGTGTTCTCTAAAGCGAAAGAGACAGACACAAAGCTTGAGCCAGGGGAGAGACTGAGCCAGATATAATGTAATGGGATAGATATGCTTATGTGCTCAGAACGTCGTATTTATTCGAAGAGATCAAAGTTCAGGGAATTTTCCAAATATGAGTTGAGATGAAATTAATATTGAAGTGAAGGCAGACTGAATAATCGGATTAATGCATTCGACTTGCTATTGCACCTGAATAGCTATTGGGAGCGAAACGCTTTAAGCAATTCGGCATGAAACCGTTTAGAACTAAGCTGTGCCTGTGCATCGATGAGCCAAACGAGCCGAATGTCCCAAATGATATGAATGTGAATTGAATTGAATTAGCAAATGGCTGGCAAAAGGTGGCCATTCAATATGGCACAGCAGGCGTACAATTATATTTAACTATAATCTGCATTTAATGCGCTTAGAAACTTTGTTTTTAGTTGCCATGGACTTGGCCAAAATATACATTCGTCTGCAAATGTGGCCACTGGGCGGTGAACGGGGGGTGGGGGGTGGAGGGGTGGAGGGGTTGTTTGTGGAGTGGGCGGTGCTCCTATAAAATAGATTGAAGTGCAAAAGCGCTATAAATTGACAGAGTCGGTTGCGGACTCAATTAGATGAGTCCAAACTACACAAATACACACGCACACACACAAGCGCACACCCGCACACCCGCACACACGCACACAGGCAGAACAATGCGGCTGTGTAGGATTCAAGCCTGGACTCTAGGTGAGACTCTAATGAGCAAATGTTAAAAAAAAAGAGAGCCAAAAAAACAATGATAAAACAGACGCTGATTGCTTAAAGCCGAATGCAATTTGGGGCTCAATGGGCGCTCATTATTGCCAGTTGCTGGCGAACTGGTGACCCCCCCCCCCCCCCCCCCCCCCCCGAAAAGACCCCTGACAAATCTGATTAATAATTAGAAGCAAAGAAAGCGGCCACTTGCCGCGACACGGCACGTTCTGGCCATGTTATCATTTGGCTGGGTTTGCTTAAGCCGCGCGCCAGTAAATTAAAAATGTCCCCGGGGCCATTTATCTAGCAACGACAAGACGATCAATGCGGCCATTGTGCCGCACGCTGACGGCCAAACTTTTTGGCCAAAGCCGCAGTTGGACAATTTTTAAATAAACTCCGCCGTTGCCGTTGCCATTGCCGTCGCCAAGCGGGTCCCTGGCGGGTGCGCTGGCTGTGTGGGCGGCCCATAAATCCTTGAGTATATTAAAAGCAGCCGAAATGAGTTCATACGTTTTACTTAAGCGCGCCTCAGCGCTGGCCAAAGGCGGCCAGAAAGTGAAAATGAGGCTGTGCGTCCATTGCGACACGGCCTCATTCCCGCCCCAGGTTCCTGCTCTGGGCTTGGGCTTTGATAAGATTTAAAATCTGCGCCGTCTTTGGATTGTGCCGCGGCAAACAAATCAAATTCCATCGAGATGGCTTTGGGCTTAAGGCAATGCTAAATACACCAACGTCAACTTGTTAACTTGGCCCAATGCGCCAGTTGGCTTTGTGGCTTGCATAAAACCTAGCATACTTTTGTGCGCCACTCAAAGCGCTCGCTTCAACAGCAACGCAACGCAACGCAACTTGTGCCAACTCGAACATGTTGCGTCCGTGCAAAGAGATCGCAGCGTCGCAGGCAGCCAACACACTCAATGTTTTCTTCTCTTACAGTGTATATTATAAGTCTGCTATTGCTTTTTAGGCTTTTAGGCTTTTAGGCTTTAAGTTTACATTTTACCTAGGCTCATTTATAAGTCTTTTATACCATCTTTTACGCACGCCAGACTCTAATTGTCGCTTTTAGAAATCTCAGCTATATATAAAATATAATATAACAATAACATCAACATTTCGAGTCGAAAAAGTTCAATAAATAAATGCAACTTAACTGCACGACTTTCATTTGATTCCCATGAATGGACTTTCGACAATATATATTTTTAATTCAAATTCAGCTAAATTAAAAGGATATCTTCGACACGCCGAAAAGTATATGTGATATGTGAGAATGGTGCAGCTCGAATTCGGAGTTTTTTTTTAAATATCCTTGATAACAGAATATTTCCCTCTATTCCACCTATAGCAGCTATATGATTTAGTTTTCCGATGTTTATCAGATTTTGCAAATAAGTAGGGAGCATGGCAAAACTTATAAATGCCAAGTTAAAAATTTGTACATCTTCATAAAGCAACCAGTTTTTTATACAAGAACCCAATCTTGGACCGATTGTTCCTATGACATACTTTATGGAGTCGGAGATGTCTCCTTCTATGCGTTACACAGTTTATGACATAATTATAATAGACTTCTACAAGGGTATAAAAAAATAAATTTTTATTATAAAACACAATGTTGTAAATGTTTCTAAATGCATTAAAAGCCAGGGCATAATTTAATTTGCAATTCAATATAAGTGAAGAAGAAAACTATAAAAACAAAATTGTTTCATTTTTGATTTTAAATAAACGAAAATCCCGAACTTCTAGCTAGCTATTTAGCTAGCTGTTAAAAAAACTTTTACAATCAAATTTACAATTTTCATAATCTTCTTAAAAATTGTTCATTTGCTGCACAAAGTTTGTTGCATTTTTGCATTTATAATTCAGTCGAGTCCTAAGCCTACAAATATTTTCACATGTTGTTAGATTCAATTTAATTTATTTATTGTTTTTTTTTTTTGCGCAGCCAAATGCCGACATTTGACCGACAGCTTAAATGCTAAATATCATCGACGAACTGTTTTAATTATTAACCAACAGATAAGAAAAGCTATTAATAATAGTTTGCTATAAAAATGTTGTCGCTTGTTAAAACAGAACGGGCAAAAATGCCAGCAGGCTTAAAAGTGCAACAGATTCAACCAAATCTTATCAAATAGAAATATTTATACATATACATATACATGTATTTATATATATATATAAATATATATATGTATATATGCATAGCTCTGCTTGATTTGCAATGAAAAGAGCAAAAATCATTGGCAAATTGTGCATGCATATGAACAATGCCTGAAGATTTGGGGCGGATTACATTGCCAGCTGCGAGGGAGTGGGGTGGCAGCAGGGGCGGGTGGGGCATTCGTTGTGGCAAAGGACATGTGTAAGCATGGATGACAACTGTGGCTAAGCGCCACAATCGGAAGTGCCTGCCACCTGCCACAGCCTCGTTGTATGCCTGAAAAATGGCTGCTGTTGTTGTTGCTGTTGTTGTTGTTGTTGCTGCTGTTGTTGCATTGTGTCTGGCTGTTCATGAGTTTTAGCTCATCTTCTAATCGTTTGTTGTTTTTGCGGTTGGGCTATCAAAAACTTGACTTGGCACGCAAAAGTTGTCGACTGTCATCTGCAGGCGGCTCTCTAACGCTCTCTCGTTCACTCTCTCTCGCTCTCGCTCTCTCTCTGTCCCCCTCTTTGGCCCGGCAGGACATCCGGCATAATAAATTGTAATTAATAAATCAAAACAGCAACTGTCCGGCAGCAACTGCAGCTGCAACGAGCCCAACTGGACACTCCCAATGTGCCACACAGAAATCAAAGCACACACAGCCTGCCAATGTGTGCGTGCGTGCGTGAGTGTGTGTGCATGTGTGTGACTTTGTCTACTAGGCCAACAAAAATATTTGCCATACGTTGATTTTATTTTACATTTTCGAGCTGCTGCTGCTTCTGCTGCTGCTGCTGCTCCTGCTGCTGCTGCTGCAGGACAAAGTTGCATTTTAACTTTTGTATAATAGAAATTATGACATAACTTTGTTTTTGGCATTTTCAGTTGTTGTGCAAGCGACACACACACACACACTCACACATACTAGAAACTAAATGAAATTGCTTTTAAATTTGGCCAAAAAGTCGCTCTCATTAACGCAGCCCGCCCCCAAAACGCGCTCCCACGGCTCTCTTTGGCCAACATGGGGTGTGCCAGAAATCAAACGGAAATTAAAAGCAGCCCCTGCCCCCCTACCCCCTCCACCCTCCCCCTACCGCTGCTCAACCCCTGGCCCCCCATCCCCAAGAGAAGCTATCTAAGCTCTCTATGCATAACGCATCATTACGCTAACAAGTTGTAGAGTTTTTGGGGGGTGGTGGTGGGTGGGGGTGGACAAATGGCGGGCTGAAAAATATATGAGCACATGAAAATTTG
The DNA here is from genome assembly GCF_035044405.1 of Drosophila montana. Lineage (NCBI taxonomy): Eukaryota > Metazoa > Arthropoda > Insecta > Diptera > Drosophilidae > Drosophila > Drosophila montana. Next base: position 2,713,641 of record NW_026997351.1, on the reverse strand, counting down.
AATTTTCGTAGCAGCAAAGAAAAGCGAAAGCACAATGACAGCGGCCAGAGACCAGCAGCCAGCAGCCAGCAGCTAGCAGCTAGAAGCCCAACCAAAACAGAGAAAAATTGCTAAATGCCGGCATAAAAATGCGCCACATCCTGGCACACACACTCACACACACGCGCGCACACAGGGGCATCGAAAGGGCCAGACAACAACGAACTAGAGCCACAGCGGATATTACACAAACAACATTTGCCCTGCAATTCTTGACGGACCTCGAGCCAAGAAGATTTTTAATGTGCCAGTCGTGAACATTAGCTAACTGGCCAGACATGTACACGCAGTTGGGTTAGGGATTCTTAAGCCTATAACTAACTAAGTAAATAGAAGGTAATCAATTTTTCACTCATTTTCCGCCCGTTTTAACTTAAATTTCTTGTCTCAAGATAAATATTTACGAATGATTTGAAGGTCCTTCAAATGAAGTACCGAAAGTTGGAATCAGCCCCATTTTCCCCCACTTTAGTCATAAGCCTTCGGAAACCGAACCTGTGAATCGCATTTTCAGCAAAAAGCGGTGGATTTTGCGAAAAGTGTGAAACACTTCTCATATGAATTATCACAAAGATCTTTGAAAATAAGTTTCAAGTTGATCGATTGGTAAACAAACCAGTTTTCCATTACTTTTCCACAGTTGTGAGTGAAATTTCTAATATCGCCAAAACATGTCGAACTGAGAAGGGATGGATTTTACGAAAAGCACAAAACACCTTTGAAAATGAGATTGAATAGTAAAGAAAACAGTTTTCCTCAATTTGTTCACAGTTGCGGATGGAATTGCCGAACTCACCGAAACATAAGCTCATTAAGTTTTTATGTATAGTTTGGAAATAAAGTTTGAAACCTATTGGAAGAAACGTATAGCTTCTCCGCACACATCTTTGACCAGTGTGAAATAGGTATACAAATATTTAAAAGTATGAATTTCATCGCGAAGCTTCACCCAACTAAACATTGAACCCAATTTCACCAAGGAGGGATGGATTTTACGGAACGTGTGAAACACCTTAAAATAATTTAAACAAAGAGCTTTGAAAATCAGTTTAAAGATCACATAGTTAACAAAATAGTTGCAAACAAACGTTTTCCAGCAATTTACCGCATTTGCGCGTGGAATTTTCAAAGTCACTGAAACTCGTGAAACTCTTCGCTTCATTAAACAAGAATAGCAGCAAACTGAAAACATTTGAACTTGCACGAGTTCATTTTGGTTATTGTTATTTCAACAGCTGAAAAAATCATGAATTTCCCGATGGGAAAAAGCAATTTGTGTGGTTGAAGCTCTTCTAGCACTTTGCAATTTGATTGACAGCTGCATTCTGCGGCTTTCCAGGTTAACAACATGCATATCGAACTAATCAGTTTTGAGGGGGGCGCAAATGGTTTTAATATGCATCCATTTATTGATTGGCAGGGTATGCACGCAGTCGTTGGGCTTCGAGCTGTGAGCGCGCAGCTTGTTTTGCCTGTGACAAGAGACGTTGCTGACGATGACGACCATTTTTAGAGCCAACCAGCGAGTTTCTTGTTAGCCAGGTTTTCTCAATTTTGCCTTCTTTCTTTTTGTTGCCCTCTTTTCGCAGTGTTTTGCCGTTGTTGCTGAACCGACCCTTGTGCTGCTTGGCCAGGACTCAGGACTCGGAACTCGGGACACTCGTCGCCGTCGCCGTTGCCCTCGCCCTCGCCCTCGCTGTGCACTGTTGTGTAGTTAATGTGGCGTTCTAAAACGCAGTAGCAGCTATCCAACGTTATAATATATGTAAACACTCAACTGCACCCGCACACACACACACCAGCACACACACCAACACACACTTGACTACGCAGCGCTTATTTGTGTCGCATACCTTTTTGCGTAGCTTGTCGTTTGTTTTCGCATTTGCCAGCTAAAAAAAAATATATATGTATATATATATATAAAAGAAAATGGGGGCCACTCTTAGTACAAGAGTCTCTGCCTCTCTCTTCCTCACACTCTCGCCCTCCCTCTCTCTATCTGCATTGTGTGTGGTTTATTGGGCGTGTTTGCAACTTCATTTTTTTGCTTGTTGTTATTTTTGCTGCTCCAACAAGTGCTAATGTAAATGTTTGCCAATTGCCTGCACTGCGTGCGACAGAGACAGAGAGCCAGAGACTGAGCGAGTGAGAGGGAGACAGCACAGGAGAATGATAAAAAGACGAAAGAGTGGCCACTTGAGCGTTGCCCGCCAGCTGCCTTCGGACTATCTTGATCCTTGATCTTTGGCATATTTCGTTCTGGCCGCTCTTCAGGCGCTGGCAAAGTTTTCTGACAAGCACCAAAAGCAAAAAAAGACAGAGACAAAACCGAAGAAATGAGCGGAGCAAGAGAGAAAGCTGAAAAAATCAACATGTGTGAAGCGCTCGACTAAAAGTTACCCTGCAAGCCGCTGCTTATGGCTCTAATATGTGTGCATAAACACAGAGCTGAGCTAGACAATGTTATGGAATAAGAGATACCCTGTAATCAGCAAAACACACGTATTCCTGCTAAATGCATGTGACATTCGAGCACTCGGCGCCAAACTGCTTGATTTAAAAAGGGGCAAGACATTTTCAGGGTATAATAAAACTGAGGCAAACGGGTTTGCGTTAAAACGCGATGTACATTAAAAAGTTGATTTGCTTTTTTGAAAATTAATATTAATGCCTTTAACAAATACCTTTTTTTAGTCATTTTAATCGATATTTTGTGGAGAATATGCTGAGGCATCTAGAAATTTAGATATTCTTTATCTGTGTACACTCTACGAGAACCTACAAAATATGTTTTGTGTGGCTAGCTCACATAATCTACGAGGTATTGTTTAAAAAACCTTGTTTTTCAATCGATAGTTATCGATATTATGTAAGTGCAGCGTGATATCGATAAAGATGAGAGCGAGAAGCGTATTTAAATGTATTTCGAATTCCAAGTCTCTAGTCTCTACAGTCGGACGGAGAGGAAGGGGGAAAGGCAGACGAACTGACATATAAAGTGATAGACAGACGGACAGACGGATAGACGGACAGACGGATAGACGACAGACGAACAGACGGATCGATTAGACAGGCTTAGCTCGTCATCCTGATCAGAAATATATGCATATAATAAGTGGGACCAAAGATGCCAAAACTATTATGCCCCTTTTTCAAGCATTTACATTGGGTACAGGGTATAAAAAAATAACTGTAGCCCACCCACACACGCACACACACACACACTCATACTCGCATATACATATATCACAGACTTTGTTGTTGTTGCTGGCGCTGCTTTTGACAGTTTTGTGTACTGTCAATTTGAGCAAAGTGTGTAACGCTGCTGCTTATATAAAATAAACACACACACACCCACACACACACAAGTATATGCTGTGTGTGTGTGTTGCCTTTAAAAACATCTTCAATTTTTCTTGCCTGCACGTTGGGTTTTTTCTCGGCTCCGCTTGCAATTGCCCGTTGCTGAGCTGCGCCAGAAACTTGTATTTGACAGACCCTTGTCTTCATATGTGCCACAACTATCGTCGTCGCTGTTGTCGTCTGCAATACACACCCCCCCCCCCCCCCCCACACACACACAACCCCACTTCCTCGCTCCCCCAGTCACCCACTTGCCAAGCGGCCCAACCCCGTTGGTTGTCTTGTCTTGTCTTCGAAGCGGCAACAGCAACAGCCACGTGCTCATCCTTGTCGTTGTCCTGCTGCTCGTTATTATATTCAGTTGGCGTTGTATAAAAAATATCATTATATGCGCCAAATATGGCGGGTTTGCTACACAAGACGCCACGACCCCTCCGCCTGTCCGCACTGCATAAATTGTCGCTGTGTGGGCTGCACATATAAGCTGGGCGTGGCAGTGGCAGTGGCAGCGGCATCAGCGGGGCGCCATTTGCGCTGCATGATTGATCGTTTACAAATAAGCAGGGCGAGCGCTAAGCAGCTCAATGCTTACCAGCCCGCCCCACGTTGGGCGCCAGCCGCAAAAAACCTTTGCGGTGCAGCCAGCTATACGAAAATTGGGAAACTTAACGCAACTAAAAAAGGCAAAGAAGACGAAAACCCAATTATACTGCGAGCAGAGTTCAAGCTGATGATGTATGTACGTCCGAAGTGAACATCAATTTTGTACATCGCTCAAGAAAATCACCAAACAAAGAAACGATGTATCGCAATATGCGGCATCGATTCATCGATATTTTCCAAACATTTTCAAAGACTTTCAGCTGAGGTCCTGCGAACAACCAGATGATATCCAGCTTTTGGGTATTAATGGGAAATGTATTTCAAGGCAGATGTCATGGGTAGCAAAAAAAACTTTTGAATGATCTGTGAGTTCTGCATAGCTAATCTCTGCAGATTTTATAAGTTAGTTTCCAGCAGCTAACAGGTTATATTTAAGTTCATTGAGGAGTTTCTTAATCATTTTCACCTGACGTCTGTCTGAAAGTCCGACGCCTAACGATTTACATTAACAAATCGAAAAGAAAAAACTATCCAGCTAAACTCGATGAAAATAACATTGTTCAATCCAAAGAAATAAAAACAGTCTTAGGCTCTAGTGTTGAACAACGCAAAACTTTGCGCAGCTCCTAAAGAAGACAAGCAATTTAAATTGATCTGTTTAAATTTGGCATAGGACAGTCAAAATTCCTTGAGACTGGAACAGCAGTCGGGCAGAAGCTGAGAGGAAGTCATTTAGCTTATTTAGCGCCCCTCATTGGGCGCCCAACGTGGTCTGCACACACACACGTACACACACGTGTGCACATAAGAAAGATGTAAGCGTAAAATAATTAAATTGTCAGTGGCAACCGAGCAGGCAGGCAGGCAGCGAATGTGGCTGTGGCTGTGGCCCTCCTTATGCTACTCCAGCCCAGCCATTAGAGAGCTAAGAAGAAACCCTTTGCCACATACTACACCAGCAGCCGCCCGGCGCCCCGACCGCTGCGCTCGTCCGCCCTCTGGGGCGCCATCAAAATAAATGCCTGTCATTAAACAAATTGTCGCAATAAATCTGCGCATTTCAAAGTCAACGCAAAGTAAAAGGCAACAATAAAAAAATCAACAACAACAAATAATTTAAGCGAGTAGAAAAATGAGAAGAAGAAGCTTTTGCCCCGGTTTTCTGGGTGGCCTGCCGGCTGCGGTGGCTGGGGCTCCGATCATTAGCATTTCGCTAAGCACTTTAATTAACTAATAATCCAAAGCATTGAAAATTTCATTTTTGCCCTCTTCTCACAAATGTGCACCCTCTAAAAATGCAATAAAAATAACAAAAGGAATTCAGAGCCCTCGAAGCAAATTTCTGAGTACATTTCGATGTATTTCTACACTATATATGTATTTATTTTTATACCCCGATAGATACAAGTGAAAATGGTTCAAGAGAGTATACGGGTTTTGTTCCAAATGTATGTAGGAAACATTTGCAACCCCCCAAGACGCACGACGAGCAGAGCCGATCTAGAGATGTCAGTCTGTCTCTCCAACTCATCCTTCATTCATTCCTTAATTTCGGAAACTACCAAAGCAAGAGACTTACCGTACGAAGAAGTAGTCTACTATTTTATTTCGATATCGCATCCCAATTTCGTATGATCGATAAATATCGATTTTAAGATATAATTTCTTCAGAATAACTCGAAGAATACAAGAGCTAGGCATATTAAACTTTGTATGTGCTTTCTGCTAGAGTATAAAGAGATTTTAAACATTTCACTTCTTAGAAACCTTCCTCTAACCAACCCATAGTTATAAGGAAAACCTCTGCTTGTATATGCATTGCCTTGCAATTTGGTATCTGCACACATCTCTATGCCATATTTAAATGCTGAAGGTTTCAAAATAACCGGATTATAAGCTCCGAATTTAATGAAGAATGGCTAAGATTGAGGCTGAGGAAAGAAGCGCAGTCGCTACGTAAACTGTGTGTGTGTGTGTGTGTGTGTGTGAGTGTTTGTGTGTTTGAGTGTGTATTTAAAGCTGAAAACAAGAATGTTTTGTATCGACAGGGTATCTTCTAGTCGTGCACTGCCGACACAAGTATTCTTCTCTTTTTCTTTCTGGTCACCCGAAATAAACAAAACACAATCAAGTTGACAAAAGGACGCTGGACAAACAGCAAAAGCAATTAGAAAATGGCGGCCAAGTTAATTAAGCGCCATAAAAACGACATTTTCTTCTTTCTGTTGTTGTTGCTGTTGTTGTTGTTGTTGTAGCTGCTGCTTAAACAGAATGTTGCTGGCTCAATCTCAATAGATAGAAATCAACGTCAGGAACGCTAAGAAAGGCATAAAAAAATGCACGCGCAAAAACGGGCAGCATAAATTAAAATACATAAACCATGCGAACGGCTAAAAAACAAGGCCAAGGCGAGCGACTCAGACAGAGACAGAGACAAAGAGAGAGAGAGAGAGAGAGAGAGAGAGAGAGAGAGAGAGAGAGAGAGAGAGAGAGAGAGAGAGAGTCTGAGTCTGTGACTGAGAAAGCACGCCTCGGCACATACATCACCCAGTTGTGGAGCTGGGCGGCGATAAGATGGCATTACAATAAAAAATAAGTTGTTCGGGCATAAAGCAAAACCAACAAGGGCCAAAGACAAGGACAACTCGGCAGGCAGTCCACGCAGGACAACAATTGGGGGGGTGGGAGGGGGCTGCTGCGGTAGAAGTGGAAGTTGGCAACAAATTTATGAGCAAATTAATTGAGATTGGAAACGCAGAAAGCAAGCTAAGAAGCAACAACAAGCAGCGAGAACGAAAAACAAAACAAAAAACTGGAACAGAAAAGGGACACGAGCCAACAAGGAGACGCGCACTGGACAGGGGACAGGGGACAGGGAAGAGGGGAGAGGCGACACGGGACACGCAATGGCAGGCGACAGTCCTGCGTCCGCTTGTTAGTGGCCGCTTTCTGAGGATGTTGAGGCTGAGGCTGAGGCTGTGGCTGTGGCTGTGGCTGTGGCCATGGCTCGAATGGCGAACGGGTGCTGCCAGGGGTGTGGACTTTGAGTTTCCAACTTAATTGAGAGACAAGTCAATAAACAGGAAGCGAGTGCCAAGCTAAAAGTCAAAGCAAGCAAAAGAAAAAAAACTGCGTGAGCAAAAAAAAATACAAATGAAAAACAAATACATATGAATGCGTGCTGTGCGTGTGTAAGTCTGTGTGTGTGCGTGTGCATTTGTGTGAGCTTCGGCCCAGGCGACTTGGCAAATGCGCTACACGCGCCTGCAGCCCAAAAATTGACTCGTTAACCTTGAAGACTACACTTAAATATTATAAACAACATTATTAAGGAGCTAGAAACTATTAACTATTAACTAGTCCACAAATGGGGGTGGATTTTACGAAAGGGGTGAAACACGCCTAAATTAAATTCGTAGATATCTTAAAAAAGAGTTTGAACTCGTTCGGATGATTAAGTCAAAGGGGTTCACTTACATCACAAAATTTGCATTTAAATCTTCAGACTTGGACTGTGCGTTGCTCAATCAGTCAGTCAGTCAATCAAAACTGTTTTATAAATAATTAAATAATAGTTAGTTATATTAATTAGTCAGTCAATCAGTCAGTCAAAACTAACTGTTTAATAAATAATTAAATTCTAATCAATCGGTCAATCAGTATAAAACACATTAATCTGAATGATTAACTGACTAATAAATGGACAATTGAGAATCCTTTTACTCTATCTGAGTGGAACTCTCGCTCCAGTGCCTCCTCTCTGCTGTCATAGCCCAGCTACTGTCAATTTGCATTTCCTTGTAATTCCCAACTTGTTTAAGTCCAGCCAAAGTGCAAAGGGCATTTGACAAGTCGTGGCAAATGTGAGCATACATTTTGTTAGCCAAATGGCCGACGGTTAGCTCGTCCGGCCTGCAACGGTTGCCGTCTCCTCCAAAGCCGAGCCTGTCCTGCGCTATCCTGTTCTGTAGCGGTTTTTGAGGCGCAGCGAAGCACACATAAAAAATAACCCCGCCAGCAGCCAGAGGGAGACAGCAAGAGAGGGGGAGAAAGAGAAGGGGAGAGCTGCGCTGGCTGCACAATAAACAAATAAACCCATAAATCTTTGCCACTAAAGTAATGCGCGCTGGTCGACCGGCCATTGGCCGTGGCGGCGACTGCTGGGGGTCGGGATGGGGGAGGGTGAGGCAGGGTGAGGCAGGGTGACTACTCGCCGGACTTGATCGTTGCTGCAAACAAACAAATCCCGCTGTCTACATAGGCGACTGTCATGCATGCCAATGTCTTCCTCCAGTTGTTGTTGCTGTTGTTGTTGTTGTTGCCGCTGTTGCGGCTTTGCGTGCTGCTGCAATTTGTGGTGTCGCTTGTTTGCTGCTGCCGCCGCCTCCACTTGATCCATTATCCTTAACAACAGCGCCGCGCGGAGGAGTCGCAGTAGCATAGAATAGAAACTGCTGCTGTTGCTACTGCTGCTCCTACTGCTCCTGCTGCTGCTGCTGCTGCTACTGCTGCTGCTGCTGCTGCTGTTGTTGTTGTCATTAAAATTCAAGGCATACAAAGTCATTAAATTATACGCGACATCTTTTGTGCGCGCGCGGGCGTGCAGAGGCGTTGGCTGGCGGGGGAGGTCGGGCCATGGGGCGGGCGAAAGTGTTGGGCGGTCTTAGACAGATTGCTTTTGTTGTTGTTGTTGTTGTTGCTGCTGCTGTTGTTGTTTCAATATGGAAGTGAGCTGATTTCGCAACGCGTCTCGCATACAACAGCGCCGGCAGCGACGTCAGCGTCGGCAGCGGCAGTGGCAGCGGCATCGAAGCGGCGTCGTGATGCGATTAAGCAATCAGCCAAATTGGCAGCAACGCCAACTTGAAAGGAAATTACACGGTGCGGGGCGAGCAGGCGGCTGTTTGTGTGTGGGCGGGGGGCGGGGGGGCGTGGGGCGTATTAGCTACGTGTAGATGGATATCGCTGCTTTAGATGCTCGCCTGGTGACGTCATGCGGCAAACAAACACACAAAGTCAACTAACATTATAAAGTTATAAGCAGCACAGAGAGGATGAGCGAGAGAGACAGAGGGAGACAGAGGGAGACAGAGAGAGAGAGAGAGAGAGAGAGAGTGGTTCGCAGCTGCAATGACAACAAATGCAGTGTCAAGCGCAATGACAAAGCACAAAATGGTACGAGTTGGCAGCGGGGTCAAGGATAATTCACACTCACACTTAAATCGATGTCCATAACAATGGCAATTATCTTAATGCACAACTTGGCAGATTGAAGAGGAAATCAGCTATATATATATTAATATATGTATATATATATATATACATTCTTTAAGCTCGCCGGATGACGAAACAGTCGAGGCATTAACTGCGAAAAGCGTTCGAGTTGTGGCAGGTCACAGGTCAATCCATTTCAAATATGTGTACATTATTATTGCCAATTATTGTGCTAATTAGAAAACAAAACATTTTAAATGAGGACGCAGCACCAGAGCGCAAATAATTTGGGCCCCAATAATTGGATTTAGCTAACAATATTTGTTAGAATCCAATTTCGGATTGTGCTTAAATTTAGCCCGAAAATTCGAATGTGAATATATTTACAGCTCGCAATATTTTCAGTAGAAAGGGCAATTATTATTCAGAATTGAATTATTTTATAAAAATTGTATAAATATATAATACAAAACAGAGTTTGCGCCAATATTTGGGTTTATGAATGGGAAAACGAGTCGAACCTCAGGACGTGGAGTTAGGAGTCATTCTTTTTATCATTATTTCTATAGTTATCAATATCATTATCATTATTATTAATATCATTTTTTTGATTATTATCATTATTAATATTATTCTTATTATTATTAGTAAAAAGTAGCATTAAAATTTATGATTTATTAACTTGTTAACATACTTCCACTTACCTCTTTCTATGCTTCGGTTTCACTTTGTTCAGTTTCCAACTTTGCTTCCGACGAGAAAATATTGATTTTGATTTGATTGAATCAACAAAATCCAATTGTAACCGCATCCTTTGGACAAATAAGATTTGCCTATTTAGTTGCATTTTATTGTCTTATTCTGCGGACCACAATCGACTTTTGTCTGGGACAAGTGGATCAATTTGTTTGAGTTTGTTGTTTAGCCGGGAATCCAGTTGCAGATGTGGCCCCCATGAAGCCATCCGCAGTCGTAAGCTGCGCCACAAGCAGCTGCAGTTGCCGTTGCCGTTGACACACAAATATTTGCAACAAGCCGCCAATTTGCGTATGTGATATGAGCGGGACGAGGCGAACGGAGGACCGGGATGTCGGCGGGCACTTGAGGGCCAATGCCATAGAAAGCAGGCAGCGTCTGCTGAGCGCCACAAAATGTTGTTTGCTATGGCAAAAGCGTGAGAAAAAACAATAACAACAACAATTTGCCCAAGGGATGCGCCAAGACAGCCAGCAGGGTGGAGGGGTGGAGGGGTGGTGCGAGTGGCAAGAGGCTAGAACTGCGCCACACGCCAAGACAAATTATGCTGTTGATAAGCCCGACAAAGGCGGAAGCAGCCGAGCAGTGACAGGGATTGGGGCTAGCGGAAGTAGGGATAGGGCTGCGCTTGGGTTGCGTTGACTTGACTTGAGGGGGTAAGGGGGTAAGGGGGTAAGGCCGCAACCAGGTGAGGGCAGGGTATTGTAACTGATGCTGACACGCGCGCAACTGGCTGTGTGTGTGTGCGTGTGTGTGTGTTCAGGCTCCTTTGTGGAGAGCCAACGACCCGACATTGCATTGAGATTACTTGTAAAAGGTTATTTAACCCATTTAAAAAAAGACAAACTCACCCACACACACACACACACGCACACGCACACACACGTACGGGCAGACAAAGGGCAAGCGCAGCAAATTGCGCACAAGGATTAAGATGACAAGGATAACAACCACACCGAGAGACGGCACAACATTTTGTCGATTGTGTTGCACACTTTGCGACTGTCCCGAAATTATTGGAGAACAGCGCAAAGCCCACATGACCGAGCGGCGCGACTTCCGCCAAAGATCTCGAGATCTCTTAAAGTGGGCCAGCGCCTGCGGAAAGAGGCGGATGAAAGGCGTCGCCTATCAAGTGGAGCATCTTAAGCAAGCAAAGCCAACAGCCAGATATGCTGCGGGGGAGTGTGCAGGAGCGGGGAAAGGGGGCAACAGCCGAGGCATATACTTATACATAAATCATCGGGAAAAATAAATCACAGAAAGGGCGCGCTGCAAAGTTTGGGTCCGATGGCAGACGCCAAACGAAATAGAAAATCTTTGGCGAAACTTTCGAGCTCTAAAAAATTATTAATAATGCAAAAGCAGCAGCAATAAAGCAACCAAACAAGGCGGGCGACTGTCGGGCAGACATATGTACCATGGGATGTGCATTGAAAAACAGCAAAATTAAAACTATTTCTATTAATTGCACGCCATCCACGTGGCGAGATGGCTCTTAAATTACAATTTATCACATATTTCTTAAATTCAAAATAAATAAATTGAAGAGCAAAAAATTGTAAAGTCAGCCACAGACTTATCCAACTGCATATGCTGGCATCCAATTTTGGGTAGAGCCCAAATCTAGTCCACGACTTCTGTGTGAAAATATTTACGGCTTGCAATATTTTCAGTAGAAAGGGCAATTGAGAATTAAATAATTAAAAAGGATTTGAAATTTTGAAAATATATGATAAACTCACATGTCAACCACGTGGTGAAGGAAAGCGAACCGTAAGGCAGTTGATACGTATCGTTAAGAGGATCGTAAACCGAAGGACTTATCAATTTGTGAAGCTTCCAACCCTGATTTCACGCAAAATTCAAATCATATAGAGATAAAGCGTGGACATAGAAAAAAGTCAGAGTAAACCATATATTGAAATCAAACAATTCAATACAAGTTTTAACAGACTCTTAACATTAATACTTAATAGTCATTAACAGGGGCCAGTTATTCATACTTAACACAATTCCAATTTAAAGCATGCCTGACTTTTTTTCATTTTTATTTGAATCAATACAATAATTATATTTTCATACATTTGTCCAAGCAAGAAATATGTTGTAAAATGCCTTTGAAATTGAGATTGAATTGTTTTTTGCGCGCAGTGACAAACATTTTTTTTGTTAAAGCATAACATTTCATTTAACATTTATAAAAGGACGTAAAAAGTTAGCCAGAAATTAATTAATACGTACGAATTCAAAATATGTTGTGAAAAAAGGTACCTTAACTGATATGTATATAAATAAACAATCTTTTAAATTTAACTTGGTTTTCAGTGTTGTCGTTTTATAGCTGAATTTGGCTTTTTTGCGAGTTCCTCAGCGGATTGTTGTTGTACCAATATCAGCACAACGGCAAGAACAAGTTTAATCCAAATTTGTGTACAAAAGCTAGCACTTTTTAACCCCATTTATTATTGAATAACTGGTCGCTAAGTGTGACCATATAAACCTTACTACAAAATACCTTTGTCATCAGATGATATTGTCGCTTTACAACATTGGACGTTGTTTTGTTAATGCTAAGAGAAACTTTTTGCGTACAAATAAATATTAGTATTTATAATATTAAAAGAAATAAAATAATAAAAAAGGGAATACAAAAAATTAAATAATATACAATAATATTATACTAACTAACTTATGCTCTGTAAATATAATACATTTAAATATGTATAAAATCTGGATATTTTAGAAAGAAATAAATATAAACAACAGTTTACAGACAGACATTAAATATTAATTAAGCACTTGACAAGCAAAATCTGCTCGCATTGCATTTGCATTAAAGCCGATTTTTAATCGCTATAAATCCAGTTTACGTCCATTGTCGAGCGGACACAACAACTTAAAAGTCGTTTGGGCCATTCACAAGATAAAAGCTTCTCCGGGCCAAAAAACCAAAAAAAAAAAATAACAAAAAACGAAGCTAAAAGCAAAAGACGACAAGCCGACAGAAGCAACGAGGGCAGCGATAAGACGACGACGACGGCGACGGCGACGCCTACGTCGAGGACATCGACCAGTGGCAGGACACAAGCAAGCAGCAGCAGCAGCAGGCAACATGCAAATGAATCGCAACTGAGACTCGAATTGCGGCTTTAAGCGGCTCGAACGAAACGCCGCTTGGCGTGGCCGCCGCCCACCCAAATGGAAGCGCGCGCGAGTTTTAAATTTATGCAACAGGCTTTTGGCCCATTTGTAAATTATGCGCTGTCATAAAGCAGCGCCAGCAGTCGGCCCAGGCGCAGCGGCAGGGGACATGTCCAACCGGTTCGATAGCGCCGCTTGGCGACGAAAAATTATCGAGCCAGTCGGACAACACGGACGAGCCGGACGGCAGGATTGCCTGCCTGGTCGTCGTCTGTCGTCCGTCGTCCGTCGCTGTCGGGGGCAGATCGAGACAAAGGCTCGGCAAGTGCCAGGGCTGCAGCACGTACGGGCATATAATTTTTGCCAAATCAGAATATTTATGCGTCTAGCCGCACAAGCGCTGGCAGCGAGGGCGCGGCGGGGGCGAGCTGCGGGTGCGAGAATCAGCGCATAAAAAAATTACAGCACGCTTGAAAAAACGCGACAGAAACACGCAATGGATATGACTTTTATACAAAGACCAGGCCGTGGACACGGACACGGACACGGACACGGGAGACAGGACACGGGACGCAGTGCACAGAATTCACGACCAAGCCAGGACATGCGCGACGGCTGCTGCTGCTGCTGCTGCTGCTGCTCATTGAAACGCATTTGCACTTCAACCGAGCCGCAAACAGAGTTTTTGTATTCCCCAAACAAATTCTTTCTACTCAAAATCGCCAAATCAAAACATTTGTTGGCAATTTCTGATTATTGTAAGAGTTAATAATTAAAAACAATTAAATATTAAAAAAAAAACAAAAGAAATAAAGATAATAATAATAAAGAATAATATAATATAATATAATACACAAACATTTATTATAAAAGAAAATGCATTAATTAATTTTATACTTTTTACATTTAATTATTTATGTTCTTCGAAATGCTGAAAACCCAAAAAAAACAATCGATCGATAATTGAAATGTGGGCGAAATCGGTTCGCAGAACATCTGCATAAAGTGGTTTAAAAAATAGTGTACAAAAAAAGGGCTGTGCGCAGTTTTTGTCAACTGGCTGCGAGTTCAATAAAAAGACAACAGACGTCGGCCGGCGGGCGGCGGGTTGGAGGCGTTCGAATGGTGTCGAGTGGCGTGCAACGTGGTGGGGCAGGCGGAGTGGGTGCTTGTGCAACGAGTGGCAACAATTTAAAAAACGCACGCTGATCTTGTTGTTGTTGTTGCTGCTGCTGCTGCTGCTGCTGCTTTTGTTGGAAACGTTTTGGGCACTTTTGGTTTGTGGCCAATTTCGAGCAGCGTGCGGCTGTGGGCGTGGTCAAGGGTCTGCCGCAGGCGCCGTGCAAACATGTGGCAATTGTCTGCGGTTGCAAAAGTTAAAAACTTTGAATACACCGCCCCGGTTAATGGCCGGCTCTGCCCATCGACTGCCCCACGGCCGTATTTAATATATGCAACATTTTGTTCTCTTCATTTTCATTTTCATTTTCGTTACATTTATATTTGTACTCCTTTTTGGCTGTCATTGTTTGGGTGCGCGCGCGCGCGCGCGCTCTTTGATTTATATTTAATTCAATTGTTATTGTGCTTAAAAAATTTATAAATTATTGCATAACAAACGACGCCAGCGGGTTAAGGGTCGCTTTCATAAATTGGCAAACGCCTCGCTGCGTTTGACAGCAGCCAATGCAAATTGTGGTCATGGGACCCGGACACCAACCAACTGCGGTCGTTCGCACCGCAGTGCTCGCCCCAAAGGGCTGCCGCACTACGTGCCGCTACGTGTCGCTGCTTGCCACAAGATGTTGACAATAGCAATGAACGTGGCACGATGCCGTGTTCCCAGCCAGGGCACACATGGTCAAGCCAACCGAATGCCATTGAGACAGAGACGTGAGATATCCACCCAACCCATGTCTCTCTCTCTCTCTCTCTCTGTGTGTGTGTGTGTGTGGGTCAAATGACGCGCGCGTGATATGACAACATCCGGTAAATAGGATTAGTTATAGTGCACACAGCCGGACGCTCGAACAACTTTGCGAGCAACAGCTGCGTGCGCCAAGCTGAAAAGTATGCAATAAAAAGTGCAAAACTTCTTCAACACAAAGTGCGTGCGTGCGTGCGTGCGTGCGTACGCCAGCCTAGAGATGTGAGCGTGAGTGCGTGAGCACGTCGTGAAAATTGTGTTAAAGGACAGCACGACAATAATAAAAGAGAAAGAAGTAGCTTGAGAAATTCAAGATTGATATTTAACAAGTTAATTATAATATTTATAAAGCATAATATTAATAATATTAATAATAATAATAATAATAATAATTATAATAATAATAATATTAATAATAATAATAATAATAATATCAATAATAATAAATATGAGTTATAATAACATTCTGATTATCCTGGTGCTTATCAAGGATGTTTTCTCCATAGTTTTGTCTGAGATTCAAGTTATTTTATACAGTTATATACTTGATATATTCTTGAGCAGAATAGGAAGAATCGAAGAGGAAGGTTTATTCTTTTCTGTCGAATGCAAGCAAATTTGATCAGAATCAAACTTCTATATCGTGGAGTAACGCTCTCTCTCTCTCTCTCTCTCTCTCTCTCTCATTTAAGATCTAATGTCTTGGTTTAAAAATCTTTTGCTCTTTAAATTCTTAAACCTGATTCAGCCTATAAAGGGAACCCAACAAAATATTACTACTTCATCTAATTACATATGACATATAACTAAAGCTGTCCTTTTAAATATTATTATGGCGCAATTATCTTAATTGATAAATGAATGCACTAATGTCTTTGCCAGGCATTGAATCTTCGGCAGCCCCAAGACGCAATTTTTTATACACCTGTTTTCTGTTTCTGTTTCTGTTTCTATTGTCACGTGGCCATCCCCAAGTGGAGCGCACGAGGCGCTTCCTTCAGTTCGCTTATATAAACATTTGTACTCTATTTATTTATATATATTTGTACACTTTTTTTTTCTCTGTTTGCATAACCAAGTTGAGCTGCTTGAACGGCAAGTGTTGGACTTTTCCATTCATTAGGTAATGTGGCGCGGTTTTATGTCTTGGCCAGAAGCAGGCCCAGAGAAGCGTAAGTGAGCAGACTGAGACCGCAAAATGGCAATACGCCGAGCATGGCCGGCAACGTGGCTTGCTGGCAGCCCGGCAACCCGGCACACCCGAAACAGTCGGGCTCCCGCATTCGCGAAGGGAAGGGCCGCCATGACATTTAAGTCACGTAGCCATGTTGAGTAATGCGACACGTTGCCATTGATGGCCCGTTGACGATGAAGTGCAAGTTGGAAATAGAAATAGAAATCGAAATGAAAACGAGTCAAAGTCTCTTGTCTGTGGGCGTGACAGCATGTGGGTGCCTGTTGTCTGTGGGCGATGTGTGTGCGCGCGTGTGTGTTGCCATTGTGACAAGGACGCTAAAGTCAAGTGGCAGCCACGTGATGGCTGCTGCAGGCGCCACTTTCGACATCAACTGCTGGCCGTGCTCCGTTCCCGCTGCGGATAGCTCGGGCATTTGTTTACTTTTGATTTTGCGCATTGATTAGCGCCGTCAGCTGCCACCTGCCACCTGCCACAAAGTTTGCATATTTATTATGCACTCGATGCTCAAACATTGCGGTCGCTGCGGTCTCATTACCAACTAAAAACTTGGCTAAAAGCACAAAACCAGCTGAAAAATGAACCAACACTGGCGCCAGGTGTGGATTGCCGTTGTTGCTGCTGGTGTCGATTGCGGATGCTGCTGCTGACGTCAACAAAGCCCTCTCACAGCGGCGGCTGCCTCTGATGCTGCTGTTGTTGGCAGTTGCTGTTGCAGGCAAGTTTTGCATCAATAACTACGCATTTTTATTGCAGTGTAACAGCGGGTAGTAGAGCAGCGGGCAATCGCGTAACAATGCAGCGCACAACAAGTGCACCCACAGTCAAGTGGATACTCTAATCAACAGGCTTCCAGAAAACTCTTTGCAGCAGCGCATGGGGCCGGGGTGAGCTGGGCTTTCACAGGTGCGTAAATGGAAACTTGCATAGTTACATGGCTGTTGTTGCCCACAAGTTTTTGAGTATTTCAACTATTTGCTGAGCTTTACGACTGACTCAGCCAAGTCATCAGCCGCCGCATGTTTACGCTACACACTTTTAGCTGCATAAGATGAATCAACTGCTGATCCTTTGAAACTTTCAGCTGAGACCTTAGCGAATTAACTTGTCGGCTATGCAACACTTTATTCGACTGTTTCAACCGTTGCGTCAGACCTATTCATGCTGATGACGTGCTTATCAGCTGACTGCCAGTCTACTAGACCTCCGGCCTTAGAAGATGCACCGGTTTGCAAATTGAACTGTGTGTGTAAGGTGGCAGGCAATGAATGGATATATTTCACGAAATCACATTGAATATTCATATTCATATTCATATACAACTTCATATTCATATTCATATTCATATTCATATTCATATTCATATTCATATTCATATTCATATTCATATTCATATTCATATTCATATTCATATTCATATTCATATTCATATTCATATTCATATTCATATTCATATTCATATTCATATTCATATTCATATTCATATTCATATTCATTTTCATATTCATATTCATATTCATATTCATATTCATGTTCATATTCATATTCATATTCAACTTCATATTCATATTCATATTCATATTCATATTCATTTTCATATTCATACTCATATTCATATTCATATTCACATTACACTTTACACTTTTCTAACACTTAATTGTAGTGTTTGAAGAGCTGAGACAGGCTGCTGTTGCGCTTATCAGCTAACTGCCAGCCACTAGCTAACTTAAACAATAGGTGAATGTGTTTCATTAAATTGCGAATGTATTCATGAATGGTCTCAGCTTATGGCTTATACAGATTGTGCTCTCTTCAAACCGCTTTTTGAGAGGAAAGCAAAGAGCTGCAGTTGGGCAGCTTGAGGAGGGAGACAGCGACGTTCAATTTGTAGACACGTGAGAATCTTATCACAGAGCACAGAACTGGAAAGCGGGAGAGTGGGGGGGACTGTGGTTGAGTGGGCGGGGAGCTGCCACGCCCAGCGATAAGCCGTGCACGTCTGCGACATTGTCGCATTTGTCGTCATCAGCTACTGCTTGGCGGGCGCACACGTACGGCATATAAATAACATTTCGATTTGCCGTATGACAAACCGAGCCAAATGCCACAAATTATGCACCCCCAGTTCCCCTTCTGAGCTCCAGCCCCCAATTCGTCGAAGGGCCACACAAAAGGCAAAACATAAAAGGAATGTAAATCGAGGCACTTGACATTGCGCATACGACGCGTGCGCCCACCAGAATTCGCATAGTTTTAAATGCCGTCTAGTATTTGACTTTGGACTTGAGCCGAAGCAGAAGGGCCTTGGGACTTCAAGCAGACCATTAGTGGCACCCAGAACTAATAACAGTTACCGTAAGTAGCAGCTACTAACTGTAGTTGCAATTGCTGAAATGGCTCCTGATGAGCTCTTCAGCTGGCCCCCAACTCAAATATTAACTGTGGCCTCTTGACTCAGCTGCCAATGCTGTCATTTCCAAGAGAAAATGCTGAGTGGGCAGCCCGTCAACAGATATATAAATATATTTGCATTATAAACATCGGAATATTTAGGAACCAACCCAAGGTTCGGCTCGTGAATCTGTTTTTCATAGCAGTTCGGGCTGGGTTTCCTACAATTGAACTTTTCGAGTAAGTTCAGCTCGTTTCGGGCTAAAGTTAGGCTGATCTTGACTTGGAGTCAAGGCTGTTTATATAAGCCTAGGCACTAGCTAGAGTTCCGTCACTTCTCCAAACTGTTTTCTCACTCGACAATGCAATTGGCGACAATTTTTTATGCATCAAAGCAGGCGTCGCTTGAAATATGAACATATACGCATAGATTTGTATTAGAGACTTCAGTATAGCTCGAGACGCAGCTCTCGGCACAACACAAAATCAATTTATAAAGAAAGAAAGTAAAAAGCATATTCAAAATTTAAAAATGAAAAACGCGAAAAAAAAGAAATCCTATTAAAATTCCATTTCGAATAACATGCAGATAATAAGTATAATATAAAGCACACATCCTCTCTCACACATACACGTAATTAGCCATTTGTTGCAGGTAAGTACCAGGAAACTCTGCCGCCAGGACTTTTATGAACTTTTTACCTTTCTGCTTGCAGTTTGCTCACAGGACTACCCGTGATGTAAGTAGCGCACATTTTGAATGAAACGCAATATGCTTGGCATCAGTTCCGCTCTCCTTAGAACACTCTAGTCGCTTGTTATGCTGATGATTCAATTCTTTGCCCCTACGAATATTCAAAAACTCTACGTAAACTCATAGGCAAGTCGCAAGTCGCACGTCCAAAAAAATATACTCAACAATACTCAACTTGTATTTGCAGACACAAGAGACACAAATACAAGAAACAGAGGAATAACATATAATTCCATTTTTATGTTAGGATGGAATTCATATGCTTATTATAGTTATCGTATTTCCATGTGTGCTACGAGCCGATCAGATTATGTGGTTTCTGGTAAGTGAATGTGCAGAAAGCCAACGGCAAAAACTCTTAACCATATTCCCGCCGAGTTATATCCACAGATCGGCCTAGACATATACGAATGGAGACTAAAAAAAACAGTCTTATTTTTGTGGCGCGTACATTTAATTAAATTTCATACATTTCAAATAGTTCTACAATAGCTCGGACAATCTTCAACGATTGCTATTGCTATGTTATGCTATAAACAGCTGGGATTGCCCAGAAATGCACTTTGGTAAGCGAACAGTTCATATTTGGATCCAAACGTAAAACTAATCTATCTGCTTTAATTCTTGCAGATACTCGGATGCACTCTATATACAAATAGTTCAACAACACATCTTGACTTCCATACACACTTCTATCGAATATGCATATATAAATGTGTATATATATATATATATATATATCCAATTTGGTATGATTTATTTATGTAACTCTATATGACTCAGTCGTTTCTTCAATACACTATTGCTGGCCTTTGAAAAGGTTTTTCGCATTTTTATTTAGAAATCCATTTTAGGGGCGGGGGTTGATTGGAGGGCCATTGAATTGAATTATTTGCTGTGTAACATTAACAAGGCAAGAAAATCAACGAGAATTTCAATTAAATGTCAACAACTCCTCGGCCTGACCTTCATTGTTGTCGCATAACGTACGAAATGGAACAATAAATTGAATATTGGCTGTACGGGCAGACAGACGGCCAAATGACTTAAGAGCATTATACGGAAGAGGAAGACGGAAGACGGAAGACACAAGCCAGCACCCAAACGAGACTGAAATCGAATTCGAAAACGAAAACTAACAAAACAACTGTCACTAAATAAGCCAATGGTACCTAATGGAAATGTCAATCGCAAGATAATGTTTTATTGTGCCATTGAAATGATTCCGGCTCGCATTGTTATCAAAGATACTTATACAATGGCCAAGCCGGATCGATATGGCTGGCAAATGTGTTATGCAAAAGAAACGTGTTTTTTACTTTAACTTGAAGGCCAAATTTAACATGCATGTTGCTGTTGCTGGCATATGTACGTCTTTTTGAGTGGCAGCACAAGACTGGCCCTGTTCGAGCTCTGTTCGCATAATCAAATTTGGGCATAGCTTAAATATTTAATCCCGAAAAGCCCTGACAAATTTCTATTTAGGCAAAAGGCTTGGCAATCTTAAGCCTAGGCACTTCATTTACCATAAAGCGAACCTCAAATTGAACTAGTTGGAATATGTGACAAGCCAAGGCTCGAACCAGGACCTGGTGCAGAGCGAGACTCATGAGTCGCACCTCAAGGCGCGGCATCGAATCGAGCCTTGGCTTAGGCCAAGGAGCATGATACAAATCTTATATACCCTTTCTCTCCTCGGCTACAGAGTACAGTAAATATGTATATTGCATTCGATACGCAGAAAAGCAGATACTCTTGGCTTTGATTATGATGCTGGAACTATGTTAAATGAAGCTTGATGAGCACTTTCCATAAGAATAATGCCACAAAGTGCAATACTATACTGTGCTGAAACGAGCTGCATGCCAATGGCACTGATAAAGGAAAGGGAATGTGCACGGGTAATGGGTTATAGGTATTAAGAGTATATGGGTATGGGACCTTATGGCATTCCATTACCTTGACGCAACTGGGACAAGCTCGTAAGCTACTTGGAAAATGTGTTGCATAGTTTAAGGCGGCCCTCAGAGTCGGCGCCTGGGACAGGGACAGAGACAGAGCAGGAGCCAAGAATTGTGGCATGGCGCTGGAGCAGGAAGCAGGGACCAGGGACCAGGGAGCAGGGAGCAAGCAGCTGCCGGCATAGAAGCTATCAACTATAGTCGAGGAAATTACTTTTAACATTTCGAATGCTGGCTGCCAGTTGGTAGCGGCCACAGGGCGCAGAGGGCAGAACGAAGACGGCAGCCGACTTGAAAGTATATATTTATATATTTAAAAAAAAAAGAAAAAATGAAGAAGAAGAAAAAAGTGAGCAGTCAGCAGTCAGGGACAGCCATAGAGGGACTGGCTTGGAGACGAGCAGTGGAGCAGTAAAGTAAAGCAAATGAAAAACAGGAAAATTATTTGATTTTTATGCATTTCACTTAAGCAGCAAAGAGGGCGCCCGGGACATGAGCGGCGGCGAGGCGCACAGGGCGCCAACGTGGATGAGCAGAGGCAGCTGCAGCAGCAGCAGCAGCAGCAGAAGTAGGAGCTGCATTTTGAGCCGAAGCCGGACCTGGAGTCGCAGTCGGAGTCTGGGCGTCGCGCTGTCTGGCAACTTGCTTGCATTATAGATGAAGTTCCGTGCGATAAATAAAGCAAATAAATGCAATCAGGAATAATAATTCGAGCAGCAGTCAAATAACTTGATTTCCCATAACGTTCAGCGCCTGCGACGCATAAATAAAATTTTCAGCGTTAAGCCAATACTGTCAAGGAATAAACCCTATAAAAATAAAAGACGAAGAAAAGTGAAGCGAGTGAAAAAGAAAATTTACGAGAAACTGTCGAAGGGTTTCGGCTCTTCGAGCCTCATGCGCTCGGATCGTAAATAAAGCCAAAGCCTATCTTTAACGCCCCGAAAATTATACAACACTAGCGGCCACAAAGCACGCAACAAACACGATACGCTCTACCCTAGTCATACCCTGTAAAAGTATGCAAGCGCAGCAGACATGCTAACTTCAAAAATAGGAAAGTATAATAAGTATAACATATCTGGTACAGATTAAGCTTTTGGGTAAAGAATCGTAAAGAAGCTAAACATTATGAAAAGCTTTCATGTGCTTTTAACCAGTATCGGGAGCTTTCAGTTTTTACCAACTTCTGTAACAGCAACTCGGTTTCCTCCCATTAAAAGCTCGTTTGAGAACGGCTTCAATTTTCTTATCTTTGCTTTAATCGAGGTTTACTTCATGTCCAATACAATTTATGCTGTTGAAAGCAATTTATGCGCTTTCAAAAGCTCTTCAGTTTAACCTAAAATGAGCTGAGAATAAAATCGATTAATTAATCCTGCTGAATGCTTTCAGGGGCTTTCAAAAGCTCTTAATGTGCACCAAAAAATTAATGAAACTAAAGCGAGCATAGCATCAATTATATGTTCGCATCGAAAACTTTAATATGCTTTAAAAGCTCGTTGCATTGAACGCACGAAATGTGTCAATATCAATTGATTTGCACACTCAATTGCAATTTATTAATGTTCGATTGTCACTTACAACGAATGTCAATGTAAATAAATTAAATTATCTCTCGCAATTGTTTATCTTTTATTTACAACAACTTACGTAGCATAGCCACAACTGTCCCGTGGGGCATAGGGTATTGCAACGCAACAACTTTTCGGCTTATGCCGCAGGCCAAGATTTTCCAGTTCACGTTGCCCGGCCCGATCCCCGATCCCCGATGCTCCATGGCGCCATCACTCGCCGGCTGGCAAAACTTAATTATGCATGGTTAACACGAAAACTCAATAAATTTTCAAATAAATTCACAGGAAAACGTCCATGTGTGTGTGTGTGTGTTTGTGTGTGTTTGTGTGTGTGTAAGTATTGGTGTGCGGTCTATGTAAATTTTATTTGCTAAAGGATTTTTCATGAAGTTTCCTGCCTCTGCCGCTGTCGCTTCTGTTGCATTTAGATTTATTTGCGACGTGTGTGTTATGTAAAACCTATTAGAGCGCCACCCAAGTCCAGGCACAGCTCCAGGCAGTGGCAGAGGCGACGTCGCCGGCGCCGGCGCAGGCTCAAACCTAGGCAACAGGCAAAGCCCAGCACAGCAGAGCTCACGTGTGCCACTGCCGGCCATTCAATTTGGCCCGGGGCGCTCAACTGTTGCACAAGAACTGCCGCAGCCAGAAACGAGAGTGCGGCAGAAGCCGAGGCCAAAGTCAAAAGCACAGCCACAGCCAGAGCCACAGCCAGAGCCAGGAGCTGAACCAGGCAACGGCTACAGCCATGGCTCCAGGCACCTGGCAACTAATCGCCTGTTGAAATGGCTCACACAGCCGCCAAAGTAAGGCAAATTTATTGAGTTCTCATATTGAGCAACGTTATAAGAATAATGCAGCAAACAAAGCCGCCCCAGCAACAACATCACCAGCAACCAAATGAAACCGAGCCAAGCAATGGAGCTGGAGCTAACGCAAAACCTTGAGATGGAGGTGGACGTGTAGGTGGAGTTGGGCTTGGAGCTTGTAGGTTGGAGCTGGCGTGCGCTACAACTGCCCCAAGGCTGGGCGTATTTGTCAGCCATGGAAGGCACGCTAAGACGATATTTGTACACAATTATATTGAAACATTAAATGTAATATAATCAAATATTATACAATTAGAGCACGCACGCAATTCGATATTTGAAGAACTTCCTCCTAATAGGAATAAGAACATATTTGGCAAATGTAGGATTGATCTTAATGCTATCAAACCGATTTGAATGCAGAGTTTCAATTTATTTTAACTGGGCACTATTATAGTTTATTCAATAAAATCATGCTAATCAATTATTTGCAAATACAAGAAATTGAGGTAGCTCCAAACTTTTTTCAATTCAATTTGTTTTATTTGGCGCTGGAATCGAGCAGAACTTTCTGAACTTCACCAAGCGAAAGACTATGAAAGTAGAGTATAGTTAAAATGTTCTGTAACTTATTAGAAAGCTCCAAACCTAAAGTAAAAGTATGTTTGGCCTATAGCCAATGCACCAATGTAATCATATCTGATGCATGACAATTTTGGGCACAAATCAAATATAGCCCGCAGCTTCTATGTGAAAATATTTACGGCTCACAATATTTTCTGTAGAACGGGCAAATATTATTAATGAAATGAAAAATTATATAAAAAATAAAAAAGAATGACAAATCAAGGGTTGAACTAAAAACTGGACTCAACAATCTGAAAACACAACCTAACGAACCAGATCCTAAATCAGGGATAAACGATAATATTTTGAGCTGCCAGACCTCTTAAAGATTAGCTAGATCTATTCAAAATTAATGCCAACGAGCAAAGTACCCAAAGTTAGAGCTAGATTCATGTGTTTGTTGGACAACTTGGCAACCCTGGAGCTTCTCAATCTCTTTTATCTTAAATCAAACATTGCAGGTGATCTCAAGGTCGTTGTTAGCCGGTAAAAGGTTTATAGCGCCGGATACGCCACTCACACGACCAACGCAAACTACTGTAAAATGTACGCCCACAAGCGTGCACACACACACACACACACACACACACACACACACACACATACACGCACATAGACAGACGCACAGCAGTAGAGTGGAGCTGCAAGACTCAAAATACTTTGCAAAAAGTAGCAGTAGCAAAAAGTGAAATGAAGCCGAAAAGCAAATAGAGCATAAATTACGCAAATCCAACACGACACTTTACAGCGCAGACTGCGACGCCAGCAGCAGCAGCAGCAGAGGCGGCGGCAGCGGCGGCGAGAGGACGGCGCGACAGCACAGCCGGACAGCTCATGCGTTTGTGTGCGTGCTCAAACACACACACACACTCACACACATACTCGTACAGTGGGGGAGTCAGAGAGACAACAAATAAGTTAAGTCAAAGTCAGAAGAGCAGACAAACATTGCGTGCGAACGAGAAGGGGCGGCGGGCGGGGAGGGGCAACATAATACTATGCTATCTCTGTCGCACGATGGCCACTGTCAGTGCAGTAAAAGTGTAGCATGCAATCAGGCGCCAAATGCTCAAGTGTCTCATTGTCAGCATGTTGCATGCAACACGCCGTCTACGCTGGATGGTGCCGGCACTGACGGGGCAATGGAAAATAAAGTAAAATGAACAGCAACAGCAGCAGCAGCAGCAGCAGCAGCAACAAAAATGTTAAAGCAAGTAAATAAACATTGTGTGCCATTATCAGGCACTGCCAGCAACAACAATCACAACAACAACTACAGGAACAACAACAACAGGAACAACAGGAACAACAACACCAGCAACAACTACACTTACAACAACAATCAACACACCAGGCAACATAATTTGCAGTTGCAACTGAGAACTTTTCAATGGCTTGAAGCTGAAAAAGCTGACAGTCCAGAGAGGGCAAAAATAACGCCGCACAGTGTCCCACAAGCATTCAACATTCGCCCAAAAACAACTCCAGTTTTCATTAAGGATTGCGCACTGCACTTCTATATAATGGATTAATTAATTTATAAATAATAAAAAATTAAATCAAATTAATTTTATATTATATTGAAATATAAAAAATTATTGGGAGTATACAAATAAAATAAAAATGTTGTTATTTTATTCAAGTTTACCATTAACACATATTCTGAATATGACTAAAGTCGAACGAATGAAAAAAAAATGTTTTAACACAACCGTTTTTCGCGCATATTCCGAACTAAGGGGTCGGTCGCTCATATCTTATATTCGGAACCTGGAGGTGGTTTTGCCAAAAAGCGTGAAATACATATGCAATCATTTTTGCTAAAATGCAGCAAGCTGAGCTTGAAACCGATCGAATGGTAGGCGAAAAAGTAGTTTTCCAACCATTTGCCACACAAATGTTTTCCAAAAATATCTATCGGCTCCTTACAAAAAATAAGGTGACAACAGAAAAAAAATATGCGTCATAGAGTTCAACATAAATATACAAATATACATATAAAAATATAAATAATACAATTTTATAAAAATATAAATTTTAACATTTAAGTCTTATAATGCTGACTTGGCAATTTTGTTCAATTGATCTGTCATTCTAGATTGTAGCCCATGCAAAGCGACTTCGAACCACTGTGCGATGTGGGCTGCTGCCAGTAACGGCAATGTCCGATGCCTGGCACACAGCCGGATATGCCGGCGAACCTGATACTTTTCGTGTGTGTGTGTGAGTATGTGGCAACTGAGTGTGAATAGGTGTGCATGTGTGAGTGTATGTGATTGTGGATGAGTGTCTGTGTGTGTGGAAGTGGGAGTGTGTGCAGCTGCATGGTTGAACAGTCAATGGCGGTGCAGCCGAAAGACCGGAAGTGCAGCCGAGCAACAGCATTGCAAGTGTGCCGTGTGTGATTGCGTGTGTGTAAGTGAGTGTGGCTGTGTGTGTGTCTGTGTGTGCATGTGAATCAGCTAAACAAAAGTGGCACAGCCAACAACGAGCTGGGGCGAAATGAAAGAAAAAAACACACACAAGTTGACATAAAAATTGTACAAACTGAAAATGATTTGTGTGGCCCAGAGTCACCTACACTCAGGCAAAAAATTTTTAAGCACACAGACACACACACACACACCAACACTCACACAGCCACAAACTAACACACGCTGAAAGCAAATCGAATAAATCGCCTGCATTGACGCTTGAACGATTAGGAGACGAAATGACACATGCGACAGCGATTCTCATTTATGTAACCCGCCCTTGCCCCACAACCTCTATCCCCCCCCCCCCCCCCCCCAGTCTTGCTGTATTTGTCCATTGAGTCTATAGTCTGCATGACATAGTTTTCGGTTCAATGACCCGCTGCACCATCTGCAGTTGATTTGGTTGCCATTTGGTTGGAATCAATTTCTGTGACAAAAAAAGACATCGAACTAATTGAAAGCTTTGCAAGATGCTGCCCAAAAATTAATATCAAATGCATTTTTCAAGTTGCGCATATTTTCCAAACTAGCTTGTACTATGAAAGTGCACTTTCGACCAAATGAAATTGCCATTTCCTTAACAAAAAGTTGCCAAAAGCAAAGGATACGGATAATTGAAAGGCTTGTCTAACAGTTATTAAAATCAATAAATATATAAATATATATATACATATATATATATATTTTTATTTATCATATAAGTGCACACTTGTTTTATGATATTTATACTTTGAAACGGCAGAGTTAAGCGGAGACAAGACGCCAGTTGTAAGAGAGGACAAATTACATTTATAAGAACATAATATTTCACGTTTAACTGCAATAATTGGATATTCAATAAGCAAAACTTTTCTTGTATAATAGTGTAGCCAGCACTTCTTTTCAGTTCAGAGTTCTGCATGGTTTTTAACCATAAACTTAAAAGTTAAAGTTGAACACGATTATCATAATAATAATATTAATAATAATAATAAATATATATAATAGTCAAATCTGAAACTAGGCTTTAAGCCAAACTGGTTTGAACTGGAAATTTCAATATTATTTTAACCATGAGAAGAATCGCCAGCGTTAAGAACCTTAAGCCTTAAATGAGCAATATGAACAAAATGGTTCAAAATGATCATCTATTTCCACATAGAATAACAAAATCGAAATTTAATAAATTTATGTTTTGGAAGAGCCGACATCGATGTTTTCTAAAAATTGTTGTATATCGAAACATCGAAAAAAATCGATAAATCGATTTCACTATTTCAAAAGAATATTTCGATTTGGATTATGAAAAATATTATTGCCAAACCTTAAACAAATTTGAGTTTATGTACAATAAATAAATAAATAATTGATTGTTTTAAAGAAAATATGACGATTCCCAAACTGGGTTCATAAATGTGGAAGAACAAGTTCATGAACCGAATCAAAGCGAGGCACTGCAAATACATGCATATATGTATGTACATACATATGTATATATATTAATGCACATATACTAGTTCCAGTTTAAGTAGCTCAAACTTTTCTTTCCATGGGCAATAAATTTCAAACGGGCCCTGTATTAAGGCTAATAGAAGAGCAAAACTTGGCCAAATTGTAGAAGGTGTGCACACACTTACCCAGTTAGTTGACGTTGTCCTTGGCGTTGCCTGGCCTGGCCTGGCCTGGCCTCGACTCGGCTGGGCTGGGCTGGGCTCGGCTCGGCTCGAATTGGCTGAGCGCCTAATTAGCAGCGAGTGAAAGTCACGTGAAATGTTGCCATTGATTATGATGAGGTCGCACTGTTGGCGCTCTAATGCCAAACACTTTGGCCTAATGCGTTTACGCTGCTGATCGTGCTGGACGGCGGCGTGGCGGTTAGAGGGGGGCGACGGCGTATGGGCTCAATCGAGTTGTTGGCACGGATATACCGAGACCGAGGCATTGTTGCTATTATTAGTGCCAGGCCAAGGGGCTTAAACACACACAAACACACACACACACGCGCGCAACAGACAATTTCCGCTGCACAAATTGGCCAACTTGCCAGGCAGCCGCCGCCTAGGCCTAGGCCAGTGCTGGGCTGCGGAGTCCTGGCCACCGCCGCTTTGGCCAATGTAATTAATACCAACATAATTATATTTGGATAACACAAACGTAATCAAGATTAATTGAGTAACAGCAGGTAGTTTGCATAATTAGAGCTACGTTGCCAGCGCAGACAGTCGCCAGCTCTTGATGCTGCCTCTGCCTCTGCCGCTGCCGCTGCCACTGCTTCAGCTGCTGCTGCAGTCGGAAGCAGAGCTCGACAGGCTGGCAGCCAGGCAGGCAGCGTCCATCGTGCACATCGTTAATCGTCCAGCACCCACAATTCCTTCAACTGGCCACTGGCAATGGCAGCAGCGTTGACTGTTGACTGTCGTCGCTACGTTTTGGCCATGGCCAAAAACATAATTTGCAATTTCAAATGCGTCCGCTCACACACGCACTCCCCGACAGCTCGCACTCGGCTTCAGTGCTGTCAGTTCAGCTATTTTCCAGCCAAAAGCGGCTCTTTGAAGTGTTTATCGGCCTGTTTAAATTTGCGGCTGCCTGCAATGCAGGCTATTTTTAAGCTGATCTAGCCATTTTTCCTTGAGCTTTCTCCAAAACAATAGAGTTTCTTTGACCGCGTGCACTTTCACTGTATTAACTGGCTGTGCTTATCGTCTATCGATAGCGCTTACGTTTTTGTCATCACTAGCTTTGCACTAAAAAAGGTGTGACCAACGCTACAAAGGCCAAACGCCAAAACCGTTGAACAAGTTTATATGCTTTGCTTCAGCAAGTGAACCTTTCCAGCTGCTTCACGGGAAACTGCTCAGAGGGGTGGCAGTTCTTGGCCTCGTTGTGTGCCAACAATGTCCAATTAATCCTTGCTAATTAAATTGAACTATTTTTAGACTTTTTGAACACTGTTGCTAGCATCTTTTTAGGGACAGTTGCCAGCACTGGTGTGCTCTCTGCTTTGGCTTTGGGCTTTGGGCAGCATTATCATGGGCAGCTTCATCATCTCCAACGCTATGGTCGTCTTGCTTAACTTCATTCGAATACAATTCCAGTTTCAGTTGCTGCTGCTGTTTTTGTTGTGGTTGTTGCTGTTGCTTTTGCTGTTTTAGCTCCTGTTGCCTGGACAACAGCTCACAAGCTGCTTGTTGCTGCCGCTGCCACTGCCGCTGTTGCATCCACTCAGCTTAATAAGAACGCCTAATGACCATTGCACTGGGCTACTTCCTAATGGACTGACCGTCCTGTGTGTAGCTGGCCGAGCACAGTGTGTTGCCATTTTAAGCACTGGGTCGCATTCCAATTTACTTTACAAAGTCACATTTATTTTTTGTCCAAAAATGCCCAGGGTTTTGACATTTTGACCCTATTTGAATGTCGGAATTACTTCGGCACAATATGTAACAAAATGTTGGCCACAATTCGATTTTAAATGGAAACAAAAGGCTACGAGAAACTTATTTCGATTGATTGGTTTCTTTTTTCAGTTATGTATTGGCTTTGACGCCCATTAGAAGTAACTTACGGGTTTTAAGCCCCAGGCTAGCCTTTGATAATTCAAAGCAGATAGCTTTGACAGCTTTTCATTTAAATGAGGTTTGCTTTAAAGTCTTTAAATTAATTGATTAGTCATTAATCAGTTACAAATCTATTATGAATCAGAAGTTAATCTGTATAGAGACAATAGCAAAAAGCTGGTCACACCGTCTTAGACAAAAGCGTGCCGCTAAATTATCGATAACACTATCGAATTTCTAGTTACTGTACATCTGTTACCTCAACTGGCAATATTAGAAAAATGTACAACATTTTAACTGTCAACCCTGAGCACAAGAATTGCTCTAATTTAATTAAAATCAATTTAGAAATATATTTTAATTGTCGGATTTGGGTATATGGAGCTGGCCGGGTGCAATCTTTTCCGGCAGATGCTCCACCTCCGGAGTGCGCCCGAAGAGCTCAAACTGATAGTTCAAGTAGTCGTACTCATAGAGTTCCTCAGGCGCCACATAATGAAAGGCCACCGGATAGTCAGAGAGGCAGTCCATGCACTGAAGGAGGAGGGCCAATTGGACAACTGAAGTAGGCTACATGGTTGGACTTACCGCTCGCGGATTGTAATAGGCGTATTTGAAGAGCCAGAAGTCCATGCCATTGTATTTGGAGAGGAGTTGGGAGAAGGGCGCCATCGGAAAGAAGCGATTGCGCAGCTTCGAGTCGCGCGAATCGCCCGCGGGCACGCCCAAGTTAAAGAGGCAAGTGCCCGCCTCCACATCCTCGGCATGATCGTCCTCCTGCCGGCACTTGCTGCTGTCATTCAGGCCGTGCACAAATAAACGCAGTGCCTCACGGCTGAGCACATAGCCGCTGCCCCCCGACATGTACGACTGTACAGGAACGAAAAAGAATGAGACAGAGCGATGGTTGGAGAAAGAGAAATCAAATGATTATATTAATTCTAGAGCTCATTTGGTACTTACTGCATTCTTTGCCCGGCTGTTGAAAAGTTTGTAGTTGAAACCAAAGTGAATGGGCAAGTCCGGAGAGTAGGGATAAAGCATGTGGCGCAGATTCTCCACAAATACATATCTGCAAATGTAGTTAACATCAGTTAACAAGTTTAAATTAACAATATAATAATGAATTTATATAAGCAACAAAATCAGTAAGCTAGTTGAAAACATGAGAATCGCAAAGAAAGGCGAAAGTAAAAAACTGAGAGACAGACAATATTAGTAAAAGAGAAGAAAAAAAGAAAAATAGTGTGAAAACTAGGAAGAGAGACAGAGAGTGAATAAGATGGAATACAAGAGAGAATAGAAATGAAAACGATATTGAGGGTAAGTGAGAGAGAGGTCGATAAAAGAAGGGGAAAAATAATATTTATTTTTTCTGGGCTCAGACGAATAGAGTGAACTAGAAATTTTAGCTTACTTCGCGGCATGAGAATCGCCAAGAAGGGCAAAAGAGAAAAAACGAAGTTATATAGTTAATAAGAAAATATCCCGGAGAGAGAGATAAAAAGAAGGAAGGAAAACTTCCCTGAGATAGAGACAGAGAGGAAGAGAGAAGATAGATAAAGAGGTTGAAAAAATACGATGTTGAGATTAACGAGACAGAGAGAGAGAGAGAGAGAGAGAGAGAAAGGAACTAACTAATACCGACAAGCTGATCAAGAATATATAAATACTCTATGTTATACAACCACGCTTCAGCTAACTGGTTAACGAAATGGTTCTCTTAGGTTTACTTTACTTTACTTCCTTTGCTAGTTCACCTACGTATCATCGTCGGCCTTCATGAACCAATCCGCCTCGTCCAGTTTGTTCTCGTAGATGTAGGTGAATGCCTCCTTTGTCTTGCCCCAGAGAACCTCGTACTTGTCCGGCTTGGTCAGCACAATTGTCTCCAGCTCATCATCCGGCTCCGAGGTCATGAAGTAGATTTTATTGCATCTCTTGCCCCAAGTGCGCTGTATGTGCACCGCCCGAGATTTATGATACTTGGGCGTGGTCAGCACCCAGCAGAGCACACGCACCTCCTTCTCCAGCTTCAATGCCAGCGGTTCGCCGGATATTATTGGCTGCACATCACTTTCCGAGCCTATTACAGTAAGCATCATGACGTCCCAGTAGGCGTAAAGCAAAACCAGGAAGCTGGCGCAGATGAGAAGAAACATCAACTGATGACGCCGCGACAGGCGATAGACACTGGGCCGAGCGCCCCCCAGGAAGACGTGCAGCTCATCCCGCTTCTTTGCCCCAGAACCAACCATAGAGACCAGCCGATCGTGCAGCTGCTCTTCCAGTATGATCTTGTGCTCGGACATTTTGGCACTGCCTCACAGTTCTGGCGTGGTGCTGGCTTAGTGCTGGCCCCACCATTAACCAACTGATAGCGTTTTCTACTGAAGTGGCATCTTATCTGCGACAAGTCGGGCATGTTCGACACACTATTAATGAGTATTGAACCAAGTTACAGACGTCGCGCTCCATCAATGTTTCATATCTTTTCACAGCAGTTGCAGTCGTTGGCTCTAAAACTGTAACCGCAGAACAGAAACTTTAAAACTGACTATCTAATAGTATTAGAAATTACCCGGCGTCACCTGCGTGCAATGATTGATCAATATTGAAACCAACTACAACACGCGCCTGTCCATCGCATCTTCTCGGATGTTTAAATGTAAAAATTGTAAATTACAACTGAATTTGAGCCAGCGACTTTTCGCTTGTTAATGCAAATCAGATAAACGTTGAGCGTTGAACTCTCCAGAACCTCGACTTAGTGCTCAAAAGAAAGAAGCGAATTCGCCCCGTGTGAAAGGTTGTTGCTCTGGCGCAAACATATGCTAATCCTGTCCAGCAGCTGTCGCTGGGGCTCTTGTTGACATTTGCCATGCAAACCGCTCGACAATCGTAGAAATTTGTTTAAATTTGAAGGCAGCGACAATTTATCAAAACGCCATGGACCGTGGGCCATGGGCCATGGACCATGGGCCATGGGCAATGGCGTTTGGCAATAAGGCAGCGCCCCAAAAAACAAAGGACAAACATACCGAAACAGTTGAGAGAAACTTTCAATTAATCATGAGCGACATGTGGTCCTCTCCGGGCAGACCGCCGAGCGCGAGAATAATTATACGAGCGTAGCGTATACGCCCCCTTAGCCAACCACTGTGGGGCTGCTCTGATCCGGACTGGGAGGGGGGTTGCTAGGGAGGGGAGGGGAGGGGCAGCGTGCGCAAACAAATAGCTGCCATAATAGCGTCGGAGCGGCCACCCGGGCACACAAACACACACACACACACATCCTGGCCAAGGCACCGGGCTCCAGCGCTGTGCAAACAAATTCGCATTAATAAAATAAAATGCACTAAAAATAAATACACACACACACATGCTAGTGCCGTAGTGTAAAACTATTTGGCATTGTGGGCGTTGGCGTGGGCGTGGCCGTTTGGCTGTCTTCCGGCACGCAGTGATTGTAGCAGTTGGACGTCTGCTATACAAAGAGAAGCTAATAGAAATGTTATTTCATTCTACTTTTTTTCCCTCCTTTTTTTTTGCATACCCTTTGCCCATGAAGTGCTTGAAAGGGGGCATATTAAGCTGAACGAATGTATGTAACAGCAATGGAGGACCCTATAGGTAAACTCTATTGGGATCTAAACCTTAAACCAAACCAGTTGATCAACTAAAAAACAGCTCCTTCTCATCAGTTCTGTTTACAGGGTATCTTAACGTGAGCGACACTTGTGCACTTCTATTATTTGAAAATTAGTTTTGCCAGTGCACACATTGAATGAATGCAAATATACGGGTCAATCTGACGTAGAACAGGGCAGGCAGAGAGCAAAAAGTTGGGCGGTTGGGAGGGTTGTGAGAGCGCGAATACCGTGTGATAAATGATTTAGCCAATTGGTCTGGGCCATGTATGCTATTTAATTAATTTCTATTATAAATTCGCTTTTAAATGGTTTAAATTAAAATGTTGGGCTTTAATCAGGAAAAATAAGTAATATTTAAAAATGTTTTATTTGTTGTTCCCAACGATCTTTTGCTTTTTGGATAGTTGTCAAAATAGTTTTGTTTACTTTTATTCTATTAATGTTTTGATATGATCCGAATAGTTAGCTTTCTTTTTCAATTTCTTCTTCTGTAGCTCTTTTAATAACAAATTTCATAGTTTCCAAATATTTTATCACCGTTTCCATCTTCCATTTAGCTCGTGCTTCGTTCACCTTTCTTATCACATACTATCTACCTTGCTTCTTATCAGACTATTGTGACCGCTTCTTGAACATTGCCCCACTTCAAACATTGCACACAGTCGAACACGTCATAAAAAATATCACAAGCCGTCGAGCCCTTCGCTATTCAACTTTTAACTGAAATGTAGCCGCTTCATTGCAGCCCAACGGTTCCATTGTTGCACCTGGCATCCGCTCGCACTATGGTAAAAAGCCGACCCGAAACAAGCGACCGACTGCGACTGCACTGAGATATCATAAAAATAAACCAAAGTCAAATGTGTACCAGCAGATTTTTGCAATAATGTTAGCTTTTGGATTTTACAAGCGCCCAGCATCAAGCGGCATTTGTCTTTTTGTGCCCCGTCGCAACCCTGATTACCCCACAGCACCCCTTTGACCATCGTGTTCGGATGGCGCTGCGATTGCAATTGTTGCATTAGAGATGGGCGCGTGATAAATATATGTATAACTTTATACACATACGAAACAAAGAAATGGAAGTAGAAGATTGTTGCTATAAATATGCATGAAAATATTCCTACCAGTGTTGCAAAACTAACTACGCTGATCATTTTCACGATACTTTTGATAGTTTTATGAAATTTGTACAGACAGAGGGAAAATGAGGTATTTTCTAAAATTTAGCTTGAACTCAAAATGTTATGTATTTGAAGTAAGCTCAATGGTGGGCCCAAATGATAAAAGGTGAATAAAAAAGTGCACTTCAATAATTATGACACTTATTTAAATGCTGCTCAGAGATTAATTTATAGCTTTTAGCTTATTTTTCAGATCTCTAAAAATATAATAAAATGTGTAACAGTTTGAATAATTTAATTGATTATGATATTTTAAAACTTGAAAATAATAAAAATATTTTTAATATAATATCCATATTTTGCCTTTGATGTGAACATGGAAAATTGCACACTTATATTATGCATTAACTCTTTGACAATTAGAAACGCACAATAACTTAAAATAAGGACAAACTTGCTATCCATACTTAACTTTGATACCTGGCCAACAGCAATAATAGGAAATCTATCTATCATCTATTTAAATATGGCGTCAATTAAAACACGATGATTGCTCATCTCTAGCAGACACACATTCACACACACACACACACACTGTGAGACATGAAACGTGCAAACATTTGCCATATTTTTGTAATCAAAGTAAACAATCCATTTAACCAAACACAGCTAGCACACACACAGACGCGCACACACAGACGCGCTCACTATGGACAGCACATATGTATGTATATGTACATATGTATGTATTACTGCTGCCAGGTCTGGCAAGCTGGCAGCTGTTGCTGTCCAAACGTGGCATCTTTGGCAATTTTGCTTCATTTTCGATTTGGCCCGCGACCATGAAGCGCCCTCTGGCGGCCAACGGCATGGGCAGGACCGCCGCCGTTTGTTGTTATTGTCACTTGTTGTGTGGCGCTGCTGGTGTAGAGAGAGTGGGAAAGAGACAGAGCGAACGAGAGAGTGAGTGTCATTCATAATAATATTGTGCAGCCGGGCCGGCAGGGGGCGCCACGTGGAGCGCGACGTCTTTGACTCGTTTTTTATGCAAACAGCATTTGAATTTGAAATTTGAAAACGCCAGCGGTACAATGCGGCTTGGCAGTTGCAAGAGGTCAACCGTGGCAACAGTGGCTGCAAGTGGAAATAAACCATCAGCCCAACCAACCAACCACCCACCCATCCCCGCTGCGTCGTCAAGCTGCGGCATTGCATACTTTTCAGCGCCATGCGGTAACCTTTAGCACTGATATGACAACACTCCATGGCATCTGTGTCCATTGGCATTTTGTTTGTACACATTCCCCATATATGTATATGTGTGTGTGTGTGTGTGGGGGTGTGTCTTGGTTGTGTGTGTGTGTGTGCAAATAGTTTTTACTGTCGGCACAGCCACAAACTCAAATGCAGCCGTAAGGCAATAAAAGCAACGCGCCAACTTTGTTATTATGTTTTTATACCGCCAACAAACACACAAAAAAACTGACACACTCCAACAGGCACACACACACAGCATTTCTTTGCATAGTTTTTATGCGCTGACAGCAGCAACTGACACACCTGTTCAGCGACATGCGCTCCGCTGCTTTCGTCCCCGTCCCGTCCCCTTCCCCACCCCCACAGACCAACTCCGCTGCGCAACCCCTTCGGCTGCATTCATTTGCATTTGTATTTTTAGTTCTGTTTGCCCCCCACCCCCCCCCATCCCCCCCTCCTTTCTCGTCCACCTCTCCAGCCTCCCTCCCTTGACAAACCATACCTGACTCTTATTATTTTTGGTTGGTTTTCCACATTACAAAATGTGAATGTTGACATGTTTTGATTTTGATTTTAATTCAGCACCAGCAGCAGGCCGGGGGTGGGCGGGACTGGCAGGGACTGGCAGCTGCATAGCCATTCGGGCCAGTCGGTCTGGCCAAATTTCAGATTGGCAATATACACATGTGCCGTGCTGCAAACGGAGGGATCTGCGATTTGTGACTTTTGCACAAAATTGGATTGTAATAAGACAACAAAGCGAAGCTCAACAAAGGCGAAAGCATTTCCAAAGAATTTAATTAAATTGTCATTTTGGATAAGCCTGAACAGAAGAAGCAAACGTTCTTTTATTTGGGGAATGCCGGCACTGAAATACCCTGGCGGACGTGTAATAAACACAAAACTATTCCCTTTTTTCAAATTTTCGAAAGTTGCCAATAATTGAAAAAAAATTTCATATTTTCAGTAAGTTTTTTTTAGTTTTAACAAAAGGAACGGGTTTTCTCTTTGCTAAAACTAAATGAAAATATTTTCTAAATTTTCGAAGATTTTTCATTTCATAAATCGAATTAATTTTAATAGTTTTCTAAAATGTTTGAAACAGTGTTGCTGAGCTTATAATATCTTTATATCAGGCACACTTTGAAAGTTATATATACATATATATACATATATATACATATATATATATGATATAGAAAGCAGATATTAATAGGGTCAAATCTTTCTTGAGTCTCTTTTTAACAAATGTGTCCATTAAGTCTCAAGCCGAAACACTTTTACATATTTAAATAAAAATGGATATATGCCTAGATGCTGATCAAGAATATGTTTATATACTGTGAGGCTTCTTTGGGGTAGAAAAAAAAGCGGATATCGGAAAACTGCAAATGCCTCACTTTAGTTTAATTCAATTTCTATAAGATCCCTCTAAATTAAAAAAAAAAATAAATCGAACAGAAACATGCCGAAGATTGATACGTAAACTGTTTGATAATAGGCCAATGCTTAATTTGGGCCAAACATAAATGAAAAATAAATTAAACAGGGGAAATTTCTCAATTTCAGCTCGTTGTGAAAATTGAGTAGAATTATTATTCACTTATGAAGAAAATTGAAATTCTATACATTCGACAGATTTATGAGCAAATTTTGAATGAAGTGTTCAGATGACCTTCTCTAAAAAACGATTATATTTTGCATAGTTGTAAGAATCGATATCTCTTCATAAATGTTAGTCAGTTTAAAGCTGTTATTGTAAAGATCGATAGTATTTTCGATAATCGTTACAATCGAATCTTTTAACACGTTATTGTAAATATCGATAACAATTACATTACAATAACTATAATCGATATATCCTTTGGCTACTTTAAAATTGTCTGTGTAACGATCGATAATATTTTTCGATATCTCTTATCGGACTGTTATCGGACGGTGAACGAGTATTTCGCAGTCGTTGGCGCCCGACTGCAAGAATTTTACTTGTTTTCTTTATTTTTCCCAATAGTTATGCTTCCTTTTTATTTATTTTTGTTCAACTTGTGGAAATTGCCATTGGCCCTGGGCAAGAATCTGTAGCAAAATGACGCCAATGTCCTGTTTCAGTTCCTCTTCCTGTTCCCCTATGCTGCCCACCCTCCCTCTCACTCTCCCTCCCACTCTCTCTCTCTGTCAAATACAATGTGTCACTTGGGTGTCAAATGGGAAAATAAATATATAAGCTGCGAGGCTTGGTGTTAAGGAACTCACGATTTTGCCATTGCTCCTGTTATCCTTGCTGATGTTATTATCATTGTTATTATATTTTGTTGTAGTTGTTGTTTTTGTTGCTGTTGTTGTTGTCACGCGACTGCAGCGGAGCGTTTTCAATAATAATCTCTTGTCTTGGGCATAAATGTCGCATTAAAATGTCACGCACTTGTGGCTTAATCACGCCTAAAGGCTAACGCCCACACCCCTGGCACGGGCCCGGCCTCAGCCGGGGCCCAGCCGAGGCCCAGCCGAGGCCCAGCCGATGCCCAGCCGGGGCCCATTCAGGCCCATTCAGGATAACTGACAGGCGACATCACTTCAGAGTCAGCCTTTTCATGGCCCAACACATCCTTGGCGGTTATCCGCTTGGACCTCAGCTTGTAGTCGCCGCTGATGTCGAGGCCTGATCCACTTCAATGGATTCGCTGCGTCTTGTGCCAAGTGGGAGTCGGCTGCGTCGGCGGAGTGGGCGGAGTGGGCGGTGCCGGTTGACGCTACTTGTTTGCGGTTTTTATTATATTATGCTTGTGTCAAATGGGCTCAGCGCTGTCACATTCTCGACTGCTGCCAGCTCAGCGTCCTGTCAGGCAACGCTCAGTCGCCAGCTACGGCTGGGCCCCTTTATTCCGGCGCCAGTTATTACACAGTGCCGGCATCTTAATGTCGAGTGCTTGGCTGTGGGCTGTTGTGGCATGTAGACGCATGAAGAAACTGCGCGGTTGCGGCTACAACTGGCTCCCTCTCCGAATCCCCTCCCACCAACAGGTGGTAGGAGTGCCCCGTCAAGTGATTCCCGGCAAATTCAAGCCCAAACAGCAACCACTTGGCCAACAACAAGTGCCACTGCTCCACTGCCAGCTGCTGCTGCTCCTCTTACTGCTGCTGCTGCTGCTGCTGCTGCTGCTGCTGCTGCTGCGGTTGCTTACGTTCAAGATCTCATTACTCTGTCATAAAAATTGTAACGCAGCTTATGCGTGATGAAGGCACAGCTTTTCGGCTCTATTATTTGCAACTATAATTAATATTATGACATTATTAAATATATTTAGTATTATTACCGCGAAGCTTAAATTTATTTGTGTTATAATTAATTGATAAATTTAATTAATTAATAAAATCTAATAATATTTGGTGTAATAATTTATATAGATATTTAATTTACATGAAATAAAACAATATATTATTAATTAACTATTAATATTTATTATGACGGTTACGAATGTATTAATAATAATATTAACTTTAATAATATTTGGTTTTGTTCATGTAAATTAAATATCTCTATTAATTATATACATATATATATATATATATATATATTGCTTATATATAATAAAATATATATACATATATATAAGTAATAATAGTAATAGTAATAGTAATAGTAAAATTTTGTAGTAAGATTTAAATGAAAAAACTACGCGATATAAGGTATTAAAATATTTACAAATTTTATGAAAATGTAAGTCACCTAGCTAAGCTTTTAAATAATATTTTAATTAATGAATAATTCAATAAGAACGAAACAGAAAATATTTCGATTAAATCTACCTAAACTCAATAATATAAACATATTCTACAGTATATACTAATTAGATAGATAATAATAATATTATAAAAATGAAAAACAATAGAAAAGAGTATCTTGATTTCACCTAGAGGCCGTCTTTTTGCTACCCGTGCTCCACTGCAATTGGCAGTATTTTATAAGTTAAGGCACGTTCCAGTGGTCAGGCCTTACTGCTCTGCCTTACTGCTCCTACTGCACTTACTGCTGGCAGTAATTCCGCTCCACTCAGCCCACGGCTGGACTCGAGTTGCTGTTCTGCAGTCAACTGCTTTAGCCGCAATGAAATCTCCAAATTTATTTGCTGAGCACAGCCAAAAAAGCGCAAATAAAAATATAAATAAGCCGCTGGATCTAGTCGAGCATGCTCGCTTAGCTGATACTCTGTAGGCAGGGTATGATGCCTGCTGAATGATTTCTGTGCTAAACAAAGGATAAAGTCATGTGCATTCGCCTAATGGCAACAGCTCACAAATCAAAAATTGTGTTTTAAATTTATATTCGGGCATAAATCATAAATTGAAGACGAAACTTGACTTGAAATTCTTTTGGAAATATTAGTTTAATTATAGCCAACTAAGCAAAGGCTTTGTACACCGAAAAACATGGCCAGCAAATTGGCAGCTCATATTCAAAACTGAAAATCAAATTCAAGAAGCATAAAGTCCTAAACTCCGCACCCCGAAGTTTTAATGCCCTTTTTAGGCGAATGAGAGAAATTCTTTAATCGGACTATTTACGATATTATGCGGCTTTGCAGTTTTGTTTGATGAGAAATAACTAAAAATGTTGGCCTAAATTTGAAAAATATAATATAAATAAGAAATTAAAATAAAATTGTTTCTGAATTTAGCAAAAATTTTCTTCTTACCAAAAAGTTTTTGGTAAAAAATTCTAACTAAAAACTATGAGAAATAATTTGTTTTAAATCAGGAAAGTCTCGTAAAATTAAAAAAAAATTATTTCTATTTGTTGTTCACGTTTAACTGAGCCTCAGAAAATCTCGAAAATATGAACTTGGGTAAGAAAATCAAGAGAATCAAAACAGATTTTCAAAACAAGAACTTTCTTTTTGACAGATCGTTCACATGGCAGCTTTATGCTATAGTCCTTTGATCAAGGTAGCATGATGCGTTACACATTTGATGGCAGAAATCGAATAAGAAGCATAAGAAGCAAAGCCAATTGCAAAGTGAATGGAGAATCCTTGCTGCTGATGCACAGGCGCTAAGAGTCCTTTGTGGCCTGCCCATCAGCAGCGAAAATTGAATTATGAGCCAACCGTCTTGGCCGTCTTGGTCATCATTGGGCCATCATCATATGCTCGTACTAGCCCGGTTTTTCGTCGGCTAACTTGATTACAAGTTGCAAATGTTTATTCAATTTGCATTCTCAATTAAATGCGGACTTTGTTTTGTGGCTCGTAATTGCATTTGGGTCACGTCCGCCTCCAAGCTTTTGTTGTTGTTGTTGCTGTGCACAACTATTTGTCGCAGGATCAATTTACTTGGCCTCTGTCCCAGCTGACCCTTTCATTTGATGGCACTTTT
The DNA here is from genome assembly GCF_035044405.1 of Drosophila montana. NCBI lineage: Eukaryota > Metazoa > Arthropoda > Insecta > Diptera > Drosophilidae > Drosophila > Drosophila montana. Next base: position 2,671,858 of record NW_026997351.1, on the reverse strand, counting down.
CGCAACGCCCACTTTGCAACTTCCTCTGCATAATTTGTAATTTTGCTTGGACTTTACTTACAGCCAGTAAATTGTGAACTGGAACTGTCTTTCGGATTTTCGCATTGGCTTTGGCTTTGGCTTTGGCTTTGCCTTTGGCTATGACTTTGGCTGATTGGCCAGCAAAAGTTTTGCCCGGCCGCAGTGTCGCCAAGGCGTTGCCATCATGTGCATGTGTCCTGCGCCTCCAGCAACAACGTCCTGTGGCCGATGAAAGGACACGTCAGATGCTCGGCTGATTACATTGGCGAACCACTGCCCCTGCCCCACCCGTTGCCGCTGCCCCAGCCTCGCGTCTTGGAGTCGCACGAAAAGTTTACGTATGATTTGCTTGGAAAATTGCATTTTGCGGTTTTGCCAAAAGCCCCAAAAAAAAAACCTTAACACACAACGAAATCCCCCTCCCCAAGCGAGGGCGGGACTCAGTTCCTAGTCCCTGCTCTGGCCCAGATTCGAATATTTGCACTTCTCAGACAGCATTATTAGCTGCACATGCCACATCCGCTGCCGGTTCTTTTGATGTGCCATTTGCACTTAAAAACCATTTGGTTGGACCGCAAATTGTATTTGCCAATCGACCCAAATGCCTTTTAAATATTTCCCAAATACCGCCTTGTTCATAATATTGCGTTCTTCCTTGCGCCTCTTAACAAATTAAAAAGACAAATAAAACTTGTAAGCGGCTGCTGCTGGAGTTAAACCACCGACCTGCTGCTTGCTAGTAGTATACATAGATGCATACAAAAATACATACATACATACATACATACATACATACATACACACATACATACACACATACATACATACATACATACATACATACATACATACATACATAAATACATACATACATACATACATACATACATACATACATACATACATACATACATACATACATACATACGTACATACGTACATACATACATACATACATACATATATATATATACATACATACATATATACCTACCTACATATATACATACCTACATGTATACCTTCCTACATACATATATACCTACCTACATGTATACCTTCCTACATACATATATGCCTACCTACATACATATATACCTACATACATACATGTATATGTACATACATACATATAAATGTACAAACATGTGTACATACAAAAAATATACAAAAAAAAAACCAAAAAAAAAGTCACTACACTACTAGCTAAGCACGAAAAACTGCAGAGCCTACTTGAATTCTTGAGAATCGAGGAGTAGAGCACTTGGTAGAAATGCGTTTTATTTAAATTTGCAGCACAGCGACAAATAAGCTTGGCCTGCGTTTGGTGTTAAAAAACAAACTTGCTTGCATACATATGTACATAATTGCATACAAACATGCATGCATACACTAACACACATACGCCCACATACATACATACACACAAACACCCAGCCATGAGGCAAGCGTCACCATAAATACTTCTTAAGGCAAACTTCCAAAAAAAATATATAGAGACCTATATGTATATATACTTCAAAGACTTCAAAAACTCAACCGATTTTCACAAGGTTTGGTTCTTTGTTCATGGGTTGGTCTCTATATCAATTTGGCATCTAAGTCTGGCAACATTATTCTTGGTCAAAATGCACGTGAAAATGGGACCCTCTCACATCCTATATAGACATAGGTCAAAATTTCCCACCCCCATAATTCTGCTTGGAAGTCGAAAGAAAGCTTTAGTATAAATTTCAGCCTTGCCAAAAGTCCAACCCAAATAAAAATAACTTTGGGCGTGGCTCAGCATACATTGAACATTACATTTAACTAAACTTCATTGTGAAAAACTAATATGTGCCAAATTTTGGTAATAGATCTAATGTAGCCCGCAATTTCTATATGAAAATATTTACGATTGGCAATATTTTCAGCAGAACGGGCAATTATATATATAAAATTAAGAAATACATATAGTCAAGTTGGGAACAAAGAAACCTAGATCCAGAATGTCGGCGCAAATGTGTGCTTTTTCAATTCGCATCAATAATTCCACAGAATTTTCTTAAAAAAGCAAAAAGTTATCAATTTTTTTAAATACTTGTCAGATTTATTGAGATAGCAAACATATTGAACATATGCAACTCTTGTGGTTGTTGTTGTTATTGTTATTTTGGCTTCTGCTGCTGTTCTCCAAACAACCCACAATGCTAGTTAATTGTATTATTATTAGCATATATATGTATACAGTAAATGTACATAGCTAATTATATTAGGGACAATAAAAAATAAACAAAAAAAAGACACTACGGCGGCAAAATCTTATCACATGACAGTTATGATATAATATATACATATATATATATATATGTAATTATATATATATGTATATGTGTGTATGTATATGTATTTGTTTTGATATATCGCTAAAGAACATTATGCATAGATAATGCCTAGAGTATGCTGCTAAGTATTTGGTCACATTGTCAAAACCAAGGTAAAAATATAAAAAAAAATATGTTAATCAAGAATATATCTACGCATATTTGTATAATAAAATATACTTAATATGTGAGTAATGTGTGTGTGTGTGTGTGTGTGTGTGTGGTGCGCCGTAGCTAGCGTTCACTGTACGGTATATATCATAATGTACATGCGTCTAGTTATTAGCATTAACTTAGTCTACTGTCTTTTTGGTAAGTATTTTGCTTGTTTGCTGAATTCGACTACAAGAAATGTTCGCGTATCGAACATTTTGTTTAACAATAAATAAACATTAAAATAAGCACAAAAAAAAATAAGGGAGCAAGACACAAAAATAAGAACAGAATTATTACAATAAATGATTGAAAATGTCCAAATATATATATATATATCTATATGTATATATATTTGTGAATTAATATTAATTGATAGCGCTTTTCCTATGCGGCGCACAATTTGTGTGATGTTTTCCTTGGAATTGTTGTCTGCAGCTCTGTTGTTGCACATCTCTCTCTCTCTCTCTCTCTCTCTCTCTCTATATATAAATTTATATATATATATATATTTATATTTAACAGACAAGTCGCTCATTAGCAGGACGAAATATACGCTCATAGTTCTCAATTAGCACCTTGGCTAGCATATTCATTCGCCCGATATCGAAATTGATATCGTTCGCAGCCAGCAAGCAGGGTCCCCAGACAATGGCCAGGTTGGAGGCAGGCATCCGGTTCGAGCTGCTCGACGCTGCAACGCTGTGTGAAGGAAGGTTAAAAACAAAGGCTTCATTAATACAAATCGAAGTAATTATCTATTGCTTCTTTGGTTTAATATTTCAGCAAACTAATTGGGTTATGCGCCTCGGCTGCTCTCATTATATTTACACATCAATTAGACTATAAACAGTGTCAAGTCATCTGTCTCCGACTGCTGCCAAGGATATCGAGCAGACATGCTGCTCTTTCTGGCCTTGGGCCAGCTGCTTACATTTTCGAAGACTTGATGCACAGACCGAGACAATGTCTGTTCGATCATGTAAATAACATGTTAAATTAATAACCGAAATCTACAGAAATTCTCGAATTTGTAGTATGTGCTGCATTCAGCCGCAGCTACTTCTTAAAATTGTCGAAATATGCAGCTTATCGAGTTTATTGTAAAGTTGAGTGGAATTGTTGCTACACGAGTTCATTGTAAATTTAACATGAAGTTTTATCGAATGGCTGCTACTCGTGTTCATTGTAAATTTGAGTCAAATTGTTGCCTAATCGAGCTCACTGTAAATTTAACTTGAATATTTATTTAATAGCTGCGAGCTGCAGCGAGTCATGTTAACTGTAAAACATGCAGTTTCTTTAAATTGCTGAGAAATGCAGTTTATCAGGTTCGTTGTAAATTTAACATGAAATTTGATCAAATTGCTCCTCTTCGTGTTCATTGTAAATTTAACATGAAGTTCTATTAAATTGTTGAGCTCATCATGTTCATTGTAAATATAACATAAAGTTTATTTAAATCGCTTCATTTTTAAACTAAGATGATGTTTTGTCAAATCGCTGCGAAATGCAGCAACTCATGTTCATTGTTAATTTAACATGCAGTTTCTTAATGGAGCTAGTCATGCTCATTGTAAACTTAACATGCAGCTACTCATCTTCATTGCATACTTAACATGAAGTGCTATTAAATGGGTGCAAGCTGCTACTCATGTTCATTGTAAGTTTAATAAAAAGTACTACCAAATTATCCTCATGATAACTATGCAATATTTAACAAAGCAACATTTCGTATCTTTGCCGTGCAAATCTGTCACTCTTTTGTCTTTTATTATGTTCTGTTTTTTGAGCATTCACAAAAGATCTATCAACAGCTTTGAACTGGGCACTCACTTGGTTAAATGCTTGATGAGGAACCGTAGCGTAGAACGATTCGGTTCGGGCATCTCATCGAAGGCCAAACGCATCCGCTCGATGGCGGCATCATCGGTGAGACACCGTCCCAGTCGCTCGTAGGCCTCCTGTGTGATCAGCGGGGCGGGCAGCTCGCGAAAGAACTGCTTATGGAGGCTGGTTAGCGTGTGTATGTCATCAGTCTGCAGGCAGCGTGGATCGTAGAGGTGGGTCAGCTTGCGTTTGAGCTCATCGACGAGCAGCTTGTTGCCGCTGGCGCGATAGATGCCATCCTGTTCAATGCAATCGGCACGCTCGATGTGGGCGCAAACGTCGACAACGAAGCGCGGCACATACGGATGATCGGACATGTTCAGCTCCAGGGCATTCAGACGGGCCCCAAACAGCGGATACTTGGACTGTTCGTCCAAACAGAGGCTATTCACTTGGCTGCGACGTGTGCGCGACTTCTTTTCGCTCTTCGGCGATCGATTGCTGCAAACGGGTGCGATGTGATTAGTTGGCCGATATATATAAAATATATATGTATGTATGTATGTATATTATAAGTGATACTCACAGTCGGAACACATTGCTGTTGACTGCAACTGCAGCGTGCAACGTGGGGCAGCATTCCGATTGTTGGCAACAACATGAAAAGAAAACAAATCGCAAACGGAATTAGCATAAAATTGCGCTTTGGTGAAGGCGGCTAAAAACTTGGCCTACATTCTGCAAAGCGTCTATCCATCTGTCTCGCTTACTCTCTCTCTCTCTCTCTATCTATCGCTCTGCCTCCCTCTCTCACGCTCGCCGACCACCCACAATGATAATAATTATATTATCAGCAAACAACTCGGTTAGCTACCTGAATATCTACTGGCATTGGCGACTGCCATTCCAACTGCTACTGCTACTGCGACTGCGATTGCGACTGCGACTGCGATTTGTAGTTTTATATTATTTAACGCCTGCATTCGATACACCTTGTTTGGGCATGCGGCCGTTTTTGCATACGGAATCTGAGCGACTGGAATAGCAAAGCTGACAAAAAAAAATCATAAATAATTCCCAACTTCCAAGATTCCCCGCAGTGAATCATTTTGTCACTCACTGTAATTCCCCTGCATACAATGGAGAAACAAAAGCAAAAAAGTGAAACCCGCGAGACTTTCATTAACTAAAACAGACGCAGCTACAAATTGAGAGAGTTGGAGCGACAGAGAGAGAGAGAGAGAGCGAGAGAGAGAGAGAGAGGCATGAGACACCTGCCCTGCCCCCTTGCCAACTCTGCGCTCCATTAACCGAACAATTCAAGCCGCATTCCATGATTCGAATTCGCATTCGCATTCCCAAATTCCAATTCCATTCAAAGCTGTCTGTTTCTATATCTAAGTGTGTGCGCGTGTGTGTGTGCGCGTGTGTGTGCATGTGTATGTGGGCGCATGTGCCGCCTTTTAAGGCCAAGCTGTTCGTTACCAATTTGGTTGGGGAAACTTGGACTTGGCATTTATCAACGGGGCAGACATCGGGGCGCCCTGCCACACGGAGCGGGCCACCACGTAGCAGAGGCGTCTGTCAACTCGCTTAAAGCCCGATCCAAGGCGTCTGTTAACTAGTTGCTTGTTTTGACCCACTAAGCTAGAGAATTGGCCAGCAGCCAGTTAAGTATAGCACATATTTGAGTTGCATATGTCATATATATATATATATATATATATAGACTATTACGATCTTCGATTCGGTTTTCAGAAAAATAAAATATATAACAAATGTGAATTGAGAGTTAAATTGAGAGTTGAGTAGAGCTAATCAGACTAATGTATATCATTAATATATTAATTAATTATTAATTTGGGACACAGACACAGACACAGACAGAGACAGAGACAGACACTTACATTTCATGCGCATGCGATTCTTGATGGACTTCTTGTCATCCTCGCCGGGCAGATCGACAAGATTGCCAATGGAGGCGCTCTTGAAGCGCTGCAATATGGTCGTCTGCTGGGACTGCTGCACCTCGCTGTCCTCCTGGATTTGCTGGGCACGCAGAATATCAGTCACTGGCACAATCTGGAAGCACAAGACACGCAACACGCACATAAATATTTAAGAAAAACCAAATACAAGTAAACTGAGAAACTGATGCAAGATGCAATTACTATCAGATACGTGGCAGCGCGTGGGCGTTACCGGGGGCGGGGGTGGGGGCGGGAGCGGGGGCGTGGGGGGCTACGTGCTGTCTGACATGCGATTGAGATACAATTTGAGCAACGGCTGCAAATTAATTGCAGCTTTTCGTGCTGCTGTCGCCCGGCGCTGATTTAATATCTATATCAATGTATATATATGTATGTATATTTAGCTGATGCTTGATTTTTCTCGATTTACGTGTCTGCCTTTTATTTAGTCGTTGTTGCTGTTTTTTTTTTTTTTTATCAATTGTTTCTTGTTGTCGTCTCGCTGCACGCTCACCGTTGTTAGTCGACGCTTCGATTTGCCTTTGCCAGTCATTTGTTATCTCTTGCTTGCGCGCACGCCCCGGAAAACGCAAGAACAAAATACAAATTACAAAAACGAAAAAGAAAACGAAAACGAAAACGAAAAGACACACAAGTTGATAAGAAATTGAATTCGATTTGCTGGAAAAGCAAGAGCGACGCGTGCAATGCCAAACGCAAACGGTTAATGTGCCCAAGATAACGAAATGTAGAAAAGTGTTCGAGCATTTCACGATTTTGTTGTATTTATCGTCGTATCTATAGCCGTAAGTTCTGTCCGATCCGATCCGTATCGCTCCCGCTCTCCCACTCTCCCGCTCTCCCGCTCTCTCGGCTCGCCTGGCCTGGCGCTTTTCATAAGTATTTTCTGATATTTTCTTACACATTATACAACTCGTCTCTGCTCGCCCGCTGCCCGCTGCCGGCTGCCCTCTGCCGGCTGCCCTCTGCCGGCTGCCGGTGGCATAAACAAAGCGACACCACCGCAAAACCTGTAGACGGCCGTCTGCCGGTACGCAGCACAGCCCGGGGCAGCTGGCTAGAAACGAAATCTATATGCGTCCCGTCTATATGCCGCAGCAGCAGCTAAATCAGCTGTAAACACGAGCACAACAAACAGCTTGGTGGCAGCTTGAGTTACTTGCACCGGGCGCGGTGGCGTCTGTGCCAGTCGTACGCACAACTAAATTTTGTTGCACACCCACACCCACACACACACACACACACACACACCCCCACACAGACACACGGACGTACTCAACATTAACGAGCTTGTTTAGCTAGACGAATAGATTTCGCATTCCAGGAACTTGGCCAAACAGCTGCTGTTCCGCTTGTGCCGCAGCCAAATGTTAATATCATTTTTATAGAGCAACTGTCACGATTCAACGATAACAAAAACATATAAATATCAAAAGAGAATACCCTACAAAACACGCATCACTTTTCAACTCGTTTAAAATATACAATAATTATAATATACATATATAAGTGTATGAGATAAGTCGAGAATTGAGAAAAACACAAATCATATTAAAACTAGAAAGAACGCAGTTTATATAGAAAGATGTCTATAAATGTCCATCTATCTATCTAAACTGGTTCAAATCGAGCTATATATATGAACCAGTTTTGCAGACATGTTTGATATCTTGTTAAACAGAAAAGTTTTCTATAGAGAAAACCTATTTTTTCAAACAATTGCAGCTATATGCTAGCTTTAGCTTATGTTAAATTTTTTCAATTAGAAAAACTTATTTATCAACCCATTATAGACATAATAGAACTATATTCTAGATTTTGCTCATACTTAAAGAGCATAACACTCAGAGATAACAAATTAGGCCAATATTTCTTAAACAGAAAAGAGTTTCTTATACTAGAACTATATTATCTGAACCATAACTGCTATGGCAGCTATATGATAAAGTGATCCGATCAGGTCGATTCCGATATATATAGTGTCTGCAACAGAAAGACGTAACAAGGCAAGGTTGCGTGATGTTAGTCTGAAAGACTAGTTAACATAGAAGCGGATAAGCGATCGACCAATCAAGAATATATATCCTATATATCTGTTTAATAATTCCGATATTTATCTTGGTTTAAATCTGTCTTATAGATATCAATAAATACACAAACTTGATATGCTAATAGTATTCCATAGTTATGTAGTTGCTCAGACTGAAGAATATCTCTAATGTGCCACTCAAGAATATATATATTGTATATATAGATATATCTTTAGGGTGCACACAAATAGTAATATAGGGTGCACACAAAAAGGGGCCACAATCCGCTTGCAATTATGTTATTTAATCCCACTGTAACTATTCGTTTAAGCTGCGCTGTTTTTTTCTTATTCTCTTTGCAAATTCTAAATTAAACAATAAAAAGTGCTGTAGTCAAGCGTCACCGACTAAGAGATACCCCGTAGCTAACTACGAATCCCCTACATGTCTATTTATTGATTGTTATCATATTTTAATATGCTAAAATCAAAAAATAATAATAAAAAGCTGCGTATAGACAGAATTAAATATCAATTATGTTAAACAAAAAACCCAAACTAATCGATTTATCGAAAAAAAATCAAAATAGAAAACTGCGTAGGATATACGAGAAAGTTTTCTCCAATTTTTGGTCATAAGTTTTTCAAATATTTCAAGATCGAGGCATTTATATTGACAGAGCATCACAGATCTGATCAGCCATAGAATTGTGTATATAAATTATGGGATTGCGGATGCGTTCCTCAGGCTGTTACATACAGCCTCTATGCGACCTTATACCCCTTACGAGCCATTTCATGGGTACAGGGTATAACAGCGCTCGATTAAACTCTAATTTTATTTTGCTTAATTTGTTATTGTTGCTTTTGTTTGTTTGTGCATAAACAAAAAGGCAAATATTGCGTAGTTGCTGCTTTATGTTGTTGTTGTTGTTGTTGTTGTTGTTGTTGTTGTTGTTGTTGTTGTTGTTGTTGTTGTTGTTGTTGTTGTTGCCGCTTTTGTTGTTGCTGTTGTCATTGTTTTTGCAATTAGTGCGGCGGCTGCCGCTGAGCGCGCTTTTGGGCATGTTTAGAATATGCGCGGCATTAGTTGCTGCTGCTTTTGGGCAACAGCTCGCAAATTTACAAACTCGCACAAATGAATCTTTGGCTGTATCCACATATTCATATGTATCTGCATTTGCATCTGTATCTGTATCTGTGCGGCAAACGAAAATAGAATTTTTATATGCGCTGCACGAACAATTTTTGCGCCCTTGTTATTGTTGTTATTTTTGCTATGTTGAAATTATTTGTTCTTTTATTTATATTTTTTTTTATATTTAATTGATTCAGCCTTGGCGTGTGGCAACATATGTAAGCCTGTATCTGTATCTGTATCTGTATCTGTATCTGTATCTGTATCTGTATCTGTATCTGTATCTGTATCTGTATCTGTATCTGTATCTGTATCTGTATCTGTATCTGTATCTGTATCTGTATCTGTATCTGTATCTGTATCTGTATCTGTATCTGTATCTGTATCTGTATCTGTATCTGTATCTGTATCTGTATCTGTATCTGTATCTGTATCTGTATCTGTATCTGTATCTGTATCTGTATCTGTATCTGTATCTGTATCTGTATCTGTATCTGTATCTGTATCTGTATCTGTATCTGTATCTGTATCTGTATCTGTATCTGTATCTGTATCTGTATCTGTATCTGTATCTGTATCTGTATCTGTATCTGTATCTGTATCTGTATCTGTATCTGTATCTGTATCTGTATCTGTATCTGTATCTGTATCTGTATCTGTATCTGTATCTGTATCTGTATCTGTATCTGTATCTGTATCTGTATCTGTATCTGTATCTGTATCTGTATCTGTATCTGTATCTGTATCTGTATCTGTATCTGTATCTGTATCTGTATCTGTATCTGTATCTGTATCTGTATCTGTATCTGTATCTGTATCTGTATCTGTATCTGTATCTGTATCTGTATCTGTATCTGTATCTGTATCTGTATCTGTATCTGTATCTGTATCTGTATCTGTATCTGTATCTGTATCTGTATCTGTATCTGTATCTGTATCTGTATCTGTATCTGTATCTGTATCTGTATCTGTATCTGTATCTGTATCTGTATCTGTATCTGTATCTGTATCTGTATCTGTATCTGTATCTGTATCTGTATCTGTATCTGTATCTGTATCTGTATCTGTATCTGTATCTGTATCTGTATCTGTATCTGTATCTGTATCTGTATCTGTATCTGTATCTGTATCTGTATCTGTATCTGTATCTGTATCTGTATCTGTATCTGTATCTGTATCTGTATCTGTATCTGTATCTGTATCTGTATCTGTATCTGTATCTGTATCTGTATCTGTATCTGTATCTGTATCTGTATCTGTATCTGTATCTGTATCTGTATCTGTATCTGTATCTGTATCTGTATCTGTATCTGTATCTGTATCTGTATCTGTATCTGTATCTGTATCTGTATCTGTATCTGTATCTGTATCTGTATCTGTATCTGTATCTGTATCTGTATCTGTATCTGTATCTGTATCTGTATCTGTATCTGTATCTGTATCTGTATCTGTATCTGTATCTGTATCTGTATCTGTATCTGTATCTGTATCTGTATCTGTATCTGTATCTGTATCTGTATCTGTATCTGTATCTGTATCTGTATCTGTATCTGTATCTGTATCTGTATCTGTATCTGTATCTGTATCTGTATCTGTATCTGTATCTGTATCTGTATCTGTATCTGTATCTGTATCTGTATCTGTATCTGTATCTGTATCTGTATCTGTATCTGTATCTGTATCTGTATCTGTATCTGTATCTGTATCTGTATCTGTATCTGTATCTGTATCTGTATCTGTATCTGTATCTGTATCTGTATCTGTATCTGTATCTGTATCTGTATCTGTATCTGTATCTGTATCTGTATCTGTATCTGTATCTGTATCTGTATTCACGAGCAAAAACACAACTGAAAGTAAGAAACAAACCAAACAAAGGCGACGCATTTGACCCGTTAGACGTTTTGTTTTGACTGCGCGTATTGTTAAAGTGTTATTTGCACATCTATTTTTTACAGGTATATTGCTTTAAGTGTTGCGGTTATCAACCGGGCCCCCATAAGATGTCTCATGGACACCGTGTTAATGGAGCCAAGAGATTGTCTATAAGCCACATATCCAATTGTTACCAAGTGTCGAGCTATGTGTTGACTTAACATTGCGTAGGCAAAGTCAATGCAACACAATAGCCAAACATCCGCTCGGCTCAATGATATTGCAGCTAACCTTAGCTATATCTAAGCTGTATGCATACATACATGAGATGATTTCAAAACACAATCCGTTCAAATTGAAGCCTAGCCATGAGCACTCGCAACAAATACTCAGTCAGGGCCAAACTTATCAGCAGTGTTTCTTGTTTTTTGCTTTATGCAAACATAAATGAGGTTTAACGAATTTAAATAAATATTTATATTTGATGCAATATATAAAAATATATAGCTAAGTGTTTTTTTATTCCATAAAAGTCCTATTCTTATTGTTTCTAACCGTAACAATTAATCGCATCTTTATGATATATAATCAGTTCGTTTGTTTTAGACTTAGCTTTAAAAAAATAGGAAAGATAATTGTGTAAGACAATAAGATAAACTATGGTATGGTTCTATGGTTCTTCATATTGTGAAGAAATGCATAGTATATTATATCTGTTTATTTATATATGTATATCAGTCTATCTATCTATCTACAAATATATCTATTATCTATAGATCTATGTATCTATTTATTTATTTATCTATCTATCTTATACATAGCTATCTATCTACCTATATATCTTTTAGTCATCCAGTAATTCATGAACTATATTTAAATATGTTTCTAAAAAATAAGTAAAACTATTATGAAAATATAAATTTATACATTTAGATAAACGTCAGCAGATGGTGGAGCCATGTGTAGAGCCAATCCGATAATGTTGGGTACGTGACATTAGTTTAGCCATAAAAATAAAATAAGATTTCAGCTTTTGAGCATTGGGATAAGCAATATTTTAAGCAATTCTCAAGCTCTGCTCGTAATATCCGGCCATTTGTTTATGGGACCCAAGGCCCGTTTTTTACGATAAAAATAACAAAATTTGAAAAAAATGGAGAAAATGAGGGAAAAGGCGCTCTGTCGATGGCTTTCAAGAGGCGCAGCCCACCTATAATTATGTAAAAGGTGAGCACAGAACAGACCCGGTCGCGAGCCCAAAGTCGAAATCGAACTCGAACTCGGCGAGTTTACAAAAATATTTGACTAATGATTAACCAATTAAATGCTGATAAATGCGAGTAGCAATACGCTGGCGATGACGAGGCCGACGCGCTTCGTCGCTGAGGGGTGTGGTGCCGGGGGCAGGGGGCGTGGGGCAGAAAATTAACGACAGCATAAAAATGAGAAACCGGTTCCGAAAAAGTTGCTGGCAAAAACCTAAAAACTTGCCGACTTGTGTATGCAAAAATAATTGTCGCTGATAGCAGAGCGGGGCGTTGGAGCGCAGGAGAGAAGGAGGAGTGGGGGGGGGGGGGAGGGGGCTGGCAAGAGAGGAAGGGAACGATATGTGAATCAACTTTTGGGGTACCGAGTCTCTCAGCCAAATTCCAAAGAATTTCTCATGCAACGGCAAATGCACCAAATGCAAAAGGGAAATAATAAAACAACAACAATAACAAATAAAATGCAAAGAAAAACGTGAGAGGCAAATAAATAAAAATACATTATGCAAAAGAAAAAAATACAAAATAAAATGAAAATAAAAACAACAACAACAACAACAACAGCATATGATATAAACAAAGCGCCATAAAATTACGACTAACGCGAAAAGCGCAAGAACTTTCGAGTCGCCGGCCAGAATACACTCTCGCACAAAAACTTGAAATCTTAGGGAGTATAGATAATAATAAGATTACCTTAAAATAACATAGTTTTTGTTTGAATCGAAAATTTATTTTCATATACTTTTTAGTATAAACCGAATCTTATAACAAACCTATTGAAAAAAAAGCCAAATAAAACTTTCAAATTATTGTTAGGTTAAAAGCTAAAAACTTTAAGTCATAGTTCCAAAGCATTAAAAGCTTGGACTTAACTTGCTTTATTTGACAGTTGTCAATTTTGGGTAGGCAGCAAATGTAGAACGCAACTTCTATATGAAAATATTTAGAACTTGCAATATTTTCAGTAGAGCGGGCCATAATCATTTTTCAAGAAATATTATATTCATAGTAATATTAGAATACATATGTATTTAAATACTATACAAAATTGTTATTCCAAATAATCTTTAAAAACTACATGTATCCATTTCTAATAGAACATAAGTAATACTAAAGTATTATGTCTGAAATCCCATATATATTTCAAATTATTTATATATATTTAACATATATAGATAACGAATATCTTATATATGTAAGCAAAAGGCTAGAAGGTATTTTTTTAATTAAAATTGCAATTGGGTTTCTTTCCAATATATTCAACAAAATAATCCCGAAAACCTCGACTCAGGACACATAAATATATTCATTTTTATGTTTTAAAGTTTTATATTTAACAGAAAATGTTATAAAACATTTTTGTATTTTCTACTTCTCTTAATTTTCTTATTTTTTTTAATTGTTTTTTTTTCGTTATGATCGGAAAGAGCATTCGGAAAACTTGAGTGCATTTGTCCCCCTTTGGCATTGTTGGGTGCTGTGTGTAAAATTGTATGCAAACGCCAAAACTGAAAAGTACCCGGGACTGAGGCTGTGGCGCGCCCCAGCAAACGGCACAAACTCAATGCAAACAAACATTCGAATCAACCGTTACACACATGCACACGAAGAGACAGACACACACGCAGGCACATGCACAGACACACGTACACGCACACTGACGCACACATTGTGCTGGCAATTTGCAGCGTTTAATTGATGGGGCCGCAGCAAAAACAATGCAATTGCGGTTCCCATTGAATTGAGCAACTGGGTAAGGGGGTAAAGGGGGTGAGAGAGAGTGGGTTGCGCTCTTTACACTTACCATATCTTCCTCATCCTCACAACAGTTGACATCTTGGAGCTGCTCACGCCACGCCAGCACCGAGGTGGATACGAGCAGGCGGGCGCTGGAACGTACGCGCAGCTTGCGGCCGGCGCGTGCAGCGACGCCGCGTTTGCTGCTCGCTGCCGCTGCGAGAACGGCCAGAGCCCAATCTTCTTTCAATGGATGCGGTATACGATCCGGCAGATCCTCGCTTTCAGCCTCGCAGCTGCAGCCGCTGTCATCATTGCTGGGCGACAAAGCTGCCAATACAGCTGAAGTCGCAGTTGCAGTCGCTGTTAACGCTGACGCTGACGCTGACGCTATTGGCGGCGGCGGCGCCGGGCGTCGTATGCGCGTCATGAAGCGCTGGTGTATCTGCGAGCGCTGATAGTCGTAAAAGATGGCGCTATATTTCTGCGGCTCCTTGAGACTGTAGAAGATGCAAATGTTGCGCAGCAGCGGATGCGTCAGCGTAGACGTCGACGTCGCAACATTCAGCTCTCTGCCGCTGTCAATGCTGCTGCTGCCGGCGCTGCTTATGGAGCCAAGCGTTGCCGTACTATTGGTCACTGTGCTGCCCACGCTAAGCGTCTCTGCGCGCTGCTCCCGCTGCTGCTGCCGCTGCTGCTGTTCGTCCGCCTTAGCAAACATGAACTCATCGTCCGTCTCCCAGGCGCCCTGATCCATGGACGCCGTTGGCGACGGCAGCGGCGACGCTGTTGGCGACGCTGTTGGCGTCGCCTGCTTAGTCAGCTTGTGACGTGCGCCGGCAGCAAATGCTGCGGCTGCTTGCAGAGTTAACGTTTCGATGTCGTCGTCGACGTCTGCGTCATCATCGCTGCCCGCATCGGGCGCTGCGATGATCTCAAAGTCTTCATCATTGGCGTCTGGCACTGGCTCCAGAGTTTTAAATTGCCATATGGTCTGATAAATGGACTCCTCCTCCTCCTCCTCATCCTCCTCCACCGTCACCTCTTGTTCATGCTCTTGCTCATCCTCTTTCTTCTCCCCAGCTGACTCTTCCAGCGCATCGTGGTTGATGTTGTTGTTGTTGTTGTTGTTGTTGTTGTTGTTGTAATTGTTGCCATTCTCATTGTCAATCTCATTTCGTGGCTTCGTAAGCGACGTGCTGGGATTACGCACCGGCACCTGAGGGGCGGGACGTCGCACTTTTATCACACAATTCTACAAATATTTCAAGAGAAACCCAAAAAAAAGAAAAAAACAAAAAAAACTTTGTTGTCACAGCCGCACATTCCGAAGACACAGATTTATATGGACCACAACATATCCATAGATATCCAACAATTTGGGCTCGCTCACAATAAAAAAAAAAGAAGGAATTCTCTGGATTTGCACTTCACAACATATAAATTACTCCAACTAGAACTTTTAGCATTCCAGCTAGAATTTTAAAACCTCGTTATGTTAATATTTACTCGTTTGTTTTTGCAGATGAGCAGAAAGAGAGTTTAACGAGTGCCCTTTGCGCAAACTCCTGTTCGAACTATCTACACCCAATAGCCAGTTTTCTGTTATTTTATTTTGCACAATTTCATGGGCACTCGTTACCAATACTCGTTACCAATAACTACTATGATTATATATGAAAAAAAATATTTGTTAAGTGATCCTACTAGCAATCTATAAGTAACTCTTGAAATTCTTCCTATCTAATGTTCTCTATATACACCCGCTATTTGTATTATTTCTTTTTCCTTTTTCATTTTCCAACTTGCTCATATACGATTCTTATTCCTTGTTTCTTATCACTACTCGCTGCATTATTATTAGAAAAAAAGAAAGAAAGAGCTTTCAAACTAAACTCGTTACTTTAAATAGTTACTTTTTCGATCGTAGGTATTATTTGCATGCATAAGTTCAATTTAAAACACCTTGCAAAATTGTTTACCTTTATCACCATCAATCTAATCTTTAACATGCGACACTAAAAAAAGTATATTATTAAATCGTTTACTCGTTACATGCGATTACAAAACGAGTACGCGTGATTACTCGTTACATAGTAACTATACTATACTGTTCCATACTTTACTATACGATACTATTCCATACTATACTATTCCATACTATACTATACTATGCTATACTATTTTATACTATGCTAAAGGATTTGTTTTTTTATATTGATTGATGAACTTTGATAGTGCAATTATTTAAAAAAAAATAGTTTCTGTATTTAGTTCAATGATGTAACTTTTTGAAAGACAACTAAATTTGAATTTTTATATAGAAAAATATGCGTTTAAAATATATAACATATATGTATGTATGTACATATGCATATGTATACATGCATGCATTTATTTTACAAAATGAATACATTCGTTTTTCATCTAACGATCTTCATAATAACTTTATACTTTACTCGAAGTCTTGCATTTAGAATAAGCTTCCAACTAAACGAGCCCAAAATGTATTTAAAAAAGAACAAAAATTGCATTAGAAATATACATACATATGTGCATATATATAACATATACAAATATACATGCAAACATATTTATATGCATATGTACATACTTGGAAGTTTATTCTCGTATATACATACAGATGTATATATGTACATATATATATGTTTGAAAGTTTACTCATACGAATTTATTCATAAATGCATATTTACATACATATATACGTATGTATGTATGTATGTTATGCATGCATATTTATATATATTCATTTAATATTTATTTTTACGCTTCTAACTTTGTATTTATTATATTTTTTTAATTTATTTTAATTTATCTAACGATCTTTTGTAGTGTCTAATATTATTTATATACCTTCCTTGTTTAATAATATACATACATATATAAATAAATAAAAAAAACCTTGTTTTTATTTTTACACACACTTAAAAAAAAAAAACAACTGTGTACTTTGGGGTTTCTTTTTGGGTTTTGCTTCGTTTGTTTTTTTTTTCTATTTGCTATTTGCTACACTTTGCAGCTCGTTGCCAGCTCACTCACTCTTACAGTCTTTCGCTTTCTACTCTCTTTCACTCTGCCTCCCTCTCGCGCTGCCTGTCGCGCTCGCTCGCTCACTCGCACTCACAACTACCGTTGTATGTTTTTTTTTTATATATTAATTTACGCCTCAATTGCGGCTGGCAGTGAGCCCAAATTGTTGGTGTTGCTGTTGTCGCTCGTTATATGTATTTTATTTTTATAATTTTGTTGTAATTTGTAATTTGTTGTAAATCTGTTTGCTTGGAATGGCTATTGACCTGTGTTATTGTTTGTTGCAGTTGTTGTTGTTGCTGACTGACATTGTCATGCTCCTTGTTATTGTTGTTGTTGTTACAATTGGTATTGTTTTCACTGTCGTCGCAGCTGGAGCGCTCAGCGTCGCCGCTTTGCTTGGGTGCCGCCATCAGCGCGCTGCTACTAACGCTGCCGACAACGACGCCGCTGCTGCTGCTACTGCTGGTGCCACACACCGATCGCGTTTGTGTCTCGCTCTCGTTCTCACGCACGCACGCGCTCACGTTCACGATCTCGCTCTCGCTCTTGCTCTGCTCAATTGTATCGCTAACGCTGCCGACACGCCATGCGACCGCTACGTCGTCACTCGCTGGCGTCGCTGGCACAACTGGCAGCTCCAATGACGGCGGCCCCAATAGGCGTCGCCGTTGCCGTTGCCGCAACGCTGACTCACGCTCAGCGCTGCTGCTGCTGCTGTCGCTCTCGCAGAGCCGTCGATAGCGTCGCAGCCAGCGCTCAATGCCGACGCTGCGCAGTCGCTGTCGACGCTGGCTGCTATGCAAAAAGGCGCTTAGTAGTTTGTCATAGCCAAAGAAGCAAATGACGCTGCCGTGCAGACTGGCCGCAAGCGCAGCGCTCTGCCACAGCTGAGGCAGCGAAAGACGCCCAGCGAGCAGCGCTGCCGCTGCTGTTGTTGTGGCCGTTGCTGCCTGCGTCGGCGCAGGCGTAACTGTTAATTCAAACGTTTCGGCTGGCGTTGCATTCTCACTGACCGCCAAACCGCTGAGAAATTCGCAAACAAAGGCCGCGTCGTGTCGCTCATTGATGCCGCAGCGACGTCGACGTTGATCGTTAAGCAGCGCTTTGCATTGCGGCGCCAATTGGGCTTCCAATTGGTCGTCTAATTGGAAATGCGGCTGCTGTTCGCGCTTGGCCAGCAGCTTGCGCTTAAAATCGTTAACCAAACGCTGCTGCAGCGCTGGCTCTGCTGCTAATGCTGCTGCCTCCGCTGCTGCCTCGTTGCGTCGCAGCATGACCGAATCTGCCTCTTGCTCCCGTTCCCGCTCTCGCTCGTAGGCCGGCGGCACGCTCTTCGGCTGCTGACAGCCGACGCCTCCGTTGGCATCCTCGTAGCTGTGCAGCTCGCGCCGCAGCGCGTTCATCCACTGGCAAATGCTTTCATTCAAATAGAGCGCCGACGTTGACGCCGCTGCTGGCGTCGACGCTGCTGCCTGGCAGCTCGGCTGCTGTTCATCTTGACGGAGCAGGCGCATGCGCGAAATGCGCGGCTTTTTGCGTGCCAGATCCGTTACACTCTCCTCCTCTGGCTGCGGCTGTGGTTCCGGCTTCGGCGGAGTCTCTGGCTCCGGCTCTCGTTCGGCCCGCAGCCTGCCGTAGATATGCTGATCGCTGCGACTGCACTGCAGCTGACGCTTCAGCTCGCAGATGCGCTGCATATCGAACGTTTCCTGCGTGCGAAAAACCTCGTCCACATTGTGAATGATCTCCAGGGAGCCGCCGCTGCCGACGCCGGCCTTGGCAGCGCCGCCCTCCCTTTGGAACAGGCGACGCTGCAGCGAGCCGGAGCGATTCAATTGCTTCAGCGAGCCAAAGAGACGCGTCAGCGTCGCTGCGCTCGACTTCGAGTAGTTTAGCAAAGTCCGCGATTTGCCAGCCTTGCCAGAGGCAGCGGCCGAGGCAGAGGCTTGCGGCGGCAGCGAAAGCAGCGGTGGTGGCGTTGACGTTGGCAACTGGGGCGTCTCGTTAATTAGAGCTGATGTGGGCGTGGCACTTGTTGCACACTCACATTGTTCGCTGTCGCTGTAGATGCCGCGGCAGAGCTCGCAAATGTTCTCATATATATTGCACTCGCTACTGTTGGTTGGCGACGTTGGCTGCGGCTGCGGCTGCTGTTGCAGCGCTGCGACGACGCTGCCGCTGACAATGCACTGGCAGAAGTGACAGTAGCGACCTTGGGCTGCAAAGACGCCATAGCCGCAGCCGCGACAAAGATTTTCGTAGATCACCTCGCGGCGAAAGTATTTGCGCAGCTGCTGCGACGTTGCCGACACTGGCAGATTCTCATAGATATGCTGCTGCTGTTGGCGACTGCGCTTGCTGCGCAGCTGCGTGTATGTCGCCTCGTTCTGATTGGAAATGTGCTGCTTGTTGTTGTTGTCGCTGATTTCGCTGCTGTTGCGTTTACTGCTTTTCATTTCCACTTGTTGCGGCATTTCGTTTTGCTTTGTCGGTTCGTTTACTCGCCGTCTCTCACTCTCCTTTTCTCTCTCTATCTTTCGCTCATTCACTATCACACGCGTTTATCGCACTGTTTGTTATTATTATATTGCTGCATCATCGTTTATTATGTTATTTTTTGTTTTAAACAACGGCCACAGAATCAAAAACACAACAAATACCAGAAACAAAAAATAAAACAGTTTTCATTTCATTTCATTTCAATTCATTTTATCTGTTATGCGCTTTTAATTGATGCAAGCCAACTGTCAAATAGTCGCTCGCTCTTTATGTCGTTTTGCACTTGCTCTCTCCCTTGCACACATGCGCGCACGCGCTGTTATCTTTGTGACCCTTTCCTCCTGCACGCACACACACACACACACACACACACATAAGTGCATAGACTATATTAGTGTCGCTGCACTCTGCACTTACACATGTACATACATACACATGTACATACATACACATGCACATACATACATAATAACTTAGCCGCTGCCGTCGCTGTCGCTGCCGCTGCTCAACAATTCTGATGCAGGCTCTCTGCGCTTAACCCTTAAGCTGTTGCACGCGGTTAAAGCGACCTCAGCGTACATTTGAATTATAGAAATTTATAATTTAGATAATGTCAACGGCTTTTAATAGATGATGATAGAGAAGTAAAACAAAAAGCAAAATAATCATAATCATAATAAAACTAACATAGATAAAATTTACCAAAATTCCAAATAATTCAATTAAGCAATATGATTATTTTATAAAGCATAAAAATAAATATTCATTAATAATTATTGTTATTTTTTATTCCACTAGCAATTGCCTAAGGTCGAGTTCTAGTTCTCTCGCAAAAAAACGAGCCCTAGAATTTTTTGCAGTGCTGCCATCTCATTAATATTTACAAGCTGGCAACACTGGCAGCAGACAAATTAACTGCTAGCTAAGTTGAAGAATTGGGTGTCAATTTTGACATGCATTCATTTTAATATTTTTAATTTATATTTAGTTATAGTATATTTGGCCCACATAAGTGTTAAAGTGAACAACTGCTGCTGCTTCTGGAGACACGCTGAGTACGCCTTGTGTTACATACTTGAGCTGTTTGCTTGAGCGATGACTCAGAGCGGGGCAGCAAAGCATGTCGAGATGTCGCCCCCAAATGGCTTGGCCAACGGGTCCCGGGTTAGAGGGGCCTGCCGGGGCGTCACTCAAATTAAATGCCCCGACAGTGCGCAACAGCGCGGCGACCCTTGAGCTAAACGCCAAGACTGAGACACTGAGACACTGAGCAACTGAGAAATTGAGAAACTGTGAAACTGGTTAACGCTGACGTTGCGTAAGCGGCCGCTGGACTTGCCCTCGGCCTCACCTACGCGTCGTAGGTGCCGCCGTTCTAGGGCAATGGAATGTGGACTACCTGTCAGGTGCTTGGGACATAGCCAAGGTGGATAAACAACTGTTTCGATCGATGCAAAGTCAATTGTTACATAGTGAGAAAAAATGTGGCATATAAATGTGGAAAAGATTTATGTAGTTACATTATTATTATCAATCATCTATCAATCAATCATCAATCAATCAATGAATCAATAAGTAATCAATCTATCAATCATATGCCAGTCAATCATCTGACAATCATCAATAATTTATCAATCATGAATTGATCCATCAATTATATACATACATATCAATAACCAGTCAAACAGTCAATTATCTATCAATCATCAATAAATCATGAATCAGTCATTCATCAATCTATCAATCATTTGTCAATCAGTCATCTATTAATCATCATTAATTTTTCAATCATGAAACAATCCATCAATCATCGATCAATTAATCAATCAAACAATCAAGCATCAATCACTGGTTCACGAATCTATCAATCAATAATTCAATCAATCGTTCAGTCAATCAATCATCAATCATTAACGTGCTTTCATCTGAATTTCCCTAGCATTCTTTGCGAGGGTATCAGATATGGGTCTCATGAAATTGAATTTTCCCTTAAAGACTGCGCTAGAAATCCCCATTCAGCCCCTCACCCCGCAAGTCCTCAGACTATGAATAATAATGCCAGTTCTAACGAAGGCTCTGTGAGTTGTTTTTTAGATAAGCGAATTATTTGCCAGCAAACAGAACTTCAATTTCTGGATCGAAGTAGAGAAATAGGGCATTCCATTATGTATACATATATAGATGTAGATATATCGGAAAGATTTCTGATGTGAGGCTTAAATATATATACACATATATACTATGCTGCTTTCGCCTTAGTCAAATCAGAGAAACATTATGTAACATATATATATATTTCTGTTACATCTGAATCAATCAGGCTTACAATAACAGGAATATCAATAAGTTTTCACAATAAAGAAATATTATTTTATATATTTTCTTTCAACAAAGCAACTGGAAATTGCACTATCAATTTATACCCACTTAACATGGTTATAAAAATTGTGCACATAAAGTTTGGCATTGTATTGTGAACTTTTGAACTTGCATACTTTTAGGCAGCGGCGGCGGGTCAAGCGCGACTCGAACCTTTAAAATTGAAAGCCCAGGCTCGACGACTCTTTGAATGGCACTTAACATATACATATATATGTATGTATATATAGAGATATCTGTGTGATAGGCTCTTTGAGCCTAGAAGCAAGTAACGCTTATCTCGCAGAACCCAAGCCAATTGACCTCGTTCTGCTAGCGAGAGAGAAAGAGCGAGAGAGAGAGAGAGGGAGAGAGAGACTTGGGAGACTTGAGCGTATCATGAATGGAAATTAAAACAATTGAATTGACTATAAAAGTGAATCATCCAACATATTTGAATACGTGTTTGAATGTTCACAATATATTCACATGTAAAACGGGGCTTGGCTTCTATATACATATTTCTATATATATATATACATGTGTATACGTATGCATATGTACATATATATATGTATTTATATAGATCTGTTGCGTTTCGCTTGATTTCCACATAAAGCTCTCCGATCAATTGCGGCAGCTCAGCCAAAATATATATATATATATACATATATCAAGAGAATATATACACGTGAACAATCATGCGATTTACTGCAATTGCGAATGAAATGAAAACTTTTTAATTTGTTTTTTTCACTAAACCTCATTTATGCACAACAAAAATAATAACAAAAAAAAAAACCGAAAAAAAAATCAAGTTGTTTTTGCTTCTGATAAGCGCAGAGCTCGGCGGAAAACGAATATGAAAACGAAATTGATTTCAAATTGGAATGCCACTGTATTCCAATTAGATTTTCCGTTGTACCGGTACCGTTGCCGGTCTTATAAGTCCAGCTGCGAGCGCGACGCGTTCGCGAATTTAACACAATATCAACTAAAATTGAAGTCAAGATGCCGCCGCGCATTTTCTTGGGTGGCGGTCGCTGTCGCTGTCGGCGCCGACGCCGGCGTTGACGGCAACGCCGAAGCCGACGTCGACCCGGTCACCCAGCGGACGGCGCGGACGCTGCAAACACCACACAACAAAATCAACAAAAAAAAAAACATTTAATTATATTAAATTATTATTTTTAACAAGGATTTTATTTTCGGATGGGGCCTGGATTGGATAAAAGAAGCGAGAGCAAATCCGAACTTACGCTTGGATAAGGACTAACCTTTTAATCCTCAATGGAATTTCGGAAAACTTATATAAACGCATTTAAAAAATAATTTGTCGAAATCTATTAAAGTATTAAATAGGGTTTAACTAACTTCAAATGTAAATTGCTGAGTCAACCAAAATTCTTATAAAGATAAGAAGAAAAAAAACTTCAAATTAGTTGGATGTAAAATATGTCTTAAAAAAATGCAATCAAAAAAATCAAAATCAAAAAAAATATCGTATAAAATGAAATAAAGGAAAATACATTTTAAAAAGTTAAAAAAATCTTTAAATTAGGTAGAAGTACATGAATTCAAAAAATAAAAAAAGAATAAAAACAAAATTAAAAGCAAATAAGAAACATATCAAATGTGTTTAAAGCATCGTATAAAAAAAAACTGGAAACAATAGAAAATAAATTTCAATAAGCTAACAAAATCCCAAAATTAATTAAAAGTATATGACTTGCGCAAAGAAAAAACACAAAAAATTAAAAGATAATTAAATCGATTATTAATATATAAAAATATTTTAACAAATTGAAAATCAAATAGAGAAAATATATATATATATATATATATATAAACGTGCATGCGTATATAAATATGTATATGCACTTGGAAAATAAGTTTTTGTTGCCTAGTGTAAGCAGCAGATCCACATTGGGGAGGCACAACTCAAAAGCCAAATGTGTGTAATGTACATGGACAACATGTGTCTGTCTGCGCGTTTGTGTGTGTGTGTGTGTGTGGCATGAGGTGGGGGTGGGGTGTGGCAGCGACAAAGACGCTTTTTATGCTCAACGCCGGTTGCCTAATTAAGCATAACACAACTGCGGGCGATTGGGTGTGGACAGCAACTGGGCTAGGCCTAGGGCGAGGGCGAGGGGCGGCGCCCGGAAAAGGGTTGAAAACTGCAGCTTAACCGCATAGATCCAGCTATCAACACCTGCGGCAAACAGAAGCCAAGATCGAAGTCAATTCGCAACATAATTGCGTGGATGCGACAACGGCGGGGGCGGGGGGCAGGGGTCTGGGCGGCGGCAACATCTGGACATGTGGGCTGTCCAAAGATCGGGTCGAATAAAGTAGAAGTTTATAACTGGAACGCTGCACAAATAAACAGCAGCAGAACCTGCACATTAAATGCAGCTGCATGACAACAACAGCAACAACAACAACTAGCAACAACAACATGCAACACATGCCTCATATGTGAATGCAGGGTAGCTGGAGGCTGGCAACGGGCAACTGGGCGCACACGAACCGCATGAAGAATCGCGACGGCATCGCGGCCGCTTGATCTTTGAACTAAATTAATTAAGCACAATGAACGCAATTGTTGCTCTTGTTGCTCCTGTTGTTGTTGTTGTTGTTGTTGTTGTTGTTGTTGTTGTTGTTGTACATGTACATGTTCCTGATGTTGTTGCTGTTCTTATTGGCAGCAGCGCGTCAGCAGCGCGTCAGCTGCGCCGCAGCAGCGCCGCCTGCGCCCTAAGCAAATGTATCCAGCAGAAACAGCAGCAGCAGCAAATACCCTTTGCAAGGGTCTTACACTTCTATCAACAAATATGTAACGCATAGTATATTAAATAATCTCTTAAATAATGCATCGCTAATATCTTAAAAAACTTATTTAATAACATACTAAAATATCAAGTCTGCGATTTTCCCGATCCTCAAACTGGTTCCTCAAACGAACCTTTTTTGTGCACGAAATCAATTTGCAAATATAGCAAAATTTGTTCATCTTTAAACTAGTTGACGAAGCAATTGCCAAGCCAGGGCAATGCTTCGAACTCTGAACCGATCTAACGCAAATATTGAGGCCAGGCAACGACTTGAACCGTCAAGTGAACCGGTGCAAACGTTTGCTGTTTACTGGTTCACAGCCTTGTTTCAACATTTAGGAATTCGCTGAAAGCAGTGTATATGCGCGTCGGTGTTGACCAAATAGCTGCACATAGCGAGCTTAGAAACAAGCGTACAAAATATAGAAGTAAAAACCATATAGAAAAAGTATAGATATATAGATATATAGATATATAGATATATAGATATATAGGTATATAGATATATAGATATATAGATATGCAGATATATAGATATATAGATATATAGATATATAGATATATAGATATATAGATATATAGATATATAGATATATAGATATATAGATATATAGATATATAGGTATATGGATATATAGATAAAAATATATAAACAAGTTAAAATATATATATATCCATATTTATATAGTAAGGAGAACAACGAACCTTGTTTCGCTCACCTTAAGCTAGTTTTTTTATGACAATTTTCAATAAAAAAAATGCAATCTATATAAAATTCAATCAATTGTATTATCATAGTTTCGTTTATACAAATCAGATTATTTTTTATTTTCAAGGCAAATAATATTTCCATATATATATGAAAAACATTTGGTTTTGAGTTGAACCAGTGACTTTTTTAAATATGGTGCGAATCAGGACTATACAAAATTAGAATTTTGGGTGAATTTCAAGTAATTGTGTTCACATTTGAGCACGAGTGCTTCTTGTTGCAGCTATACCCTAACTGTGCTCAGGGTATGCTCAGCGAAATCAAATAGCATGCTACAATATATTTTTTTTTTCGATTTTTTTTATATTTTTTCTTATAGCATAGCTCCAATATAGTATAAAACTTAAAATTTTGTTAAACAATTGATTGTACACACACATAACCTAACAAATTTGGAGACCTTGGCCGAAAATGGGGGATTTCTAATACAAAAATGATCACGCTTCATAATTTGGGGGTCTTGTGTAGAATTTGTAGAGCTTTTCACCTATGTAATATATACACATATATATATATATAAAAAATATATATATATATATGTATGCTAAACTGGAAGTCGAAACATTGATAGCCGAGTATGCGTTTTGTTCTTGACTTAAATGGGTGCAATTGGGTTCTAGACGAATATTTAAGCTACAATTGAAGCACAGGGCAAAAGGGGTGGGGTCGGTGTATTTGGTGTGTAGTGTGGCATATATACAGGGATATATATAAAGATATATATATATATATATATATGTACGTATGTATGTTGGATATGGCAAAGTGGGTTAGTTAACCGAATGCCACCGAGCATATCCAAGGGAATTACTAAGCGTATGCCACATATACGAGATGTGTGTGTGAGAGTGTGTGTGTGAGAGTGTGTGTGTGAGTGTGTGTGTGTGAGTGTGTGTGTGTGAGAGTGTGTGTGTGTGAGAGTGTGTGTGTGTGAGAGTGTGTGTGTGAGAGTGTGTGTGTAAGAGTGTGTGTGTGAGAGTGTGTGTGTGAGAGTGTGTGTGTGAGAGTGTGTGTGTGAGAGTGTGTGTGTGAGAGTGTGTGTGTGAGAGTGTGTGTGTGAGAGTGTGTGTGTGAGAGTGTGTGTGTGAGAGTGTGTGTGTGAGAGTGTGTGTGTGAGAGTGTGTGTGTGAGTGTGTGTGACTGTATGTGAGTGTATGTAAGGGTTTGCATGCCTATAAGTATGCCTGTATGTGTGTGTGTGTGTGTGTGTGTGTGTGTGTGTGTGTGTGTGTGTGTGTGTGTGTGTGTGTGTGTGTGAGTGTGTGTGAGTGTGTGTGTGTGCATATCTGTGTGTCTATCTGTTTGTCTGTATTGCTTCAATATCTGCGGTATCTTCAGTCTATTCTGTCTATATATCTGTTTGATTTGCCCCCGATTGCGCCTAAATATTCTAACCTCACTTGACAAACACATATATATATATATATATATATACATACAGACATATATATATACATATATAACGACACAGTTGCGCAGCTGCTGTTGGTTTCTTATTGTAGTGTATGTTTTCTTCGTTGTTAGTCGCTCATCTTGAAGTGTTCGCCGTTTATTCTGGCATGGGTATTATGTCTGCTTCTTCTTCTTCATCTTCATCATCATCTTCTTCTGTTTGTTTCATTTACTTCCATTTTGTTGAATCCAGTTGTTGGTTTTGTATTGCACGAGGAGTAGCTGCAGGGATTTAGTTACAGTTGCCAATTAAGTGCATTTACTTAATTCCAATCGCAATTACTTCAGTAATTTTGGAGACAGCCGCGAAATAATCATTCCGAAAGAGCCTCAGCATTAACTTTTCGGCCGATTCTGCCTATGGCTGCTTTATGATATAGTTATCCGACGATAAAAAAGAATTTACTGATATAAAACAAAAGCTAAGAGCTTAATTCTCGACCAAAATAGCAGCTAAATGATATAGTAGTTCGATCTGGCTAATAGAAAGATGAATCTATGCAGTGAGAGTAGACAGACGGAGGGAGAAACTGACCTGACTATATCAACGCGACTGTTCAGGAATATATAGATATATATATCCGTATATGTAACTTAGATGGCTTCTTTGCTGAAGATTAACTGATCATACAACATAAGCGAAAAGAATTTGCCAATTAAAATCAAATTTCTGAAGTAATTGCAATGACTTTCGTAATTACTTGCGAGTAATTACTTGCAATTACTGAAATGTAAATATAGAAAAGATATGTATATATATATGTGCCCTAGGCTGTCTGTTGGATTAGTGAAGTAATCGTTGGAATTGGGAATTAAGATATTTACAGATCTAGCATGCACGCCACATTTGACTAGGATGAGCGCCAGCTGCTGCTGTTGGTCCCATCAAACTCCCAGGCGGTCTGCTGCGGTATCGATGTCTGCGAATTGGATGCCTGCGGATCCTGATAATAGTTCTGGGGCCAAACGGCTGGCACATTAACCGGCACACTATAGTATTGGTAGACTGGCTGGTATTGGACGCCGGCCGGCGCCTGCTGATATATGGTGGGCATGGCGGCGGTAGTGTATTCGGCAACTGGGGCAGCCGGTCCATATGTGGCGGTGGCATATTGCTCGATGGGTATTGTGTTGACCGTCGGCGGCGGCGGTGGCGGCGCCTGTGTGGTAAAGTACACGGTGCCGTTTGTCTCGATGATCGGCTGCAACTTGGGCCGAATCGGTTGCTTCTTGAAGGCCGGCGCAATGTTCAGGCGGCGATTGCGCAAGATGACGCATTTGCCAACCGACTGGAGGCGCTGCGCCTCCTCGTCTGTCTCGAAGGTGACGAAGCCGTAGCCCTTGTTGAAGCCATCCTGATCGACAATAATCTTGGTGCTGCGCACCGTCCCATACGCACTGAACGCGATCATCAGATCCGATTCGGTTGTGTCGCGACTAATGCCGCCAACAAAGACGCGATTCGGTATCACAGTGCCGTAGATGGGCTCCGCCGGTGGCGTCTCCACGGCCACGGCGGGCATCGCCACAGCTGGCTGCGATGCCTGTGCGGTTGCCAGGGTCAGTTTCGGTGCAACCGGTCCAGCCGTCGACTGTTGCAGCTGTGTCGATGTCATCCTCTGATGATAGTTAATACCAAATGGCTGAATCTTGAGGCTGCTTGCGATTATTTGTGGATTCAAGCCAAAATTTGTGGCTTCGGGATAGTTTTGGGTTTGCCACACAATTGAGCCCGTTTTTGCACTTTAGTTTTTCTATTTGTTTCGCTTACCGCTTGCAATTAACAAGATCCTCTGCTAGCTTATACATATATCAGTACAACAATATACCGCGATGATTCTCAATTGAATTACGGGTGGGTGGGGGTTCGGGGTAGTTAGGGAGGGATCGCTTGGTGGGTGGCAGGGGCTAGGGGTGGTATTTGGGGGGAGGGGGGGTTAACAACGTCCAATGATTCCGTCTCCCTTCTCGCTTTGGCGATCGATGATGAACTTCTTAATTGGGCGTCTTTTATACCTTTTTCTACTTATTATAACGGTTAGCTAGTTAACTATCTTTCAAACGAGTTTCAAAAAATCGAGAATTTCAAAAATTGAGAATTTCCAAAATACCTCATTTGTTAAAATACAAATTTGAAATGAATATCATAACACCTGACCTTAAAGCAAATGCGACAATGATGTTTACAAAACACACACACACCCACACACACACACACACACACACACACATAGACATACATACATATGTGTCTGGATTTATAAAGTTCAAGACACTTTGATTTCATTTTGGGGAGGAAGGGGCAGGACTGTCAAGGGGCTTTCGCTAAGAAATTAAGCAATTTTCAGAAAAAGTCATTGTCAAAAAACGTATATATATAAGAAGAAGAAGATACATATATATTAAATAGTTCAAGATACTTTGTTTTCACTTTTTCTCTTCAATTCTTTCAACTTTAAAAATGGCCGCACAAATGAAGAAAATATCAAAAAAATTCTTTAAAAGAAATCAAAGTATGTATGTATAAGAAGAAGAAGAAAAAGAATATATATATACATATTAAGTTCAAGATACTTTATTTTCATATGGAACAGGAGGGGGGCGACTGTCAAGGGGTTTCCCTTTAATTCTTTCCATTTTCAAAATGGCAAATGATGGAATTTTTAGAAAAAGTCATTGAAAAAATAATATATATATATATATATATATATATATACTTTCAAGGTGCTTTTCCTTTGATAAAGAATAAAGAAAGGCGCGCAACATTTTCTATACGAAACCCTTACCCTATACACTCACTCGGAAAGCGTATTCCACATTCGATTTCGAGACGTTAAAGAAAAACTTATATAAAAATTAATTTATTTTTTGCTCTCAATTTCCGTTGTTTCTGCGGGTCGTACAGCAAAAGGGCTGTCTCCGGGGTACCCAGTAAATCCAAGTACCAGATATGCCTGCTAAACGAAGCTGACTGCGACACGAAGTCGCGGTCGCGGTCGCCGTCGCAGTCGCTGCTTTGCAATTGCGCTGCAAGAGGCCAATAAGAATGTCATTTGGACATGATTATGATTATGATTGTTGTGCCTCGCTTCTTTAATGAATTTTATTAAGCGCAACAGCAGCCACCACCAAGCGACCCACAGCCAGTTGTGGCAGTTGCAAGAAGTCTGATTGGAGTTGCCAGTTGGGAGTTGTGTGGAAGCGAGACAGCCGCGTGGCAGCTTCGCTTTGTCAGTGCCTCAAAATAAACAGAAATCATCATCATTTTTTCATTTTCTAGATGACAGCCAGTTTTTAATGAGTCGATGACTCATCGCAGCACGAGCAGAGAATCAGTAAAAGTCCAAGAAATCGCTCTGGCCAATGTCTGATAAGAACTCAACGTAACTGATAAAAGTTAACAGTGATCTTTGGAATTACTTAATGGCAATTCATGTGTGCTCAGTGGGTCACTTTTCGCTCAGCTAATCTCAGGCGGAAAATAACCTGAACCTGAGGATGCTGCAAGTGCCGAGGAGAGGCGAAAAGTTGTATATTTACAAATGAATCAACGAATATATCATCTTGCAATACAATAATGTAAAAGCTTATTCAAGAAGAAGACAGAGCTATAAGGAATGCATATATATGTATACCTATATACAATACTAGCGGGTATAACCCGGCCTTGCCCGTGGCACGTATGTTATAAAATCAATGCTTTCAAAAAGCTTTGAAAATGATTTTGAAACTGATCGGACGGGAATCAAACAACTTTTATGCAAATCGGACAAAACTTAAAATTCACCAAAAAAAATCTTTAAAATGCATTTTCCACCGAAGGAGTTGAAATTTTGCGAAAAATGTGAAGTACGTCTCAAATGATTTTTCTTATAGATCTTTGGAAATAAATTTGAACACAAAACTTCACCCACCAAATCTTTGACCCCCATTTCCACCAAAGAGGGAACGGATTTTTCGAAAAGTGTGAAACACCCCTCAAATGAATTTGAACAAAGATCTTCGAAAATAAGTTTGGGGCCGATCGGTTGGTAAACAAAAAAGTTACATACGTTTTTCGCGATTTTTCCACACTTGCGGGTGGAATTTCTCGAAACAGTGAAAATTTCAGCTTCCTAGCTCTTACGGTGTGGGCTGTGCGCTTATCACCAATCAGTCAGTCAGTCAGTCAGTCAGTCAGTCAGTCAGTCATTCAGTCAGTCAGGACAAACAGTTTTATATATAGAGATATACATTATTATATCGCATAATATATATATAAAAAAACCTAATAAAATATATATAGTAGATAATTGTTAATTACATTTTATATTATTATTATTTTATATTAAAAATATATTTTGCACGTTGTGAGGCCAATTTTGCTATATTATTGCTAATTCATTTCCATTATTTACGATTTTTTTTTTGGCTTCTTCTTTTGTCTCAAATTAAAAGTAAGTCAAGTAATTTTTTCATGGCATTATGAAATTTAATATATAAATTAAATGAATTTAATTGCTATTAAGAAGTTTGACTTAAAATTATAATATAAATGTGTATAAAATAAATAATTATAGATATTTATAGAGCCATGTGAATCACAGCAACAAAATAAATGTGAATATTGTGTATATTGAGCTTTTTCAACTTGCCACAAGAAATTCTTCAGAAGTACGCGATTCATATGCACACACACACACACACACACATGTATATATCTACATATGTACATATATACACACATATATGTATGTATAGTTCGGTGTGTGCAATGGCAGCTCAAGTGTCAATCAAGTGGCTACTTGTGTTGCATTAACAGAGATAATAAAAAAATTATAAAAAACAAAAGAGAAATTTGTGTGCAGCAAAAAGTGTCAAGCAAATCAGAGCGAGAAAATGAACTGCATAAATAAAGTCAAATGGAAATGGAAATGGAAATAATGCATAATGCACATGTGCCTATGTGTGTGTGTGTGTGTGTGTGTAATTGTGACGCTATGCAAACTGATGACAAAATTGCTTTACGCGCACGACTTTTCAAATTGCATTAACAGCGACTGCGACGGCGACGCTGACTGCGGCAGCGACGTCAACGAAGCTGATAAAGCTGCCGCTGCCGCTGCTGCTGCTGCGCTGTGCAATGCGTTTTTCTCAGATTTGCAATAAACTCTATCGCTGTGTACTTTACGCCATTTGCTGGAAAACAGCGCGCGGCGTTGTGGCAGCGATAGTTGCGGGCGGCAAAAAACGCATGCAAAACGCGTGCGCAGCACGTCGACTGCCAAACGCGATTAGTCACACAGCTGCCGCAAGCCCCAAAGTCAGCAAAACAAAGAGCAGCAACAGTTGCCGCAACAAGAAGAAGAAGAAGAAGAAGAAGAACAACAACAGCAACAACAAAAGCGAGCAGCAAAGCAAAACACGCAATGCGCAACATGCGCAATGCATTTTCATGTTGCATCAGTGCACAGCACATATGAGTGTGTGTGTGTGTGTGGCGGGCGCAGCGAGGGGGGTGGGGGGGATAGTTGGCGAGCGGGTGGTGCACACAATGCAAGCCACTGTGCGGTTGGGCGCTTCTTTGCAATCAATTTTTTTCTATTTTTATTTTTTATTTTTTTCCAACGATTACACATTTCCGAAATTTTGTTGATTTATTTGATTTAATTGCACGCGAACGTCATTTATCATATTACAACACTCATTTGCAGTGTTGACAAGTGCTTTTACATAATCAGCCTAATTATCTAGCGGAGGAGCGTATGTGCAAGCGAAATAAATAAATTAATTAAATATATAATAGTAATAATAATAATAATAATAATATGATTTCAATGAAAATAAGAATAATAATAATAAAAAAGTAAATTCAATAATAATAATAATAATAATAATAAAAAAATAGTAATAATAATATATTAATAATAATATTTTTACTAAGAATAATAATAATAACATTAATAAAAATATTAATAATAATATTATTAAGAAGAATAATAACAATAATAATAATGATAATCACCATGTTTAGTTATTTTAGATTTTAGGTACTTTTAATTAATCTCCTATCGCCAATAAACGAATTCTTATTATGATCGGAAAATTTTAGATATTAAAAAAACAATCAGTTTACTCAATGTTTTTATCTGCCATGACTTTTCGAACTCTTATACATTTCCGCATTTCCACGTTTCACTCTACCAAAATATCATATATCATCGTGCCATAAAATAGTTATCATCAGACTTATAGAGATTGGATTTCTTTTAAGATTTTTTTTTTTTTTAAATTAAAACTGTGTAAGAAGTGTAAGAATTAAAAGAACGAAACGATAATTTGGTTCTGTTTGGGAACCGTAACGCCTTTTATATCATATTTTGTATCTCCATAGTTCTTCAAATTCCGGAGATTCCCACAGTACAAAAGTTAATTTAAGCTCCGCTTTAAATTAAATTTGTTAACCGATGCCAAAAGCCATTGAGATCATTTGGAAAACACTTCAATTTGGGAACAATACCTCGCATTAACACGGAAACGTGTTTCGGTTTCACTTTCTCTCGACGACTATGCAAATTTGTCGGGCCCAACAACACGACAGCACGACTTATAAAGAGACAATAAAGACGAGTCGGAAAAGGCATGCAGTGAAATTTTCAATAGCCCTCAGAATGCTCAGCAAAACATATATCATATATCATATATCATCTGTA
This sequence comes from Drosophila montana, assembly GCF_035044405.1. Lineage (NCBI taxonomy): Eukaryota > Metazoa > Arthropoda > Insecta > Diptera > Drosophilidae > Drosophila > Drosophila montana. The sequence continues at coordinate 2,637,792 of NW_026997351.1, read as the reverse complement.
TCTGAGTAAGATCAAGTATTCGCAGTTGAGAAGAAACAACAACAGACGACTTCCATATAACTTCTTCCTCTAATAGGAAAATGAGGAAATGAGAAAAATCTTCTTTTTGATGGACGTAACTAAAATAACATAAAGTTCCTATGCTTTCTACCACGCTCTTTAAGTTTGAAAACTGATTCATTTCATTGTAAGAATAGCCTGTAATAGATGGATGAGCTGTCATATGAACGAATCAAGGATCCAATTCCAATGCACAACTAAGTCCCCAAATCGAAGCCCAGAAAGGAACATGGATGTAAGTACAAGATGGCTATATAAGATTTGGTTGTTCGCATCCAAACCCAAGTTCGAACTAACCATATTTGACCATTTTTGATAACTTTAATTTTGGTATATTTGCCAAGAGTCTCATTTTTCATATCAAATGTAGTTTGGGAGAAAGAATAAATAAAACTTCACGATGATCAAAAATAAAAAAAGAACAAAGTTTAAATTTAAAATTAAAAAAAAACCAAGCGTGTTTCAAAACAAGAGCTTGGTTTTGAGCTAGTTTCCGGAACCGAACCTTAAAGTAACGCGTTGGTTGAAGCAATGAACTGAACCACAGACCAGCACAATTTTATCTGAAATATATGTAACTTTCTTATATATAGCAATATCGTACGTTTGCGTTAATCAAACCGCATTGCGATGCTTAAATTAAGCTTAGGTTCCTTTGCCTGGATACGGTTACCACAACTTAAGCCATTTTAATTTAATATAGCTTATAAAATCTTGATATAAATAGCTCTCGAAACACAAATTCTTACATATTTCTCAACACTGGAATATCCCAATGCAAGTTTCAAAAGCCCTTAAATAGAGTAAACAAAATCAATATATATATATATTCGAAGAGAAATTCGTATAAACAAGGCAAAAGATTTCCGGAAACGAGGAACACATAATATAAATGTAATAAATATTTATTAATGCAGAAATAAAATATCTTCTGTTTATACAAGGACTTCTACTCTTCTATTTATACAAAAGACTCAACTCTTTGTCATATAAGCATAAATAAACGGATTTCATGTTTCTAACAAGCCAGAAAACTGATCTTCAACCGAACCGGTTCGCAAAATAGGATTCCAATTTAGTTTTAACTATGAGCTGAAACTTAAACGAAATTGATATTAATCAAAATAAATAACTTTTTCGGGAGAGGCAAAGCATGAATAACTTGTTACCCAAACATTGGATATATCTAACCATATTTGGCAGATGCCAAAGTGGGGAGAGATTCGAATGTAGCCCGCGAGTTCTATACGAAAATATCCACGGCTTAAAATATTTTCAGTAGAACGGGCAATTTGCAGCTAAAAGTTAAATTATTTCTTAAACAATTTTATTATATGTTATAAAACAAGGTTTGGCACACAGCATGGATTCAGGAATGTTTAAGTCCTGGCTCATGAACGGAACCTGAGACCAGGAAATTGTTGCGAACCACTGATTCTTTTATTTTTTGGGTTTGCAGCCCTGTTGAACACGGCGAAGAGCTGGCATGTTCATACACAAGGTTAAGAGAACTCCTATGAGTTCTTATACATACATATGTATATGAAATTATAAATACTTCTTGACCCCTCAATACCTAAATTTGTTGTATTTGTTTTCTAACTGTCTTACTTACCGTCTGACGCCTAAACATGTTGTCTCCGGCATTGAGATTGTGCATGGAACTGGCTCTCAATTTGCAGTCGATCGCTTTGCTGGCATCCTCGCACTCGGTGCAGACATCGGGCGTAGGGGTTACCCGGAGCAGGGGTGGGGCGGAGCTGATGGCCACACTGCTCTTGTTGTTGTTGTAGTAGTTGTTGTTGTTGTTGTGGTTGTGGTTGTTGTTTTGGCTATTGCTGCTGCTGCTGCTGCTGCTGTAGTAGTTGTTGTTGCTGTTGTTGCTGTTGTTGCTGTGCTTGCTATTTGCGCTGAACACCTGCGATATGCTGCGAAAGATGGTGCGATATCCCCTCTTATGCTCTGCATCCCCGGCCATGGCTAGTCAGAGTCTTCTTCTTCGATCCTCAATTCATAGCAGTTCTTTTTTTATATTCTCTTTTCTTCTTCTCCTGCTGCTGCTGCTGCTGCTGTAGTTGTTGTTGTTGTTGTTATTACGTGTAGAGCACACCCACACACAGACACAGACACACACAGAAAGAAGCACACATACGCGACGCGACGCGAGCGTTTCTCTTGCTGCTCATTTGCTCATGAGCAGCAGCTGCCAACTGAATATCTTGGCCTTTGTTTTTCGGCTGTCAAGTTGCCAACACCAGCAGCAAGAACAACAACAACACGAGCGACACCTTCAAGACTGCGACTGCAGCGGCGACAGCGGCTCACAACTCTTATCGGCAAACGGCTGATAAGCTGTGTGTAGTTTTAACGGTAGTTTATTCGGCGTTTGCAGCAAAATCAATAAAAGAAAGACCAAAAAGAAAAAAAAACAAAAACAAAACGCCGCTCGTCACTGGACATTCAGGCGCGGAGGTGGACGGAATCAGATGCGGACTGCTCGGACTTGTTCCAGACGACCAACTAAAGAGCACAACTAGAGACCGCATAGGCGCCAGCCGCAGTCGACGCTGGCGTTGGCAGCGACTGCGACGGCACGTCACCGTTGTTGCAATCGTTTTTTTTTTATTTATTTATTTATTTTTATTTGAATTCTTTTTGTGTTTTACTATTTAATTTTTTTTTCTTTTTTTGTTTTGTATTGTGTGTGCTTTATAACATTGTTGTTTTTCTTGTTGTTGTTGTTGTTGTTGTGGAGGTGCTTCTAGGTGTACAGTGGTGCAATATTTATTGGTTTTCGCCGCGCAGCAAGTGTGTGTGTGTGCGTGCGCGCTTTGACGCAGATTGAGGGCGTGTGTGAATTATTAGGTTGTTAAATCATCATTCGATTAGATTAAAAAAAAAAACAAAGGTTAGATTTTGAACTACAATTGCGATTTCTTTCACTCACATTGGCGTTTAACGTCTTTAATTGTATGCCCTTGCAAGGTACCTACATATATACATACATATAAAGGAAAACATCTCAGTTCACAAAATTTGCTTTCTGAAGATATTTTAAGCAGTTTAATTATTCATGCAGAGCTGTAAATTTTGTATACTGTTATTGAAAAACGAGAAATATTGTAAAATTAACAAATTCCTGTTTGAATTTGCATTTCATCAAGCCTCGTATTGTATGTTATGCTAAATTCTTCTCAAACACAATGAACTTGTTCAACAATAGTCTCGAAAATTGGTATGAACAAATATAAGAAGCGAAAACAAATTGCTTTCGCCGCGATATTTGACAGCTGCGACAGCTTTAAGCTGAACTGATTGAATGCTAAACGTGGCCTTTCACCGCAAGATTTCCAGTGTAACAAATCGTCTGTTGACCACTGTGCCGCTAATGTTTTACACATTGCGGGTGTTTATCAATGCCTACGGTTATTGCCGCCTATCGCAACGTACCCTTACGTCATGTGTGAGTACTGGCTCTCGCTCTCTCTCTTTCTCTCTCTCTCTCTCTCTCTCTCTCTTTCTCTCTCCCTTTCTCTCTTTCTGTCCCTGTGTGTGTTTGTGTGGGTTTAAATTGATGTCGGGCACTTGATTTGTTTTCGTTTGCAGACCACAGTGTGGCCAACGCTTACTCATTTGGCCATAGCGCTAGCTGGCGTTCAAGAATCTCCGTAAATCCGTTAACGGTTTGCTGTGACAATTGCCAATTGCAATTCGCAATTGCAATTCGCAGTTGCACTTACAGTTCGCAATTGTCGCGCGCGTCACGTACGCGTTTTAATTAAATGCCACTGAGCCGCCCGCTCTGCTGGAATTGTTTAAACCGCGCGCTCTGAATCTGAAAACGAAATCAAAGCAACGAATCGCGACGACAACAACAACAAAAAAAACAAAAAAAAAACAACGACAAGCGACGGTGACTGCGACGGCGACGGCGACGGCAACGATGAAGCCACTTGGCGGCTTCCCGGTTGACAGAAGACTAACCGACTAAAGCTGGCCCGAAAGGCAGCCGCACAAAATCCAAAATCCGAAAATCAAAATGAAAATAAAAACCAAAGCACAAAACAATAAACACAAAATAGATGTAACCAAAGCTGAAGAAACTGGCGAACTGGCGAACTGGCGAGCTGGCGAGCTGGCGAACTGACGAGCTGGCTAACTGAAAACGCCGGCAGAAGCAACGGCAGAGCCCGCGGCAGAACGGTCACACCCCTTGTCGAGCTGCCCCCGCAAAAAGGCGACAACGACCACACGATGACTTTTGAATAATATTTACATTTATTGTATGCATGTATGTATGGGTGTGTGCGCGTGCAAGTGTGTGTGTGTGTGCGTGTGTGTGTGTGTGCCACGGTTTCACGCAGGCAGCCCAAGAAGCGAGCCGCGCTGTTAACGTGCGCAAAACAAACGAACAAAAGCTACAGCTGCACGCGTCTTAGGGCCGGCAGAGTGTCGCGGCAGAGGCGTGCAGCGGGGGGCGATGCGCCAGACACAGACCTCACACAAAATATAAATGACGAAATTATAGCAGCGGCAACAGTAACTACTTAGTTTATAAACAATGCACATTAAAATGTGTGGCAGAAGCACAAACGAAAACGACAGCAAAAACACAATAAACAGAAGCGCTAGCGAAACGCGCGCGACTTTTGCACGTGTTATTCGAAAGCAAGCCGAAGACATCTAGTTGTGTATGTGTGTGTGCATGTGAGTGTGTGTGTGTGTGATCAAATGAATACGAGTCAGTGCCAAATGTGGGTCGTGACTTCTTTGAATAAATCCGAAAATAAGTGCAAAAGTGAATACAATTTCTGATTGCATTATGAATTTTCAGTTTTAAATATCTCTATATATAAAACTGTTTGTCCTCACTGACTGACTGACTGACTGACTGACTGACTGACTGTCTGACTGACTGACTGATTGGTGACCAAAGCACAGTCCAAACCGTAAGAGCTAGGAAGTTGAAATTTTGATTGTAGTAATTACCTTATGCGATGAAGATGCACGTTAAGACGGGGTTTCGGGATATTCCACCCGCATGTGTGGAAAAAGCGCGAAAGAAGTTAGTATGAAACTTTTTTGTTTACCATCCGACCGGGCCCAAACTCATTTTCAAAGATCTATGTTCAAATTCATTGAAGGTGTGTTTCACACTTTTCGAAAAAATGCATTTCTCCTTTGTGGAAATATGGGTCAAAGATTTGGTGGGTGACGTTTTGCGCTGATAACTCGATCAAATCTTATCCGATTTCCACGTGGCTTGGCTCTTTGTGTATTAATACTGATTATTAAATATTGAATATAGGATATATCCTCAAACAAACTTTAACTGAACAAGTATGCAGTAGTTCGGCTAAGAAAGTGCGACATGCACAACTCAAGCTTGGAGGATTCGAATCCGTTTATGTTGTGTATGAAAAAAGGGACACAGAGAAAATCAAAGCAGCCTTTGGCTCTCGGGATTCTCAGCAGCCGACGAGCCTATTGTCAACACATGAACAGAGCTCATATATCTCCAAGTCTCGACACGCATAACAGCTCGAAATCTGTATATTATCAGTCTTAATTAATACGAAAAAAAAGAACATAAATTTTTGGTTATTTTTGTATAAACATTTTTGTTGTTGTTGATTTTCTTTGCATACCATTTTGAAAACATGTTTAAGGTAATGTCTGAAGCATTGGCGGAGTTTAAAATGATCTTTGATATATTGGACTGGGGCAATACCGGCTTCCTGACGGCCCAACAGCTGAGCGCAATTATGAAGCAATACGGTTACAATCACAACGAGGAGGAGGTTCAACAGATGATCGATGTGGTCGACTGCGATGGCACCGGGCACATGGGCTTCTCCACCTTCTGTGCCGCCCTCTGCGCCTCGATGACCATAACGAAGTCATCGAGATCATTGTAGGCGGCATCCACAAAAAACCAAAAAACCAAAAAACAAAAACGAATAATGCAAAAAACAAAAAGAAAGTGAAGAAATGGTTCCATTCACAAACGAACGTTGCTCAAAATCCGTGACGTTGTAAAATTATCGTCTGTATGCTCAGAATTATCAATTGGATGCTAAAGTGCTCTGCTGTTTTATCTTCAAGTTCTCGTCAATAATAAATCTTTTGGCATTTTGAAAACTAAACCCAACCGACTATTATTTCCTTCCTTAGAGCTGTACTTAGATTTCAGGTACGGTGGGGCCTCATAACAACGAAAAGTACCCTATAAAGCACCTCTTCAAACTAACAAACTGTTCTAACTAAAGAATTTTGAACTCGTATGAACTGATCTAGCCTGAATACCGAGTTCTAAAATCCATTACTAAGCCGTTTTTCAATCCCATTTCTTGGAACCCATCGAGAATATTATTGCAAGGTCACAATTCAAGGTCAAATACTTTTAAAGAAGACAACATGATTCCAATATTTATATATTAATTATATACTTAAATGAATACTTAGTTAACTTAATTACTTTACAACTTAACTAGCGATCGATAATCATGATCTTGTTTTGAAATTTTTTTTTTGTTCTTAAAGATCTATTTTATGGAACTTACCAGCTTTTAGCTCCGAATACTTGGCACAATATTTAAATTGGGTTGGATAAACGCAGTTGCTTTGCCTGGAAAATTTGAGTTTTTGTGTGAAAAACTTTCCTTTTTGAGATATTTCAAAAGAAAACATACCATAGATAACAATACTCCACTTTGTTGATTCAAGCCTTGCTTTATTTCGAGATCTCGTTGAAGGCAGCTTAATAGACGAATTGCTCAATCGGCAACTACAGCCGAACAATTGGACTCCACGTACTTCTCAATGGGCAACATGTTGCGGCATTTCCCCCCATTTTCCGTTTCTTTCATATCAGTTCTCATTAGCCAAAGACTCCACTTACAGCAGCACATTAACAGCAAATAACTTTATGTATATATAATATATATCGGACTATAATTATGTCAACAGATATATCTACCTATATATAAACTTAGAACATATAAGAGCAGCATTTCCAACTATTTTCCATCTATCTATAATACTTCTAGGCGGTTCTCATAAGCCCCCAATATCACAACGAACAGTACAAAGTATTTAAAGATCATGTCGTTAAGAAGCTAAGATCGATACATATCGATACATGAATATTGTCTGGCATACTTCTTCAAGAGTTGCTTTCACAGCAAACATCTTAAAGAATATGAAATATATATAAAAAAAATATCTCTATCTATATCTTTATATATAAACATAGAATAGATATGATATCGGCATCTCGTTAGCCTAAAGATATTTACCTAAGATCGATATATATCGATACATGAATGTTGCCTGGCATACTTCTTCAAGAGTTGCTTTCACAGTAAACAGCTTAAAGAATATGAAATATATATAAAAGATATATCTATCTATATATATATATATATATATGATATCGGCATCTCGTTAGCCCAAAGATATTAATAAAGGTACCTAAGATCGATACATATCGATACATGAATGTTGCCTGGCATACATCTTCAAGAGTTGCTTTCACAGTAAACAACTTAAAAAATATGAAATATATATAAAAGATGTAAATATCTATATATATATATATGATATCGGCATCTCGTTAGCCCAAAGATATTTATAAAGGCACCTAAGATCGATATATATCGATACATGAATGTTGCCTGGCATGCTTCTTCAATAGTTGCTTTCACAGTAAACAACTTAAAGAATATGAAATATATATTAAAAATATTTCTATCTATATCTTTATATATATACATAGAATAGATATGATATCGGCATCTCGTTAGCCTAAAGATATTTACCTAAGATCGATATATATCGATACATGAATGTTGCCTGGCATACTTCTTCAAGAGTTGCTTTCACAGTAAACAACTTAAAGAATATGAAATATATATATTTGCGTATAGCACTCATTTGATCGGACTACATAAATGTCAAAAGATATATAGCTATCTATATATATATGTACATAGAATACATAGCAATGTATTGTTATGCACAAACACTAAGCACAGCGAGTTTGGGCGGTTGACTATCGACCTGGTCGTTGGCATAACTAATTTGATAGTTAACAATGCATAACACTCCACACGTAGGCTAGGCGGGACTCTCGAGCAGAGTGAGGGAGGAGGTGGAGCTGTGCGTGCTGCGCAGCTCGCAGAGCTCGTCCATCAGATCACGGAACAGCATGGGATTCACATTGACGCTAACTTTCATTAGGAGGAACCAATCGCCGATGGTTAGATCCCGGAAAACGCGCTGCACATGCTGCTTGGTCATGAAGCGCAATTGGCTGCGTATCATCAGCTCACGCAGCGTCCGGCTGAGCATCATGGCCAGACGGCAGAGCAGGTTCAGGCCGGACATGAAGGCCATCAGCAGGAACCAGCACCACAGGCAGACAAAGATCTTCTCGTTGAGTATGTTCAGCGGCAGTATGCACAGGTTGTCCATAATGCTGGCGGTGCCGCTGGCGCCATATTTGAGCACCTCGCACTTGGCGATCTTGGGAAAGACGCGCGACGATATGTGATTCCAGCGATCCCAATCGTACAGCGGTATTGTGGCCAGCGCGTGCAGATACTTTGACCAGAAACCATTCAGAAACACCTCCAGCGCGAGTATGTTGAGTATCTGGAAGGTTGGGTTAGAAGATCGGATGGATTGGCTTGGGATCGGGTGGGTTTTGGGTTTGGCAGCTGCTACTCACGCTGATGAGAAAGTTGAGCAGCTCGCAGAAAACATATTTGGCCATATAGCAATAGTGCATATCCTCGTAGTCGGTGGTAAAGTATTTGACCAGCAGGCGCAGCCGCGTGTTGTACGTCTGATCCGAGAGCAGAGCCTCGCCCACCTCCGAGCAGAGCTGCTTGAGCCGCTGGCCCTCCCACACCTTCCACAGGCACGACGGAAAATAGAAGACAAACGACTGGAAGAGCAGCAATATGATGACCCATTGATAATACCGCAAATAGACGCGCTGCGTCTGGCCGCGTATCTCTGGGCCAACGCCCTCCGCAATGGACATCGCGCGTGCGTACTCCTCATTGTAATCCGCCAGCCGACGCAGGCTGATCCGGTTGCGTCCGGCACGCAACGCTGGCGGCGTCGGCAACAGCTGGCGATCGCTGAAATTATCCAGCTTGATGATGTAGGTGCCCATGGTCCAGCAATAGGATTGCACATAATTGATATTCTTCTCCTCGCTGATGCACTGTATCGGATCGCCGAAGTATTGGCGGGCCGACAGCAGCAGGGAACAGGTCAACAGTATGACGACCGTGCACTTGGAATGTATTGTAAAGACGGCATCGTAGATCCGTATCGATTTGAATTGTAGATATTTGGACAGCGGCTTCACTGCCGAATACATTTCCTCCGCCTCTGGAAAGAGTTCCTCGACTACTCTGTCCAATTCTCAACCTCAGCGACGCACAGTCCTGCGGCTGCTGCTGCTGCTGCGTAGCTCTCTTTCTCCCTCACTCCAATTGCTGACTGGCTGCTGTCAAAACTGTTAATTCAATTGCACTTCTCTTACACTGCTTCTTCTTACACTTGTCTGTTGCTTTCTTTTTCTAATTTTTAGTTGTAGTTTTTCTTACAGCGTCTTCTTCTTGTTGTTTATGCTCGCAGTGCTGTTAACGTTTATTTAGCTGTTGCTGTTGTTGTTATTTTTGCAGCTGGATCACATCCGCACACTCACTTGCCGGCCTAAGGGTAGCGACAAAAACAAAATGTTGATTGTCGCTCGGCTTTACATATTTGTTTGTGCTGCCCCTCATCATTACAATTTACTAAATTTACATTATTCATTCACATATTCGTCATATGTCATTTTGTTTGCCCAAACTTCTGCTGCAACTGTCGATAGCAGCGCTGTTATCGATAACAGCGCGGCTCAGCGCCAAAAGTTCCCAATTCGCCCAGCTGCAGCTCGGCGCCGCATGCAGCGTTGCCTTTTACCATTGCATACTTTTCGGCGCAGCACGAAAATGCTGCCTACGGTTTGACAGCAGCTGCGCTGCCTGCTGCACGCAGCTTTTAAATAAATTGCCAGCACTTTTTCATTAATTTATTACATTTATTCCACAAAAAAAAGTTGTATATGTATATATAGACCTTGCAGCGCGCCCATATTCAGCCTTAATTAATTTATTTATTATGCTTCCAGCACGTCCGCGGCCCAAAAGTTCAATTGCCAATTAGTCCAAGTTCAAGAATCCAATTATTGAAGGTATCTGTAATTAGCAGCAAAATCATGAAAAAAACATTATCATATTATTCAAGCATCTTTAGTTTATATGTTTTCATGCCACGCACACACTTACACACACACACACACACACACACACGAACTAATTAGCATAAATCAAATTAATTTATTTGCTTTTTGGCCCTGGCCCGCAAGCGACAGCTCAAAAATAAAAATCTAATAAACAATAAAAAACAAAATATGGCTACAATTTTCTGTACATAAAACTTCGAAACATGTACATGGACCATAAATTAATTACAATCACAAATAATTTAAGTTAAGGGGAAATTAACTAAAAGAGATTTTCTGGACATTCGTTTCCTTAATATTAAAAAAATCAGATTTATTCATAAATAATTAATTTTTTTAAATTTGTAAAAATATGTATGAATTTCAAAATTTAAGAAGCATTCAGTAGGTTTTCCAATTTAGGAAACAAAATTTGACTTGCCCTGCAAATCGATTTACAACACTGATCAGCGGACACTTGAAAAGTGTACGATTTACAACACTGGTCAAGTTAAGAATCTAAATTGACGCTGCATTCGAATAAATAAGATTTGCTAGCTGCAATGCAAAAATTCGTTAATATATGTATGTCTTAATAATTAGTTAATCCATATCCATAAACCAACTAATAAAATCGCTAATTTTATATTTCAATACATAAACCGAATTAGCAACATAATTAGATACCGACTTTATTATTGCAAATAAAAAAAAACATGAGGCTTGGCAGCTCTTCGCAACAAACCCAAATGCAAACAAACCACAATCGTAAAAAAAAAACAGATTAAGTGCTCGCTAGCAATGCGGTGTTTCCTGAACTTGACCTCCATGACACTCAATGCGAGCTACAGCAACAACAACAGCAACAACAACAACAACAACAGCAACAACAGGAACAACAACAACAACAATAACGTGTTGTGTGCAGACGTCACGAATCGGAATCTCAGCTTGAAGCTACCTTCCGAGATGCTGCTCGAGTTGATGAGGGCTGATCATGCACAGAGCTTCAAACGAGATATATACGAAGTTATGTATACCCTTTCAGAGGGTATTTTAACTTGATCATGAAGTGTGTAACGCATAGAAGGAGACAGCTTACATCCCATCAAGCATCTGCGAAATATTGCATACGCTTCTAGAGGGTATTATAACTTTGTCATAAAGTGTGAGAACGATAAGATGGATAAGGAGCATATATATTCTATATCAGCTTGTTGAAACTAGTCTCTCTCAGTTTTAAAGCTTTCATCTTTCTATGGAGGGCAGTACATACATATGTACGTCGGAGCTGGCCGGATCGGACAACTTTATCATATAGCTGCCATAAGAACGAACAGTCGAGAAGTAAGATATCTTGATATGCTCCTCATGCCAAATCTTATCAACATCGGACTATTATATCAAATAGCTGAAACGATCAGTCGAACAGTAGGAGCTAGTATGAAAAACTTGTGTGTTATTGAATATATATTGACCAAACTATAATTACTAAAACATCTTATTAACATCGGACCACTATATTATGTATCTGCCATAGGAACCATCTGTCCAAGAGTCTGCTCCCTACATAGATGCAAAATCTTATGAACAAGGCACGACTTAATCATATAAACGACCATAAGACAATCGATTGCAAAGTAGGTTATTATATGTCAAAATATTCTGATTTCCAAGATAGCTTCATCAAATCTCAGCATTTGAGCGCTTTACTATTCTCACATATCTGCAAAACCTTAAGCCAAATGTCTGCAAGGGTATTAAATCTTCGACGTGCCTAAGATATCCGAAATTTTTCGTTTTGATTTATTTTTATCTAAATAACCTTGCAGAGCGTATTTAACACTCAAAGAAGTTTTACAATAATTTTTCTAAGTTTTAACAAATATTCTTGTTTTGAAACAAGTTAGAGCGCTCAGGTCGGGATGGCCGACTAGAAGATACCCTGAACTTTCTTCTAAAATGAAATAAAACAGGATTTATTGTTATCGATTTTAATCGATTGCTTGGAAACGGGACACTTTATCGAATACCGGAAACAAACGCGTACTGCGCGGGTATCTGGAGGACCTACGTAACCTTGTTTCAACAGAATTATAATCCTTCTACTCTTCAAGACCGATTGGTTTTAAAATATAAAAAACTTTTGAAAAAGACCTACAGCCAAAGCACAAAATGCTTGGGCCCCAAGCCAATTTTGGGTAGAGTACAAATTTAGCCCGCAATTTCCATATGAAAATAGCTACAGCCGGCAATATTTTCAGTAGAACGGGCAATCATTAAAGCAAATTGCAATTTTTCATTTACATTTTGAATATATATATAACAAACGAGTCAAAGTTTGAACCAAATCCAACGAAAACATTAAGCTGGAACCGAACTGGCGTAAAGTTCTTATGAGCTAGCAGCCCTGCCAAAAAAAACCACCTCACTTTACTTAGATGGTCTGTAAATGGTAGAAATGCTGTCCACGTAAGGTGGCCATCTATAATACCTGCATAGCTCTCGCCTGGCGTAATGGCATACAGGTATACGGGATTGCTGCGAGATCGCGTCAAAGGTCAGGAACTTGCAAGCTGTCTGATGCACCGTGGTACAAGCGAATATCCGATATGTAATGGGAACCAGGCGTGCCCAAAGTCGGGAACGTAATAAACCTACAGGCTGCGAATTATATCGCGCGGCTTGGAAGTCAACCCATTCGACTAGCTGGGCACCTTCTAAAGGAATCTAGAATTGGATAAGTCCAAATGCGGAGGAGATTGCAAAGGTCTCATTCAAACGAGCCTCAGGTCGGTTTAAAGAGATATATATGTATATACTCGACTTAGCTATAGAATAAGTTGCGTTAGGCTTAATTGACACAAGTTTAATTAACGTTGTTCATCTAATAAAAGTCAAACAGCTGTCAAATGTACGGCAGGGTATCTGAAGTTCGGCCAAACGGACTGTTGTTTCTGAGCATTTTTTTAATATTTACTTATTCTTTTTTTTTGTGATTTCCATTCAATTAATTGCTTTGTTTTGGCTTTTATGGACGTCGATCGTCGCCTTTGTTAGTATTTCTGGGTATTATTGTAAATGCTTTTGGGCGCCGCATCAAAAAAAAATGCGGAAGCAGACCAAAAACCAAGAGAAGAGGGGAACTAAGTGAGTATTTCGTGTGGCAAATAAGTATGAAAAGAATATAAAACCGAAAGCCGAAAACAAAAACAAAAACGAAGAAAAACCATATTTGTATCTATCAACAATAATTTGGAGTTTTGGGATTTATGCTGCGGCTTCATGTCGTTTTATGTGAGTAATTGTGACTGGCGATTTGTCTCGACATGTTCCGCAACGCTGGGCACAATAATAATTAAGATACTAGAGCGTCTGGCCGAACAAAAGATACAAGATACAAGATACAAGATACAACAGGCAAAAGATACAAAAGCTATTTAAGCTAAAGCACCAAGTGCGACTGTCTGATATTCTCGAGATACGCGACTTTTGGCTGTTTAATTTTGGCCATTTTGATACGAATACGGCCAAGCATAGATACAGATACACGGGCTTAGATACAGATACATTGTGCTCGCTCTTGTAGAGTTTGCGGCTTGGCGTTTTGCATTTTCCAAAAAAAAAATAAAGCAATTGGCTATTATTTACGGCCTAAATCTCATTTAAGCCAAACGTTGCCAATTATAGAAATTGAATTTGTACAGCATTTATCGCTGCACTTGCCACACTTTAAGCACATTTCACAAATTCGAAATTGATGTTTTATCATTTGTATTTGTCTTCAAATACCGGACTACGCTATATGCCAGATAAATATGTCGAATTTCGTTTGTTAATGCATTCCGAACTAGATTTATCTTGTGCAGAGCCCATTTAGATGCATTTGTCATGTGCCTGGCAAAGTTCATGGTAAACTATATATATTGTGTTTCGGTTTCTTGCTCTCAATAGCTAAAAAAGTTCAATAAATTAATTAACTATAGCGCAAAGGTTAATGATCTTCATGACAAAGTGCAAAAATTTATGTTGCTTTAGCTTGCAATTAGATTGTATTCCATGCTCTGTATTGCCACATTTACAAGGTGGCAGCGCCGCAATAAACTGCCTGCTAAATTTCGCAATTTTGGATGGAACATGCATAATATAAATTAAATAAATATTATTTCCTAAGATATTTGATGAGAATATATGTGTGGTTTCTCACGAAATTAATCTTAAAAGATTTATTAATATTCTCTCTTTGAAATTAGCCCATTTGAACCGAGTCAGTTTTTGATGTTTTGCAGGTGAACATATGAACAGCAGCTTATTAATGATAGGCTTATATAACTTATTCTATATTCTTTATTGGTCTTTCTGTGAGGTGCCAGCTAGCAGCTTCACCTTATTCACAATTCTTTATTGGTTCGGAAGTACATAGATCTATAACAGCTTCTAACTAGCAGCTATATACGATACATGATCTATTATATCTCCTAACTAACAGCTGAACCCTACCAACGCTTTATTCAGCATGTATCTGTATCATTATCTATAAGAACGAACCTTTCATTGACCCATGTCTAGGCTCTACGAAAGAAAAAGTCCCCCTACACAAAGAACAAGGTTATCGGCTTGGGGGAATACCTTATATGATCACATAAGCAACGCTTTGCATTCATTTAGCATATATACAGGGTACATTTTTATTTTTATATATATGTATAAGTGAACTTTTCTGAAATATTTTTCGATATTTCCATTTGGATTATACTTCTTATAATCTCTCACACTGTGCAAGAGAGCATAACTTGGTAGAAAGACTGCAAACTTGGTATA
Source organism: Drosophila montana (assembly GCF_035044405.1). NCBI lineage: Eukaryota > Metazoa > Arthropoda > Insecta > Diptera > Drosophilidae > Drosophila > Drosophila montana. The sequence continues at coordinate 2,622,626 of NW_026997351.1, read as the reverse complement.
TTTTCTAGTCCCGGGTAGAAAGAGTCTTCAGATCATGTGGCTATACACACAGCTAGCAGAAGTCTAGATCTGATAAAGTCTTATATAATATGCAAATATAGCATGAATATCTTTTAAAAAGCTGTATAAGCTATAATTGGAACTCTGAACGAGTATTACGCAATTCTAAACTGGTTTCCAACTGAGATTATATTTCCCTTTTTTCTTCTTAAAGATTTATGATGCTTTTAACTTCTAGAATTAGCTGCGGTATATGATTTTTTGAGACAGAAGAGAATAGAACAGAAAACACAAGAGCATAATTAACTAATCATGCTGAGATTATATTTATATGTATATAAAAATATATTTAAGATGTATATATATATTTGATCATGACATAATCGTGGGAACTTTGAGCACAAATAAAACAGATTAATTAGCCACAGCTAAGAAAGCTACTTAGCTGTATTTAAAAGCAGCTGATCTTGTGCATATGCAGCTATATAGTATATAGATATATATACGTACTGGAGAGTGCCGATCGGGCTGTTTAATTAACGTAGGTGTGATAAAAGCTAGATATATATATTTAAATTGAAAAAAAGAAATTGAAGGCACAGAAAAAAAATATTTAACAAACTGGTTTATATGCATTTGATATATATTTATATATAGATGCATATATTTATCTGTGCATACAAATATTTAAATACAGCTAGATATATATATAAACATATAAATAAATATATATTTATATGAATATATTCAATCAACTTGTTGCCTTTGCTTTGAGGCACACAAAAATGTCGAAACGGAAACTAAAAAGGTAAAAAAAAAAAATATACAAGAAAAAAAAAAAAAAACAATGAAGCAAATATTTCCGGCTCGGCTGATTTACGATTGGCTTTGCATTTAGCCCAAGTCAAGCCCATTGATCATATTATGCTAATATTTCTCTAATAAGAAAAAGACAACAACAACCTTGACCGTGTGCCACGGACAAGGCTGTGAATTAGCCACGATCCAAAATAAAAAATAATGAAAACAATTGATTAACAGACGAACGTTAACTGGTGCGCGAGGGCTGCGAAAGCCTACGGGAAACTCCTTTGCACTCACCTTGGTAACAAAATCATCCTCCGGCTGCTCAGCGGGCGGCGCCATTGCGAACCAGTTCCGTGCCCTGTCCTTTCGTTCCGTCACGTTCAGTTCCGCTCCGCTCAGTTCAGTTCAGTTCAGCTCGGTTCAGTTCAGTTTTCTAATTGCAGATGATTATGATTTGCACCAGCAGTCCATAAATTGTCATGCTTTTGGGCAGCAGCAGCAGCAGCAGCAGCAACAACACGAACACAAGCAAATAATATAAATCAAAATTCAAACAAAAATAATAATAGTGCGGGCTTTTATGCACTTTGCAGGCGTGCCGTTTAGCGAACCGTTTCGTTTTGCGTTTAGTTTATAACTGACAATGGAGCCGAAAGATTGCTAACAAGTTCAATGCGTTCGACGTTGGCGTCGACGGCGACGGCGACGGCGACGGCGACGTCGACGTCATCATCGTCTGTTATAGTCGCTCTGTTAAGCTGCTGTGTGTCTGTTGTCAGAGAGGGGGGAGGGGGGCGTGTTCTCGGAGCTGAGCCTGAGTCGTTCTGCTTTGCCCTGGCTTATGACAAACTGGTTCTAGTTCTGTTTTAGTTTTGGTTATTGCTTTGGCTTGACTCCCAGTTCCAGCTACAGGTTCTTGTTAATGTTATGGTTATTGTTATTGTTATTGTCGTTGTTGTTGTTGTTGATGTTCTTGTTGGGCTGTAACACTTGGCTAGACCCCTCTGGCTGACGACATCACTTGAACTTGTCGCTTGAACTTTGCGCGCAGCTGATCGTCCGTTGCGGCGGGTTGGGGATGGCGTTTTGCGAGCATTTGAATTCAAAATGGCAACGGCGGCAACTGACGTCGCGAGCCGCTTGACATTGACCATAAGTGGCCAATGCGCGAGTCATGCAACACTTCGACTCTCTGTGTGCGTGTGTCGCCTGTTGTCTGTATGTCTGTATGTCTGTATGTGTGTGTGTGTGTGTGTGTGTGTGTGTGTGTGTGTTCATATATTGGCGGTTGGTCTACGCCCGCCCGCTGCACTTTTGCAACGTCTCAAAGTTGCCCTTGAAACGCGCCACGCTGCGTTGCACACAAGCGATCAAAACTGCGCGCGCTTCGTTTCTCACTTTTGTGGCTGGAATACCCTGTACGCATTGCAAATGGGTATATTGGCTGTGCAGCAGAGTGCATAAAGCATGCATATATATATACTGCTGATCAGCAGGACGTTCTGAATCGATCTTGACATGTTCGCATGTCTGAATGTCCTGCTGAAACGCGTCATGAAGCTAGAGACTTCAAATTTTTATTTTTTATTTATTGTATATACTATCTTATATCATCACAGCTATTACATTAATTTTCGATAACTCTTCTGCCAAAAATTTTTAAAAAAATATTATTTTTCAGACTAGAACCTTGTGTTTTGATATTTGATATATACAGAAATTTGGCTATCATATCAAATCATAAAAATTTTCATTTAGATCGTACCGTAAACACTCGAGTTATTCTGTGGGACTGCTCGAGTGTTCGTAACAGCAGATAGGCCCTGATTACAGGGCATCAACTAGTCAGGCACTCGCGATTAAGGCGTTCTAACATGCTGCTCATGCTGTTGCTGATATGCTCTGCCACAGGCAGGAGCATGTTAGCTATGTCATCAGATGCTGAGTGCCGGGCTATCGATATACTCAAATTATCGAAAATAATACATACAATAAATATATTCAATTATATATATATTATATATAACTATATGATATCGCTCTTCTATAATGATATCCCTCTTCCCTCCCCTATAATGATATCCCTCCTTAATTGAAGAACTCTTTCAATACATTTTCGAAAATCTCTTAACTCTCAATCCCTTACTTTGCTTAGGTTTATCTTATCAACTATAATTAAGATATTGCATTGCAGTGCATTTGAAATTCGTTGCATTTAATATGTTGCTTAAGTCCATGATTATGGCATTATGATTGAATGTGCAACACGGTGACAAGATGCCTGATGGCCACCGGATTTCATTTTGATTTCGATTTTGATTTGTAGCCGCAGCAACTTTGAGGCGTTTCTAGCAGCGCCCGCGCGTTAGTTGCATACCCTGTACTTGGAACAATGGCAAAAGCTGGTTTTATCAGATTCTGAAGGGGTCGGTTATAGTCCGGTTAACTCGGCATATTCTCAAAAGTTTTTTGTCACTTAAGCTCAATCTGTCCAACTTTACACCTGTCCACCTGTCCGTCTTTAAGCTAGAGATCTAAAACATATTCTGCATAATATATAAGATCTTATGCAGAACGAGCTCATCTTTTATTTCGATGTCTCCATCGATGTCAATAAATCGATAAATATCGGTTTTGAAACATAGCTCGAAGATGTTAAGAGCTAGAGCCTTAGTATAGTTAAACAGACAAAATTAAAAAAAAATCCCATCCCATAAATATACAGCCTTGCGCTTTGGCTAAACGATCGGACTATAGGTTCCGAAGTTATTCGAATGAGTGTTTTTCCCAAGCAAGTAGCTCGAGAAAGAATCTGCGTATGTTTGTAACCGCAGCTTTTCGCTGGGTAAAGATTAATGGGTATCTTCCAGTGTCGAGCTCAGCACTTAGACTTGTTTTTTCTAGCTCGAGTTCGCATTCAATTGTATTTAGTTTTGAGTTAAAGTTTCATTTTAAGTTCAATGCAAACTTGAAAACCGCCTGACCAAAAGCAAGAACCTACGAAAATTGAGACTATTCGACACTCACTGCCATTCATAGTCCAATAATTATCAAACTTGGGTCAGTTGTGCGTAATTAAAAGCGAGCCATTCGAAGGCTATGCCCAAAGCTCTCTGGCAAATGCAAAAGCAAAAGCTGAAAACTGAAAGCCGAAAGACGCCTGCACGTCAAATTAATTATTAAGTTATATTTTGATTAAAAATTTTGCCAGCCTCTAAATGCGCTTATTTAAGATTATAAATAATAAATCTAAGAGCACGAGAAAGCCCCGCAATAAATGCTCCAAATACATTTGATGGCCGCTGTCAAGAGCTCAAATTGTGTGAATTGTGATTACTCGCATCACGCATCTGGCATCAATTTGATTGCAAAAGGAATTAATTTTGCAGCTGTGAAATTGCTGAGGATTACAAGACTGGATCAAATAGAATATTAGCTCATCTCAATTTCAAGTATTTCCGCTTTACGGACTTCAATCAAATCAGCAAAAACTTGAACACAAATAAAAATATATTAATCATGATTGTTGTCAAACTATGTAGTTTTACACTCCTCTTTCGATATAGATAATCACAAATATTATGTTAAAAATTAGTCAACTGACGTTTATCATAATCTGCACATCAGATATCAAATTAAAAATGGATTGAATCAATATATGTGCTATCCTGAAATGTCAAATCTCTTACACTATCAATTTACACTAAACCTAATTTAGTGTCTGAACTTCAAGATATTGCCGAAAAAAACAACTTAACTGAAAATCGATACTTATCGAGTTTGTGAAAACGCGATGAGCTATCGATGAATGGAAATAAACGTGAGCTGCGCAAGCAAAAGGGGAAGCTGCTTTCAAAATGAATCGTTTCAAGCTCCCAAAGTCTCTCAGATGAAGGCTTGTATTAAATCAGATATGGCTAGAGAAATCTATCTGGCTATTGATGCTGATCAGTAATATATATGTATATGCTATGTCTAAATTTGATACCCTTTATACTCTATTTCAATGATCACAGGGTAGCAATATTTGTGTAGCCAAAGTGAACGCTACACTCAATCAATTGTAGTGAAATTGTAAATCGATATTTATCGATAAGCTTCAAAAACAGTTGGGTTAAGTAAGCGTCAACTGAAGCATGCTGAAGTCAAAGTAAGCTCAAACCGAACTCGGTTACACAAGTTTTATTAACGAAATGGATAATCGGAGTGTTTAACGGCGACGTGCCCGGCCAATGCATTTATCGATATCAGCATTGATCACATCCAGGGCAGTGACAGCCTTCTCGGAAGCGACATGAGTGCAGGCATTGCTGTCGGTGAAGACGGCCGGAATGCGATCGTTGGTGGTCTGCTTGATGGTCTTCAGGGAGGAGCGGGCGCTGACCAAGTAGACAGTGGCCTGGACATAGAACTTGGCCATGCAGGATTGCCTGAGCACCACATTCTTGTAGTTCTGGCACTTGTTGTAGGTGCGCCCCAAGGCGTAGCCGCCAAAGACCAGCTGCTGCGTGGCCTGGTTGACATCGGTGACAATCTCCGCGGAGGCGTGGGCAGCTGTCAAGCCGCATTCGTGCAGCTCCTGATGTGCGCTATCCAGAATGTTCTCGATCTGCGCATCCTGCTCGGCTACACACTGTGGACTCTCCGAGCGACGCACCTCCACCTGCTCGACGGCCTGCTCCAGCTGCTGTTGCGGCTCCACAACAATCTCCTCATACTGATGGACCAGCGCCTTGCCAGCATTCTCACCGATCTGTGTCATCTCATCCACCACGCTCAGCAGCTGTGCGTCCAGTGGCGCCGGCAGCGATACAGGCTGGGCGTGGCCAACGCTGGCCAGGCTTAGGCTCAGGCACATAACACTCGCAATGATGAACTTCATGTTGATTTCCAACTTAACCACAGAACTGACCATGCTCGGTATTTATACTCGGGCCAAGTAGTAAAGTTCTTATCTCAGGGCGCAGACATCGTTTGTCCAGTGCTGATAGCGACTGATTAAAATCACAATCGATAATTATCGGCCATAAATCAAAAGCCTTTACGAGCGACATCATATCGTTCATTGATCAATATTTAATCATATATTCGTCGCGAAGTGAAAAAAAAAATAATAATAATAATACAAATTTGTTAGCAAAATCTTTTTAAAAATTGTTTGGTTCAAAAAAATTATAAAAAAAGTTGCAGGTAGACTCGGCTATTCAATATTCAAGACTCGAAATATTTTCAGTAGAACGGCACGCAGTAGAAAAAATTCAATTTTTCATTCAAACTTACAAAATATTCCTATAATAATAATTGTTTTTTAAATATTCATAAAATAATAACATTAATAATAATTCTGATAATATTAAAATTTAAATAAATAATAATAATAAAAATAAAAATAAAAGCAACACAAGAAATCAGAATCTTTTGCCATATAAGATCCAACTATTCCACCGATCTTTCCTAAAGCAGCTATATGCTATAGTAGTCCGATGTTAATAAAATTTTGCTTAAATTTGAAGAGCATGGTGAAACTAATAAATGCCAAATTTTGGTCAAGATATCTTGAGAAACAAAAAAGTTTTTCATACAACAACTTAATTTTCGACCGATCGTTCCTATGGCAGCTATATGATAAAGTTGTCCGATGATGATGGGATTTTGCATATATATGAGGAGCATAGTGAAACTAATAAATGTCTAGTTTGGTCAAAATATCTTGAAAAACAAAAAAGTTTTTCCTACAACAACTTAATTGTCGTCCGATCCAGCCGGTTTCGACTTACATATGTACTGCAAACAACAGAAAGAGGCACTTCTGCAAATCTTCATGACGATAGCTTTAAAACTGAGCGACAAGTTCACATAGAAACAGACAGACGGACATGGCTATATCGACTCATACTGATCGGAGATGACAAAGTTATAATACCCTCTGCAAGGGTATACTTTTAAAACAATAATAAAAATAATAATAATATAATAAAAAATTTTAAAAAATAATAATAAGAATAATAATAATAAATGAATAATAAAAACCTTGGCCTTTTAAACTTATTTCCCCATTTGATCGCCAGTCATATATCTTTATCAAGCCCGCCGAGTACTTTATTGTCCGTAATTGCTGCTGGAATTAGATTCCGTTTTATTATTGATTTTAGCGGTTGACTTTTAATCGATGCCATAAACGCTGTCTGCATAATTGGGCTATTATTAAGTTGCGATTAGGTTTAGTTGGAGGAGTCCAAAGCAGCTATCTGTCCGATGGGGAAGTCTAAAAAACAATATTAAGAAATATATATAAATAAATATAAGTAAATATATAAAAATAAATAAATATAAGTAAATAAATATATATGAATAAATATACATAAATAAATATACATATAATTAAAATATTTTTATTTTTTAATAAATAATAAGTAAATATATAAAAATAAATAAATATAAATAAAAATAAGTAAATAAATATATATAAATAAATATACATAAATAAATATGCATATAATTAAAATATTTTTATATTTTTATTAAAACTGCAACAATGTTTATTTTTTATTATAATTTTTATTTAAATTTGGTTTTATAATTATTCATTTTGTTCAAATACAATAAATAAACATTTAAACTATGTAGTGGTATGTATATATGCATATATAAGTACTTTATATATAGATATATATACTATATAAATATATGTATACATATATAGTTATATATATATGTATATATTATTATTTTTTTTTTTGTTTTTTTTTTATTAAATATTTAAATAAGTGTATATATGTATATTGTATTTTTCTTTTGTTTTGTTGTTGTAATTTTCCTTGTTTTTTTGCTCGTTTCATGTTAGTTAGTTGTTGTTGTTTTTTTTTTTAGTTTTTTTTTTTTTTTGCAATTGCGAATTATTTGAAAGAAACATTTTCATATAAGTAAATTGCTGTTTTTTTTTTCTTGCATTCATTAAATATCCGAGTATATATATGTATATATGTATGTATATATTAATAAAAGATGATGTTGCATAATGCTAATGTATAAACTGTTACTACAAGTATGTACACATACACATGTATATATAGCCTCTTTGTAGCCTTAATATATATATACGTACCGGTATATACACATATTTGTATATGTGTGTGTGTGTGTGTGTGTGTGTGTGTGGCTCATGTGTGCGTGTGTGTGTGTACGTGTCTGCTGGCTATTCGCCTGGGGAGCATAGTGTACATATGTAGAATGTATGTACCGTTATTATGCCAACAATTATCTGTAAGTGGGTCTGTCTGTGTGTGTGTGTGTGTGTGTATTTGTATACATGGCTGTATATGTATTGTATATGTAGTTTCTAACCATTCTCTTGGCCGAAGATAAAACTTGTACCTTACGCATTTTCATCAAGTTTTAGTAACTTAATTTTAGGTTAGCTTTTTTTTTTTTGGATTTTTTTATTTATTTTTAATATTTGTTGCATAATTTTATTGGAGTTTTTCTCTTTTTTGGTTTTATTTAGTTTATATTAGTCACAGTTTTTGTAGGCGCAATTTTGCAAAACATTCAAATGAATTCAGCGTAGTTTTCTTTGAAATATTTTCTTAATAAATGTTTCTTCTTGTTTTTTTTTTAAGTAAGTAGTAAAAAATAAAATACAAGTAAAAGGCAATTTCGTAGTTGAAAAAATTTGTGCTTAATTTTGTAGAAATATTGTTGACTGTTTTCCTTTTGCTTTTGGTTTTATCTTTTTTTTTTTTTACATTGCTTACATTTAAAAACAACAAAAAAAAACCGTAAAATTTTGTTAATGTTTTTTTTTTTTGTTTTTTGTGTTTTTTGTTTTTTTTTTCATAATGTTTTATGTATATTAAGTTCAATAAATTCGTTACGACACATGGACTAAGACACAGCAAAAAATATTTATGCTTAATTTAGGTTCAGTTTTTCGTTTCTTGTTTGCATTTCATTTGATTTTTTAAACTGTTAAAATTTGGTTTTTCATTTGTTGTTAATTGCATGCTCTTCACATTTGGGGCGCATTCCATGTTGCCATTTAAATGCGCGTGTAAATATTTTGTTGTTCAATAATAAATAATGAAACAGCTAAAGAACTTTCGTACTTTTGTAGCAATATGTATATATATTTCCTTTTGTATACATAAGTGTGGGTTTTTCTTCTTTTTTTTTTTTTTTTTTTAAATTTATTTAAATACATACATACATGGACGCTTCTATGACGTCATGTGTAAAACTTCTATTGCTTGCTACGATTTGCTGCCATTTAAATGTTTAGCAAGAACTGCAAATTGTGTGGCTCACATTTGTTAATATACATATATATATTTTTTTGTTTTTTTTTTAATTTATTTATCGCTTACTAGAGCTAAACAATCAACTGTCAATTGTCACGAGTTCTCTATATGATGCTGCAATTGAATTAGGTTTTTATTTTTATATATTTTGGTTTTTTTTTATGCTATAATTTTGTTTTGATATGTTCGCTTCAAATGCGTTTCATGAAAATACATTTGCTTTGTATTGATTTTTATTTAATTTACTTTTGTTTTTTTTTTGTTAATACAACTCCATAAATATGAGTACAGTAAATAGCACATGTAACTACATATGTATATGTATTAAATCGGGGCAAACTTTACCTTCTGCTCAGTATCATAAACATTTTTTCTTATCTTTTGTTTTTCATAACGCAAAAAATTTGCTTGTAAAACGTAAATATTTTTTCTTAGTTTTTGGTTTTTTTTTTTGTTTTAAATTTTTTTTTTTTTTTTTTTTTTGTTTTTTTATTATACTTTAGTGTGGCCAAAGCTTATTGTCGGAAGCGTTATGCATTTCATTTACTTTTCTTTTTTCAAACTTGTTTTTGTTTTTTTGTTATTATTATGCATATGTGTTGGTATTATAATAAACGTTTTTTTTGTTTACGCTCACATCTTAAAATGCCATTTAAAAACTGCCTCAAGTGTGTGTGTGTGTGTGTGTGTGTGTGTGTATTGTAAAAATATTTCGCACTCTTCTAACACTTTGCTAAAAATAATGAAAATAGCAGGAAAAACACACACACATATATACATATCATATTATTCATATCAAGAGATGGAATTATTGTTTTTTTGCATGACTTTTTGTTGGTTTTTGGTTTTATTTTTTGTTAATTTTTTTTTTGGTGTCTTTAAAGTGTGCTCTTCAGTAAGGCTATTTAAACGTCGGGCTTACGAGCCCGATTCATATATCAATGACTTTTTTTACTTTTACTCGAAAATTATTCAATTTGTGTTCTTGCTTGGTTCTTTGCTTACTTTTTTATACACTACATTAAAATTTTTTTTTTTTTTTTTTTTTTATGCTTACATTTATCAACTTTAGACCTTCGTAATTGTATATAAACATTTTGGCGCAACTTGGTTTGGATTTTTTTTTTTTTTTTTATATTTTTTAAAAATTTTTTTCCATTCGTTTTTGTTGTTTTGGTTTTGGTTTTGGTTTTGTTATTTGTGTGAGCTTCTTGGTTAAGGGGAAAAAATGTTCAAAAATGTAACAAACAATTTATTGGCTTATGCAAAAATGATGTAGCATATGTCATAACCTATGATGTATACATATGTATATAAATAAATTGTAAAATATATATGTTGTTGTATAATTAAATATTGCATTTGGTTTCGTTGAACGTCTGGACATTTTTTTGGTTTTGGTTTTTGTTTTTGTTTTTGTTTTCTTCCTTTGCAGCTACCTAGCATATTAGTTTATTAAATATTAGGTATATGTGTGTGTGTATATGATGTACGTATGTGTGTGTTAGGTGTAAAATATATAGGTATATATGTATATGTAAATGTAAGCATGTCGTATCAGCACACAACGATAAAACATGTCGGTGTGTGTGTGTGTGTGTGTGTAAAATATTTTATTTTATTTCTTCAAAATCTGTTGAAGCGCGCTTCACGTCTATTCGCCAGATATATACTTATATATATATTTAGTATATATAGTATATATAATAATCGGCCTGCTTAAGAATTTGATGCGGCTTTCCCGTGCTCAAAGCAAACTCGGCTAAGTTACAAATTTTTGTGAAATTGTTTTGTGGGAAATCGATCGCAAGTTTTTCGTAGTCCCATTTTCTGTATTTCTATTTTTTTCTATTTTAACTACAAAGAGCCAAAAATAATACAATTATTTGTTGTTGTTGTTGTTGTTGTTTTTTTCGTTTAATAATACGCGTATAATTAAAATTTTGATTTCAGTACCTGATTGCAATTGGTTTTCTTTTTTTTTTTTAATTTTTTTTTCACATTTTTTTTGAGGGAGGGGCTGACCACTTCATAAACACTTAAAAAATTGCTACGGACAAATTACAAATTTGCCATTAATTTTTGTTGTAAACTTTAATATGTAAATACACACAATTAGCTTCATATATATAAGCTATATATATATATATATATATACAGATATATATATAGATTATATATGGCTACACTTAATAAAACAATGAGCAAATAATTTAGGACATGTTCAAGTTTTTACTACAATATGCATGTGTGTGTGTGTGTATTTTGTGTTTTGTGTGCATACATATGTACATATATGTATGTTAGTATGTTGCCGTTAAAATACATACTAGAACTAATGTTAAGTCGTTCTGTATATATATATATATGTATCTCAATCTAGAGTCCGATATATATGTTTTCTACCTTGTTTGTGGAACTTATTTATTTAAAATATCGAAGTAGGGCACACGGCTAAGTACACATTTTTTTCATGTTTTCTCTTTTTCCCTTAAAACTATATGCATATATATATATATATATATATATTTATATATATATTTGATTTGACTTTTCTTACTCCTGCAGTTAATTAGTATCGAGCGAATTATACCCTCATATCATTTAGCTGCTGTTAAAATTTGGGCAAAAGAAAACCAAACAACAACTGCTGTTCCTTGTTTTCCCTAAAGATAGCTACTTGAATGAAAAGACTTTTGGAAATGGAAGTTATATAACATACATTATATATGTATATGGTCAGAAATCGAGAGTCAGTGTTTGTGGGTCAATTATTGTTGGTCTGCTGTGGTTAGCTAAAATTCACAACCGTTTAAAACAAGGTTTCTGGAGAAAACAAGTAAGAGGCTCTAGTCGGAAATGCCCGACTAGGAGATACCCTGAACCCTTTCCGGATGAAATTTTCAATTGTACTATAGAATATTTGTATATTACCGAAAAGTCAATTGCATTTAAATTGTGGCTTAATTTGGTGGGCAATACAAATTGGGTTATTCACTTGATTTATAGCTATAGCTATAAAAGAAAGATGCTTGATATATTTATTTACTATTCTAGAAGCTACATATCAAGTTTGGTGACTCTAGCTCTTATAACTTACGAGATTTGCTCAAAAAACAGAATTTCGTTATCGATTTTTATCGATTGCTTGGAAACGGGGCAAGTTATCGATTATGGGAAACATACACGTACTGCGCTAGCACTAGGAGGACCTACGTTTCAAGTCTCTAGCTCTTGTAGGTTCTGAGATCCTTGCGTTCATACATACTAACGGACGGACGGACGGACGGACGGACGGACGGACAGACGGGCAGGCGGATAGACAAACGGACATGGCTAGATCGACTCGGCTTTATGGATGGTCGGCGATGCTTCCTTTTGCCTGTTAAATGGATTTGCACAAATACATTATACCCCTTGTTACGCATTTTTAATGGGTTCAGGGTATAAAAAGCAGCTCAATTTAGGAACCCAAAATGAACTATGCCAAATACCTTTTTGTTTAGTATATATGTGTCAACTAGTCCGATTCGCATTTAGTGAATTAGTTTTTCCTTGGATTTTTTCAAAAAAGCAAACTACAATATTTCAACATGTTTGCATTTAAAAGCTATTAATTAAACTTGTTTACTGCGCGGTGTTTGGTTTCTTTTTGCATTTATCGATAAACGATATACGTTCTATGCAAGCATGTGCTTGGATTCTTGTGGCTAGTTTGTAATTTTTTTTTTAAATTTATCAATAAACGATATACGTTCTGTGCAAGTATGTGTATTTGGACTCTTGTAGCGTGTGTGTATTTACTTTTTTGGCATTTATCGATAAACGATATACGGTGTATGTAAGTATTTAAGTTTTTGGAGCGTGTGTGTGTTTTTTTGCGTTTATCGATAAACGATATACGTTGTCTGCAATATTTGGACTCTTGTTGCGTGTGTGTGTTTGTTTATCATTTAATTTATCGATAAATGATATACGATCTATGCAAGTATGTGTATTTGGATTCTAGTAATGTTGGTGTAGGTTTTTTTTTTGTATTTATCGATAATCGATTTAAGTTGTATGCAAGTATTTGGATTCTTGTAGCGTGTGTGTGTGTTTGTTTTTTTGATTTTTATTTTTGTTTTTTTGTAAAGTAAAAGAAAACTCAAGCTTTGTTCTCAAGGTTCAGGTAATCAATTTCTAGTCTTATCTGTTGCACTGAGTAGTCTGCTTTTAAAGATATACATATATGTGTGTATATATATAACTTTTCATATATGTTTCATATATAAAGTACAATTTCAGATAGGTTCTTAGTTAGCATATTCGTTCAAGATGTTTTTATCCTATTTCTCTTATTTTTTGTTATTCTTGTTGTCATCTATTGTTTGGTCAAACGAGCAGAATTGTTAACTTTAAAACAGATACTGGAACAATGCTAACTACACGTTAATGTTACTGTTAAATAGGTCATGAGTTCGAATTACCTGCAAACTATAGTATAAGTACTTAGGTAAATTTGTGGCATTACATTTTATTGCAGATTTCTGCATATTGCGTTGAAACAGGATTCGAATTAGGAAATTTTTCAAAATTTTCTTTTGAGGTGTTTGTATTTGCTTTTTTTTTGTAATTAGTATATAGAAAACAGCTAGTTGCTTAGTTAGTATTAATCTTCAATGCGAGCCTCCAGCGTTAAAGGAAGTTCTCTTAAGGATGTGTATTGCAGTTTTTTAACATTTCTTTTTCACTTGGTCAGTTTGCATTAATTGTGACTGCTTCAAAATTTATTTATCTATATATATGCATATATATATATATATATATATATATATATATTGTACATATATACATACATATTTATATATAAACCTAATTGATTCAAAGGGAAGACATAACATTCTAGAAAAGGTTCTTACTGATTTGTGGTACAATAATTTGTTTTTTTTTTTTTTGTTTTTTTTTTGAGTTAATTATTCGTAAATATATTTAATTGTATATTTGTTACTGGTATATTTATGTATATGTGATGTATATATATTTTGTTCTGAATATATAGTTAAAGCAATGTTTTGTGTTTTATTTATTCTGATTCATTTTTTTTTTTTAATATATATAATATAACTATTCATGATGTGTAAATATCATTATAATTTGTTGTAACTTTTTCAACTACTACAATAAGACAATATAGTTGCGTATATTGTTTGGATTCTGGTGCCACTATATATACGTATATATAAATATTTGTTCACATGTGTCTGTGTCTGTGTCTGTGTCTGTTTATGTGTGTGTGTGTGTGTGTGTGTCTGTGTGAGTTCTAGGTAAACTTTTCGAAGAACTGGCCAATTTGTTAGTTCAAGTTCAAGTGCAAAAGCACAAGACTGTTTAATGTTTCAAGTTTTAATTATTGTTTGTTTTTTTTTTAATTTTTTTTTGTCTGTGGTTTGTTGTTGTGTTTGTAAGAATGAGACTTTAGTAAAGACAACATTCAAACAGTTAAGATGCATTGCATTGCGCTAAGTTTCTCAATTAATTAATATGAATTAATAAATACCTTTACCTTCATACTTATATATATATATATATATGTATATATGTTGTTCATATAATGTTTATCATTTAAAATATCAAAAGTGGATGGAATTATGTGATTCTAGTTATTACACGCACTGTATATATATATTTATATATATATGTATATATGTATATATAAATTATTACATATGTAATTTAATATTTTAGTTCCTTTGTTTTTGTGTTATTGCACTTGCTGCTGCTGCTGCTGCTGCTGCTGCATTTTCTTCGTCGTCTACTAATTTTAAATATAACAATTTACTCGATTATGTACAAAAATATCTATAGACATGGTTGGCTGTAAAATGGTTTTGGATACACACATAAAAATGAAACCATTTTTGGAAAAATTACACGTTCTCATTAGAAAAATACAAAGTTTCCGAGTTAAAAATAAAATTTTGAAAATCGAGTTGATAGAGTTTTTTTTTGGTTAATGCATTTAGCGTTACGTTCACATATTGCTCAAACATTTAAAGTTTACAATTTTTACGCTACCTGCACAATATTCAATAAAATATTGTCATCTGTGACGGGTACAAGTAGAAAACAAATTATAACGCAGGCAAATCAATTCTAAATATATATCAAGATTTAACATAGTTTTCAGAGGGCGGGGCGAGGATTGCTAAAAATTAGTGTTCCAAAAATTGTTGCTACACATATACATATATAATATGTGTGTGTATATGATTTTTGTTAAAGGTACTTTTACCATTTAGAATGCTTTGTTGTGCTTTATTGTATACTTAATTGGTTCAAAATTTGTGGCCTATGCTATGGATGTATTGTTGTGTGTGTGGGTGTGTGTGGGTGTGTGTGTGTGTGCGATCTGGCAAATTGTTAAAGCAAAGAACGAGAGAGGGAGAGAGAGCGCGAGAGATCATGCAGCTTAATTGCTCAATACAAATCAAAAAATTTAAAAATAATATTATTAATATTAAAAATAAATATAATTAATTTAAAAGAATCGTTAAAAAAATATTTTTATATATATTAATCGAAATAAATAAACAATTCCCAGAAATAAGTGACGACTATTTTCGATAAGAAAAGTACATTTAAAATAAATAAAAACAAAGTAAAGTTCATTTAATTTATAAAATTATGACAATATGTTTGAAAAACAAAAATGATAAAGATAAATAATTAATTTATTTAATATATATTTTTAGAAAATCGTTTGTTACTTTGCCAGAATGCAACCAAAGACAATATAAACACTAACAAAATGAATTTCTTCACCAGCCAAAGCCAGAGCTGTGAATAGCAAACACATGCAAATATGCTGTTATCTATGTATACTAACGCACACATACAAACACAATTGCTTGCACGGCTCTCATAGAGCCCCATTGAGTAATAAAGAGACAGAGCTGAAGGCTTGCTCTCTTTATTACTCAATGGCATAGAGCCGAAGCGCAGAGTACATTCTATTTTAAGCTTTTCGCTCTTTCGGCTGTGAGAGCGCAACGATACTGACTTCGTTTTCGTTCTGAAATTTCAAAAGAGCAAACTGTTGTTGTATGGCGTTGCTCATCTTAGTGTTTATATTGTTTTTGATGCAACCCAATCGAAGGTGAGCAGATATATTGATAGAAGAGTTATTTTCGTTTTGAATATTGTCATAATATGCCTCGCCCTTCCGTTTCAATGGATTCTGTGTTCAATTCTGTGCATATATAGTGTGTGTTTAATTTCTAAACATTCAAAGAACAAAATTGATTTTTAAAATTTAAATACACACACATCAAATACCTAGCTGTATGTTTCATAAATTTTCAATAATTTTTTGGTTTTCTTGTTTGTATCTTCAACTTTTTGTGTAGTGCTTTTCCTTTTGGTTAATATTTTTATTTATTTGTTATACGTTATTAACGTTTTTTTTTTTTTTGTAAAAATTAATTTCCTAAATAATGTTTCTCAAAAGAAAACATGAATCTAAAAAACGCTTGGAAAATATACTCATAAGTGTGCCGGATAATGTGCCATAAAATGGCAAAATGGCAACCGGCACCTGACCATATTTGACTACAATTATACGATTAACACTATCACAGGCAGGGGGGGGAGGGAGGGGGTTGGATAAAAAAAAAAAAAAAAAAAAAAAAAAACAATATCATCTAAGTATACGTGTTCATCCATGTCTAAGTTAGAGAACCAAAGTGCGCTTTTGGTGGTCAAAGGATTCGATTTTCTTATTGGGGGGAATTTTCCAATTGGCCAAACATTTGCAGAGGCCATTGAGAGATAGATGCCGAGATAGCCCGATATCGAATAGTTTTGTAACATATATCTACATAGATATATATGTTTATATCTATTATGTTTGTATATGTATATGTATATGTATATAATGTAGCTTACTTAATTGGTATGTATATCATGTATAGATTGATTAAAGAGTTAAATCGCATGCAAAGTTCGGAAATAGTCTGCCGTTGCGAATAAAATGGTAAAAGGTGTAAAAAGCCTAAGGAGTACAGTCAGCAAAAATGGTATAAGTTTGTTTGGTTGTTCTTCTTCTTTGTTTTTGTTGTTGTTGTTGTTGTTGTTGTTGTTTTTCTTTTTCTTCTTTCAAGTATACTTAGTTTGTTTGTGTATATGTATGTACGTAGCTTGTAAATAGTTGTATGCATATGATTCATACTCGTTATAAACTCGTCTAATCGAAAATTATAATAGTTTTTTTTTTTTGATTTCTCGCGACTGGCGGAACGTTCCGATTCGGTTATCGATATCAATGGGCATGGCCCGCACAAGGGTTAAAGCGTTAGACAGAGTCGTTATGCAAGTAATTGTATGTGTGTGTGTGTGTGTGTGTGTGTTAAGGAACATGAAGTCTTAACCCTTGTGCCACACTACTAATTACAGTTGAACCAACAACAAAAAGTACATTATTTTAAGAATATTTAGTTTAATTAATTGTTTTTTTTTTGTCTCGTTTTCGTGTCCAAAACTTTTCTTTTTGGTGTTTTTTGTTGTTTTTTTTTTGTTTAATTTTCAGTAAAATTGATTTAAGTTGTTTTTTTTTTCTCAATTTAATTTTCAGTTTGCTTTTAAGTTCACTTTAGTTAATTTTCCTTGGTTTTTTTTCTATGACTAATGTATATTAGTAAGTCGCCAAGCAAAGCATATATCTATGGTATATATACACATACATATGCATCTGTATACATACATATATATATATACACATACACATATGCAAATATATACATATATATTTTTTGTTTAATTGTTATTAATTCATACTTTTTGAGGCAGCTTCTTGAGTTCTTAACCTTTTGTTGTTGCTTGTTCTTTCTCTTGTTAAATATTCATGAATACGTTGCACAAAATAATTTATTTATATTTAATATATATACATACATATTGTGTATATATATAATGTGCAGGATTTTCGTGGCTTTGTTTATTTGTTGTTATTTTGTTTTTTTGTTTGTTTCTTATTTGT
Organism: Drosophila montana; assembly: GCF_035044405.1. NCBI lineage: Eukaryota > Metazoa > Arthropoda > Insecta > Diptera > Drosophilidae > Drosophila > Drosophila montana. The sequence continues at coordinate 2,604,506 of NW_026997351.1, read as the reverse complement.
GCCAGTTGTTATTGTTATGCACGCTTAATTCAACTGCCTAACAATTTGTTTAAGTTTTTCTTACGCAGCTTCAATTTTTGGTTTGAGTTTTTGTTTTGTTTTTTTTTTGTGTACTTTTAACTATACAACATCATAAATAACTCACATAAAATTTATCAACATCTTATTGTTAGTTATTCAATATTTGTGTAGTTTGCTAAGTACATATAGATATATATACAGATATATCTATATGTCATGTGTGTATATAGTTTGTATATAATTCATAAAACATTCTAAGTATATGTATTGTTGTTGTTGTTGTTGTTGTTGTTGTTGTCATTTGTTGTTTCTATTGCTGGGAAAACTTTGCGCCTTGTGAATATTTTTTTAATATTTTTTTTTTTGTTCAAATTCATTAATTTCATTTCATTTCAATATTTTGCAAGCGCACATAAAATGTTGCTTGATCCTTTGTTGTAGTTATTATGACTACATATACATATATATATATATGATATATATATATATATTGGTGCCCAAAAATATTGTTGCTGTCTGTTTTGCTTTCTTAACCATTTTTGCTGTGTTTTTGTTATGTTTTTTTTTTTTCGATTTTCCGGCGGCGTCTTCCTCAAAAAGTGTGTCTAAAATGTGAGGCACGCTTCGAAAAAAATAAGAGAAAAAAAAAACAATTAATAAATTAACTACACTAAATTACAAATTGTTTTTGTTTTTCTTTTTAAAGCCTTTGACAACACAGGGAATTGTATTTTTAGTTATTAAACTATTTTTTTGCTTTGTTTTGAATGCTTTTGCAATGCTTTTGCTTTACGTGGTTTTTGATTGCATTAAACTTTGATCTCGAAACTAACAATACGATTACCAGGGTGTAACCCTATATAAACATATATATATATATATATATATACATATATATCTGTTGAGTTAGCCGAGTATCGTAATGCATATGTTCATGCCCAAAACATGGATCATATATACATATATATATATGAATATATGTATATCTATATATAGTAAAAATGATCCATTGTTCATTCCTTTAAGCATCGTTGTTATCAGTTATATATATGTGTGTTTGTGTGTGTGTATCATGCTTAGTTCATACAAAATTGTGGCCAAAGTGTTGTTTGTGGAAGTGTAAATACATATTTGCTAAACTTTTAAACTACGTAGAGCCCCCCACTAATATTAGTATATCGTTTTATTTGCTACAAGTTTTTTGTTTTGTTTTAGTATTTTGTTTTTAAGAATTCGCATTGCAAGGCGTTTTTTTAGTTTTTGTTTTTTTCTTGCTGTTTTTTTTTTTTTTGGTTGGTCAAATCTTAAATATTAAATATGGTTTTGTTGTTGTTGTTGTTGTAGTTGTTGCTAATTATTATCTTTGCTTTTTACGCTTTGTATACGCATTTGTTTTAAGTGTAGTATGTATATATAGATACTTTCAATGTTATGTCGATTTTTCTTTATAATATTCTCTAGAATACGTTATTTTTGCTTTTCCATACACGTAAAATTGTTGTTTCCTTTTGTTTTTCCTTATTAGTTTTTGTTTTTGAACAACCCAGAGATATTTAAATTGCATGCTGCGATCTTACTATACATATATATATATATGCATATATATGTATTTATGTATATGAAAATCGAAAGTTATGCACTTACATATATGTAGATATATGCATTGTATATATATGTAGATTTGTTGTTGTTATCTATATATATGTATATATAGATATACAAGTTATATGCTAGGAGTTTATATATAATAATTAGTATGTAAATGTTAAATGTATGCAATGTAGATTTTGTGTATTACACTGAGAGAAATTAGGAAGTTTTTAGTTGCTTAGTTTGTGTTTTTGGTTTTTTCTTTTTGTTATTGTTGCTGTTAATTCTGTTCATTTAAAATTCTAGAAAAATAAAAGCTTTCTAATTGCTTCGTTTTTTTGTTTGTTTTGTTTTGTTTGTTTTGTTTGTTTTGTCGTATGTTTTCTGTGTCTTCCAACAGTGGAACTCTCTAATCTATGACCGAATAACATTTTATTCATTGTATAATTTTAATTGTAATACAACTTCTAAGCTGGATCTCAAACAGTTTCATCTGCCTCTACATATATATATGTATATATACTGTTTTTCTTACAATATACTAGTAAATGTGTAAACATATATACATACATACATACTTGTGTATGCATGTGTGTTTGTTTTGTTGTTACACACACACAAGAAGAAAAACACAATAAGGACTCACTAAATTATTATTATTACAGCACACATCGATAAACATTTATATTATATTCGATTTCTGTTCTTTGCAAAGATCATGGCACTATGTTAAGTATGTGAATGTGATTATATAACTGGAAAACATGCACACATACATGCACACGCGCACACGCACACGCAGACAAAGAAGACGTAAGGTGAAAAGAAAACGATTTTCTTATCGATAAATCTATCGACGAAAAGCAATCTACATACATAGTGTAATCGTATCGATATAAATGTTATAGCTTTTTATAATCATTATGTAAATAATTCTCACTGATATGTACGCAAATTTAACACAACAACTCGCTAAGAGCATCCATTTATAAATTTTATTTCTTTTTATTTTTAATTTTATTTCTTGTTACTTTTATGTTTAGGTTCAAGGCTTTAAGCGCAACAAATCAAACGGAATATTAACTGAAGACAGTCCGATGTGAGAGAGAAGAGAGATTGGGGGGGGAGAGCATGTGTCGTGTGCTAGAAAAAGAGTGTCTGTAGTATTCAAAAACTCTATATAGAACTCTAGTAAAATGCTTGAAAGCTGCAAAAATAATTACCCTAAAGTATACGATATCTATTCTAATGCTAATAAACACAGCTGAAACGTTAGATTTAGACAAAAAAACCTTTCGGATATTTTAAAATGCCAACATTAAATATATATACATATATATATATATATACATATATATATATATATAGATTGATATATATGAATATATATAAAATTATATAGTTCACAAGCGATTCTAGCGCTAATTAGCTGCTGTCTTTGATATTTTGTTACAAAATGTTACAAAAATGTTGATATCTGGCTTGCTTGGGGCAACTGTGTTCTCTCAGCTCCGAGCATTTGGCCAAGACTAAGCCTAACATCCTTAAAATACGAGCTAGCAGCAAGTCGGAGCAGGACGTACAACAATTGGCACAGTTCAAAAAGGCGTTGCCTTTCGTCTATATACGATTATCAGGTGCAACTCGAAAACTGTTGAACAAAAATTTAAAACAGAAATATATATGTATAGATCAATTTACAGATATGTTTTAAAACTAAAACTTGAATAATGTTATTAAATTTTCAAATAATAATCGTGAAAGCTGTGAAAAATATTTAAATTTACAGCAAATGAAAATGTATAAAAAAAAAATAAATAAATTGAAAAAAAATAAAGTTAAATTTAGAGCAATATTTAAAATAAAAACTTAAATCATGTTATTAAATATTGGAAAAACTGGAGATAAATAAATAAATCAAATAAAAATGATAATAAATCAAACAGATTTAGTAATAAAATCATAAATAAGATAAAGTCAATTTAAAACTCAATATTGATGTGATAAATATGCTTGATTAAATATAGATAAATTTACACTGTAAATTTAAATTGAAGAGGCATATAAATAAATTACCTAAATATTTAAAAAATTATAAAAAATCAAATAGAATTAAAAATAAAAAATGAAATCTGCTTGATAAGAAATGTATCTATATATTGTTTTTTTTTTTTTTTGTTCAAGCATATTTATTATTTCAATATTATGCGGCATTATTAAAATTTAAAGCGCAAATAGTGCCATACAATATTGAAAAAATAAATATTATTATATATTTTTAAATTTACTGTATTTTATATATCTTTTTTTAATATTTTTTATTTTCAGTTGAACACAACTCAATTTAATGAACTTTTATTTTTTGTATATTTGCAATAAAAAAATGTTCTAAAATAATTGGGCTTAAAAATAAGTTTATAAATTATATTTCAAAACAAAATCAAATTTTAAATATATATATATATACAAAACGATCATAATAAATAGAACCTATAAATATATATATATATATATATTTCTCTATATAATAATATATATAAAAAGGAGAAATAATAAGAATTATTATTGACGCGAGGAACTTTGTGTCTTTGAATCTGAATGCTGTGTTTCGGGCTTGTCACGCCCATATAATATATTGGGGCGGGCGGGGCGGTGAGGGGCGTGGCAATTGCCATTTGTTAGTGTGTTTTGTGTGCTCATCTTAAATAGCTAAAACAACTAAGATTTAAAGCAATGTTTTAGTGAAATAATTTAAGTTTTAGTTGCTGCTTTTAGTTAGCTTGTTGCTAAGTTTAGCTAAGTTTTGTTTAAATGTTGAATGCTGCGCTGTCTTGCATAACTATTTTTAATTGATTTGCGTTAAAAAGTTATTTATTTATACATATACATATATATATATGCATAAATTATTTGCCATGCTCTGATTTTGTTAACATCCTTTTGATTACACAATTTGTAACGATTTTTGCTGTTTTTTTTTTTGGATTTGTTGTTGTTGCTTTTAAGGTTTCTATTTAATTGATTGCTTTTCGTTATGTTCTGCTTACCAAAAAAAAAAATATATATATATATATATATATATATATATATACATATGCTTAAGTCGTGCTTCCATCAAAAACAATCCAATTTCTTTGCCCCGCAAAAAAACCGCACACCTTTAGCCTCACATTCTGTCTGCATATTCGATTTTCGTCTCATAGTTTTTTCCTGCTTAAGATTTGATTCGATTTCTCATCATTTTTTTTTTTTGTTTGTTTAATAATATATATTTTTGTTTGTCTATAATAAGGCGAAAAATATCATCAAAAAATTGACGTACACTAGATTGTTTTTCTTCTGCTCATTATTGTATTACATATATGTATGTATACCTGCTAAATATATATATATATATATGTACATATATATACACACATACATGTGTATATACATGTACATAGATGCATGTATATAGATTGTGTGTATATTTATATCATTTGTTAGCATCGCTTCCATCGCTAGTACCTTACTTGCCACGCCCAGAATTCAGCAAATGGGCGTGGCCATCGTTTATAGAGCATTCGCTTAACTGTGTGTTATAGTCTGCTGTGTGTTTGTCGTTCTTCTTCTTACTGTTTTTTTTTATAATTTTTTTTTTGGTTTTTTTTAGGAGTAGAGTTTCAACTTTTCCATTTTTTTTTTTTTGCTAATACATTTAAATATTTCAAATAAAATGCATAATATTTTGTATATGTTGTATATGTATATATAGATATATGTTTGGTTTTTTTTTTTGTGTTTGTTTTTTGTTTTTTCATTTATCAATATTTTTAATATACATATATATATATATATATTAAAATAATTTGATGTATAAAGCGTTTGGATTTTGTTTTACATCATTTGTTTGACATTTTGTTGTTGTTGTTGTTTTTAGTTGATTAATAAATTTAACTAAATGCACAATATAAGACATGAATCTACATAAATGAGACACGCAACTAGGCAAATATGGGGGCTAGAGGGTGGGTGTTGTTAGTTTTCGAGTGTTGTAAATGGAGAGAATATTCAAAAATGTTTGTTTTTCTTCAAAGTGTACACAGGCATTTGATGGTGTGTATGTGTGTGTGAGTGGGTGAGTGTGTGTGTTGTTAGTAGTTAAAGTAACTAAACTAAATCCACGCCAACCTGACTGATTACTTGACCGAGCTGAAGTCGGTGCGATCTAATTGGAATATGCATACATATGTATGTCTATATAGATATATATATACTTATGTGTATATGTATGTGTGTATATGCATGTATAGATTTCGATCTTATATATACTATATACTCCCGATTCCATATGTATATCGTATATGTATAGTGTTTATATGCTCCATTTTGAATAATCGAATTCCAACGATTTCTTCAATCGCAATTTGACATTCAACCAACCGTTTTTAACAAATATTGAAATTTGCATTCAACTCTGTTTTGACTAATTTAGGTTTTTTTGTTATCATTTTAGTATTTTGTTTTTGTAAGCGTCGCATTGAGGAACAAATTAATTAACAAATGTAATTGGAAACGTAAACGCTGCTGCATCATGATTGCAAACATTCTTGTCATCGTTTATCGTTTATCGTTTGCGTTAGTGTTATCGTTATCGTTATCGTTTAGTAGAAGATTAGTTTAATGTATTGTATGTTTGCATTTAGGTATATACGTATGTACGTTGATTTGCTAACTGAGCAAGTTCTTCGAAAATATTTCGTTACGTTTGTCACAATTCATTCTCAATATTCATTTTCGTTACTTTGTTTTTATTATTATTATTATTATTAGTTGTTATTATAATATGTATATAAACAAAATTAATACGCTTCATTGTCGTCGTACATAATAGTTGTTGTTAATATAGTTATACCATATATATATATATATAATAATTGTTGTTGCTTTCATTTCACGTTTTTATTGTATATATTTAAAAAAAAAATAAATCTTTGGCAGCATCTTCAAATTTTCTTCATCAAATATGAATTACATGTGATTTTGTTTGTTTTTTTTTTTAATATTTTTTTTATTATTTTTTCTGTATTTAATATTTGTTTCATACATTTACTTTTTGGTGTCTTGTGGTATGCCAATCGAAAATGTAAAATAGAAAACAAAGCATATAATTAAACATAACGTGACTGAGGACTTGAGTGTTGTACATAGAATGTATATAAAGTTAAGATTTGTTTGCTTTAGTTGTTAATTAACACAAAATTTATAAAGTATATAACACAATAAAGTATAAGAATAATATAATAAAACCGAAAATAGGTGGAAAGCGTTCACTCTGCTCACATTGTACGCAATCAAATAGCAATTTATGTTTCTTTTTTTTTTCGTTTTTCTTTTTTTTTCCTTCATAATTATTAAATAATAGTTTAATAAAAAATATGCCTTTTCTTAGTTCAGTTTTCGTTTTTTTGTTTACGCTTCTTTTGAATTGCTTTCTTTTGCTTTTTTGTAGCTTAGCCACAAAAGAACGGCCTCAAAAATGTTATTGGCACGAGTTGGCTGAGCTGGTTAAATTGGGGCGTGACGTCAATGCGTTACGTAACGTAAGGCTGATACGTTTGATACGTTAACGGAAAAGTTCGTCATCACGTTAAGTATTCTACGTAAATTTTACATTCAATTTTCCGCATTGTGTTACGTGGTACGTCGCGTGTTACGTTTTGTATTACGTTACATGTTACGTAACGTAAGTATTGTTTTTCTTGTCACGGTCACAAATTAATTTTCGTTAAGTCTGTTGCGTGATGCTAATGTTACTTCATTCGATTATTTGGCGTTACGTTAGGGTGTCATATGTGACGTATGCGCTGTTGACTAGTTGCTCTGGCCTAAGTATGTTTGCATGTGGTGTTTCGTGTAGTATCCAATTGTTTTTTTTTTTCGTTTTTCATTTTTCTTTTGCTGATTTTGTTTAATGTGCAGTGCCACGCCCAATGGCCGACCAACCCTGCCGCCTTTACCATTGGCTAAACTTATATATGTATATATTTTAGCTAAATGTTATACATATACACATACAAATGGTATATATATATTTATACATATATATATATATATGTATATATAATTGTTATGTAAAAAGTTTTAGTTCATAATCTCAACTAAATTGTAAATTTGATTTAAACTTAAGCACATTTTTTCATAAATTTGTATGCAATAGGAAATCAATTAGTTAACGTTTACTTTCTTTCTTTCTCTTGCTTTCTCTTCCTTTTCTATGGTTATCTTGAAACAGATTCATTTTGCATTAAAAATCATGTTTCCGTTAACTTAATATCATTTGTTTTTGGATGTTTTATTTAGTTTTAGTATTTGTTTTTTTGTTTTTTCTTTTTGTATCTGAATTTAACCTAAAGAATTTTTATTTTGTTTGAAACAAAAATATTTTGTTTTTGCTGTTTGCTTCCTCTTCAAACTAAAAAAGACAAAAAAAAAAAGTAATTTGTAAATGTTATAAATAAAAGCGTGTGGAATTACAATTTCTTTTTTTTTTTCTTCTTTTTGAAGGCTTTCCGTAATAACTAGAAACAAAGTGTAAAAAGTCGCTTTTTAAATAAGTTTTTGTTATTTTTTAAGTTTCAAAAGCGTTTATAACAACTTTAAGAGTTTCGAATTGTTTTTTGTTTGTTTTTCTCACAGAATTTTGTTGACTATGTAAGGCGCAAATAAGAAGAAAGTTAACAAAATTTGGCATATTTCACATTTGTGTTGTTTTTTCTGCTTCTGCTATTCTTTTTTTTTTTGTTTTTTGTTTTTTTTTTTTTGTAGTGTTTTCTTAATACTTGTTTATTCATATATCTTGTGTTTTTATTTAGTTTTTTTGTTTTTTTTTTTTGTAGTAATGCAGCTGCAAAGTCAACAGTTTACGAAAATAAGAAATCTAAGTAAATTCACTAAGCACAATAGTATTTTTGTTGTTTTTTGTTGTTGTTGGAGAGGAGGACGCCTTCGGGGCTCGTCAAACCATAAAAAATTATTGTACATAATATAATATGATGTCGTCTTAATCAAATAGTAAACTAAAATCATTAACGTATTTACGCATATAAATTAAAATTATATTTCAACAGCCAAATTGTTCACAAAAATTGCATTTTCTTTTTTCTCTTACATTTCTTCGACAACTTTGGGAGGAGGTTACCTTCATATTTTTTTTTTTTTTTGTATTTCTTTTTGTTTGTTTTTAACTTAGCTTATTAAAGAAAATGTATATAGAAATTCATAATCATAATATGATGTGTGTCGCTTGAAGATTTCAATATTTAAGAGTTGTACAACAACAAAAAAAGATACAAAATAAAAGTAATCATAAGACAATTAAAAGCGTTTCACAAACTTATGCAAATAGGTGTAGCTATAGCTATAGTTCTTGGTTTATACATATATATATATATATATATATATATATGTTTATATGTATATAAATATAAAGTGTAGCCTCACACGTAGTATTAACGAAAAAAAATAAAATAAAAATCAGGACATTAAAAAAAAAAACAATTATACATAATTAAATAGTATAAGCATAAATTGTTTCGACAATTTTGTTTTGTTTAGTTGTTTTGTTGCTGCTGTGCTCTACAAATAAAATACGATTTAAAACATATTATTCGGTGAAAATGTTGTTTAGAACTTTTGTTGTTTGTTGCTTATTGTTTTTGTTTGTTTGTTTGCTGTTTAAAGAAAACGCAAATAGCGTTCAAAATGTACATATACATATATATTTCATATAACGTACATGGAAAACTAGAATTAAATAAATGACAAGATTAAAGTTATTCATATGAAACACATTCAATTTTAACGGCGTTTAACGAATCACTAAACAAGTGTTTGTTATATTAAAAAAAAAGATAATATTAAAAGTTAAATCCATTAACTGGTTGTATACACATTACAATATACCAATTCACTTCGATACGTTTAATTGTGTATGTATTGTATTGTATATATACACTAGGCGTTTAAGTGTGTGTGTCTGTGTGTCTGTGTGTGTGTGTGTGTGTGTGTGTGTGTGTGTATGTGTAAGTATTGTGTGTGTTGTATATAATAAAATGTGTGTTACAGCCTATAAAAAAATAAGTTGCTTCGCTCTTAAATATTTCATCATAATTATTATGATCTCTTTTCACTTAGAACATAGTCAAAAATAAATTGCCATTTTTACATAATAAAAAATTCACAAAAATTATTTGTAATCGATCGTAAAGAATAAAGAACAACAAAGTCATAATATTCACATAACTAATCATAATAATAATTATAATAATAATAGTATGTTATGTTTTTGTTTTTTAAAAATAATAATGTCTTGGGAGTAAACCAGCCTTATATATTGTATTACAACGGGAAAGAAATGGCACATGCCCCAAATATGTGCTATAGAGTCTATACATATTAATATACATACATATGTGTATAATATATTATATATAGTATATGTATATGTATATGTATGTGGGCATATGCGCACGTATGTATATGTTTGTTTTTGTATGTATATAAGCAAGAGGAATATCGTTTTAACATTGTAAATATATATATAGAACTTAACAATTATTTTATTTTGTTTGTGTTTTGGTTTTTTTCATGGTTTTTCTTTTTTTCCTCTCCTACTTTCATCCATTTCAGTATTAGTATTGATTTATTTATCATTTTGTTTACTTAGTTGGTTGGCCTAATGCATTGCAAGTTTGTTGCTTTTGTTGTTTGTTTGTTATTGTTAGCTTTTTCGTTTGGTTTGTCAGCTTACATTTAGTTTTTATGTAAATTTTTGTTATTATTACTAACACACACTCACAAACGCGACAATGAGAACATATAGCACACATACACACACGCAACACAAACACACACACACGCAAACACAAGCACACCATAACAAACACACACACGCACCCACACACGCCGCACAATGCGCTTTTGTTTTTGTTTGATATAAATATATATATGTACATATCCACATAGACGCATATACACAGCGACAAAAATCAGCATATATGTGTTATTTTTTTTGTATATACATATGTATGTATATATGGCAAAGTCATATAGTCATAGGAGTTTACATATGTCTGTTTAAGATATTTTTGTTTTAAATATATTGTTTTTTTTATATTCATACACATACGTATATAAATAAATATCACCTTATATAAGCAGCAGTAAGGAAAAACCTAAACACTTTTGTTTTTTATTTTTACGTTAAAATTTAAAATATCTGTTAGTTGTACACAATTTTAGATGTTGTTCATTATTGCCTGGTTTTTCCTGTCCACTTTGAAAATGTGCACAAAAAGGGCACGTTTCCGCATACATGTAAATGAATATATACACATATATATATATACATACATAATTATATATGAGTTATATATATATGTATATATATATATATATGTATGTATAGCATGTAAAATATATGCGTGTTTGTTTTTGGTTTTTATCGAAAAAAGATTTTGGAAGGGGTTTTGCACAAAAAAGCTAATCGGTCCATATAACAATATATATGCCTATTAATAGATAATAAGTAACATGTAGTTGTGTGTGTTGTGTTGTGTTGTGTCGTGTTGTGTTGTGTTATGTGTGTGTGTGTGTGTGTGTTTGTTGTGGGAGTGTTGTTGTTTGTTCTGTGTGTGTGTGTGTGTGTGTGTTGTATGTTTGTGATTTAGTGTTTCGTGTCGTAATGACAATTTTAACAAGAACATAACTAAAAAAAAAAAAATAAACAATTAAACAAGAGCATTTTTTTGTTAAACGTGTTGAAAAATATGCGAAGATTTCTTCCTTTCTTTTCCATTCATTTGTTTTTGTTTTTACACTAAGTAAAGTTGTTTGTTTCTTGTTATAGATTTGTTTGTTAATATTTTTTCTTTTTTTTTTCAGTAGCGCTAATCATTTTTTTGTTTTGTTTTTGTTGTTGCTATTAAATTAGAGATCAAAAATAGTATTGTTGCATTTTGTTGTTGGTTGTTGCTGTTGTACGATGACAACACTTCTGCTTAAAACGTGTGTTCGAGATTCGAGATGTTTCGCCCGTATTTGCCCCATATATATATATATATATATATATATATATTATTGTGTTGCATTGTTACACTGCTTAACGGTACTGAGCTGACCCTTTTCTCGAGCTTTTCTATATGGAAGGCGGCGGCTTAGCTCGAATCATATTGTTGCTATGTTGCTCCATGTCGGTGTTGCTGCTGCTGCTGTTGCTGGTGATGTTGCTGTTGCTGTTGATTATGCTATTGTTGTTCCTGTTGCTGTTGATGTTGCTGTTGCTTGTTGATTGTTGCTGTTGCTGTTGTAGTTGCTGCTGCTGCTGCTGTTGTAGTTGCTGTTGTAATTGCTGTTGTAGATGCTGCTGTTGCTGTCTGCGACATCCGTATATCTTGCCCGACGAGTATTTGTAGTTGTATTTGTTCATATCGACAGCTGGACGATTGTTGCGCGCTTTGATTTGCAATCAGTGAACATAGAGGGTGTTCAGGACGAGCACATGATGATTGTTTTTGGCCAGCGTTACTACATAGCCCTCTGAGGTGATTTTCAGGCCGCAGCACCGTGAAACCTGCATGGGTCAAACAATTGAATTAGTATTGAAATCAAAACCAAAGCTAATACTAGCTAGTTCAGTTGAAAATTTCAACTGTTTGCTGCTGACGAGCTCTGGAAAAGCACCGCAATGAGCAAGTGGGCTTGCCACGAATATTATGGACTTGATCTTTAGAAGAGGTCATCACTAAACAATCTCCAAATATCTGCTGCGAATATACACGAGTATATATTAGAAGATTTGAGTATTTAGCTTTTTACGGAAAGACGTCTTCGCCAGCATGACGGACAAAACCTTTGATATTTGTGCAGGGCACTGCTCAAAGCCCCTATTCTATTGCGATAAGAGTACAAAAATTGAATGCTAAATATATAAGAACATGTAGTGTAAGTTGATATTTAAATAAATACAAAATATAATTCGTCATATGCAAACCTTAACATGGGGGCACTCGAACTCGGATTGAAGCGCGCCTTCGCGCGAATAACAGGCCACATGGAAGCGATTGCCGTGCGAATCGCCGATGAGTACATCGCCAGCGTTGGATATGTCAATGCCATTGGGAAAGCAGGTAACCTTCTCGTTGCCAATGCGATAGAGGAATGTGCCGTCCTCTTGGAAAACGGCCACGCAATGCCCCTTAAAGTCACATACATAAAAATCGTTGTCTGCAATTTGAAATGAATATATGTTGGAAGAAATAAATACATGTTGCAGATGCTGCCAGAGGCTACCACTTACCTCGTATGGCTATGTCGGAGGGTTCACGCATATAGTCGCTGCAATCGAACCAACGCACCAGTTCGCCCTCCTCGGAGATGACAAAGACGGTGGGCGAGACGCTGTCGACGGCCACAATGTGACCCTTGGCGGTAACAGCCAGGCCCGCAACGATATCAATATACCTACGAAGATTGATTGGCAAATTGATTGACATATAAAAGAATTCAATTATACACACACACACCTGATTGCAATTTTACGCATAAAGTGTCCGCATTTGGAGAAGATTTGCATGCGCGAGCGCTCATTGCCGCGATCGCAGACCACAAATTTGCCATTGTTATGCATGACAGCCACTTTGCGTGGATACCAGAGTTGGCCCTCCTCCTTGCCGGCGACGCCAAATTGAAATTTGAGTGCGCCCATTTTGTCAAAGACCTCGATCCGATGATTGTTGGTATCGGCGACAATGATCTCCTCATCGACGCCCAGACAAAAGCCGTGCGGTGAATTGAACTGTCCCTTTGCGGTGCCCAGTGAGCCAAATTTGCACCGTATCTGCATGGGCGTGGCCTTGTTGCGGCCCGTTACAACGCTGGTGGTGCCGGGCGGCGCCACGGCATGGAAGTTATTGAGGCCCATCTCCTCGACGCCGCCAACGATCGGATTCAATGTCTGCAGGCTGGGCGATGTGGCTGCCGGCATGCAGAAATCTGTTAAAATATAATCAAGGCACGTTGAGCTTCCGTTCGACGACAACAAATCGTGATGCTCATCTGTGTGTTGGGTGGTATTTGGGAGTGTTTGGATTTGTTGTTGGTGTGTGTGTTGATTGTTGAAAAAAGGAAAAAACTTAAAAGTTATCAAAACAAACAAAAATAAAAAGAAAAAGAAAAAAAAAAACAAAAACAAAGAATGGCTCTTTCGGTAAACCGAAGATTACAAACTTGCAAACAATTCGCATTACACAATCAAATATTGAGATCTTCGATAGATTTTTTAAACAAAAACTAATTTTTGAACACCTCACTTGAAGATATAAAATCGCATAGAAGCGCCTGTTTAACATGAGGGTAAATATGAGAGTAAATGAGAATGGACAAGATTAGCATTAAGAGAGTAAGAGCAGATTAAATCTGAGCTTAAGTAGGATTATGAAAATCGCAGAGAAAGGCGATATTAAAGTGCTAAAGCACGTGTGAAGAGGCAGGCAGATAAAAAAGACAGAGAGAGATAATGACACGACGAGCAAGAGCGAGTGAGAGTAAGAGAAATAGGGGTAAAGTGAGCCTAAATGAGCGGAGATCTAGAAATCTATATTATATTGATTGTTTCTCAGACATTGACATATGTAAATCTTTCGTAATTTTTATGGACTGGAAGAGTTAAGCAAAAGTGTAATAAACTCGACGGACATATACGGACAGGTATATATACCAAAACACGTTGTCATTCAGAGATGTCTCATTCTGTCGGTCACAAAGGATTGCCCATACATTTTTTGTAACTGATTATAATAGGAATGTATCAACTGCATGACTCTGGATGGGTATTTGTTTTTTAATTCCAAATGTTCTGAATTTTCATTTAGCTGAAATGTTCTATAACCTGTCAAAGATCCAAACATTTCGGCATTATGTATACTGTCCGCAAGGATGTAATGTGTGTGCAATGGTAAGCAAGCATGTGAACAAGATTTGGAGGTATTGCTTACCATTGTTGTTGAGTCCCAGCTTGGCCAGAGCTTGCAGATTGTTAAGGGCACGCTGATCACCCGACAAAATGTCGGCCAGTGTAATGGGCTGTGTAGGCGTAACCGCCGAGGAGGGAATGACCGCCTGCTGATGATGGGACGCAGCGCCGCCGGCGGCGCCGGAGGTAGCGGCCACAGCCACAGAATTAGAGCTGCCAACGGCCAAAGTATCGTTAAGAGTATCCGGTATGCTCTCAGTGAGGCTAGCCAAACGCGACAGATTATATTCGAGCATGCTGAACGGTGGTGGTGGACCGCCAGCATTCATGCCCATGCCATTGAGTGCGCCCAGACCCATGCCGACAGCAGCATTGTTGGGTCCGGCATTGAGATTAACATGTCCGGCCGATTGCTGCACCTGGACAATGCCCTGAGGCGTTACCAGTTGTGCCATTTGCTGGGTCACGGGCAGCGTTTGTGGCTGTTGATGCAGGCCCTGTTGCTGCTGCTTCTGTTGTTGCTGCTGCTGCTGCTGCTGCTGCTGCTGCTGCTGCTGCTGTTGTTGTTGTTGTTGCACTTGTTGCAAGGCCTGCTGCTGCTGCTGCTGTTGCTGCTGTTGTTGCTGCTGCTGTTGCTGCTGCTGTTGCTGTAGCGGTGGCTGCAGCTGCGGCGGCGAGTCTGGCGGCAATGTGCTCATCATGGAATAATTGGTCATCACGGAGGTGTCGCCATCGAATGAGCTTTGCAAAGATGATGGCAATGATATGGGACTGAATACCGCCGCCGAGCTTAGTCGTCCTTGCACGGAGCTGCTGTTGCCGCTGCCGCCTACGCCGGTCAAGCTGCGCACACCGGCGGGCAACAAGCCAACGCCATGACAGCCTGGTGCCAAATTAGCCGGTGGCGGTGTATGTTGCTTGGGCGTGGCCGTCGGCGAGGGCGTTGTTTCGGACATCGCAGTACCAGCTGCTGTTGTACACTTGGTTGACTCGGTGCGAAATTTGCCAAACATTTCGCGGGCGAAGCGCTCAAACTTCTCGGGCATGCACTCAAACTGCAGCTGATAGTTGGCATCACTTTGGGGCGTCTGCTCCATGAGGTTGGCGCACTGCGCACTAATAACTGGCTTCAGTAGCAGAAACTCAACGGCATTGGCCCTCTCCATGGCACGTTGACCGAACTGTGAGGCCTGTTGCAAGCGTCCCATATTGTTCTCCAGACTCTGCATTAGATCCATGATTTTAAGTTCACGCTCCGAATGCAGACGCCCCAATTCGGTGAGCAATTGATCACGAATTAGCTCAAGCATTCGCTTGTAGCTCTTGTACGCATCCTCGATCTGCTGCCGCACATGATCGTGCTGCGATTGAAGTTCGGTCAGGGCGCTGCTCAGATTGCCGCCAGCATCGTTGCAATATTGTGCCTTCTTCAATGTGTCCGTAATGGTTTGCTCGAGTTCAGCACGAACCGACTGCTCGGCAATTAATGCCGTTTCGTAGTGGTGGTCGTTGCCCTTGTGCTCGCTAAGCAGACAATCATTGCAGGTGGGCACCTGGCATGTAAAGCAATAGTACTTGAGATTCTCGTTAATGTGCTGGCGACAGCAGATGGGCTTGTGTATGATGAGCTTGTCGTTCTGCACGTTCTTTTGCAGATCCTCGATGCGAACCACCTGATGGTTCTCAAAGCAGCGCATATATTTGTGTGCATTATCGCAGCCGTTGCACAAAAAGTTGGCGCAATCATTGCAACGGGAAATGGCCTCCTCTTTGCTCTTGCACGACGTGCACGGTATATGCTCCGATTCGAGATTGGACAGATCCAGTATATTGGTCACAATATAGTCAACGGTCAGACCCTTGATACCCTTGCTGCCCAGCTGTGTCTGCTGCTTGCAAACGGGGCATTCGAGCAGTCGTTGCTGATGATCGCTGCCATCAAATGAGGCCGATGAGCAGCTGGCCGCCGACGAGAGGGAGGCAGCCGGTGAGTTGGCCGAGTTCGCCTCCTTGTTAACCAGCAAATTCTGCAGACAGTCCTCGCAAAATACATGTAGACAGGATAAAATGCGAGGCATCACCAAGCGCGAACTAGAGGAGGAGGATAGCAGGATTTTTAAAAAAGTCCGTTTCCATTGTGAAATTGTTTGTACAAATAATCGATAGTGTCGATAAATCAAGTTAATCTGAAATGATCAGTGCTGGCAATTTGGCCATTTTCGATGCTGGCTCTTTTAAAGCCATTTTTTTAATATATTTAAGCTATTTTGCTTTTTGTTATTTTTTTTTTTTTGCACTCTTTTATATGAAGTTTTCAATATGTATAAAAATAGCGAATGAATAAAAATATAAATATTTTGTACCCCAAATCTTACTAGTTTCTATTCTACTATAGCTATTTTTAGTTTTAGCTTCTTTTCATCATCGCTAATTGTCAAGACTACAAAAAAGCCCATCGAAAATATTTGTGTTTTTAATTATTACTTCTTTTAACAGATGAGCGCGAGCCGGGCAAAAACCAAAAACATATTTTACTGTATATATTTCGAACTTTTACAAAAATTGTTCGTCTAGGCCTAGCCTTTTTTTAATCATAATTCGTGTTTGAGTTGGGCTGTGAAAAACAATTAAGGCACGCGCCCATCTCTAACACAAACTAAATTCCTCGAGTTTCGTTAAATGTTCTCAAACAGTGTTGGCAAATTTGAAGCAGAAATCAGTACAGATTTATCGATATTATCAACATGATCTAAAATTTGTATTTTAGGGCACAACACTCACCTGCACAGCTTGCAGTTCTTATCAGCATCCTTGAGCATGGAGCCGCACGTATCCTCCAGCGAATCGAGCTCCGTAACGCTTTTGGCGTCGTAGCCATGGCTCAGCTCCTGGCTGCTGCCAATATTGCTATCCACATCGACCACCAAACCGAGTCCTGATGAATTGGTCGTTGATGGTGCGGTCGTTGATACCGATGATGTTATCGATGCAGCCGATCCAATGCTAGACGAACTAACGCGTGTCGCATCAATGCTGCCCACAGTGCTGCTACCCTTGCCGGTGTCCGTGTCGGTGCCAGTGCCATTGCTGCAGCTGCTGCTGTTGCTGCAGGCACTGCTGCTGCTGCTGGTGGTGCTGCTGCTGCTGCTCGTATTACTCACATCGATGTCCTCCAGCACGGACGATGAATTCGAGTCCTCGCATAGCGTCGCACTCAGCGTTGTCCGCTGCTGCTGTTGTTGCTGATCGTCAATTGTCGCTGGGACCAGTGTTTGGCCAAGCTCCTCCAGCAGCGTGCTCATGTTGCCAGCAACTTAATTTACTGTTCGTTCTATTGCTATTCCTTTCCAACGGGAATTGTGAGGGGGTGGGCCGAGTTTTGTCCCTTCTTTGCAACGCTCGTTCTCTCTCTCTGTCTCTTTCTCTCTATCTCTTTCAGTTTGTTATTCTTAAAATTAGGCGTGTGTAGTTGTATCTGTTGGTTTTTTGTTGTTTTTGTTTTTTGGTTTCAAGTCCTTTGCGCTTACTTAACTATTTATCTTCTCTTATAGCTGCATATTAATTGTTGTTATGTTGTTCGCTATTGCTCCTTGCAGCCATGCCAATTGCACATAAGCGACAGTAAGTGTGAGAGTCGATATTTGAATTTCTTCTGCTGCTGCACTTACGCATACATATACATACACAAGTAAGTGAACGCCAATAGACAGGCAGGTAGACGGCAACGAGAGAGGTTGGGAGAGGAAGCGTAAGAGTGTGCGCTCGCTTGCTGCTGTACTCACGCACACAACCACAGACACGCAGGCACACAACAAGCACAGTCCGTTGTTTTGCTCGCTTTGCTCGTATTGCTGCTCCTTTTACTTTTTATGCGTCTGCATTTTGTAAGCCTCTTGATGTCTGTTATACTCCTCTCCTTGTTGCTGTTTCTGTTGCTGCTCGTTTCTGTTGTTGGCCGTGATCCGTTAGAGTTACCGTTAAAGCAATGAGCTGCGTGTTGCTGTTGTTGCAATTGTTGTTGTAGTGTTGCGTTAACCACGACAAAAACGATGACGAAACGACGACGACGACGACAACGACAATAGGCGAAGGATAACAGCGTCGTACTGCACAATAAATATACCGAAAGGCAATGGAAAGCGTAGCGTCAATTAACCAAATTTTGGAACAGAAAACAAGTAATGATACAATAACACTTAACTGTAAACTTAATGGTTAATGCAACGACCAAACATAGTCATTTATTAATAAGCTACCTAAAGAGACCTGCGAGCTCTAAGTACCTAACTACCCGAAACGCGAACCAACTTAGAAAAGGGGGGAAAAAATAAAAAAAAAAAAAAACAAAAACAAACAAACGACGACACGCCTATTACAGAGAGTTTCGAACGAGAGAACAAAACTGAACGAGAAACATACATAGTCAAGTGTTGGCACTAAAGTAAATGATGAAATGTTTGTCTCAGCGATTCACACAGTCAGCACGAAAGGGTGGGAGGGTGTGGGTGCTGTGTGGCAAGAACTAGCAGCTAAATGCTAAAGCTCCTGTCGCTTATGCAACAAACAACGGCACCAAGCTGCCACATTGCACATTATGCTGCATACTTTAAGGAACATCTAACAGTTTTTTGTTGATTTCAAACGTCTTTGTCTTTGCATTGGATCACCGTTATCTATCAATAATGCTTCTTACAAAGTAACAGATATAAACGGGAAATTTTTAAATTATTGTTTGTTTATGTTTAAATGTATTTACATATATTGCTGTTTGTAAATGGTTAAGAATTCGAAATCTAATTCCTTTCTCTCTACTGAGGGAGTAAGTGCACTACGTTTGTTACGTCCTTGGTTATAATGAAAAGCGAAATTTACAACACTGGCACAGAGCTGAACGACGAAAGGTTACCCGATCGCAAGTATTATTTTAAGTTCAATTAAATCAATCAAAAGAATAGCTAATTAATAATACAAAATTATGTTTTATAACTATCAATAACGACCAAAGCCATTATAGCATCCTTTTGATTTAATTTGCAATATGATACGGATGTGTCAGTCGACCCCCGATCTTTAATTTGTTTGAGATGTAATCGATCACGATAGTAATTATCGTAGTTCGTGTAAGTTTTAGGATAGACGCGAATCGATTCTTTACGCACGTGCCATTGATATGTGTATACATCTAGCATACACAAAAACACACATATACATATATGTACTCGTAGAAATTGCGAGTTGCCCATTCGGCGCAGGCGCCTGTGTTAACATTTATGCAGCACAATATACATATGTATGTATGTATGTATGTGTATATATATATATACATTTATATATATATATATATATACATATATATAGAAGTGGAGCCAATGCCGTTTGCAATAAATTCAACTTTGATTTTCGCCCTTTATACACCACTTTTTTATTGCTTGCCGCAAGGACACTAAGCCAAAAATCCTTGAGCAACGAATGCTCATATTTGTATATGTATGTATTATGCAAAGCTATGTACTTTAAATTTTAAGCTCATCTATTTATCCATACATACACATATATATATTTATTTACATGCACATACATACGTAGACGCACACGCGGGTTCAAACGAATTTTTGAGTAATGCCCGCAGCGGATGTGTCGCAAATTTAAATGTTGATTAGTAGCCCTCAAAATACACGAACAAAAAATAAGTGAAACGGTAATAAACCAGCCACAACAATAAATCAGCTGCACAAAACAATTGCAACAATGTACGTTAATGCATATGTATGTACATTTATAGACTCCGGTACACACACACACACACGCGCGCGCATACGGACTACACACGTGGTACGCAAATTTTGAGCGTTTTGTTTACGAGAATCTGTGCGCGACTGTCGACTACGCGACTATGCGCTCCGTGCAGTTGGAAATGGGCATCAAAAAGATATGCACTCCCCCGACCCTCACTATCCTAACGACTTTGTCGAATCTGCGCAGCTGTTGTTTTTTTTTTTTTTTTTTTGCATTTCATTCGTTTTTTTTACGTACGTTTCAAACGTTTGTTCTCGCTGTGCGACTCTGTCGCTCTCAAATGCGACAGTTATTTTCAGTGCAGCCACCGCGCGTACCGCAACCCATGTGTTTTGCGGGTGTGAGAGAGCGAGAGAGCGTCTCGCACATGTGTTGGTATGCGCATGCTCGCTCGGGGCGAAAAAAAAAACATTGGCAACCCCACACACACACATACATACGTAGACTTCGTTGAAAATTGAATTTCTTTAAAAATATGTGAAAAATTCTATTTTAAAATTGGCTCTTTTACACTATGTCTTCTTATGCCGACTGGACATTAATGCTGTCCGCATTTGAATTATAACTAACTGTTGTGCAGCTAAGCAACTGAATGGAAAAAAACGCGCCCGCTCTTTTAAAAGTCGGTACTTTTGGGCTACATATATACTATGTATGTATGTTTGCAGATTGTTCGTGAGCCTGGGCAATTGAGCGAGTGTCTAAACGTGCCGAGGAGGAGCATATCGAGAGTTCTAATAGTGGACAGAGAAAGTGGGTAGGGGGCATCACACAGTACACACTTGCAGCTGTGGGCAGTGTCGTTCTGTTGTCCTTGAACGCAAAATTTCCACTCCACCGCCCAGGTGCTGCTGATCGAACGAAACACACACACAACACACACAACACACACAGCACACACGCATGCACAGAAAGTCCTTCAACAGTCTTAGCGTCGTAAGCCGTTAAGCAACAAGATTGACATTTTGTTAATTATTTTATTGCGATACCTTTCTATAAATTTTCACACGTTTTTTTTCTTCTGCTCGTTACGATTTATACTTTTTCGTCGCGCACACACGCACACACACACACACAGCACTGCTGGCCGCCGCTGCTGCTGGTTCTCGCGGTTAGTGATGATATATATCACATCGCATCGATGAAAATGGTTAACCGATAGGTCGAACGATAATTTTGGCATCTTTGGTAGTTTGCAATTCGAATTTAGCGGATACCCGAAGCAAGAACAAAATAAATAACAGATCACATATGTTAGTAAATCAAATCGTATAGTCGGGAAAAAAGTATAAACAAGATACTAGGGTTTTAAAAAACGACTGCAAGCCGCTCTATCAGTTAAACACATCTATTTATATACAAAAATAAATCATTAGTATATGTTCATCCGGGCGCGTAGGATTTATTGTACGCGTACAAACTTGCCAAAGTAAAACTGCAAGTGTCTTTGTCAAATACACCTAAATATATATATATATATGTCAATTTTAGCAGCTTTCGCAAAATGTAAAAATTAATCTATTTTGCAATACATTATCAGAGTTCGATAAAGTAATAAGTAATTTTTCCCTTGCAGCCAATTACTTTTATATATGTTACAAAAATATTTTGTAACTATAAGAAACTTGTGACAAGTAACAGATACGTAAACGTTGCTCATTATAATTACTCAGCGCTGCCCAACACTAGCGAAACCAACAGAACAATCGAGAGCACTGAATGCACGTTGCTTGCGGCAAAAGTTTATTTGTTTTTATTTACGAAAATTAAAGTCATAACATGTCCAGTGGGGCAGGCACAACTGTTGCGGCCGAGAGTGCCGATGCGACCGTCTCTGCCACTGTCGCTAGTGCCGCTGCCACAGCACAACAAGAGCCCATCTTTCAGGACATCAACGCCGAGCAGGCAGGGGAATTGGTCGAGATTGAATCCGCCTGTATGAGCTGCTTCAAAACGGGAATAACCCGTCTGCTGCCCACCAAGATACCATTCTTTCGTGAGGTTGTGCTGATGTCCTTCAAATGTGAGCACTGCGGCTACATGAATAATGAAATGCAATCGGCGTCAGAGATACAAAAGAACGGCGTACGCATCGAGCTGGATGTGCAGAAGCCATCGGATCTGAATCGCCGTGTTGTGCGCTCCGACAATTCCAGCATCAGCATACCAGAGGTGGAGCTAGAGATACCCGTGCAGTCGCAGAAGGGCGAGGTCACCACCGTGGAGGGCATCATTGAGCGCACAATAGCTGGCCTGTCGCAGGATCAGGAGAAACGCCGCATTGACCATCCCACAGAGGCAACGTCCATCGATGCCTTCATCGATCGTTTGCGCCAGTTAAAGTTGCTGAAAAAACCCTTTCGCCTGCTGCTCGAGGATATCTCCGGCAATAGTTTCATTGAGAATCCACTAGCACCCGCCAGCGATCCACAGTTGAAAGTGGGTCACTTTACGCGCACCCAAGCGCAAAACGAACAATTAGGTGAGTTTTGCTTTCTTAGCCCTGTTCTCCATGTGTAACATTTGCCGTGTGCCACGCAGGTCTCTATGATCAGAACCACGAGGAGCAGAATCTGCTAAAACCCATTGCCGAGGGCGAATGGAACATTGAGAATCTGCACGGAGAGGTGCTGCAGTTTGCCACGAATTGTCCGAACTGTCAGGTGCCGTGCGAGACAAATATGAAGCTGACAAATATACCGCATTTCAAGGAGGTGGTCATCATGGCTACCGTCTGCTCCAGTTGCGGTCACAAAACGAACGAGGTGAAGTCTGGCGGCGGCATTGAGCCAGAGGGTGTGCGATTCAAAGTGCGCATTGCCTCTAAAGAGGATCTGACGCGCGATGTTCTCAAATCGGAAACGTGCAGCTTGTCCATACCGGAACTGGACATGGATGTGGGTCCCAATGCGCTCTGCGGCCGTTTTACGACCATCGAAGGCTTGCTGGTGGCCATGCGCGAACAACTGGACGGCACATTGTTTCACGACTCTGCCGATGAGCCGTCGAAGCGAAATCTGGAACGATTTCTGGACACCTTTGATAATGTGCTCAAATTGCAGCAGGTGATCACCCTCGTGCTGGAAGATCCGGCTGGCAATACTTATGTCCAGTCGCTCACCGATAACGATGAGGCAGACGATAAACTGACCGTGGAGCGATACGAGCGCAGCTTTGAAGACAACGAAGAGCTGGGTCTAAATGATATGAAAACTGAAAATTATGAGAAGGATGCGTGATAATATGCCTTATACCTCTTATAAAATATGCATTTACTAAACAATTCGCAAATTCAATTGTAACATGTAACAACAGTTAACTTTGTGGTGTAGTTGAAAGATTTTGAATAATAAATACTTTTGCAAGCATAAAGCAGCTGTTTGATAATTTCTATACTTTGAAGTGGTGTACCTTTTGCGGTCGGTATAACACCTTCCGTGCCAAAATTATAATACGACATCTCTGGTTTTAATTGCGCTTACACACACGTATTCAGGCAGCTAGACAGCTATTTTCATTGCACAATAAACAAAGAATACATTTACAATGAATAATAAAACAAACGGTTACCCAAATTATTTTCCTTTCTTAACAGCGATTAATTGACATTCGAATACTGCGCCAAATATATTTCGATATTGAAGCGATGGAGTGTCCAATCGATATATCGATAGCTGGTAGCTAAGCTAGCAACGCCAGCTGATTTGAAATCGAGGCAATCGAAATCGTTTGAGGCACTGCCAGTGGCACCGACACTTCCAATTAAATTGAACTTTTTTTCTGGTTATTTTGATTGAAAGCGCATAAAATGCTTTCGAATTGTGCCGCAAAAACGCTGGCTGCTGTCGTAAGTAATTTGACGCCCACAAAATGGCAACGGCTGGCATACAAATGCCCGTTGCCAGTGACAAGTTATGTAATTTTTGCACGAAAAAAAAAACAATAACAATCACAAAATGCATGTCTTTGCAGCGGGGCAGCCTGCGTGCCATTGCCACCAGCAGTGCACAGCGCAGCGACAATCTATTCGTGCATCGCGACACACCCGAGGATAATCCGAGCATACCCTTCGAGTTTAGCGCGGAGAACAAGAAGCGTGTGGACGCCATACTGAGCATCTATCCAGAGGGTCACAAGCGTGGTGCCATGATTCCGCTGCTCGATCTGGCACAGCGTCAGTACGGCTGGCTGCCCATATCGGCCATGCACAAGGTGGCCGAAATTCTCGGCCTACCCAATATGCGCGTATACGAGGTGGCCACATTCTACACAATGTTTATGCGCAAGCCAACGGGCAAATATCATATCCAGGTGTGCACAACAACACCCTGCTGGCTGCGCGGCTCCGACGAGATCCTGAATACGTGCAAGAAGCAGCTGGGCATCGGCGTTGGCGAGACCACAAAGGATAACAAGTTTACCATCTCCGAGGTGGAGTGTCTGGGCGCCTGCGTCAATGCGCCGATGGTGTCCATAAACGATGACTACTATGTGAGTGTGCCCATGAACGAATTTGTTTTTACTGTCTAACTTATGCCACGTTTAATGCTGTAGGAGGATCTGACCAGTGCGGATATGCAGTCAATTTTGGGTGATCTTAAAGCGGATAAGATCTCACCGCCGGGACCGCGCAACGGACGCTTCGCCAGCGAACCCAAAGGCAACCCCACCTCACTGAGCGAGGAGCCAAAGGGTCCCGGATTCGGTCTGCAAGCGGGCCTCTAAACACAATTGAACCCTAGCTTAGCTTCAACTTGTACACAAACAATTCTCCTCTTTTGTGCAACACACAAACACATATAGACACACGAACACAGCTACAGCTTGTCAAATGGCAATTTAAATGCAATAAACCCAAATGGATGTTATAATTAAAATCGATTTACGATGTCTGTACATAAGCTATGTTTAATTTGCATTGGATTGACTCAGCCTGCAAAAACCTCTACAAAATCCATTGACGAACGATTAAGCTATATGATATAGAATATCGGATGTTAATTCGATTTTTCAAGGGATGTTGTAAAGCTTATAAATGCGGAGCAAATATCTGGAAAACAGTGTTTCATATACGTTACACAAGTGTATAAAAACACTTAATGCTAAGCAGTACCTTTTTTTCTGGAATAAGAACTGAGTAGAGTCGCCTTTCCTTGACTTTAGCTTTGTTGAGGTAAATTTAGTTGGAGCCTGTAACCACAAAAGCTGTGGGTGAAAAGATCTTTGCAATGTTCCCGACCCTTATTAAGCATGACCAAAAAACTTAACTAATATTTTGAATTACTCACATCCATACAAACCAAAATACTTGCTCGCTTGCTGTGTTAAAATTGAGTTGTTTGTAAAATCTCTGAAACTTGGAAGATTGCTTTACACGGAAGTTTGGGTCTGTGTGCACTTTTTGGAGACATTGTCCTAGCGCTCGTTTAGCATATCCTAACAGCTTTGCCGAAGGCCAATCAGTTCCACCTATGAGTCTTTACTTACTTTAAAGCTAATTCTAAATCTAATATATTTGATTATAGTTCGAAATAAAGAACTATTCTATAAAGCACACTTAGCCGCGCTTTGAACAGTTTCGTTAAAGCGAAGGGTATTTTTGAACTAGGCTCTGCCGTTATCGAAACCCCATAAATATGTCAAGGTAGCAGCATCCTTGACGGGTTTACTAATAAGCTCGCAGGTACAGTTGTAACTTTGTATCGATAATTTGTCAATATTTACTGTCAAATTTGCAGTTGCAGAGGGATATGGTCCCGAGCACAAGTGAATAGAAAGCTAACTTTTGTGTATTAACAATTTTGTGCGTGGAGTAAGCACAAGTGAGAAAAATGACTAGCAATTTAAATATAACTTTTATAATAACCATGTATGTACATATTACTCGATCATAGTTGACTTTACAGTTTAGTTTAGTAAACCTTTTATTCAAGACCAAAGAATCACACAGAGCGGTCAAAGACGAAGCAAGGTAAGCAGTTATGCACATCATTATATTGCTCGTTCGTCTCTCGAGACAATTCTCTCGCACAATTCTATGCGTGATTCCCATTGCTGATTGCGGTTATTGCAATCAATTGTTAATCTTATGCTCTTAATGCACACACTCATTTTATTTGCTTTAATAAAAGGCAATTGAAATATGGTTTACATTTATATTTATATAATCATACTCATGACAGTCAATGCCGCTTACATTGTTCGAATCTTAAACGAAACTGTGTGCATTAGTTTACTACCACGAAACAATTTAATTCAGGGATTTTCAACTTAAGGCCTAAGGTAAATGATGGATTCCTTTTAAATTGTAAACCAAATTGAAGGGATTAGGCAATCATTGAGATATAAATTAACTGCTATTTATACTTTTTCAGAAACTCTTCTGACTTTTTGCAGATTGTTTATAGCTTACAAATTAAAGTGGGTGTGTGGTGTGGTGTGTGTTGTATTGGATTTTCGTACTTAAACAATTCACTTAAGAGCTAGGAACGTGCGTCTACGCTGACCAACTCCACGTGTCATCAACTTAAGCTAATTGCGTTAAAATTGTAATTCAATTTCGATTACTACTCCTGGATTCGATCTCGCTCTTTTATTTGTTTTGTCGTCGTGGTGGGCCCTTTCACTCCTCGCCATAAAAAACGCTGTGTGTGCGAGCGAGTAAGCATTAATACATGGTACAAATCAAAGAGGGAGAGAAATATTTTGATGGGGATGGAGAGAAAGAGAGAGAGAGAGAGTTGGGCGAGCTCGTTGTCTTACCGATTCTTGGCAGCAGCCCGTTTGGATGAGCGCTCAATGCGATTGTGTAAATTGGAACGTGGAATTGTCTCGTTGACCAAGCGCTTAGTTTTCTTCGGCGATTCGCGTAGATGTTTCACATCGACATTGCGATGCTCATCCAGGCCCTTTTTGAACTTTTCGATGAGGCCCTCGCAGGACAAATTGGATTCGGGCTCCCAGGTGTCCTCTTTGGCACCAAATCCCTTCCAGCGTATGCGATACAGGCCGCCGTGCTCATCATCATCCACAAAGTCGAGAATGCGTTCAACTGCCCATTCCTTATCGGGATCGCTCTCTTCTTTCTTGTTTGACTTGCGTCCACGTCCCGCTTTGGGGCCGGCCGGCGACTTTTTTCCAATGCTAGTGCTCTTCTTGGATCCATCCTATACAAATATATATATACAATTTGCAAGCCAGTTAGAACGGGACAACACATAGTCGCATAGGCAACGAAAAGCGAAATAGATGGACTATGCCAAGAGGAGCTGAGGATTTGGGCTCACCTTCTTGCGATACTCCTCGATCAGGTCATCGCAGTTCAACTCGGCCTCGGGCTCCCAACTGTCGGAATCTTTGCCATAGCCCTTCCAGCGCACTAGGAAAAACGATTCTCCGCGCTTGGTTTTGTGGCCCACAATGGCCTCAACCTGTTATTTAATTAAAATTAAATTTGTTTAAATAGGCAAATTGTCAGCCGGGTGCTGGCAATGTTTTGTGTACCTCGAATTCCGCATCTATATTGTCATCGTCCTCGTCTAGTTCGGGCTCATCCGATTTGGATGACGATTTCTTGTTATGATTCTTTTCGGCAGCTGTCGTCGGCCCTTTGGCCTTGGGTTTGAGCGTCTTCCGTTGCTTTTTACGCGGTGGGGCACTCGAACCAGATCCCTTGCTGCCATTCAGTGGCATATCATCGCTTTCATCCGTGTCGCTGTCGTCTTGTGTGTTTGATTTTGTTGCGGTAGTGGAGGCCCTTTGCTTCTTGGAACTAATTTCCGGCTTATCGTCGGACTCCTTATTGGGTTCATTCTCGTCATCGCCCGAATTGCTGGCTCCGTTTTTCGGATTTTCATCGCTGTCGGAATATGCGGAAGATTTCTTTTTGCTTAACTCGGAGAGTTCAGCTAATTTCTTTTTGCCAAGCTTAACCATTATTTAAAATTTTCGCTAATTTCTGGAGTGTTGAAAAGAATGCTTTTAGTTTTTGCCGCGAAAAAAATAAAACAACAATTATTTATATATCCACCGTCGCGACTGTGGCGACTGTACAATAGGGATGAGATAAGCAGCTATGGTACTATCGATAGTCTGCGATAACGATATAATGCACTTCACAATAAACAACTTATTATATTTTGACTTTAAAATGGGTGTTGTGTATACCGTTTTTTTTTATTATGATTTGTGTAAGCCATTTAAAGTGCAGGTCTCATATATGTCCACCTGTCGTTATTATTAGTATAGCTTAAAGCTAGATATTAATTAAATTCAACTAGCATAAAGCTGATATGGGTCAGTGCTGTCGGACTGACGACGTGCTGTTATATTCCAGTTAAATATTTTAAATATTATATGCTATAATGTTTTCTGTATAAATTCAATAATGCTATCGATAGTTAACAATGGCTGTTATCATCAGTATGCAACCTCTTGTACAATGTACACAATGTTGGACATTTTTCGGTTACGCTACACAGCACTTCTTTTTGTGTCGATAACGATATCGATAGATTGTTCATCAATACGCGGTAACAATCACTTGGCACGTGTTGTCGTTGAGCGAACACAAACACAACATTTCACAGTTCTTGCTTTGTCTTACAAATTGTAAATATGCTTAACTCAGATAAACCCAAGCCAACGGCTACAGCCAAAACCGAAAATAAGCCAGCAACTAAAAAGCCGCCATTCAAAAATAATGCTAGCGCAAAGGGTAAACCCGTGAATAAATTCAAAACCGCTGGAAAACGCGGCTTCGAGGGCAAAAATAATAAGTTTGCAAATGGTGGTAAGCCGCAAGCTGGCCAAAACGAAGTTAGCGAAAAGCAGGACTGGACTAAGTTTAAGCAGGAGAAGAAGGAGCTTAAGCTAAAACGCAAAAGTAAATGCGATACCTACGAAGTCACGCAGGAGGTCAAGAAAATCTACGAACAGGTTAAATGGTAAGTTCTCAGTGTAAAAGGAGTGCCATTTATTAAATATATATCCAATTCATGACCCTCTGCAGTCGTCGCACCCAAAACAAGGACAAGCTGGTGGAGCAAATGTACAAAATTCTCAACGTTGGCGACACCATCTCCAAGGTGGCCAAGGCACACGACACCGCACGCGTACTCCAATGCATGCTGAAGCATGCGACACCCGCACTGCGAGCCGAGCTCTCCGACAAACTGATGGCGCACGCCGTGGAGATGTGTCAGTCGAAATATGCGCACTTCTGTGTCCAGCGCATGCTCAAGTATGGCTCACCGGCCACCAAAGGCAAGCTGGTTGATGCTCTGTTGGGTAATGTGGTGCGGCTGTCGGGTCACAACATTGCCAGCAAAATATTGGATCATATCTATTTGAATGGCACCGAAAAGCAGCGGCGCTACATGCGCCAGGAGTTCTACAGCGATCTGTACAAGAAATCCAAGGACGATGATGTGCACACCCTGAGCGACACATACAAAGATGCTGCCAACATGAAAGCCTCCATAATGGGCGCCGTCAAGGCCAATCTGGATCATATTGCCAATAAAAATCTGGTAGACAATTCTCTGGTCCATGCCGTCATACTCGAGTTCATGCAAGCCACTGACGAAGAGAAGCTGGAGGAAACGGTCACCGCCCTGGCTCCATTGATACCGCACATGCTGACCACCAAGGATGGCACCGAGGCGGCAATTATATGTTTCTACAAGTCAACACCGAAAAATCGCAGAGTAAGCCAAGAATTTCACAATTTACCTTCAAATCCGTTATGTTGTCCATTAGTCCCAGCATTCATAACCTCCTTTTGCACATCCTTAGGCCATTATTAAGAACATCAAGGAGCATCTGCTGAAGATTGCCATACACGAGCATGGCCATGTCTTTCTCATAGCACTGTTGAATGCCCTCGACGACACAAAGGCCACCAAAAAGGCCATCTATGATCATTTGCACGGGGATCTAAAGACCCTAGTGGCCAATCAGTATGGACGTCGTGTCGTCCAGTGGCTGGTCGCGCCCGGTGATACAACTTGCTTTCATCCAGGCTTCATTAAGACCATCGAACAGGGCTTGGCCTATGGCAAAAAGGAGAAACAGGCACGTCGTCAGGAGATTTTGGAACAGATCGAGGCACCCATTGCCCAGACCATTGCTGAGGATCCAGCATTTTGGCTTTCCAACAGTCACATTGGACTGGTCACGGCTGACATACTTAACCACAGTGAGTTGTACAGTAGCTTGCACCGACCGCCTGAATACACATTCACAACCCTTTTGTATTGTAGTAACTGGCGAGAATTATATAAAAGCCGTCACAGCGTTGGCTCCTGTGGTCACAGCTGCCGACTGGCGCGTCTCCACATTGCCAGGTGAAGGTGCTGCACAGAACAAGAAGAAACCGCATGATGTGGAAGCCTACATAGCCGAAGCCACAAAGGAGCGTAAGAATAAGAATCAGAATCAGCTAAATGCCGGCGCACCACCGCCCGTTAGCAGCGACGAGGAGAGCGATTCAGAGGAGGGCACCACTCCAGCGAAAAAACCAAAAGAGGACGAGCCCAAAGCTCCGTTGGAGTTGCCCACTGTGGTTGGCATTGAGGATGCAGGCATGCATCATGTGCTCAAAAAGATTATCAAAAATGACCAGAAACACGAAGCAGCTCCATTTGGTGCGCAGCTGCTGCAGCATTTGTCCAGCGATGTGGTAATTGGCTGGCAATCCAAAATTTGACAAGTTATTAAATTGTTTTCCTTGTAGCTTAAATCCTGGCTGGGCATCAATCGTGCATGCTATGTGCTCGTCAAGTTGGTGGAGGGTTCGCCGGCCCAGCTGGACAGCTTCCGTTCGCTTATCGAGGAGCACGAACTGGGCAAACTGCTGCTCAGCGAAAAGTCGTCGGGTGCCAAAATGTTGGCCAGCAAACTGAAGAAATAGAAACATGCTAATAACTTCTAGTTTATAGTCATCTATTGATTAGTTTTAGTAAATGCGTTTGAAAATAACGATACTATATTTAAATAGAGTATATTCATGCTCCTTTTTTTAATTTGGTTTAATTTCTGTATCAAGCATTAATATTTCTTAAATTTTCATATTCTTTGGGAGGGAGCTATTACTATTACTGAAGAAGGATCCTAAAAAAACAGGTAATTAAAGAGCATGTCCAACATATCTTTCGAAGACAACAAGATTTTCATACAAAGAATCAGTTTGAATTTACATATTTTTGATTGCGGAGGAGATTTACCAAAAGGGAGAAGCTTAAATATTAATTTGATAAGCATTTAAATCTGTGAACATTAATATTATATTTGAAAATCGCATTAAAAGGCGAAGTAACATATTTTTGCTTGGGAGAATAGTTAAATATTAAAATCTATAAACGTTACTAGATTTCATGAAAATCGCATAGAAAGGCGACATTTACATTTTTCAAAAAGAGAATTTACGGTTTTATTCTCAGAGATCAGGCAGAATATAATCAGTATATTAACATGGCGTTCTGATCATGAATATAGATACTTTATGGAGACAGAGCTGCTTTCTTTTGCGCCTTACACATTTTTTAACATTTCAATGCATCATGCTGGGACATACATAATAAAAAGATAATATTAAATTCAAGCGCCTTTTTTAATTTTGTTTTATTTCTAATGAGTTAATGCAGTTGCCTATATCTCTTCAGCCGACTAGGTTTATGATTTGCGCATAATGATGTGCAGGCCTGAGTCGGTGTCCACAATGTCCGATAGCTGTCCCACCTTCAGTGCGAATGCGGCCTTCTCAAAGGGCGCTTGCATTTGACCTAATTAAGGCATGGAATTGTAGTTAATAAAGCGCTGATTGGGGTTCAAGTTGGGTCGCAGCTTACCGCGTCCAAATTTGCCCAAGTCACCGCCACGTTTGGCCGAACTGCAGTCGGAATAGGAGCGCGCCAGTTCCTCGAATGTTGCCTCGCTGTTCACAATTTTGTTGCGATAGATCTCGAGCAGCATTTGAGCCTCCTCCTTGGTGCGTGTGATGTTCTCCTCGCGCCACGAGCTCGGTCGGCGGCTGCCCTTGTGCTTGACCAGCAAGTGGAGGCATTGCACCTCATTGGGTCCATCCGATGAGGAGGCATTACCTCCGGCTTTCTTTGCCGGCTCAGTGGGCTGGTCCCACTGGGACTCCTTTGTGTGCACGTTGAGATAGTAGCTCATGCCTGAAGCATACATAAATAAATGCGTTGTTAAAATTTTCCGGTTGCAAAATTTTTTTTGCACATGTATAATTTTCCTTACCGGTTGAGCGGCTGGTGCGCTTTTCCCAGCCTTCTGGCAAGTGTTCAGTTTCTGGCATTTTGTTGTTATCAGCTACAAACTTCTTGAATAACTAAATATCTTTTAGTTTACGACAAATTAAAACTCATCAAAGGATAAACAGCAAATGCGATTAACTTATCGAGACCGATTGCAAACCTCTCAACGATTACCGATATTTTATGGATGGAGAGTCAGCCACCCTTAATAGACACCGTTACCAGTAAATAAGCAGAAATCGAAATTAATTTAATAAAAGTAATGGCATTATTATTTCAATTGCAGATTATTATTTTGCTTATCGCACATGAGCGCATTATTAAGCTTTTCTAAATTGCATCGATTACAGCACCGAAAGTACTCTGATGATTTTCTGTTAAAAGGAGAAGTCTCTGTTAGTGAAATGTTAAATAAACTCCTACTATGTTAGCAGTCTGTATATTGTATATTTGTTTGGCATTTTCGTGTTTATTTCTCGTGGTCACACTGCTTGCGGAGTGCAGTCACACTGGAAGCTCAGTTTATAAAATCAGCAAACATTGAAAACCCAAACGCCAAAGAAATTTAAATTGAAGATTGCGAATGATATTGTTTTTTGTTTTGTATTTTTTCCCCGTAGCTCCAAACGTTACGATACACGCGATAGTGCGTTCAATAAAAACCTAATGCCGCTGAGCGATTGAAAACTTATTCCAACTAGAAAACGAATAGTGTGTATGCATGTATGTGTGTGCGTTTTTGTGTCTGCGGGCAAACCGAAGAAGTGACGTTTACAGCAAAAAAAAAGTCGGTCTCGTCAAAATTTGAAGTGAAATTAAATAAAACACGTCGTCGTCCAGCCACTCACAACTCTTCCATGGCAGTTGGATGCACGTTTGATTGAAACGACGACGTCGCTTCGCTCGTCGTCTTTGCTGCAAATTTCGCCATCTTCGCTCAGAATACCAATAAGAAGAAGAAGCAATAACGGTGAGTGCTGAAGCAGGTGTGTTTACTATGTACACTTACATAGTGTGTATGCATACTTTATGTATACGCACTCATACATATTTCATATACATGTGCAGAAAACGTCATCAAATAGTAACAAGAAAACTTTCTAGCTATGGCTCGCTTTTGCTCATGTTGTCATTATTATAACTTTCCTCTGTTTTTGCCCTCTTAACATCAGTTGCATTTTTGATGATTTGCCCGCATTCATCGCTGTTTATTATCAAAGAACAACAACAACAAGTGCCAGCAGCCTCTCAAATTCCAATTGGAGAAAATTCTCTGCGTTTCTTTAGCTTTCATGCCCATTTCCTACCACATCAGCTGCTTTGTTGTCTTGTTGTTGTAACCTTGTATCTTCCAATTCAACTCCGCAACGTCTGCTCTTGCTCTCTCGCTCTTGCCCTATCTTTCTCTGTGCGCAGCGTTACCACCTTGCATGGGTGTATGTACATACATATACATTCATACATACATATGAACCATACACCCATGCTCACATTTATACGCCTCGCGTGCGTTTTGCTATAATTCTGTTTATTTATTTATGTTCATGCTTCAAATACAGCACGACGAGCAAATATATGCGCAACTGTATATGTCTATACAAACATATGTATATGCATAATTTGTTTAGAAGTTGTTCAGCCTTTTGAGTGTGCCTTGTCTGTTTGTTCATAAGTACATACACACATACATATGTAGTTGACTTTTGTTTTGCTAGTTTTTTATTTCAGCTTTGTGTGTGGGTGTATTGTTTAATTATTTTTTAAATTTTATTTGCCTTTGAAGCTGCTCTATGAAGCTTTTTGACCTTCTTTAAAAGCCGCGAAAATATGTTAAAAATGATTTACACTTGAGAAGTGAGCCACGTCCATTAATATACTATATATAGGTGAGTGTGTTTGTGTGGTGATTGGGTGACGGAGCGGGGAGAGAGGAACAACAACAATTTGTAATTGTTTAACCGAAAAGTAACAACGGCATCGTGAAAACAAATAGATATGAAAACATTCATATATCATAATTGCCTTCAGTTTTTATCCCAGTGTCCGTTGCAAAAAAAACCGTTATGTAAAGTAAGCAGCAATACAAAAAAAAAAAACAATAGCAGCGTGTTGCGCTCAGGCCCCCTCCCCACCTTCACCCCCTTCCTGCTGCCGCTCGTTTTCAATCACTTTCAAAATGTTGTTTACAGTTTCGACTTCTGGCAACACTTGCAATTCAGCACATTTAGAGGTATTATGCATGTACGAGCATACATACATATGAACAAGCATAAGTCCATGCATACACACATATGTATTATGTATACACTCGTATATGTGTGCCATACAATTTCAATATGTGCCGGTATTTAGGAGTTTGCTTTTGATGAATTGCACTTTTCAAGCGATTTTCAGTTTTTTGTGTGTATTTTCGTCGTTCGTATCTACGCTGGGTATTTGCTTTGTTGTTGTCGTTGTCGTAACACCGTTACAATATTTTGGCCTCATTTTGATGATCAATTTTGTTGTTATTTCTTTGCGTTTTATGGCGAAAGCTTTTCTATCTCAGTCACCGCTGACGTTGAAACATGTGTGTGTCGAAGGGGGAAAAGAGACAGCGAGATAAGTGTGGGACCTGTGTGGCTCATTTCCTAATTGCTTTGGCTGTTGTTTTAGCTTGTTTTTTATAAGTCTGTGTTTCAATTGTTTTTATGCCCATTTGGGTGGCAGGCAATTTGTGTTGCAGCGCAATTTTACGTTTTGTTGTTTTTTTGTGTTTGTAAAATTAAATTAAAGTCTAAGTCTTGTTTATCCGTTGTTCATTGATCACAGTGCCGCCCCCAATGATTAAATGCATACACACACACACGCGCACAGTTTGTTTCCCTCTCTCTGTCTCTCTCTAGAACTTCTGTTCATCTGCACTGGAAACGATAAAACATGATTGTATTCAAATAGAACTAAGGCAGCGCGTGCTTTTGCTCTGCTGATTGACGATAAAGCGACCGCTGCAATCGTGTCTGTCCCTTTGTCTATGCATCTGCCTACCATGTGCCATAAATTTCCACTCGTGCCGAGCTTTTACATACACACACGCATGTATAAGTGGCTGCATATTTATGTATATGTGCATATGTTGTGCTTTGGAATGACTCTTTTACTTATCCAATTCAGTTCCACCAATAGCAGCAAAGCTTTAAATATTCGTTTTATCGTTCTTTCAAGTGCATTTATGCATTACTTCTGTCGCCGACCATTAACGCGATTTCCAATACTTACATAAATATCCTGGCGTTGCCATACATAACAGAAAACACGTGAAAATCTCAAATGTCAGATACAGGTACAAGACCCTGACGAGTTTGGGGCTTGGCAGCCAAACAGAGGGCTGGGGGAGAGGGGTATGTGTGGGTTGATGGTTATAATGATATAATGCTAATATGTGTGTCTGACCACGTGGCACGTGGGCGTGGCGAACAAACGTGAGAGTTACGTACATCAGTTGACGTCGTTTTAGCTCAACACCCCGCCTTCTGAAGCCGGTCCTCCGTTAGTTCGTTTGTTTTTTTTTTTTATTTTTTTAATTAGGTTAAAATACTTTATATGCGCGTGACGCGCCTTTCAACTTGGCTGCCTTTTAAAAACTTACTTATAATTTTTCATGGTTTAAAGAAGTTAAAGATATCGTAGTTATCTTGATAATAAAATGGGTTTCGAGTTTCCTTTAGGTGCACATATTCCAGAAAAAAAAAAAACATATATTTTGAAAATAATTTAATCAAGAAATATAAATAAATGAAGAGTTGCAAATTAAACAACCTGATATGCAAAATGTCACCGCAACGCGAATGCATTATTCATTTAAATACAATTTTTTTCAAAATGAAAACAAATAAAACGAAATTGCGAACAAACTGTGCGAACTGGGAGATACCCTACAACAAGTTATCATAAGTTTAAATATCACTTTGTTTTATATGTATATACATTTGATAGAGCACAAGAACATTGAGAAAACAATTTAGAGGAAATTCAGTTTTGGTTTTTCTTCTTCTTTTATTTTATTTAAAGTTTTAACAGAAATTTGAGTTTAGGCAAATCAGAAACAGCTCTGGAACTGAAAAGTTCTTGTTTTTGAGTGACTACGTGACATTCTCAGAAACTCACTAACGCTTATAAACGGCAGTTCCCAAAATGGATCAACATAACCAAACTTTGCAATTATCAAAAAAAAATTTCCCTGCGTGCGATATACCCCATTTGCTGCTGCCCAAACAAGTATTATCGGTATGAACACACACACACACAGAAAAACCGACTAAAACAAAAATTTAAGCTTCAGCCGCTGCGGCTGCGGCCAGCAGGTTTCTGACTAATTCCCACACAATCCGCATGCCCGCCGCCCGCCGCCCGCTGCCCGCTGCCCGCCGCCCGCTGCCAGCAGCTTCAACTGGGTGACGATGGCGAAAGAATGGAATTGTTGAGAAGCGGGGGAATGATAAAGCAAGGAGTGGGGCGAGGCCCGACATGTTTAGAAATAAAAAGGCAGCAAAGAAATAAAATGCAATTTGTTTAAACAATAATGCTGGCCAATACAGCGACAAAAGCTATTTTCAACTATAAAAATATACATAAATACGTGTGTGTGTGCGTGTGTTTGGACGTGTGCGTCTGTATTTTGCTGCCTAACGGTATACGAATACTTATATGTACATATATGCATACATACATATACGTATGTATGTATTTACTTGAGTGGCTCGAGTGGCCACTTGAAACCGCATCCGAAATGAATTCAAGACGTGTTGGCGTGCTTTTAAAATTTTTTCATTTTGGTTGGTTTAATTCTTGAATTCTGCTTTGGCTGCTAAGGTGGCCGTTAAGTTGGGCGCCAGTCACACGCACACATGCAAACACACACATACATGCACGCCAACAGAAAAATGCACATGTATTTTTATGAATGAATCAGAGTGGAAATAAGTAGGCAAGTGCATGAATTACACTCACACACATGTCTGGTTTGTCTAAAGTGTTGCCACTTAGTCGAAATTCTAAAAATTGCAAATGCACTCACACAGCAACATTTTCAGCTAATGCATCACGACAATTAAATACAAACAAATAGTCACATTTACATATATACGCATACACATACGCACATGCACACGCTGCTAACAAACTACCCTACCATATGCAAGCATTTAATTATTGTCTACAATTTGATGGTGCCATTAATTAGCAACTATTCACAGCACGCACACATGCATGCATGTATTGTATGTGTGCTGTATACACAACAGCAACAGCCTTTTCTTTGGCAGCAAGTGTTCAGCCTAAACGTATGCAGTACACTTTGAGAAACTAGCTGATTACAGTGACGTCCAAAACAAGTGGAGACGCAGTTTTGATGACAAAGCAAAGCCATAAATAGTTACAAATAAAATCTTATCTCAAATATTTTCTTATATATATATTAAATTGTTGAGCTAATCACTAAAACAATTGTTATTAAATTTATGCAGTATTATTATATTTAGCTAAAATTCTTGACCCCACCCATCTGTAATTGTTTTATATTCTTTTCGCGCATTTTCGCTGCTTTCGCTCACAATGCCACGATTCAAGCGAATATCAAACGGATTTAAATAGTTGCTGGCTAAATACAAAGAGTCCAGTCATAAACGGCACTCGACCATTGCCCCAGCTCTGATATCTGTTGAATATATACCCATACATACATATGTACATACATATGTACATTATGTATATTTGTAGTGTACGTACATATATGTAATGATTATAAAGATAGTCATGCAGTCAAGTCCAGTGGGTTGGCAGCAAATCCCGGTGTTTTTTTCACGTGCTATTGGCGGCTATTTCAGCCCCAATCCGCACCATATAAAAACCAATCTAATCAAAATTGCAGTTAACAGTAGATTTGCTCCAAGTATATGGAGGGCAATACATTAAATACCTAACAGAAATAAAATGTGTACAGATATTTTGTTTGATACTGTGTGTAATGCATTTTTTTGTTATACAGAAAATCAAGCAAATATCCGATTAGACAGTTATCTCAATGGCACTTTACGGGTGTGTGTATGTGTGTGCAGGAAGCTGTTATTAACATTATCGCCCTGTTATCGCACAGCTTGCACCGTGCCCATAATTGATTTACAACTGTTAACAGACCCAAAATTATGTTTAACGTAAAACTTTAAACGTTTTCTCTCACGGCTGTTAAAAATAACTGATATCAATGTTAGCTAGCATTTAAATCAGAAAAGTTGCGTTTAGGTAGAGTTCGTGACCTGGTCCTTGACATTTTTTCAATATGGAGCAAATCAGCTAATAAGATTTGCAGATAATCGATC
The DNA here is from genome assembly GCF_035044405.1 of Drosophila montana. Classification (NCBI taxonomy): domain Eukaryota; kingdom Metazoa; phylum Arthropoda; class Insecta; order Diptera; family Drosophilidae; genus Drosophila; species Drosophila montana. The sequence goes on along the minus strand of NW_026997351.1, from coordinate 2,565,456 downwards.
GAAAAAATTATTCGATTCAATTTTTGTATCGGTTCAGTTCAAATTAAAGTAAAAAAATTTGTTTTAGATTTGAACTAGCGTGCAGCCTTAGTTAACAGTTATCATGTTAATATATTTAATTTACTTTGAACCGAATCTGGATTCGTGCCATTATTCTAATTTATATTTATTTGTTTAATTTATATTAAAAATTTTTAAACTCAGTCGCAAGCATAAAAATCTTGCGGCCCAATAATTGGAATTTGTCTAACATCATTTGCTAGATGCCAATTTTGAGCAGAGTTCGAATATATAGCCGCAACTTCTATATGAAAATATATATGAAATGCAATATTTTCAGCAGAACGGGCAATTATAATTTAGAATTGAAATGTTTTCTTAAAATTTTGTAAATATATGCAACAGCAAGGTTTAAACAAAAACCTGGCTTGATGAATGTGTAAAGACAAGGTGACGAACCGGACCGCAAGGCAAGGAGTTAGTTTGAACCGTGAACCGAACCGTGAACCGAAAAACCGAACATTTTTTCAGTTTTTGTTTGAAATATTTTTAAAATTATTGCAATCTTTTAAATGTCTGACGATAAAATTATGTGAATTGTGCCAATAAAAATATGTGACGTACTTAAAACCGAATTTCTAAAACCTTTAGCCGAGACGCTGGTTCAAACCGTGAATCGAACCAACATAAATAGCTGTTGCGTTGGCAGCCATAATGAAAATTAGCCTCGAGCAGTTATTTAGAAATGAAAAGCAAATGTTTATTAAAACGGGCAAATGTGTTGGACCTCAGATATGTATATGTAAAGTACAATAAACAATTCTCGCATGTGCTAATATTAACTTGGCTGCCCTTTTATTTGTGTGGTGTCTTTAAATATAATTAACAATAGAAGTGTTAAAAAAAATGTCGAAAAAAAAAAATGAAAAAAAAACAGTCTTAATCGATTAGTCAAGTGCATTATCAAGCTACATACATATATACAATATACACACATACATACACACATACATACACACATACGTACACATAGCATGGAGCTCGGAATGTTGATCAACTGGGACGATCTATTCATTGGCCCGTAGTCGTCATTACATTGATCAGGCCCGGAAATACCTCAGCCTGAATGGGTCCATAGTCGACGCGTTCGCCGTCAATGGTTAAAATGCCAGTGGAGCCGCTTGGCTCAATGCGAAACGCTCGCACGGGCAACACCTGGATGTGGGGATCCTCTTCCACGGGCAGATGTGTGCCATTGTGCATGCTGAGCAGAAAGTTGAGCAATTGAGAGCGTCCGACGCCGGCTCGTATGATGACCAGATAGATGAGGCCATCGTTCAGGCGTGAGTCCGGCGCAAAGAAGCAATCGGATGCCAGATGGGTTGTGTATGCGGCATGCACCATCACGAATTCCCCCGCCTCCGATAGCCACCCATCGGCGGCGGGCAGCGGCAGCTGCAGTCCGGGTATTGTGCTCGCTGGCACCAGCTGACTAAACTCCGCATTGGCCGCCTCAATGCGCTGGGCCACACTCAGCCGGCTGCGGTTCGACCGTGTACTGTGCCCGCTCACCGAGTAGTAGGCGGTGCGGCGCGACACCGCCGAGTGCCAGCTGTCCCCGTTCTGGCGATAGACGCTGCGATCCATGGACAGCGCGTCGGCAAACTGATCCGAATCGGATTCATGTCCCCGTAGCTGCACATCCGACTCGTCGGGCAAATCCTTGAATTCGCTGAACGTTTGCGTCGCCGCCTGATGTGGTGCAACTGTTTCCACCGGCGATTCTGGCGCGGATTCGACTGCTATATCGGCTGCTTCCGCTGCTCGCTCGGTGTGCTTTGCGGTCGCTGGCAGATAGAAGAGCTTGCCCGGATAGCAGCGCAGCGTGATGAGCCGCCGGATGGCCCACAGGGTAAAGCGTTGGGCGCCAATCGAGCGCAGCCGTTCGCTCTCAATATCAATGTCGGCGATGAGGCCCCAGCCGATCGATAGGAACGAGTACATCACAAAGTGCTTATCCCGATGATTTAGCTCCACGCGCACCACATCCATCGGCGTTGCCCGGCCGGCCACGCAGATGAGCGTCGCATGAAGTATGGGCTTCGGTTCGTATGGCTCATTGCAGTGATGGGCAATGCTCTTTGCCAGTCCGTTGCCGGAGCCGCAGGGTATGATGCCCAGCGAGAGTTCGCGGCAGGCACGCCGCCAATCCATGCGCTCCATGAGACCGTTGAGCACCTCGTAGAAGAGGCCATCGCCTGAGGCGACCACAATGCCCGCATAACGTTCCAGCAGATCCTTGCGGGAGCGCACATACTCCTGCGCATAGTGCGGATGCGTTGTGATCTGCAGATCGTATTGGGCCTCCGCTTCGCGCAGCAATGGCGCCACCTGCTTCTGGAACTGTTCGCGACCCTTGCCCGAGCCCGACTTGGGATTCAATAATATGAGCAGCTTTTTGCCCGGATCTCTGGCCAATTCGCCGGACGCTGCCGCACGCTGTTTGTGCTCCCGTATGGTGTGATGCCAGAGCCGTGCGGTATTCAGATTCTCGGCATAGTGATCGCTCGTCCGGAATCGTAAGATGCGCAATGTCTGCACACGTCGCAGCGGCTTCTCCTTCTTCAGATAGGCATAGATGTACAGATAGGCGCTGTTGTCCGCTTGCGTATGCCCCGGTTGCCGGCGCTTCGTGGATTTCTGCTGCTGCTGCTGCTTCTGCTGCTCCCGCTGCTGTTCCTCCTCCTCGTCAGCCGCCTCCTGCGGATCGTGGTTGGCACTCTTGCAGGAGTTGAGGCCGCCGCGTGCACGCTTCTTTAGCCGCTTGCCAAAACTGGAGCCAATGATGTCATCGATCCGTATCAGCTGCTCATTGATGTGATCATTCTCGGCTGTCTCGCGCCGTAAATAGATGCCATCCGGGCAGAGTTTCACCACGATTTTGATATTATGTTTGCGTCGCCGATTCTCCACATAGAATATACCGATTAGCTCCGATTGCGGATCAATCGCTTCCCTGCACTCTGTTGTCAATCCCGACTTCAGCTGTTGCTGCAGCGCCGGCTCCAGCTCCGATTCGGACCCCGTTACCGACTCCGTCGCCGTCGCCGTCTCCGACTGTTGTCTGTCGGGTCGCTGAACTGGGTTGGCTGTCATGGCGCTGTTTTAGCCGACTCCGTTGGCACGCCCCGCCCACCAACTTGTTGTGTTAATGGAGCTTTTACCAGCTGAATGTCACATGCAACAACAACAGAAACAATGTTATTAATGAGTTAACTTTAAACTTCGGACTGCCGAACTCTTATATACCCTTGCACACAGAGCTGGCCCGATTTTCCTAGGATATCTATATACACATATGTATGTATATTCATTTGTTATCTATTCTTGATATGTTTCAGCATTACGTTATGTTTCTCGTATTTCCTGAAGTTCTTGTTCTGGGATATCTTTTAAATCAGAAAACTTGTTCAGACAAGATTTCAAGTTTCAATATATATCGATCGATATATATATCGAAAATTATGATCGATATATGTATATCGAAAAATCATAATTTATTTCAAGATGATCAAAATTTAATAACTCTTTTAATATATCTACTAAAACAAAAGATCTTTGGTCCATTTTATTTTAAAATGTTGCATATAATATAGATATATGTACATATAGATTCCATCCGCACACTTGAGTTAGTTTTAGAACTGGTAACAAATTGATATATGTCGAAATGAACGAACCACATTGTTCTTATCAGGAATAAATATATATACTTAATGCATGATCGATGATGGCTTAAGGTCTCCGCTTTTTCGTTCCTCGGCCTATGGATAATGCATTGTTAAATAACTTAGGTTAATATAAGTTCGATCTTTATAAGGCTTTCAGGGTTAAAATATACCAAAGTCCAACATCAATATGAATATTCTGGATCGGTATATACTATGAAAGAACCTACAGACTGATCAGCAGCTGATAAGCTTTGCGATATGTTGAAACAGCATAAACTGATAATCGATAGTTATCGTTTTCAGGGAAAACTGCTGAGCTATCGATGATTTTTAATGAACTTGCAATAGTGTCGGGAGAAGCTACATTTCAAATTGGAACTTTAGCCCGAATTATTGCGGCTGGACGACAATTTATGGGGGCTTGATCGAATCACAGATTGCCTTCTGTTACATACACAAGCACAAAGCCAGAATACCCATTTTGAACCCATTTAAAATGGGTTAGGGTATAAGAAGCACACAAATACAGCCTTGGCTCTGCGTCGCGTCGCGTCGCTTTGCTTTGTTTTGTTTTCACTTACTTAATTATTACCTCTTTTAACAGTTGTTGTTGTTAATGTTGTTGTTGTTGTTGTTGTTGTTGTTGTTGCTGTTGCTGTTGTTTTTTGTGCGCGTTTCGCTGCTTGTAGTTTTTTTTCTATCTTATTTTTGTTTTTTGTTAGTCCGCCGTTCGCTCCTGTGCGCTCGACTCCACGTATCTCCGCGTACTGAGTGAACTAACCTTATTTCGAATGGAACGAATGAGCACGGAGATTGGCGCTTTGCGATTTGATTTCACTTGTCTCGCACACACACACACGCACGCACACCTCTAATTTTGTTGTGTGTGTGTGTGCGTGTGTGTGTGTGTTTGGTGTTACGAAATCTAATCAACACGTATCGTATCGTGTCGTATCGTATCGTATAGTATCGATGTTGTGTGTATTATGCCTGGCTCATAACTGTATTGTCGCACATATGTACCTGCATTTAGTTATAGACATATACTATATATCTCTAACGCACTCTCCCACTCTCCCACTCTCTCTCTCTCTCTGTCTCTCTTTCTCTCTGCATGTTAATTTAATGCGCTCTAAGCTCGACAGCATTGAACCGCTTTTGCTAACTGACTTCGACTTTGAATTTTGTGCATATGCAATTTATATCCGAGGCAGGCCTTCCCATAATCCCACCCTCTGCCCCTGTGACCCACACGCTTTATTGTTTTTTATAAATCATCATCAACAGCTTGTATTTATTATTTTGGTTTTTTTTTTATACACCTTTTGTTTTTTTGTTTGTACTCTGGCATTATTTGTGTTGTGCTAATTTGAATGTGCACTCTGTTTCCACTTGGTTTCACTCACGAAAGCGTTTTTTTTAGTTTATTTTTGGGACGGGGATCTCTTGATCAATCTAAACATGACAAGTTTTGAGTAAAATAAAAAATAAAAAAAAAGCAAATGTGCAAATGTTGACTCAACCAGCTGCTACCCTGTAACCAATGCATATGCTTTACCATGCAGCATATAGAAACATTCTTAGTATTCCCCAGTTGTATGTGACTTATCATGTGGACACATTTAGGAAATGCTCCGAAATGATTCAAAGAAAATACTTTTATGATTTTTAATCATACGTATTTTGACAGCTTATCTAAATTGACAATATGATTAATATGACTGCAAAATGAAATGAAATTTGTTGTATCTCATTTAATCACTTCTGATGACGTTTTCTCTCTAAAAAAAATAAACTGGTTAACATAAAAATAATGTTCTGTGCGCTTTCTTATCCTAAAGACAACCATAATTAAATAACACACTCAAATTGCAAATCGGTTAATGTTCAAGTAGCATTTTTCCAGAATATATCAAAATAAAATGCAATAACAAAGTCGTGTGCGCAACAGGGATTTTTCTATTTTTACTAGATGCACACGAAAATCACTTAAATTTTTCGCTTTAGTGCACACTCGATAGCTTCCACCTGTTACTTTAACGCTAGTGTTAATAAAGTGCCATACAAACAATAAACTTTGAAATCAATTTGCATTTTCCTTTGTTTTTCTTCAAACTTGAAATCGCACGCCTCTCATATGCATACAACATGTTCCCCTGCTTCTAATTATATAAAATACAAATTCTAAAGATCTTTAAACGATATAAGAGATAGCCGATTATTTATAAAAAAAATAGAGTGCGGGTAACAGTGACAGCAACAGAAAGAAAGTTAAATAAAATAAGGGAGTGAGAGAGAGAGAGAGAAAGACAGAATGAGAGCAATATAGAGAAAGAGAGATAGAGGGCAAGGGAGTAAACTAGGGAGAGGACAGATAAAATTGATCTAATTGCCACTTTTACTGAAAGCATGAAAAATGGGAAGACTTACTTGATTTCATGAGAATCGCGTAGGAGGGCTATATATAAATACGTTTTTTTACTTTGAACTACAGCGGAAAGTATGCTGCGTTTGGTTTAAGACAACATATGTGCACACACATACACACCTATTTACATATATATACATATATATATATATATATACATATATATATTATATATATATATATATATATACATGCATACATACATATATACATACATACATATATACATACATACATACATACATACATACATACATACATACATACATACATACATACACACATGCACCCATGCACCCATGCACCCATGCACCCATGCACCCATGCACCCATGCACCCATGCATACATGCATACAAAAACACAAACACATACCACTTAATAAACCTGCATGGCTTACTTGAATTCATGAGAATCGAGGAGGAAGGCACCACTTAAAAGTACGTTGCTTTTAAATTTGTAGCGCAGCAGGAATTAAACTTTGTCTTAATTTGCTTCATAAATGCATACATACATACATACACACATCCATATATACATTCACACACCTATACATATATATACACACAAACGCATGCATATGTAAATATGTAGAAGAAAACCTGTAAGTCTTACTTGAATTCAAGAGAATTTCAAAGAAGGGCTAAGTATTTGCAAAACAATTTTATTGAAATTTCCCACATATCGATGGGAGTATTCAAAAATCTGAAGTGAAGTTAGACATTGCACATACATAATTCGTACATACATCTCTCTTTAAATCGGTGAAATACGTATATTATTTTATATAGTATATAAATATATGCTTAAAGCCGATCGGACAAAACTTTCCAATAGAGCCCAAATCCTCAAAATCCGGCTTTACAGGGTAAATTTTTAAGTCGATTTCTGAAAATGGAAATTGAGCCAGACTCGCTCCAGAGTCAGACTCGCTGAAAACAAAAGAAGCAAAATTGTTTAATAAAACTGTTTTTCTCGCATTTTCCAAGCATTGGCCTACCTTTGTTTTAGCTCTCTCTCTCGCGCGCTCTCTCTCTCTCTCTCTCTCTCTCTCTCTCTGTCATCCATTTCATGGGTATAGGGTATTCCAACGCCTTATATTCCAAATTGCGGTTCCCCAAGCACCAGCTTAGCCCCCATTCATTGCATTGTGTGGGAGTCAACAAGTGTGCAATTGTTTTAAACGAACTATGTTACGTATACGAGGTGTTGTGCTGGCGGTGTAGGGTCATATAGCACATCGATAAGCATGAACTTACCTAACGCATGCTTGCCCACCTTTTCTGTTTGTTTTTTGTTTTTACGTCTCTTTTAATGTATCGCAAGATAAGTAAGTACATTTTTTTAGTCTACTGCGTGTAAATCGATATCTAAGCATATATATCATTCTTTTTATTTACTTATTTGTTTTTTTTTCTTTCTGCTGCTTAGTTAAATTGATAAGAACCCGGTTATTGTCGCTTAGTTTTAGATAAATATTTTGTATGAATCGAAATGAAACTATTTTACGTTCAAATACCTAAATAGTTAAATTGACTTACCTCACATTTCCACAAGAGGGTTCAGTCCTTGACTTACCTTGAATTTAAGCCGAGAGCTCTTTAGTTGTTTGAAATTCTCGGCTGATGATCTAATCACACTGTACTGCTGGGTTTCTTTGGGGATTTGGGCTGCGGCATGTTAAAGGCTAAATCGTTTTCCCACGTGGTTTTCATAGACATGTCTGGACAGTACCGAACTGGAGCTTCAACTCGCTTACCGTGAAGCCTGTTTAATGTAGTTGTTGTTTGTTAGTTTTAGTGTTGTTTTTAGGGTCTTTATACTTATAAATGTTTGGTTGAACGATGCGTTGAAGTTGTACATACGTATATTAAAGGCTAAACGAGGCATATCCGATCCCTTAGAGTACATAAATTCTTGAACAGGACGCCAAGCCAAGTCAATGTGTGTCTGTCTTGTGGTTTATTTTAATCGAATGCTGCTATTCAGTTAAGTCCCCAACACCCTTACATTTTTATTTGCATCATAATTACGAAGATCGTTTTTAAATATCGCCTCTCTATGCGCTTTTCATTAATTCAAGTAAGACCGTCGCTCACAATATTTCATTCACTCTCTTTGATTGAGCAACTTCTCTTGACTCTCTCTCTCTTTGCCTCCCTCTCAATGTTTTACCTAAATAAAGAAATAATACGCAGGAGCAGAAATATAAGATTATATATGGGGGCACCATAAGCAGTTACTTATTATATTTGCAGATGATTTCGCGCTTATCGCGCTATAAATGCGTACAATGCGGTCAGGGACACGCCTCTTGCGCAATCTGAGCGCCCACTCTATACAAATGTGGACCATTCAGACAGAGACGGAGAGTCGATAAACTGAAATATGTAGATAGCTTCAAATGTATGTATGTGTATATGTATGCATATGTATGTTCAGTTGTTTGTGTCAGCGTAAAAGCCCAGACAGGTTTTTTCTTCTGTTTTGTTTTGATCCATTTCTTTTTGAGGGCGCACAACTTATAAACAATACAAGTCAAACTTTGAGTTAGTCGCCTGCATTGTTTGCATTAAATTGTGTGAATATGGCTCACAGGTTGCCTACACTGTTCAGATGGCTTTCATTATCGTGATCGGGGCTACAGTTCTGGTTGACGTCTGTCAGTCTGGTGTTCCGATAAGTGTTGCGCTTGTCTTGTCAATAACATTAATTTCTATATGTGCATACATAGGATACCCAATTGCGAATGATAACGATAATTGATTCAATTGTAATCAATGCGTGTTGTCTTTGAATTTGATTGCAGAGCGAACAGAGCTACGACGATGAGCTGAGCTGCGCTTAGCTATGCATTCACAAAGCTATCGTTGAGATCTCACCCCACAGGGACACATCGCTGAAGGACACCGTCAGAGAACAAAGTAATACACAAAGCAACCAACCAACCAGCCAGCGAGTCTTCCAAACGAGAACGAGAACGAGCTGCGAGTGCAACAAGACAAACGACTTAATCACCAACGAGTTAGGATCAACAGGAAGAATAGCGAGTGGCTGCACAGAGCACGAAGGAGGAAGCCCTTGCAGAGCAGGTCAAGCAATTTGGTAGTGGTTGCCGTGTCAGGATCGTCATATAGAAATGACACTGACCACAACGGCGACGCCACCGGAGAGCAACAAGAAAATGGAAGTGAAGGCTTTGACAGGCGAGGAGAATCTACCCACATCTGAAATGGATCTGCTGGCTAAGCTGGAGGCCGCCAATAAGCTAATCGAAAGCGATGCCAAAAGCCTCAACTCGCTGCACTCAACGCACAGTCGCAAAAACTCGGACACGAGCCAAATAAGCCTTACTTCAAGTAATTGTTATGGTTATATATAAATATATATGTTGCTTTATTAATCGTGGTTTATTCACTTTGCAGGCGGCAATTCGGTTGCCGAGGAGGACATCTGGACCACATGGGCATCCATACTGAACGACTGGGAGGGCGCGCTGAAGCGCAAAAATCCCTGCGTGCGGGAGCTGGTGCGTCGCGGCATACCGCATCATTTTCGTGCAATCGTGTGGCAGCAACTGAGCGGCGCCGCCGATGCTGATAAAAAGCAATATGCGGAATATATTAAGGCAACGTCGGCTTGCGAGAAAGTTATTCGCCGTGATATAGCACGCACCTATCCGGAGGTTGATTTCTTCAAGGAGAAGGACGGGCCCGGCCAGGAGGCGCTGTTCAATGTGATCAAAGCGTATTCGCTGCACGATCGTGAGGTGGGCTACTGTCAGGGCTCTGGGTTCATTGTCGGCCTGCTGCTCATGCAGATGCCCGAAGAGGAGGCGTTCGCCGTTCTCGTACAGATCATGCAACAGCATCGCATGCGGCACATGTTCAAGCCATCGATGTCAGAGCTGGGCCTGTGCATGTACCAGCTGGAGAATCTGGTGCAGGAGCAAATACCCGACATGCACTTACATTTCCAGCAGCAAGGCTTCCAGACGACTATGTATGCGTCCAGCTGGTTTCTGACGCTCTATACGACCACACTGAATGTGAATCTCAGCTGCCGCATTATGGATGTCTTCCTTAGCGAGGGCATGGAATTCATTTTTAAGGTGGCACTGGCTCTGCTCTTGACGGGCAAGGAATCGCTGCTGTCCCTTGACATGGAGGCCATGCTCAAGTTCTTTCAAAAGGAGCTGCCCGGTCGCGTCGAGGCCGATCCAGAGGGCTTCTTTAATTTGGCCTATTCGCAGAAACTCAATACGAAGCGAATGAAGAAAATGGAGAAAGAGTATCAAGACTTGAAGAAAAAGGAACAGGAGGAGATGGTCGAGCTGCGACGGCTGCGGCGCGAGAATTGTCTCTTAAAGCAGCGCAACGAGCTGCTCGAGGCCGAAAGCGCCGCGCTGGCCGATCGTCTGGTGCGTGGCCAAGTCTCTCGTGCCGAGGAAGAGGAGACCAGGTAGCTTGAAAGCTAATCAATCCAATAAATATTAAATCTTTAACATGCGTCTATCTTTCGCTCAGCTATGCCATTCAAACGGAGCTGATGCAGCTGCGACACTCCTATTTGGAGGTCTCGCACCAACTGGAGAATGCCAACGAGGAGGTGCGCGGTCTAAGTCTGCGACTACAGGAAAATGTAAGTGTTGTATAATATCAAAATTTATCGCTATTGGATATTTTCGGTTGTTTTGTAACTAAAAACTGAAGAAAAAATGAAAATAATGAGAAAAAAATCGTGCTTTACCAATCGAAAGCTGTTTGTTAATCATTTCCGTCTTTCTTTTCCATTATGTTTATTTCTTATGGTTATGGTGCTTAAAAAAAAACAAAAATCTCAATATCTAAAAAAAAACTGGTAATCCAATTTCCAAACGTTTGCTTTAAAATATCAAAAAATAATAATAAAAAAAAAACGAAAAATTTGGTCAACGCCAAGCAGAACGTTTCAATCGATAGCGTAAGTATCGCAACTTGCTAAAACTCTAGGCAAAAATTTTTATATACATATATAGGTATATTTATACACATGTAGTGCTTAGGCCTCCAGAGCCATTTTTCCGTACACGATAGCCATAACAGGTGCATGCCAATATTGGTATTACGTAGCCGTTACTTTGCATGTTTGTTATCGTCCAATTTCGTGTACTCATTATTTGTTGACTTTTAACCAATTCATTCACGTGCTTGCATAATAATATAATACACTTACATCATTTGTATATATTGTACTCGTTCCTATTGATATTTAAGTAGAACTTATGCATTTAAGCTAGAGCTGGAAAACAATCGATGTGTTATTGATAAATAATCGATATGTGCATTAAGTGTGCTTTTAAATCGCAACTATAGGCCTACAAACATCAAATATCGATTTATCGATAGCTTTCAAGCTCGATTTGTACATTTATCGATAGGCATACGCATGCAAATCTTAAAAAGCTGCTGTTTTGTAAGCGTTCTAAAGTTTGTCCTGTCCCCATTTAGAATAATTCGCGTCAGTCGTCTATCGACGAACTGTGCATGAAGGAGGAGGCACTGAAGCAGCGCGACGAGATGGTCTCCTGTTTGCTCGAGGAGCTGGTCAAGGTGCGCCAGGGCTCGGCGGAAAGCGAGGATCAGATACGAAATCTGAAGTCAAAAATTGAGGAGCTCGAAGAGGATAAAAAGACGCTGCGCGAAACCACGCCCGACAATTCGGTGGCCCATCTGCAGGACGAGCTGATTGCCAGCAAGCTGCGCGAGGCGGAGGCCACGCTCTCCCTCAAGGATCTCAAGCAGCGCGTGCAGGAGCTGAGCACCCAATGGCAGCGCCAATTGGCCGAGAATCAGCGTAACGAGCACAGCGCTGCCTCCGTTGATTCCACACCCAAAAAGTTGTTAACAAATTTCTTCGATAACTCCAAATCGACGGAGCACACGCAGAAGCTCGAGGAGGAGCTAATGACGACGCGCATACGTGAAATGGAAACGCTAACCGAGCTGAAGGAGCTGCGTCTCAAGGTCATGGAGCTGGAGACACAGGTGCAGGTCTCCACGAATCAGCTGCGACGCCAGGACGAGGAGCACAAGAAGCTCAAGGAAGAGCTCGAACTGGCTGTCACACGCGAAAAGGAGCTGGCCAACAAGGCGCGCGAACAGCAACACAGGTCCGTCACGAACATGCCCAAGCAATATAATTAGTTATTTAAAGCAACATGAACCTCACACATTTCAGATACTCGGATCTGGAATCTCGTATGAAGGACGAACTCATGAATGTCAAAATCAAGTTCACCGAACAGAGCCAAACAGTTGCCGAACTGAAGCAGGAGATTTCACGATTGGAGACAAAGGTATGTCTTCTAAAATTCGCGTGCTCATGAATTGTCTGAAACTGAAATCTCTTTTTTTACCATATACCATTTTATCTTTAAGAATTCGGAAATGCTTGCCGAGGGTGAGCTGCGCGCTAATCTGGATGACTCGGATAAGGTGCGTGACCTGCAGGACAGGTTGGCTGACATGAAGGCGGAGGTGTGTATTTGCTGATGGGTCTAGTCAAACCATTTATTTGGATACCATTTGCTGTTTATTTTCGGTTTCGGGCTTTTAATACTGTGCGCACCCACCAAAACCGTCCAACCACAATGCCGATTCAAAGCGCCAAGCAAAACTCAATCACACACAAACACACACACACACTAATATTCACTGTGTACATACTCAACACACACCCACAAGCCACACTGCACTCTGAGCGCATTCAAAAAAGGCCATTCAAATGTTGCCGCTGGCCATGAGCAAAAAACAAAAATCTGTTTCCGTTCATGCTAACTTCCTATCAGCCCATACGCTTTGGTGTGGCATTCGCTTTTATATTTTGTATACGTGATTGTTATCATTTTCTTTAAAGAAGATATTTTTGAGTTATTTGTTTGGTACTTTGGAACTGCTGAAGATAATAATATCGTTATTTCTCATTGAATCTCTTTCTCACACCACACACACACACACACACACACGAAATATACGAAACGCGTTGCGTCTTTAGTATCCCACGCCAATAACCAGCCCCGACACTGAACCGTGGAAATGGATAAGCTAAGCTAATCGAAAACAGAAAGCCAAAACCAAACCAAAACTAAGCAAAATTCATCAACATCATTAACAAATGCATCTACCTTAAATCCCAGTTAAAAAGAAAAGAAAAACATAAACTAAAACTAAAACCAAGATCAAATTCAACACTTAACAACAAACCGACCAAAAGCAAATCAGGTGTCTATAAATCTGCCCTCTTCCCCCCTCACTTCCACAATTATTATTGATAGTATCTTTGTGTATATACATAAGTACTTTGGTATCGTTCTAAGATCTAAGCCTGTTCGTGTTACCCCGTTTCCTTTATAGACTTTGTCGTCCATTCTTTATGCTCATACAGTATTTTGAATACATATCGTATTTAAAGCATACTTATTTCTTTCTATACCAAATCATCCCGTACTTAGTATATTTGAACCTCTACCATCACTGCCTGCTGCTGCCCCTATTTATACATATTCAGTTTTTCGTGCAGAGCATGCGTCCCTTGATTTTACATGTTTACAAAGCATACTTAAGCTCTTATTTATTGTTTTTCCTTTTATTTTTGCTAGAAGGAATTGTTCGTATTTATTTCAAAATGCATGCTATCCATAAGAAAGATTTCCCCACATTTTTTGCTACCTCTTGTATATATAATTTTATTTGTCGAAAAAAAAACGAAGCATATTTAAAATATTTTATTATTCTTCAAATAGTATATCATACCGACTCTTGCGAATTGTAGGCAACTTAGCCACGCTTCACTGTAACGTCTGCTATCAATTGAAATAGGCAAAAAAAAGTACTGCTTGTTCCAAGGCCCAAAGCTCTTGGCTTAGCAAAGACGCAAACCTTAAGGCATAAATTTGAAGATCGTAAAATATTTGGCATACCTTTAAGTCCTTAGTGTGTATATCATCTTTGTTTATGCTTTCTAGTTGAATTAAGTTCAATTATCGTTCCTTGTTAAAATGCACATTTGTTATTAATAATTGTTTGTGTCCAAAAATTATCCAACCGCACGCTTCTCTGCCATAACTGAGTATCTATTTGTCACTGTTAGATTTGTACCTACTGTTATTGTTAACTTAGTCTAGTTGGTTAATGTCTAAGCACGCACACACACACACTTAAGCAACTACAACGTAATGCACGCACACATAAACAATAACAAAAACAAACATAGATACAAAGATACAAACATCATAAATGCCCCCCACTAACTGGCCAACATAATTTCCTGCTGCAGCTGACGGCGCTGAAAAGTCGCGGCAAATTTCCGGCCAACAAGCTGCGCAGCGCCTCCATACAATCCATCGAATCGACTGAGATCGATTTCAGCGACCTCAACATGGTGCGCCGCGGGAGCACGGAGCTATCCACATAATATTCAGAGCAGAAGGCGGCACACGGTACGGATATAATAATTGCATGCAATTATATCAACATATATGCATATATACATATATATAGACGATGATGGTAGACAACTATGTTAATCCTTATATATATATGTATATTTATATATTATCGGTTGATGTATATGTTTATTAGCTGCATATACATAACTATCTATGTATGCTCGGGTCACAAAGTCGGCTGTGGTGCGTCGATGGGTTTCCTTTGGGGCGTGTCAATAAACGTATAATTAGTTGAAATTCAATTAAAGCATATTACCTATTTATAATATAATATTACCTATGTTTTAAACGATTATTAATTAATTATTGTCATTATTATCTTTTTTTTTCTGCTTCATTGTATGTCTTTATATAAGTATATTGCTGTTATGTTTAACAACAAAGAAATACCACTAATATTTATTTATTGATATGTATAGTTTTTTTTTCGTCACATCGTTTAACGGGCGTTCACTATGTATACATATACATATATATATATATATATATATACAAAGCAGCTGCTAAATGACACATATGTATTTAACAAGTATTGTATCTAAATACATATATATACATACATATATATATATATATATATATTTATATTTATATATGCAAATATAATTAAAATCAAATTTGAAGGATTTTATGTACCCAACACTTTTAACGTAAGTTTTAAATTGAGAAAAAAAAACGAAAACGATAAAAATATGTGAGTTTTAACCAAGTTTAGTACGAGTAAACGCGAAAATGTCGAACTAGTTTTTATTTGTATTTTATATTGTTTACCTCTTAAAGTCTATGAACGTGTTGAATGATATTTTGTAAACATTGTCACACAGATACACACACACACACACACACACACACACACACACACACACACACACACACACACACACACACACATGTCCGAAACGAATTTGTAACTCCTCATCGTGTAGTTAACTAAGTTTAACATAATTTTTTTTTGATTATTGTATGTCTGCACAACAACAAACAATACAAATACAAACGTATTCTATAGTACCATATATACATATACATATATTTATATATATTAAACATACATAAACAAGAAATTGATAAACTTTTACGATAACGAAGTGCGAAAATCATCATCCGAAGAAAGCGTTTTTAATAATGTTCAAACATGTAACAAGCGTTGCCAAAATGTTATTTCAAACAACAACAAAAATCTATAAACTAAAAACTATAAACTATTTCAAATAGTTAGTGCGAACCAGAACCTCGAGATAAAGCAATTAATTGCAAAACTCCCATAACTTACGATATTCCAAATACGATATTCGGTTAATCCCATAACACAATGTAGTTGATACACACACTTACACACACACACACACACATACATATAGCATATGCATACACAAGACATATGTATTTACACAATTTATATTGATATTGATATATGTATACAGTGCATCAATTACTTACGTATAGCTGCCCCTTAAATGGATCTGCGATCCAACTATTTTGGCAGCTGCGAAACCTTGAAAAAAAAAAAGTGAAAAAGCAAAAAAAAGAGATAAGAATTATTATAAATGTGTATTTAAGTTTGAGCTGTTTTCCAAGTGCAATAATTCAATTTAATTCAATTAAATTCCTTTTTTTTTTTTACTAGTTTCTAAGCATTGTTTTAGACTTTTTTAATGTGTGTTTATTTTGGTTTTGTTATCACTGAAGTCATATATCGTATATAATTTACCGAATGTATTCTAATGCAGCAACGCGCTTCCATTATTCAATATTTCAATATCCTTTGATTTGCACTCAATGACAAGACCATATACATACCCACATATATGTATATGTAGTTTCTAAGTGAATAATGTGTCACAAATCTTAATTCAGTATGCATGCACATACATATATATACATTTATTAAGATGTTCTGCCGATTGTATTCACACAGAAAGTCTCTGAAATCACAAAACTTTCAACTTTTTAATCCAATCAGCAGGGACTTCAATAGATCTCACATCAAGTTTTCTAAAATTCCTTAAAAAAAAGGACTCGTCAAATATAGTTAACAATTTAAGGTGCCAAAAAAAAACTGTGACTTGCTAATTTCGAGTGAAAAAAGAGTCCAAAATGTTGCTCTGAAACCTACAGAGTAAATTCTCTGTAAATTCTTTACAGCTTTATACATATTTATCGCCTTAAAATGGGAGTTCTGTTCCTTGCTTGTAGTGTGGCAAACTTTACAATCATGTTGCTTTTCCAGTGCTGCACAATGTGTCAGTATTAAATGTTTTAATTAGCGAACACTGTTCAAGCTTACAAATTCCATTTGCATTTGTAAATGTTTCAGACTTCTTTCGAAGTGCACATTCCCAATTCCACAAAACGTACCAAATATAGTTCCTGCTCTCTCCTTCGCTCTCTGCTTCTTCTCTCTCTCTCTCTAAACAGGCAACATGTTAATAAATGTATTATTAAGTATGTCTGTACAACCAAATCTCGACAGAAACTTAACGTATTAGTTGAATGTTCAGAAGTTAATACGCACAATATTAAATTACAATCGTACATTGCCTTTTATGTGTACGATTTGCTAATTTTACGCAATAAATGTTACTTAATTAAGTTCAGCCTTAGCTTTCACTCAAACTGTATTCACACAAGGAATTTACAACAAGGATAAATTAAAGCTAAGCTCACAAACAAAATCAAAAAGAAGCATAAATAATGGACAAACATATCTGTAAAGCACTTAGTACCATATGTATGTGTGTACGTGTTTGCATGTATTAGATTGCATTAAAGCATGATTTGTTATGTGCTTGTCAAAGCCCATGCTAAGTTGACAGGTTGTTGGAACCGCGGGCGATAAATAATAAATATTTGATATACATATAACTGCCAATCACCAGTTGGTTTGTCGTTGACTAACACTGTGCAATGTATTGCAAATATTTACAAGGCAGATAAACTGTCTGTTAAAACATGTGAAAGTGACGTCTAATTTTTTGATATATAACTGTCAATCACCAGTTGGTTTGGGTTTGACCAACACTGTGCAATGTATTGCAAATATTTACAAGGCAGATAAACTGTCTGTTAAAATGTTTGACAGCCAACATGTGAAAGTATCGCCTAATTTTAGCATGGCCATAAGAAAAGCTGCAGCACTTGTGCAAATGTTTACCCCTAGTCGAATTGTGAATTGTTGCTAATTACAAAATCAATCAGCTGACTAACTGACCTGACTTCTCGGCTGAACTCGTAACGTGTTGTGCTGCGCACTTTGATAAATTGCTTGTCAAATCGAAATGCAAATCACGTTGGGGCTTGGGGCTTGCGGGTCGTTGATCAGTTGGCAGCGGCAGATAATTTGTTTGTTGCTGCCTCGATATGCAAATTCACAGGCACAGATACATGCACATATACATACAGAAGGTATTTGAAAATACATATATATATCTATATATGTATATATACACTTAATGTAATACAATACTTATATGAATGATTCAGCTTCCATTTATACAACTTACAATGTTCAGACCGAAATTGATTTATGTCACTTCAGTTTTCCTCAGTTTATTTTTAATTTAATTTAATTAATTATTTTTTGTTTTGTTTATTGTTACTTGAAACACATGTTCACAAACACACACACAATACACTGAGAGAAAAAATGCTATATTTAAGTAAACAATTTAAAATACCGAAAGTGTTTGTTTAAATATAGGAATGAACATGATGATACTTACATTTGTAGTAAATACTATTGAAATATTGTGTTGTAATTGTTCCAAAATTTATATTAAAAAAAAAAAACAAAAAACGAAGAAAAAAGCGAATAAAGTTAAAGACACTTAGTACTCGTATACATACATATTATGTGCATAGATGCCGCTATGGCATGCTATATACTATAACTAATCAAACATTTTGTGGACCGTTGTTAAAACAACAAATGCAAACACTTCGTATTACACAATTTACAAGGCTGAGGCCAGCAAATAAAAATAAAAATAAAAATAAAAATAACAATAACAATATATATATATTTATATATATATTGAAATCAAACAACAGACAACAAAAGATTCGTATACAATTTAGTATAAATCACAAGAATATATATACATGCGAGTAAATAAAATGGTAGAAAAATCAAAATTCAATAAAACAACATGTTATTATTACCTGCTTCTCGATTACAGCCAATTGATATTTTTGCGGGTATAATTGCGATTCAAAGATTAAGATTCCAAACCATTTCGAATTTGGAATTTTAAAAAAGTTTTTTAATGCACCGAACTTTAAATCAAGCCAACTTAAAGAAAAAAGTCGAATCGATGCCCGAAAAAAAGGAGTTTAGGGATAGATCGAAACTCAAAGTACAAATAACTTTGGCTCCAATCATTGGATGCATCTTTGCTAGATGTCCGATAATATAAAGCCTGCATTTGTTTATGAAATTATTTACGGTTTGCCATATTTTCAGCACAACAGGCTATAAGCAATAGAAAATAAATTTTGAAAACATACGACAAAGCCAGAACTAAAACTTGGAAACTCGGAAAACCAGCTTCAGGAACTGAAGAGAGCTGGTTGGAATCGAATCGAAACCAAAGCCAACTGTATTACTTGTTCCTGGCATTGAATATAGTTTTTACTCGAAAAACTTAACCAAAACTTTTGGGTTTTTCTTGATCAGTGGCATTTTAGGACCTTTTTCGAGTTTTTCGAAATTTTCTTTTTATGGCATCTGATTTCATGCCAAATTAAAACTCTGGCAAGAACCAAGAATCCTTCAGCCCGCATAAATTGGCCAGAACTGAGCAGGATTGTCTTGCTTGATTAAACTTAAATCTTATCGAAAAAGAGAAAATTTGTTAATTTTTTAAACAAAATATTAGAGAAAAGTTTCGAATTCATTTTCGAACCGAATCGAAAGGCAACTTTTCTGTCAAATATCGATGCCACAAATATCCAAATAGCCATTTCCCAGTTTTCCAACGCTTCAATAAAATGCCAGCAATTGAATTTTTTTTCGTGCATTTACTTAACTAAGGAGTATATGTATGTACGTATGTTTGTATGTGTATATAAGTATATGTATTGATATTTTAGGTAATTAATTAATGTTAAAATAATATCATTAATAGTTATGTTTCCCTCCGGTAGCCGGAACGTTGTCTTCTCTGTTTCGCTACCCGTTGTCTCGGCTCATCATGTTCAGCTTGGTGGGGTCTGGTGGGTGGTTGGGTGGTGGGTGGTTGGGTGGTGGGTGGTTTGGTGGTGTACTTGGTACTGTTGTTGTGGGCCCTGCGATGGGCAGCAATCGATCGTTAACCTACTTCTTCAACGTGTTCCGTTTATCTCTATAACCTAACAACAATTTTCAACAACAAAAAAAAAAAAGCTCTTTATATATATATGTATGCATATATATCTTTAACATTTGCTTAAAGGGTCTCGTTTAGAACTCGACCGAACAATAAAAAAAAAAAAAAAAACTACGTTGGGTACACATTGTATAGTATATGTTTTGATTGTGTATGGCTACGCCTATGCTTACTCCGCCTGGGTTTGCGGCGGGTCCGGGTCCGGGTTCGGGTTCGGGTTCGGGTCTGGTGAACAACATCAAGCTAGATTAGGAGATGCAGATGCCGATGCCGATGCAGATGCGGTTGGTGATCTACTCGTCCAAGCAGATGGTGCGCAGAATGGCTTCGACAACCGAATACGGATCGCAATTGGAGCTGGGGCGTCGATCCTCGAAGTAGCCCTTGCCGTCATCGTTAACGCCGCGGGGTATGCGTATGCTGCAGCCGCGATTGGCCACGCCGGCGCTGAAATCGTTGATCGAGCTCGTCTCGTGCTTGCCGGTCAGACGGCGTGCATTGTCCTGGCCCTGTTTGGGATCGTAGGCGCGAATGTGTCGGTCGTGGCACTTGGATAGCTTGGCGACGGCCTTCTCGATTTCCCGTATGCCGCCGTCCTCGCGCATCACCTTTGTGGAGACATTGGTGTGGGCGCCCGCACCATTCCAGTCACCCGGCATCGGCTTGGGGTCCAGAGTGGCCACAATCTGTATCGTATGGATTTGCTATAGGCTTTGAGCTGTTCGCCAAGGGTACAACGACTTACGCCAAACTCCTCGGAGATGCGATGCAAGAGGAATCGCGACATCCACAGATCGTCGCCAATCGAAATGCCCAGGCAGGGGCCCACCTGGAATTCCCACTGGGCGGGCATCACCTCCGCATTGGTGCCGGACACCTTGACGCCAGCATAGAGACAGGCCCGGTAATGGGCATCGACAATGTCGCGTGCATAGACCTGCCATAGGTGCCATCATGGATTAGTTGATCCCGAAAAATCTCCATTCAGTCAATCCACTCACCTTATTGGCGCCCACGCCGCAATAGTAGGGACCCTGTGGTCCTGGGAAACCGTTCTTGGGCCAGCCAAGCGGATAGCCATCGAAGTCAAGGAACGTGTACTCCTGCTCGATGCCAAACCAAGGCTCCTCCTCGATGCACTTGTTCACCACCTCCAGGCAAGAGGTGCGCTTGTTGGTGGCCGTCGGTGTGCCATCGAACTTGTAGGTATCGCACATGACCAAAATGTTGTTGCCACGTCGGAAGGGATCCTTGTAGATGGCCACCGGATACAGATAGGTGTCCGAGTTGCTGCCCTCCGCCTGATAGCAAGAGCTGCCATCGTAATTCCAAACGGGCAATTCTAAAGCGTTAGATAAAGTCAAATTGGGTATTAAATCATTGAGCTCAAACTTTGCGGTCAACAATTGGCCTCGTATGTCAATTTGCACTCGAAATGCGATACTCTCTAATTAATTAGTGTTAATTGGTTTCCGTTTTCAGCTTGTGCCACTTTCACGCCTCCCAACAACAATGACAATAGCAATAACAACAGACACTAAGTGCCATTTCCTGCCTCGTAAAAGCCTTAAATCCACATATTACTGTCACTTCTAATAGGCATATTCTTATATATTATTATAACATATACATATATTACATATATTACAATTCAAATTTGTTATTGCGCACTTGTGCATTACGTTTCACAACCACAACAACAACAACAACAACAACAACAACTCGACCCAACCCTGTACATCAGCATTGTCTGTCGTGAACCTGCCAAACAACAACTGCCGGAAAACTTGCGTTGCATTTTAATCGTCCCCAACTGAGCTACTTGATGATCCGATCCGCTCGTTGCCGATCCCGCAGCGCTGGGCGCGTGTCTCGTGACACGACACGATTCGTGTTCGTGCTAGCAAACTAAACGCGCTGCGAGTTGTATAGAGAATATTACGCTCCAAAAACTACTATTGCTAAATTTGTGGAAATCCGCAAAAAATACACATTTTAGAATAATTTCTTGTTCTCATAATTTTTTCTAGTTTTTTAAACAAATATTCCACAGTTGAAGTCAAAAAATTAACTAAATAATAACTGATTATTTTAGAGAAATTGTGTTATCAAAATGAGGTCAAATGATGCGTTCTGAGAATTGAATATTAATTCTGCCCGATTTTATAGCTTGGAGCAGACAACAAACTTATATATATGGCTTTAGCATTTTTCAATTTACACATATAAATTCTCTTTGGATTGACAATTAAAATTATCTAACATTATTTGTATATTAACATACATGTATATACATATATATTTTTTTTAACTCGTTTTAGGTCACGATATTTAAGAAACAATCCAATTAAAATTAATTATTAAAATTGTTGTAACAATTTTAATAATAACTATTGTCACATAACATTATTATTATTATTTTTATTATTATTATTATTATCAATAATATTATGTTTTTTGTTTTAATAACAATAATTATAATTAGTATTCAAATAAAGAAGTAGTATTGCTTATAATTATTATTTTTATTATTATACTCATTGTTGTTTATATTGAACAAGTAAAGAAATTACGTTTTATTCGTGACACGCGCTCATCTCTAATTTTGTTTAGCGTTATTAAATAGTTAGCTTGCATTCTAGCCGCTTGTTTCTAGCTTGGCAAATTTCTTTAATAACAAAACAAAAAATGCAAAAAAAAAAAAAATAATAAAGTCAAAGGGAGGACAGAGAGTGCAAAGGGGACAGAGCGCGGGCTGTGTTATTAAAGTTGGTAATAGAAAAGTTCTATTATTAGAGCCGACTGGCGTAGCCGTCAGAGCGTCAGCTGTTACCTTGGGCAAGCGTTTTCATTTACAATCTCGTGCCTCACGCTTGCTCCAAGCCCCCTTGGCCAGCTGACCCCCACCCCCTACCCAGCCGCAGCTGTGATATCGCCGCGTGCCAGGTGCCATACAGAGCCAATAGACTTGATAAACAGCCTCAAGTTGAATCGTTGTCAAGGGCTGGCGCCGGGCCGGGCCGGGCTCTAAGGATGAGCCTAATTGGCCACTTTTTGGATTTGTTATGCATTTGTGGCCAATTCGCGATTGCCATTCGATATGCAAATGGGAGCCTTTAATGTCATTTGTCCATAATGAATGAGTATCATTTGCCTCAATTGCGGCGCTCATTGAATTTGCGCATTGCAATTACTTGGGTAATTGCTTGGAACTGGGAACTGGCCAGGCAAATCCCAGCCAAATCGCTTTGATATACATATGTATATGTATTTTCAAGTTCAGCATATATGTATATGCATATGGATGACGCCCACGCGGACCGTGCTGCTGCTGCTCTATTCCCAGCCAGATTCAGGCACGCGTCGTCGGCGTGTGCTGTGGGCAACAATATTACGCATACGCCGCATACGCCAGCTGCCAGATGTCGCCTGTAATTTTCGCAGTGCGAATTGTGTGGAAACGTGTTGGCACATTTCACACCTATCCGTCTGCATCTGTAGCTTAAAGTGTATACACATATACATAGATGTGTGTATGTATATTTATCTATGCACACATATGTATGGGGCCTGCATAGACACAGTTATCAGCAGAGATTCTTAATTAGTAATTGTTCACAATTTAGTCTTCTGTTGTGCCCGATTAATAATGAGCACACACGACAAAGTATATACGACAAAAAAAAAAAAAAACTAATTAATAATCTATTAAAACATTTTAATAACATAGCAAGAGCATAAGGCACCAACAAAATAAACAAAGTAATTAAGCAAAGTATTAAAACTTTTGTCAAATATGACGCAAGAGTCCAAAGAAGGAACTAAATGTATTTAATCAAGTCTCTCATATTATTATTGTTGTTGCTGCTGCTGCTGTTGTTGCTGCTGTTGTTGTTGTTGTTGCACTTTGTATATAATTGTTGCTGCACTTCCGAGTTAAAATGATTTGTACATATTTGTTGCGCTTTTGTTTAATTACAAGTGCTTAACCTGTCTTTAAACTATATTTAGAAATATAATGTACATGTTATATACAAAATCGTACATTATAATATATATACATATATATATATATGTATATATATATTATATCTTAGCAAGTTTGCATTGAAACAATTAATTCTAGTGCACGTTACGCATACGCCGCGTTATCCGGCACGTGAAAATCTTCTTAAATTGGGTTTTTTTTTCAAAACCCGATCTTTTGCCGACGGACACGCGCCGTGTCTAATTGCGGCCATATACTATATAAACGAATTTAATTGTGACTGCTTGGCAAACACATTAAAGCGTAATCAATTATCAGCGTGAAACCCCTTTTAAGTTGTACGCCTTTATGAACGGAATCCCATTATCAAAAAGTCTGTACTAAAAATTCAACGCATATAAACTGTGGAACAATAAACGTTTGTGCGCCAACTTCCGAGCCGAACTGCTGCCCCAGACGTTGGGCTCGTGCCAGGCCAAAGGTCAAAGTTTCTGCTACATATTTTGGAAGTGCAGCTTAGCCAATTGATAGATAGATATAGATATAGCTGTGGGCATAGAGGTTTAACGAGATCTTAGCCTGCGGAAGTCTATATCTATATTGTTTAGAGGTTTATATATGATATATATATAGTAGATATATAGTATCATTATCTTGATTTGGCATATAGTATCATTATTTATATTTGGTATATAGTATCTACATATATCCATATTTACTATACAGTTATACAGTGGATATAGACCACATTTGGTAGATAAAGAGTTTTCGAATTTTCGAAAATCTTTTGATTTTAACAAGAAGTTGAATACTTTCTACATAGACTCCAAGACTTCTTATGGGAAACGAAATGTAGCCGGCACAGCTATGCTTGTGTATTGCTTGCTTCACGCAGTCTCTATATATGGCTTAGCCGTTAATCTCTCCTAAGCAGTGCCTGGAGAAGAGTAGAGCACTGATATAAATCAGACAGACTGGCCAGACGGGCCACACGGGCCACGCGGGCTGACATGCTGACAGGCACTCAGAGCTGCCAGTAGAAAACTATGTTAAGCCATTTGGCAGATGATTAGATTAGCCGGAGAGCGAGGCCAGGTCCGGGTGCGAGACCACGGTGCCAGTGCGAGTGTCTAGGTCGTAGCTTGCGTGGGAATTAATTTGTTTTTGTTTCTTTTTTATCTTCTACTTTTCGTATGCGCTTACCCTTTGGGCTAGTTGGTATAAAGTCGAGTGTACGATCCTTGCAGCGCAGATCCTCGCCGGTGCCGTCGATCCACACGTAGGTGGCCTGCACAACGTTCTCCTCCAGCGGCAGGGTCAGATAACGGTCCAGAATTGTCTTGTTGATGCGCGCATTGGGCGAGTCTTCCAGAATTCTAGACGACATACTGGGCGGTTTAATGTGGGGAGCCAGGCAGGATTTGGGTAATAATGTGTGTGTGTGTGTGTGTGTGTGTGTGTTTGTGTTTGTGTGTGCGTGAAAGTGAAATGAAAAGTAAACAGTTAGCTTTATCCCACGATTTCCATGCAATCGTTAAGTTATCTGCGCACCTGTTTTTTTTTTTTTTACTGTTGCCTTTATTCTATAATATTGTTATTTTGTTTTTTTGCTACTTTCGTTTTGTTCGTAAGGAACTTTTATTGGAATGCTTTAGTTAATATTAGCTGCGCGCGTAAACGTTACTGAAACACGACTAAGCTGGAATGCGTTATTCCAACTCAATTTATAACGACAAACTAAAACCCAAACGACCGCAGCAACAAATTGTTATTACTGCTACTACTTACAACAAACTGAGCAGACAGCCGGCGGACGCAGCAGCAGCAGCAGCAGCAGCAACAACAGCATTCAATAAAAATATAAAAAAAAAAACCCAAAAACAAAAACAAAAGCAAATGCTGTTGATGTCGTCAACGCAGCAGCAGCGACTGAGGCAGAGGTCGCAACGCGCCTACAACCCACTGTCGCCGTTGCCGTTGCCGCCACCGTCTCTGCCGCTGTCGCTGCCGCAGCTTGCTACGCGCTGACGGCCAGCGCATGCGCTCCTCTGCTCGCTTGCTCGTCTTCTTCTTCATGCTGCTGCATGATCAAGAAACGGCAAAAGTCCCGGTTGCGCTTAGAGGTGCGCACGTGTCGTATACGATACGTTTACGATACGATTACGCTATTTGGATTAACGATCATCGAATTTGTATGAGCTGCTGATAAGTATTCAATTAAATCATGTATTTCAGATTCCAGTTTTCTGGATTTAGAAGAGAGCACTTTTATTTAGCATACATTTTGGGATGGGATTGTCTTAACATTGTCTTTTACAACTTCATTTCTTTCAGTGTGCTCATGAAAGTATGCTTCCCCGCGAGAAAGCAACGACAGAATCAAAGTGAATTCGAATACAGTTAATTTTTTACACGATATATGTATGTATTTACGACACGCGCTCATCTCTGAATCCGATGCCGGTATAGATAACAACAGAACGTCAACTTTCTGCGATATGCAACGTCATTGCTATCGGCTGATGTCGGATGTATGTACATACATACATAGATTTGTGTGTATGTGCCCGTTGATTCTCATCTCTAGCTCTATTTGCATGACTACCATTTCCCTACGTGCGGATATGTACGTATGTATGTGGAAATCTACATGTATGTTGGCATATAACTAGAGGTGCTCCAATGGCTAGATATAACTATGAACGAGTGCTCTCTATTTAGGTCTGATTATCTGATTCCGTATGATTATCTTCCTGGGAATGATTCTGTTTTGAGTAAATCTGCGAGTTACTCGGGAATTGAATACAGTTCTTTGACCAACAAAATAAAATGATGAATCGTTTAAGCTTGAACATATCTATAATGCATATTTGTATGTACGTGTTATATGATTATGAACATAAATTAATAAAATAGTGTACATAATTCCCTTTTTCTTTCTAGTGACATTTTTTGTATTAACTAAATTATTAGTATTATTTACTATAATATACTTAGTTACTATAAAAGTAAAGTAAGTAAACATTTTTTCTCACTTTTCTCATTTCTAGCTCACATACATTTTATAGATTTTCAGAATCCCAAGTAATGAGATTTAGGTAAGGCTAGGAATATGCTCTTATTGATTTTTCTATTAAGCTATCCAGGTTTGATATTCAATAGAGTATAAATAATATGTATGTACACTCAAAGAAACCGTTTTACTAAATTTTAGAAAATCTTTGAACAACTTTCATAACTCAGAACATTTTCTTGTTGTAGAAGAAATAATTCTCTAAATTAGTAAAAAAATTAGTAAAAATGAGTTAAGATGAAAAGTTTTTTTTTTTTAAATACAATAACACATTTTTTTAAAATAAAGAATGTGTTTTCTTTAATGGCGATTTTCTACAATTTGGGCAAAATATTTGTTTCGTGGGAAGTTCTTAAATTTTCTATTAAACGAACTAATCGGTTGACTATTATATACAAAAATTTGATCCTGTCAAATCGAAAATATTTGATTATTTAACAATTAAGTTGTCACTTCAATTTAAAAATGTGTGCAACATTAATGAATATCTGAATATTATGGGTATATGAAAAGGATACACCTGCTGATGTATGAATGCATGTGTGCATGTATGTGCCATGTCTGTGTGTGTATGTGTGTTGATTCAGGCTCAACTATTTTTAGAAGTATTTCCACTTACGATGAATGCATGTTGCATAAAGTTGTGCGATATCTGTATACGTTTTTCTTATCTCGCAGCGTTAATTGGCCAAAAATTGCGTATTTAAAAGTTGATTTTATTTCTTTTTGGTATTGTTTTTTTTTTTGTTGTTGAGTAACATGCGCGTAGGAAATAAAGTTCAACGAGCAGCTAATGATTGCGATCTTCACGATCTACTTTTGGCCGAAAATCCGAGTCCGAGTCCGAGTACGAGTCCGAGTTAACTGGTTATATGACGAGCACGATATGGCGGGATTTCGAGTAGTTGAGTTCGATTTGGTTCTTATTGAAACGACGCTTGTCGTCTGCGCGCGGAATCGAGAGACGATGGCGATTTTCTTGACGGACTGCGCACTTATAGCGTCGATTGATCAGCTTTTATACATGTCGGCCGCTCGACTTCGGACGTGGACAACAGATGGGACAACAACAGCGGAGGTGCGATGTGGGGCTCTTGATTATATTTATGACGTCTGAAAATAACAGATAGACCTACAATGTGCTAATTACCCATTCAAGATTCTCGCACTTTGCGTTTGGCGCTGATTGCTTAATTGTCTCGTGTATGCCAACATATTTACATGAACTATACATATACATATGCATATATGTACATATATATCGGAGGCGGCCTAAGATAGGGCTCAAGAATCTTTTCACTACCGCCTATTAGCTCCAAGGGCAATTAGTTCGCAAACCTTGTACAATCGAATATCGAATAAAACAATATATTCCAACCACGATCTTCATTACAATGGATGCATTATAATCTCCAAATGTTTCGAATTTCAACAATGAAAAGGGTTCTTCGGCATTTGAACTGAGCTTGAACTTATCGTCGCTTCTCCCTTACACGAAAAAACGCATTGCAGCGCGTTCTCGCAAGGTTCAGCACTTGTTTTAAGGTCAAAACATAATAATTTGACAGTTTTGTACACGCGCCGCTTGCATTACAAATTAATCTGGAAGTCAAACACCAAGAATAACATTTGTCAGCCAACCTAAAAATAAACGCAAATAAAGGCAGCCAGACGACTGGACAAATGTTCGAAATAAAAATACTTAATTTTATTTAAACGCTTAATGAACAATTAACATAAAAACTTTTACACGGCGAGAAAACTGTGAGGCCAAAACTAAGCAACAAAACGTAAAGGGAATGAACCACATTTCAATTTGTCTAAAATCGTAAAAGTGATACGTTTTACAATTTCACGCATAGCCGTGAAATGGGCTTAACCCACGTGAAATCGTTTCGCAGGCTATTCGACTATATTGGAGTAAATTCTAGTTAAAGTAAATAAGTAACAAAAATCAATTCAATTTTTATAAATTAAATACTCAGTTAATGCGCTCATATGCAATTTCTATATCTATTTGAAGAATTTGGACTAACCATTACTGCAAATCTCAAACGATTTTGTTCATGCTAAGAGAAAACATTTTACCAATGTTTTCTCTCAGTGCATGTATAGATAGAAAAGAGACAACAAGTGCAAATTATTTTTTCTATTGATCGATTGCCGACCGTCAGCTGCTGTTCGTTTCCCCTTCCTCGTTCCTCGTTCCTTGTTCCTCGTTCCACGACGTCTCACGTTCCAGCCGTTCACTAGTTTCGGCACTCGGTTCACGTGAATCGCGCATGCGTCCGTCGGCATTTTTGTCTGGCCATTTTTTACGAGCTTTTTGGCGAACGTATTGAGACTCCACAGAACTGAACTGAGCTGAACTGCTTTTCGTTTCGATCGGCTGTGTGGGGGCCATAAACCTGGTCGCAAACTTTGATCTCTGATAGCATTTAGCCCTGTCTGCATGCGTAATACTCTGCGCAGAATGGTCAGCAAAACTAAATATATAAATTCTTGATAACTATTTGGCCGGCGCTGGTGGCCAGTGGCAACGATAAGCAAAATATGAAGGTGGCGCACACGAACCAATGTAGGTGAAGGCAGCTGAGAGCTGCTCGCCCGATCCCACGCGGCGTATGAGTAATTGAGGCAGGCCATTTGAAGAGGTCTGGCGCACAGTGTTGTTATGGGCCAAATACAAGATTTACGAGCCGGTCCGAGCCGGCTGTCGATTGTTTCAATTTCACAGCGCAGAGCAATTAAGACTTGCCGAATATTCGCAAATTATAAAAGAACAAAACATAAATGTTCCAATTAAAAATGCCTGCTTAATTGTCATTCATCAAATGGCAATTTATTAAGCGGCATTCGCACTCGACTGACTGCGCATATTTCGCAAAAATTATATAACACGCACCACATCTAAATGCACACACACTCACTCACACACACACACACACACATAGGCATATATTAGACAGCTGCATACATACACACAAATACATATGTCTTTATGCTCATGAGCCCGAAAGCAAACTTTGACGTACTATCATAAAAATAAAAATAAAAAAATCGATTCTTTGAATTCTTGTGCTTATCTGATAATTCTATAACAATTTCTGTACTGAAGGACCGCGGGACTGACTGGCCCAGAAAATTAAATAAAGTTGACAATGTTTTCTACTTGAAATAATTCGACTAGCAGATATCCTCTTTTGGTTTAACTTTAAAGTAAATCACTTTACATTATGGTAAAAGCTTGTTTTTGGGCAAATCAAAAGATGTTCGCAGATCGAAGCGAAAGGTGTATAAATATATACATTCTGACAAGCTTTTGCTGCCTGCAGCACTTACAACTGTTGCAGCAACCCTCTTTTATAACTACTTATAATTGCAGGGTACATTACTTGATCGTTGCGATTAATTAAGTACTAGTATATACATTATGGCAACCTTCTGCTGCCTGCAGCACTTACAACTGTTGCAGCAACCCTCTTTTGGCAAATTCTGATAATTGCAGGGTATATAAATAGATGGCTGCGAATAATTAAGTACATAATATTATGGCAACCTTCTGCCGCTCGTAACATTTGCAACTGTTGCAGCAACCCTCTTTTGGCAAATTTGTGATAATTGCAGGGTATATTAATAAACGCGACACTTTTATATGAGCCCCCCCAATTGTCGCGTCTAACTCTATTAAACAATTTATGCTTTAAACAGCTGAATTGCTTAACTTCTTTATGGGCGCGCAGCACAGTCAGGTCCCGCACGCATATTTATTCCATAATAAACTTATCTAATAGTCATGTGCATGGCGGTGACAGCACCCACCAATATATATACACATATATATGCCACACTGGAGCCACAATATTATCATGAACAATAACGAGTCTGTCAAGGGCGCACACACACACACACACACACACACACACACACACACACACACACACACACACACACACACACACACACACACACACACACACACACACACACACACACACACACACACACACACACACACACACACACACACACACAAAAGAACAAAACAAAAAGAAAAAGGGCTTGATCTCGTGATCGGGTATGGGGTATACATTGTCCGGCAGTCGGTCCTCCAGTTTTCAATTTGATGAGCCGCCGGGTGAGTCCGCATTAAAAACAATGCCAGTCACCATCATCCGACGCAGTCAATTGGCTCCGCGGCTTGCCTCAATTTGTTGTAATTGGATTGCGTGCGACTCTTGTTGTTATTTAAGCACAGTTGTTCTTGTTGTTCTTGTTGTTGCTGCTGCTGCTGCTGCAACCGGGCGGGAATCAGGTGCTAGTTTCAGTGCCAGTGCCAGTTGCCCCAACTGCCGGCTAGCTGCGATTTAGTAATAACCACAAAATGGAACAATTTCTGAACCTTCAATTAGCGTTGATTCAATTTGCAAAAATACTCGTCTAATTCTGGGCAAGCGCTCCGAAGCCAAAGTCGAGCCCATCGAAAATGGGAAACTGGCCAATTTTGCATGTTATGTAAGTTTTGCTTTTTTTGTTTCTACTTTTCCATCCCCTTTTTTGTTTTTAATACGTTTATTTAGTAAATAGCTAACACCTCCAACATTTGCCACTTGAAATAATGACATTCACATTTGAGAAGCACAATTGAACTGAATATTCCAGCTGCCAGCTGGATATATATTCTATATATATTGCAATCTGTAATATGCCGTAATAGTTACTATATATTTTATATTTAAATGGCAAGTACACATTGTCGTATATTTTTTAAATATTTTTCTATAACCCCTGTCGAATCTTAACCTTAGTTTAAATTAAAAACATTTCAGAGCATCTCAGCCCCAGAGCATAGAGAACTGTGGCCCCAACTTTGGACTATGTCAAACAATATTTGTTAGGCGAACGTTTTGGGTAGAGAACAAATATAGCCCGCGAATTCTTTATGAAAATATGTACGATAGGCAATATAAAAATATAAATTAAGTTAAATGAAAATTGTCAATATTTAGTGACATAGCAAGGCTTGAACCAATAGAGGGAAACTTCAGCGTGAAACGTGAACTGTGAATTACAGGAAATTAGTTAAACGATTAAATAAATTTAAAAAAATGTATAAACTAATTTGTTGGTTCGAGTGCGCTCTCTAATCTCAAGAAATGCGGCCTTATCAGGGCTGTTACTGGAGTACTTCAGCGTGCTATCAAAATCGACTCCGAACAAAGATTATTAATTGAAAATGATTAGTTATTAATCAATAATTAGACTAGTCTGCTTTAAATATGCACTAGGCAAATGGGTTCAAGTAGGCTGGGAATTTGGAATTTTCGCTGTCACAATAATATTCCACGCGGTTCTGTGCAGTCAGAAAGCATTTATCAAAATTGTCTCAAACTAATTCTTAAATATATTTTGCATATCAGCCAAGGCAACCATATTGATAGATCGAAGAAAACGTTTGAGATAGGTAAATCACAATCCAATATCCAGCTAGAATGTCGAACAGCCGCATATTGAGCGCCGAGGAGGATCTGCAGCTGGATGCCTGGCTGACGATCAAACAGATCAATCTCAACAATCGCACGCGCCGCGATCTCTGCGACGTGGTGAATGTGGCGAAGCTGTTCAAGCAGCTCGATTACAAGCTGGTGGAGGCACATAATTACTTTTCGCACAGCAGCCTGTCCTTGAAGTTGCAGAACTGGGAGACCTTCAATCTGTTGGTGCTGCGCAAGATGGGCATGACGTTGTCACGGCAGGCGCTCGAGGATCTGGCCACGGGTCGTCTCGGTGCCATCAAATCGCTGCTCT
Source organism: Drosophila montana (assembly GCF_035044405.1). NCBI lineage: Eukaryota > Metazoa > Arthropoda > Insecta > Diptera > Drosophilidae > Drosophila > Drosophila montana. Next base: position 2,532,576 of record NW_026997351.1, on the reverse strand, counting down.
TCCAACTGATGTGTGCGGAGCGCAACGGGATCAGGCTGCGTGCCGGTTCGCGCTCATGTCTGACAGGCACTGGCACCGATGTTGAGATGCTGCTGGACGAATCGATCCCGATCCACACGAAGGCTGTGCCGAGTGATCCGCAGTCGTTTCTTGATGCCAAGTACGAGGAGCTGATTCGTGAGAGCAACCAGAGGGATAACGATATTAGCTCAATAACCGACAGGATTAAGCATCTGGAATCCGTCAAGCTGATCAAAGAAGATCGCATCAATTGCCTCATTGAGAATCTGGCCCTGCTTTCGGTCCGCACGCTGACCTTGCAAATTCTGTGTAGGAATCCCAAATGGAAACAGAAACAGCTGCAAAAGCTGCAGCAGAAGCTGGATATAAGGCTCAAGAAACATCAGCTAAAAAACAATAGAAAAAACTGCATAAAAAACGGCTAATAGAAACAATGGTTTTAAAATAAATTCACATTATGTCGGCTTGAACATGTTTGTCTTTTCCGTCTTTTTAGCTGAATCCGCACGCGTGGGTGAATTTCTTGAAATAGGCCAAAAACAAGTATTCCGATTTGTTTTTCCCAATCCATTTCAAATCGACGAGGTGATTGACTGATTGGTATCAGGCTCCTCTTCCACCAGTAACTGAGGAAAATTGGCGGAAGTGGATTGTAAAAATCTTTTATTGTTTTCATTCGATTGACCACAAACTCAGTTGCAAAGATTTCTGTAAAATTTCACTTTAAATGTGGAAGTAAATTTGAATTTGCCACACACGGAAAATGGGTGGAAAAATGAATGGTGGATGCCGTGCAATGCCGGCTAACACCCAACTACATTAGATAATCATACTAAGGTATTTGTTATTCACTTTCGAAATAATATAAGTGCAATGAAGACATAACCAGGATAATATTACGAGGAATAGACTGTCCGGCGGGCTGGGAAGGGGCTCAGGTCTGGGTTGCAGAAATGTGTGAGAACGGCCAGCTTGAGCCATGAAAGTTGGTAGCCAAACTTCTCTAATTGCCTGCACAACAAGTCAATTAGCGATTGGTCGAAGGTCAAGCGGGCCTATAAAAACGAATGCTCGCTTCGCTGGCGCTTGAGAAACGTTTGGAATATGGCTGGCTACTTTGGATTCCGCTTCCTGTACAGGAATCAGCCTCTGTCGCTATATTTTTACGCCGTGCCGCGCCTGGGCCTGAACCTGATGGGCTTCTGGCCCGGACCGCTGCAGTGGCGGGCGCTCGTCCATTTTCTGATCCTGGCAATTGGCGTGACCACCGAGCTGCATGCGGGCTTCTCGTTTGCGCGAGCGGGCGAGATTACCAAAGCCCTGGAGACGTTCTGCCCGGCGGGCACCTCGGCCGTCACCTTGCTGAAAATGTTTTTCATGCTCCGCTATCGTCAGGATCTCCTATACGTGCTGACCCGTCAGCACCAGCTGCTGTTCCAGAAGAAGCCCCAAACGGCCGAAAAGCAGCAGCTAATGCGTCATCATTCCGAAATGGCAGCCCGCTTCAACTTTTGGCCCCTATCCGCCGGCTTCTTCACGTGCACCATGTACAATCTGAAGCCAATGCTCTTGGCCATGCTCCTGTATCTGCAGGGACGGAGCGATGCGATTGCCTGGACCACCACACCTTTCAATATGACGTGAGTTCGATTTGGGTGGGATGGCGGATAGACTTCTTGAACAGTTACAGTTCCCATTTGCCGTCCATCATGCAGCATGCCCCGCTGGCTACTCCATGCCCCGTACTTTCCGTTCACGTACATGTTCATCGCGTACACCGGCTACGTAACCATATTCATGTTTGGCGGCTGTGACGCCTTCTACTTTGAGTTTTGCGTCCATATTGCCACGCTCTTCAACTTTCTGCAGGCGGACACACGTGCGATATTCCGGCCGTACAAGGGTAAGGGCAAAAGGCAGCACCATCAGAGCTCTAATACCAGCAGCTCCATTTTATCCTCCTCCTGCTCTTGCTGCTCCTCCATCCACCTCTCTTGTTGATCCTCTGTTCGACAGGACTCGCACAGATAAGCGGCTTGCGCAGCAGACGCTTCGAGGCCTCTCTGGTGCAGCTGATCGAGCGACACAACAAGATCTTTGAGCTGACCCACTTCTTCCGGCAACGCTATGTGATCATCACACTGGCCCACTTTGTGTCCGCCAGCATGGTGATCGGCTTCAGCATATTCGATCTGCTGACCGCCGGCGGCAGCGGCTTGGGCACCCTGCTCTATGTTGGCTACACTGTCGCCGCCCTCAGTCAGCTGCTCATCTACTGCTATGGCGGCACTCTGGTCACGGAGAGCGTTAGTGCCATTCGCCTATTCGGTGGCGTTCCTATAGATTGTTTATCCCTCTTATTTATTGCAGAGCGCTCAATTGGCCACCGTGATGGGCACCTGTCCGTGGCACCTGTGCCTGCCCAAGCATCGGCTCTATGTCTATCTCTTCATCATGCGGTCGCAGCGTGCCCTCACCATGGCCGTGCCATTCTTCTCGCCCTCGTTGGGCACCTTTGCCGCTGTGCGTTCCAAATCTTTATCTTCCTCTGGGCTGGGCTTTAATTCTTTGTTTTATTTTTCAGATACTGCAAACATCTGGTTCCATTATCGCACTGGCCATGTCTTTTCAGTCCTGAGCTCCTCATCTACCGAATCTTTATTGTTTAAGCACTTGATCAAAAACAATTTAAAATATATAACTCTGAAGTGTTTTAAATTTAAGATTAAGTGAATTATATATAAAACATTTATGTAAATTTATATATCATCCCGAAATCGCAGTTGATATACCCGAAATATATCAATTATAACAATATTAAAAAAAAACTGCCTTTTTGTACTTGGAATGGAAAAGGTTTCGTTGCAGAATCAATCCCAGTTTTCCAAAAATTGTGATTTTATCCCTTGATCAGACTCTATTTAATCGAGTTAAACTCTTTTAAGGTTTTTAAACATGTTCAAATTAAAATATCTCGATTAAATACAGCCCGATTTTGGAGCCATATCGGAATATGCAGGGTATCTCCTGGTTGGGCACGCCCGACCAGAGCATTCTTACTTGTTTTCTAATATAGTATATGTATTCAGATATTTTTAGACTGAAGAATTCGATAAGCTCCAATCATAGCTATTTAAAGCAAAAAACTAAAAATAGTCCGATATATAATGAAATATGAATACCTTTAAGTTCTATATATGCATTTTTTAAAAATATAAAAAATAGGGGCAAAAATCAGCGAGCGCTAAATTGCTGGCTGAACTTCAACTGAAATAAATACCAGGCGAACATGCCATTTATGTTTGACAGCAGGTTGACAAAATATGTGCAAAAAAAAATTGCATTGCATAAGCGCAAGGGGCATAAATGTTAAGCTGCTGTAAACTCGCAAGTTCATTAGCAGTCGCCTGTTAAGTCGGCTGTTAAGCAGCAGCAGCAGCAGCAGCAGCTGTTAATTCGACTGTATTGTCGGCTGCAGCTGCAGTTTATGTTATATAGCTGCTGGAATATTAAGTATACGCATACATATTTCTTGAAAATATAAAAAGGGACACATGAAGTAGATAGGTACCTACGATATTCACAGTTATTCAATATGAGAAAAAATAATAATTAAACTTTAACAGCTCTATTTCGGTAAATAAAGTTTGATCTTGGAAAGATATGCATTCTTGGACTTATTAATAATGGGAAAGTTTTAATTCTTAAATTTAAATGCCAATCAATAGTAATAAGTCCATATGAGCTGTAACTCGTTTAAATAAACTACGATCATGAAAAGGTCAGCATTTTTTTAGCAAATCGGAATGGAAAAAATGTTGATTTTTTTAATGCCAATCGCCAGACGAGTGCGTAAAAGTATCTTTAGGAGCAGTTAGTTTTGAAACACGATAGAGAAGATTTTCTTTTAGATGAAAATAAGTGGACAATAGAGTTTTAATCTTTATAACTCTATGTACATGCATATAAATGCTGCTTTGAATCAGATCTGAATCAAAGAATCTGGCAAGAATTCCATAAGCCAAAGATAAGTATACTCTCCTGATTCCCCCTCTCCCCTCTCCCTCCACTCACCTCTTCGTTCCACCAGTAACCTTTACGTCAGTTGCTGCTTGCGTATTGAACGTATCGTCGAATCAACATGCAAGGCGCCACGCACAAGCGCCCAAGCGTGCCACAGCAAGAGGCAACAGGCAACAGGCAGCAGGTTGCCGCATTTAGTGCAACTGCGGCAGGCCGAGTGTGCGCCATGTGCGATAGGCGTAGCTTCTGGGAGCGGCACGAGTACAAGTTCTACAGATACGGCCACATCTATGCGAACATCTATGGCCAGGTGATAATAGATTATGTGCCGCAGCGCCAAATGCGCTCGACGCTGAAGACGCTGCTCATCGGCTATAGCCATGTGCTCAGCCTGCTGCTGATTGTCGTGTTGCCCTGCTATTTTGGCTATAATTATCGGGCGCTGACTGCAACGGATGACCGCCGCATGCAGCTGGTGCTGTACGTATCGTTTAGCAATACGCTCATCAAATACGCGACGGTCATAGTCACCTACATGGCCAACACGTTCCACTTTAGGGCCATCAATCACGGCTGCACGCTGCAGCGGGCCCGCCTGGAGGCGGCTTTCGCGGCCAGCTACCGTGGTCCCAGTTGGCCGAAGCGTAGCTTTGAGCTCTTCATGTACTTCAAGTTCGTGTTGATAAACATCATGATGATTGCCCAGGTGTGCGGCATATTTGCATTAGCCGGCGCCGCTAACGGGCAGCTGCGCACCCAGTTTGCCATTTACTCGTTTGTGCTGTGGAACTACACGGAGAACATGGCCGACTATTTCTACTACATCAACAGCAGCGTGCTCAAGTACCTGCGCCTGCTGCATCTCCAGCTGTGTGCCGCTCTCGGCCAGCTGCGGCGTTTGCAATCGCAGCCGCTGAACCATTGTGGCCGGCTCTCGCATCGGATTGCCAGGCTGCGAGCATGCTTCGGGGACATACACGCCCTGTATGTGAGCAGCTTTCGGATGCATCAGTTCCAGCTGCTTGGGCTGATGCTAACCACGCTGATCAACAATCTCACCAACTTCTTTACCATCTTCAATATGCTGGCCACACACTCGCTCGCTAACGTCCCCTACCCAATTGTGGTCAGCGGCCTCTATGCGCTCGGCTTCTATGTGGACACCTACATAGTCACCCTGGTGAACGAGCATATCAAGGTGGAGCAGGCGCGTCTCGCACTCACCGTGCGTCAGTTCTGCGACTATCCGACGCCGGGAACGCCTAGGAGGCGTCTAAGCCGAGAGGTGCTCCATCCCAATTAGTCCAACCAATTGCTTGCCTAACATTGTTGCGCTCCATTGCAGCTGGAACAGTTCTCGCTGCAGCTGCTGCAATATCGACAGCCCATGCTGTGCGGTCTGCTGCATCTGGACCGGCGGCTCATCTTTATCATTTCGGTGACGGCCTTCTCCTATTTCATAACGCTCGTCCAATTCGATATCTATCTGCGCTCGACCAACTAGCCCCATTGCCAATGGGTCCATCCAATTAGCCAACACGCATTCCAGCTAATTAGTCTAATTGGATCGTATCAGATTCCCTTCAATTGCACGCACCACATCGATATGCGAGCCCAAGCTAAGTGAGTACATTTTCGAGATTCGACCACAAAAACACAAGATTCAGAGCGATACGAAAGGCAGCATATGTTTATAAGTATATAATACGGATATAATATTCTTAGACTAGTGACTAGTTATATACTGGCAGAGGCTATTAAATGTGTAGAAAGTACATATATTCTTGATCAGCCGAAGTTTAACAGCTATCACCATTTGTATGTATTTAAGTTATAGGCAGCATATATGTCATATAAAGCTCTTTGGAGAAAAATCGGTCGAGAACAGAGTTTTTGTATGAGCATCTATATATCTCGATAAAACTTGGCATTTATTTGTTTCGCTATGCAAAGTTTTTTCAACAGCCGACCAATATATCATATAGCTATGTTCTTACATAAAAAGTAACTTTTTGGATCTTCGAGATATCTTTAGCAAACTTGACACTTCGCCATTTTTCTATGGCTCTAACATATGGGCAAAATCTTTCTTATATCAGATAACTATATCATAAAGCTATATAGAACGAAACAGTCGAAGATGGATTTTCTAAAGAAAACTTATTTGTTTTTCAATAAATCTCGACAAAACATGTCATTTGCCAGTTTTGCCAAGCTCATGAGCAAAATCTTCATATTATCGGATAACTTTGTAATGTATAGCTATATAGAAAAAATCGTTTGAAAAATGTGTTTATTTTTTTGCTTTTCAATAAATCTCTAAAAAACTAAGCACTTCAGAATATCGAAATATCTTGACGAAACTTAACTTTTACCTGTTTTTCCAAGCTCCAAACAAATGAGGAAAACCTTATTAACATCGGATAGCTTTATCATATAGCTCTATGGGAAGAATCAGCGAAAAATGCGTTTTGTTTTGGAAAACTTCTCTGCTCGGCAATTATTCTATTCTTCCACCTACCTCCTAGTATATCATATGCCTCCTAATGTCTTCAAGGGTATTTGATCTTCGGTCTGCCAAGCATAGCTGTTCTGTCTTGTTATAAATAAAATAATAAATAAACTGGTATAAAAGTAATTAACTAATTAAATACTTTTTCAAATAAATGATAAGAAATAAATGAATAAATCAAATTTCGACAAATTGAACTATGAGTTTGTGCTTCGCTGTGCTTCACCGTGTCCACTTTGGATCGTGCTTGTCGTGAGCGTGCTTAAAATTTCTGTTTCGTGCTCGTGACGACTAGCTAAAAAACCAACCTGAAAATGCGGCACGACTCAATTGCTGGGCTGAAATCTCCAAGCGTTAAAGCCCAAATGATGTACGCTCTAGTTGCATGTACACATACACATACACATACACATACACATACACATACATATACACATATACATAGACATGTGTGTATGTATGCATGTATGACAGTCATTAGATGAGTAAATAAATTACGTATTGAATTTCTTGTTTATTACGAATGTCGCATCTTTTGATGAACTTCTAAATAATACATTATGCAGAATTCACAAATTGTTTTTATAACTAATTTGTGTGTACGTGTGTGTGAGTGAGTGTGTAGTTGTGTGTACATGCATACATATATAGTATATATGTATTTGAAATACAAACGTAGGTGTGCATATGTGCATGTGTTTGTGGACGTACACAAGTGCATTTGTGCCACGACCGCGAATCGCTTAAGGGTACCTCCCCACACACCCCGCCCCGCCCGATCCCACCACACCCCGCTGAACAGGGAGTGTTCCTCTGAGAAATTGCCTTTCGCTGCACTTTTTGAATGAGCTGCTCAGGAAAATATAGCATAAGTATGGGGAAAAACTACATCAGAGCTGTAATTAAAAGGAGCAACGCAACTGTTTAGGCTGAGAGTTAAGAAGACTCTCATTATACATACGGAAAACCGAGCATATAGATGAAATCAGAATTATGCTCAGATGAAAGCAGCTGAAGGCGAGAGGAAAAATGAGAAACAGATCTCTGATAGAAATTGGGCTACTAGCTATATCAATTGAAATCTTAGCAAAGTGGATTTTTATCTGCTTGCAGAAAGTTTAACAATATTAACTATGCATTTGAACTCATTGTAAACTACATATGTAATATATGTATTATGTGTGCTAGTATATAATATATTATTTAAATTTACAAAGCAATCAAATGAGTACATTTTGTGTAACACCTAACAACAAATCTCTTGATGATATTTCATGAATTTCTTGATTTCAATAAATGATTACTTTTGTTAACGAGCACATAATTAGTAAAGGGCCTGGGGGGAGGAGTGTGTGTGTGTGTGTGTGTGTGTGTGCTGGGGGAGGGATGAATTTTGAACAGGGGCTACGATCAAGCAGCAACAGCTTTTCAATCAATTTGAACTAAATTCCTTAAGCTGATATTTAAGATGTTCGAGCAGATATCACAGCCCGCAACTGAATATTTCTCAATTCTCAAATCTACAATAAATAGCATGTGCTGCATTATGGATTATTATACTTAACTATATAAATTTATGTAATTTTATCTGTTTTCTTTTTTTGTTATATTATACTTCATTTTTTGTTTTCATTTAATACCGACAACAATAACTGATAAAGGCACCATTTTGATGAAATGCTTCCACAAAAATTTTAAGTATACGCTGTCAAATTTACGATATTCATCGATTTGTTCATCATGTAGATGTAGCACAAAATTGTTTTGAACAATGGGATCGTTAAATGCCTTTCAGTATTAGTTTTACATATACACATTATAAATATGTATTGTTTTGTGTGTTATGGTATTATTTAAATTTTTCTAATAAATGTTTTTTTTTAATTTTTCTCTCTTTTCTTTAAATTCTTGCATATATTTTCTAAGGCTACATCAAAAATTGTCATTTGTTTTTTTTTTTGTTTTTCATTTTTGTTTTCATCATTAGAAATAGGGCATTTCATAGATAAGCAATGTATGTGTATGTAACTTGGATATACTCGTAAATGCGTTAATTAATTGCATTTAAGGCTTTGGAACAGTTACCTTGACTTTGAAATATATATATATATATATATATGTATATACTATGTACTATTAGAAAAGAAAGTTTACCGCATTTGGGCTTAAAACCCCATAAGTATGTGAAATTCTTCTATATGAGATACATACAGTAAATCGTTATTAAATCTATTCATTTCATTTGTTATAGTATATACTTATAAGATATACACTCTCTGTAATTTATCTATCAACTATTTAAACATTCCCCCACATACGTTTCCAACCATGCATGTGTAAAATTTGCCATTGATTTTCAATTTCCATTCAATTTAATTTCCATTTCTTTTGTATGTTGTATGTACTTTAAATTGCTTTCTGTTTAAATTTTGCTTACACAGGCGCGAGGTACTTCACTAAGAGATTGCAAGGCGGGTGTTTGGTAGGCAGAATATTTATTAGATTATCGATTGAAAGACAAAATCCGTACAATATGTACATGCTTAAAGAGTGAAGGAGTCTATTCGGCACACATACAGCGGCCACTAATATTAATATAAGTAAGTGTATCATAAGAGCCACGTATGAATGTGCCACATACACGCATATGCGTTTATAAATGACAAATATCGAATTCAGAATTTTCATATCCCAAACACAGTCCTAATTCGCACCGAATCAATTGTGGGCATATCGCTCAGTTTAGTACACAACTATTTCGTCTAAGGCTTATAACATTTTGGCAATCTTATATACTATATACTATATACCCGATCTGGAATATATTCGCCATAAGAATCGTCAATAAGTGTGCCATATCCTATTTGCCTTGATTTAGTTTCTTTCACATATTTCGCAGTCGTGGCTTTAACGGTCGATTTTCACAAAATTTAACTGTGCGTGTGTGTGTGTGTGTGTGTGTGTATGTGAGTGTGAAGATGTGTTTGTACTGTTTTTTACAGTTTTACAAAATTTTGTTTTCTTTATAGCTTTTAACATTTTCACACGTCCTCTTGAAAGTTTTCTTGGAAATTGATTAAAAACTTGTTACGGCTTTGATGAAATATGTGTTGTATTTTTTTTTTGTAGTTTATTTTTATTACATTTACTGTTTTTTTTTTTAAAGATTTAAATTAATATAATTCGCTTAGGTTTTTGTGTTTATGAAATACAACAATGCATTTTGCGTACTATGTGAAATCGAATTTTGTATGCATTGTCTGCACGTACATATACTGATCAATGTTTATAAAGCAGGGATCGAAGGTATTATAATTTACAAAATATTGATATTACAAATGTAAAGGACAGAGACGAAAAAAAAAAAATATATATATATATATATATATGTATTATTAATAATATGCAAATGCTTCCCTTTCCATAAGACATACAGCTATGTACATAAATGCACAACGTATACATTTCTTTTCGATAGATCTTTTCAATATTTTGGAAAGTTAGCGACACACACGAAACAAACGAAAAAAAATCATAATCTTATTAAACTTGAATTTTACTAAATTTCTTAGAAAAAAAATATATAGAAAAGTAGGAAAAAAATAATGGGTTATTAGCAGTTATGTGCGTTGTCTATAATTTATAAATTTGTTTGTTTGTTTGTTGAACATTAGCTAATTGTTTGCTGTCAATACAAAAAAAAATGTATATATATATATATATGTATATATGTCAATACCAACAAGGTATTTAAGTTGTTGCATATTCAATTGTAAAATTAAACCGTATCGGTGTATATTATTTATATACTATATATATATTTATATATATATATAAGTATATAATATATATGGGTGTATATGTTGTATTGATCGTAATATGCGTATGTGTATGTGTTTGAAATCAACACGACGCTTTCACAATTAGTTAATGCTGTCTAACATATATAGCGTATGTTAAATAGTAAAATGACTTTTTGTATTGAAAGAAGTGATATTGCCCTCTCTCCCTCTCTATATACTCATTTTTATATATATGTATATATATAGCGCATATATCTATATACATATAAATAAATAGCTCGTTGCTGACGCTTTTCTTTAGTTAGGCTACATGGTATTTGTGTACATAGATGTGTGTGTGAGTCAGTGTGTGTGTGTGTGCTTATGCAGCATGATTCTTATCGTGTGATTTGTGTTGCATTAGGCAAAGGCGCGTGGGGAAAAAAATACAATACATCTAACAACAAATGCACCAACTTATCGTCGTCGTCGTCGTCATCTATTTACCCATATATATATACCTATATAGTCGTATTCGCCAACTGATTCAATTTAAATTGCTATCCTTCAACGTAGTATATCTGACGCTTGTCGCACTTAAAGATTTATATACCTATTATACATACATATACAATATATGCATATGTATATTATAATGTACCATATTATCATTAGCGTCCATATAACTAACTCGCTATAACTCTCGTATAAACATCAACATAAACAAACAACACTAGCGCTTAACGAACGTTCTCCTTTCTAATCTTCCTCATCTGCTTCATATTATATAGATCTTACGATTAATATGCTTTCGGTTTGTATGTATGTGGTTGTGTGTGTTTTTCTTTTTCTTTTTTTTTTTATCAATTTTGTTCTAACTTAAACTAAACAGCCGCCGCTTCAGTTTGAACAGTTTGTCCTCACAGCAAGAGAGCTAAGAGCTAATAGCCAAGAATCTTGATTTAGTGTGTTTCCTTTTTTTTTGGGCTCCTATTGAACTGCTCCGGCAAATGTTAATTGTTTATAAAAAAAAAAAACAATAACCAATCTAATCATGAACAACATCGGTTTGACTGCTGCGTATTGTTGCTGTTGTTGGTGTTTGCAGCGTCGTTGTGTTGATGCATCAATGAGACGTTTTTTGTTGCGGCTGATTTGTTGTTGTTGCTGCTGCTGTTGCTGTTGATGCTGCTGTTGATGGTGCTGTTGCTGCTGTTGTTGTTGCTGCTATTGCTGCTGTTGTTGTTGTTGTTGTTGGTGTTCTCGAGACAGGTCGACAACGTACTCGAGGCGGCAGTGTCCATGTTGTTGTGGCTGTTGGTCATAGAGATTCCTTCGATGGTACCCAAATAGTTGGTCCCGATTGCGACCAAATCATTGATTTGACTTTGCTATATATTTCCTCGATTGTATCGCCTTGTACAACGCCTGCGACGAGTTACAAATTTTAATTATTTGTATAACAAATACACAACACAATACACAACACCAACGCAAACACATACCCGTAAAGTATTCGCCGAATTCTTGCTCCATTTTAATAGCGCGCTCATATGTTTTCTTGGCCTGCTCCTCGGTCATGCGACGGTTCATTTCCCTGCAACGAGTGCATTGTAAATATGGAACTTCGTATGGAGTATCATTTTATGTTTGAGCACTTACATCACAGAGTCCACAGACTTGGGCTTTATGAAAACAGCAACCGGATAGAGTTGCGCCACCTGCAAGCGCTTAATTGCATTGCCCGAAACATCCAGTATGCAGTGTTTGCCCCTTTCGGCCACCTCGCGCACACTGGCCACCGAAGTGCCATACAAATTGTCATTGTACTGGCCAGCTTCGATAAACAGATGGTTCTGTATATCACGCTCCATTTGTTCGCGCGATGACACAAAATGATAGTCCCGGCCATCTACCTCATATTCGCGTTTCGGCCGTGTGGTATCTGTGGCAGGAGTCCGTATAAATATTACATATCACTTTAATTCACAATTAACTTCGAATCTTTAACTTGTTGAGAATTACAGGCATCAATGCAAATCTTTTAATTTAAGTAAGATCTCTAACCCCTATAATATTGAATTAGAATAGTAAAGACTTACGTGGCACACATGAGCCGAATTTGTCCGGGTATTCAGATATCAAATCGTCATTGATACGATCCTTAAGTGGTCCCAATATTATAACGGGACGTGTATAGCTAATGGATAAACGCTGCACGGCCTCATAGGACAGCACGTTCTCCTCGGAAGCTGTAAGCATAGTAGGCAACGGTATTAGGTTTTGAGCGGGTGCAAAAACAAAATGTACGGAATGAATGGAATAGGTTAGGTTAGGTTAGGATTAGGGTTAGTATTTTGGTTTTATTTTCATTATTCTTTTTTTTTTTTTTTTGGTTTTCTCAAGAAATTAAATACATTTTTTTTTTCACATAGGGTTTAAAGTTATAGTAGTTTTTCAATTTGGAACAGAATATGCTCAAAAAACTAAAAAGAAAGTGAAAGATAAAGAGATATCAAGAGAGATAGAGCGCAAAGGTAGTTCAAATTTAACTTCATGTTGTTTTTTTTTTCTTTCTTGTGTCCTTATTATTTTGGTTGTAAGCATTTAATTAATAATATTGCATTTATTGTCAACGACGGCTCTCAGGTGGAAAGAAACAAATAAGCTAAAGGCGAATAGTTAGCTTAGTAGATTTTAATGTAACGAGCGCTTATGCTAAACCAGAATTAAAAAGAAAAACGAGGATATAAATAAAATAAAGTATTTCTCGAATTTCAACGTATGTAAAAAAAAACCCAAAATATTAACTACGCAAATACTGCATTTTTATGTATAAAAACAAAAGTAAAAAAATTTCATTAAAGCAAACAATATTTTTCTAGATCAACTCGAAAAGTTGTGAAAAGTAGTTGGGGATAGTATTATAATAAAAAAAAAAAGAGCCCCCGACAAAAATTAATTGCTTTTGCCCATAGGCACAAATAATACACAAGATAAAGATAAAGGTTTCTATATAAAAAAAAAATCGTGGCATTACATACATATATACATAGTGGTTGTCTCATGTTCAAAGGTTGAGTTACGAAAGGTGCTAAATACGAACTAGACGAGCAACAAATACACAAATACAATTCATCATCAACTTTTGGCCAATTATCTGCGGCATTCAGGTACTCAGATACAGATACAGCTAAAGAATATGTTATTAGTTTTTTTAATTCACCAAACTGATGCAAACACATAACATATCAATACGAAAACAAAAAAACAAAACAAAATCAACATGAACGAACTTAAGAGTAAATGTTAGTGCAATACAAACAACGAACTATATGATATGTTCTACATATGACGACTTATATGGAAATTCATTAGTTACTTAACTTAAGTGCTTATACTATATATATACTATATATACTATACATATATGTATATGTATTTAGCCTAGACAAATAATTGGGTTCGCATGTCGTGTACTTTTTGGGTAGCAAAATATATATATATGTATATATATGGACTTATGTTCAAAAATAAATCCTTCTTTTAATATAGCTATATATATTTATAGATATAGATGTGTGAAAACATTTAGTTTTAGCTGTTGTTGTTGTTGTTGCTGTTGGTTCTTCGTTTCGATTTCACATTGAATTTCGGAAATTAAAGTTTACTCACTCTGTAACACAGCATGTCATGGGAATTCATTTGCAATTCATGTTAAGATATAACTATTAATTAGTAAATCAAAAGAAATGATGCCAATTATTGTCGTAAACAAAGTTCGCAAATACGAGTATAATCAGAAATTAATAAGATAGATGATGCATCTTTTGACGGAACGAACGAAGGGAATGTGTGAAGTAAAGTAAATTTGGAAACGGGCATGAAAGGTTCTCTTTTTTTTTCTGGATAAATAAGTTTGTGATATCGTGAGAATACACTGACGTATACGATAAATTAAGAACACTCCTTAAATCAAACAAGACTTTTATTTATCTTCAGAAACTTTCGATAATTCAGTAAAATCAATTTTCAATACATCATTATATTATACTATATTGAACTATTTGCGTTGTCGTCGTTCACATTCCTCTTGTTACCTTAAGCTTAAATAATTAATCGAAACATACATACAAATCAATTCGCAAAGGGAGTTCTTGTAGTTGTTGTTGTTGTTGTTTTCTTTCTTTTAACTACTCCTATGGAGGAGGTTTTGGATACACAGGTGTTCACTTCCGGTTGTGTGGCAACAAATGTTTCGAAAGAAAAAAAAAATGGTGGAAATGTGCGTGCAATGGTACGATATCGATAACGATTAATGACAATAACAATACATCTATCGGTGTTGGATAGTTTCGGCTTTACGATTGTGACCACTACAGAAATTGCTTGAAAAGAATAAATGTGAAATGAATGAAGCACAACATGAAACTAAGCAAATATAATAGAAGAAAAAAAAGAATACGCTTATTAAACGACTCAATATATAGTTAAAGGAATGAAAGTAATAGAGTTAGCGAAAAAGGAAAATATACAAAAGAGAGAACAGGCATAAGCGCACCGAACTAGAAACTAAACTCTACAATCTTAAATATTGTGGCTCGTCTAAGCTACGGAATAAAACTGCAACCTTATACGAAATTAACAAAATCGTTTCTCACGAACTTGAAAAGCGTAAAATGTGAATATGAGCATATTCAAATCTTCGGTACACACTGAACACTTCAAACTCGATAGAAATTATCGACAGTGGTACGTCAATAAGCAACTGTACTTTAGTTCTAATGAAATCGGAAAACAAATAAGTAATTGTTGACTAGTGTGTGCATTTGTGTATTTCCAACACAGGGTACGAGGTAATGTTCTGGGCAAAATGGGATGGGAATACGATTATAGCATTCCACACATGATCAATTTATGGAAAGGACATCACGCTTCTGATATTTAACGAGGCTTTATCATATATGTGTCGCATAAGCAGATGATCAAAAATCAAAGCTGTTCATTAAAACTTTGCACTAAAATTGTCATCAGACTGGATCGGTTGCTTTTCGGGGGAAAAAGAAGGGGAAAAAAATTGTATTAACATGGAATATCCGTAATATTAAAGCTAAATCATTCCTCTAAAAAGAAAAAAAAATTATTGTGTATAAGCAAATGCTGATAATACTAGCCAGGAAATTTCTAAAATGAGACCTTCGCTTTGGCATAATAAAAGGAAATTCAAGAGCTATTATTCAAAATTGGAAAGGTAGAGCTGCAGAAAATGAGTGATGGACTTAGAGAAAGATAGAGAGAGAGAGAGAAAAGGAGAGAGAGTGTGTGTGCGAGAGAGATAGGGCTAGAGAGTAGGAAACTAACCAAGTAACCGGAATTTAAGAAGGAAAATTGCTTGCAGTTTCGTTTTGTTTGATAAATAAAGTTTGAAAAAAAAATTTTTTTTAAAAAAAAGGAACAAAAATAGATATATACTGGACATTGTTCTGATTTTAAACCTAATATTTTTTTTTTAGAAACGTAAGCTTTAATGTATTTTTTTTTTGTAATATTTTTTAAGGCCTTTATAGCTGTTGTTGCATTTATATGGTTTGTTTGGTTCTTTTACAAAAATTGTTGCTTATTTGCTCGACTTACGATAGTCAGCATCATTATTCTCCAAGTAGATTAAAGTTATCTGCTCCATATCGGGTAATTCCACTCTGTAGATAATCTCGCCTGCGCTCATTTATACATATATCATATATCAAATATCAAATGGTTGGTTGGTTGGTTGATAGTAGTAGTGATGTACGGGGATGGTAGTTGATAAATTTAGTAGTTGTAGTTGTTGTTGTTGTTGTCGCAGTACATGAACGAGCGCATGGTTGTAACAAATATATTTATATATATTGATGTATTTATAATAGGTTTTTCAATCAGTTGAAAAGTTTGTTTGATTCAAATATTATTTTTTTGTAATAACAAAACCCAAAACAAATAAAATTAAGTTTTGATTAACAAAATAGGAATATATGTAACATATTGACAATATTTGTTTTTTTTTATATATATTATTAAAGGTTTTTTGTTGTAGTTTGTGGCATTTGTTTGTTGTTTTTTTCGAAAATTACGAGATATAGTTTTCGGTAGATATATGTATATATATGTAAATTATCAAACGTAACGAAAGTATAACAATGCCGTATTGAATACACACAGTAAATAGTTTAAGAAACATAAATAGTAGTAGTTGTAGTAGTAGTAGTAGTAGTAGTAGTAGTAGTAGTAGTAGTAGTAGTAGTAGTAGTAGTTGTAGAAGTAGTAGTAGTAGTAGTAGTAGTCGTAGTAGTAGTAGTAGTAGTAGTCGTAGTAGTAGTAGTAGTAGTAGTAGTAGTTGTAGTAGTAGTAGTAGTAGTAGTAGAAGAGTAGTAGTAGTAGTAGTAGTAGTAGTAGTAGTAGTAGTAGTAGAAGAGTAGTGACAGAAGTAGTAGAGTCGTAAATAGCAGTAGGCAGCGGAAAGTAGACGAAGCATTTAGTAAATATATATATTTGAGATATTGTTGTTGTTGTTTTTGTTGTAATTGTTGAACGTAAAATTGAAAATAGTTCACACACAAGGGTTAAGTTAAATTGGAAATCAATAATTAAAGAAAAAGAAGAAAAAGATAAACAAAATTAATCATTTGTATATATTTGGATTAACCTGCAATATTTAAACGATCTTTAAGAGAATCGGGTGTTTTTGTTGTTGTTGTTGTTGTGAAAATGTGTTCAGTGTACGTATACATACTTAACTCGTATGTATGCATGTATGTCTAAAACTTGATGAGAAACTTAAAAAAAAAAATAACAATCAATCCTAAAAGCAATTAATTAATTTGACTTTGATTTTATCTTTGCACAAATATCTGATACAAGCCAACACTCGTTTGGTTAGTGTTAGTGAAACGCGTATTATGCGTACTTTTCTGTCAAGCACACGAGTATTACGAGTATTCATGTGGATATTAGAGAGTGCATACATCTATATGCATGCATACATATGCAGCAGGTGCATGTGCACACATACATACATATGTACGCATGTAAGAAAGCGCATAAATCTTATTTAGTGAATATTTACAAGACGCCAGTGTATTTAGTATTCTATGATATAAAATTAAATAATGTCAGAGAAAGTGATTAAATCAACCAAAAGTGTTCAAATAAAATCCCAAATGTAGATTTTATTGTACGAGTTGATGTCGTATTCAAGATTTTGGGATTAGAGCAAATTACCATCAATGTGAATAAAGTTAACAAAAAGACAATTAAAAATAAAAAAACATTAGGTTAGCGTAACCTCATATAATTGTGCCGCACGAGCACGTAATGCTTGTATATAAATCGCCAGGACCTAATGAGTGTGTAGGCAAGTGTAAATGTAAGTACTTAATAAGTATACACTTACTTATTGGTTAACTTAAATTAACACAACGATAATTGACAAATAACACGCACACACACACACACGCACAGGAATGTAATTATTTATAAAAATATTCATATGTGCATATGTTTAATTGTGGTTTATTCATGAATTCATGTATCAGATCAAAGATGGATCCAACAATGGTACAGTATTCCTGTTAAAAGGAATTATATCGACAATCGAGCTTAAATGACTATCGATAGTTTCGATACATTTTACAACATTCACTTTCAGCTTTGTTGTGAGTAGCTAAGCAAAAGTGTTGCCAAAGTTTGCAAATTGATGAAAAGCCCACAAGTATGTCAATATATTTTAAGTGTTCATGTATGTACACATCTATATAAAAAGTTTAGAACATATACGGCAAGTGTTTATCGGTTATCGATTATTGTATAACGTATACATATAAAATATATTGAAAATAAAAACAAAACAAAAAACATAAAGACACTCGCGTATAAATTAAACATATATAATTGAGTTTCGAAAGTTTTTCTGGAAATATTTAGTTGAATATACATAGAAGGGGCGAAGTCTGCGTAGTACACACAAACATATGCATTGTATGCATACGTTCTAGTCACAATCATGTAGGATCCTCAATAATACCAAATTACTAAAACTATATAAATTTGTACGATAAATAATAATATGCAAGAAACTAGGTAGTTACACATCATCATAAGAGTTCGATTGGACCAACTAGGTATGTTTTAATTACGTTAGTATGTACGTATGTCTTTACATGTGGCATGGAACTTACATACGAATCGTTTTTCTTAAGATAGATACACAATATAGGTATATATATATTTGTTTTATATATGCACAATATAAGTACATCATAGTAGTGTACATAGTTAAAAAAAAAAAAACAAAAAAAAAAGAAAATATTATCACAATTAAGTATCATTATTTACATATGCAAGAGAAGCATGTGTATGTATGTATGTGGGTATTATATTGTATCTAAGAAGACGTCATATATAATATGATTCTTCGAAGTTATATAGATATTTTTGTTTGCTAAAAACTCAGCATTCCAACAAATTCCAATGTATCAACAACGTCAAACGATATTGAAACGTTTACGAATGTCGCGCAAAGAGAAATTGAAAAATTAAACGCTCTCTCAAGAGAGTAATTCCGTCTGACTGAGAGCCAATGTGAAGAACATAGTTAGAGGGGCTAAACTAATAATTGTATAAATTGTGAAAAGTTCTTAGATCATCGCGCAGATAATCGAGCATATATATTTTTTGCCTAAATTGACTTGTATTTGGCTGATAGAAATAGTTTAAAATAGATTCTTTAAATTAAGCATTGAAATATATGTATATAGATGTACATGATTTATATGTATATTCACGTGTACAAAGTGTGCAGATGTGAATGTACGAAAGGACTTACAATACGAGTAATATTAATGTGTGAAATAAGAATAATTGAGAAAACCCAAAATACGAAACACAAATTATAGATAATAGTCTAATTTAGTTGTTAGCATCGACATATGCAATAATGTATGTATATATGTATGTATGTATGAATGTTGTTGGTATTTGAAAATAAAATTGATTAGATTAGGTATACGGTGTATTGAAATGTGTGAAATGGGCTGAAGGTTAGATTCTTTTTATTTCTTATTACTAAAGATGCGTAAATGCCAGTGAATATTGAATTGAGTTTGAAAATGCAATACGTGTTGGTTAGTGTAGCTCATGTAACTGTGTGTGTGAGTGTGTATGTATGTATATATGTATGGCCAATAAATACAAGTACACAAATAATCACGTAAGATGTACGCAAATGTATGTATGTATGTATGTATGATTTTGACAAAACATCCAATTAGCTTGTAAGTGTATATAACTAGATATATGTGTACTTGTGTATGTGTAAGTGTGTAAGTGTGTGTGTGTGTGTGTGTGTGTGTGTGTGTGTGTGTGTGTGTGTGTGTGTGTGTGTGTGTGTGTGTGTGTGTGTGTGTGTGTGTGTGTGTGTGTGTGTGTGTGTGTGTGTGTGTGTGTGTGTGTGTGTGTGTATCTGCTTCTAGTTAAGCATCAAGTTTATAGTCAAGTACATACCTCCTTCAGCGTTGGCATCGTCTTGTGTGTAGCAAAGCATAAAAGCTAGAAAAATGAAGAGAAAATAAAAAAAGAGAATCGAAAAAGATATACGTTTTGGTCAGTTTAAAACAGAATAGCAGTAAAAATTAGATGTAAAATATGTGAGAGTAGTAAATAGTTGCTTTTTTTTAAATTTTTCTTTTTTTTTTTATATATATATATAGTATATATGCATGTAATTATGAAAGATGAGAAATATAGTTTTTCAGTTACATTTTTAAACACACACATTGCGTGTGCTTGAAAAAAATGCAAGAAGGTAAATAGAGAGAATTAAATTGATGATGATATAGTATTATTTCCTGTATTATATTGTTGTTTTTATTTTTCTGTTGTCTGAAGAGCAGCAGTAGATAATATTTAGCTATAGCAGTAGTTGCGTCTATATAGACAGGTAAGACAGGTAAAAGCGTTATGTAGCTGTTCCAGAGCACGACGAACAATTTGTATATGGTGCAGCACAATAACATACATACATATATCTGTCTATATGCATGTAAGTACCTGAGTACTTGTGTGTATGTATGTATAAGAATTAATGAGCATAGATATGAATTGTTGTTGTTGTTGTTGTTGTTGGTTGTAGCGAACGCTGAAGCACGTTGATGTCTGGTTGGGGATTACATAATCGAATATTTTGTTAGATTCACACTAGCTCTTAACATTACATATAAATATATATATATATATATATATATATATAAGTGTGTGTGTGTGTGTGCGTGTATAAGTACGTGTGCATTGTTAGTAGAGCTCAAATACTGTGTACATATGCTTATTCTCGTTTACAGGTGTATTACTGTGTATGTGAGAGGCCCATTGCCAGAGAAGGAACCCAGAGTGTAAAACATAAACCGTATGCAAACTTATGCTTAAACACAACCAATACATGAGTAGATATAACATACATACATATATGCCAAAATGGTTAGACATGAATTTAGAAATATATATATATATATAAATATATATATATATATATAAAAATATATATATATACTTATAATAAGTATATAATACACACTTATAACAACTGATATCCCACAAAATATATATAAATAGATATATATTATAAGACATGTAACAATATGCACATGTGTGCGTATGAGGACACACACGTGCACACAGGCACACACACTTACGCTGCGGCTCGTTTGCTTGATTATTGTTAACATTGTTAACATCAATTTCACTGTTGCTGTTTACAAATCCGTTTGCTGTAGATATCACAGGGAATTCACACACCCAAGCACAGCACAACACACGCGTTTAGAGAAAACGCAACAAATTTCAATATTGATTAAGTTCGGGTGTGTGGGATGTTGTGTGTGTGTGTGAATGAATCATTTGGGGGTTTGGGTTTACGCACAGGACCATCGCATATGTTCGGAACGACACAATAAAATATGAAAATAAACAAAATAAAACGTTAAATGCATGAAATAATTGTTGAAAAACAAGACAAAAACATTAGAAAATTAGGTTTAAAAATAATAACAACATACACAATTAACAATGTAGGGCATTTATATTCGTATTAACGCCGAATTTTACTTACTTGTAGTTGTTAAAATAAGTATGAAAAAAAAGGAAAAAAAAATTCGAATGGAAACAAGAAGAACGATTTGCTTCGGCACGCCGAAGTTTAGATACCCTTGTAGACATTTAGCTAAGAGTTACGTTATTTCTAACCATTTTCATCTATAAATGCCAAAAGATATAGGGGTCTGATTTTGTACGGCTTTGCAGATATCTTTTAGAGTTTTGATAGAAATATATTGAAAAACAGACATGTTTCCTACCGACCGAGTCGAACTATATAGCTATTTAATATAGTACTTTGATATTAATAAGATTTTAATAGCATGCAAGAAGCATTGAAAAACAAGTAAATGTCAAGTATGGTAAAAATATCTTGAAAATATACATATATATATATAAATATATAAATGGAGATGTCCCTTTTACAGATATGTAAGAATACTGCAGCTCAGAAATGCTTTGAAAGCCAAAAATTTTGCCATATAAGATCCTTCTATTCCACCGACTTTTCCTATAGCAGCTATATGTAAGTTTGGTTAAGATATCTTGATAAACAATAAGTTTTCAATACATGTACTTAATTTTCGAGCTATCGTTCCTATCACAACTAAACTTTGGATAGAATAATTATAATATCGGCTGTTAGAACTGATCAAGAATCTAAATACTTTAATTTTTTTCATTGCGAAATCAGAATACAATCTACAAGGGTATAAAAAGAATATAATAATGAGGTCTAGATGGTCTCAGTGCTGCTTGGCACTGGAATAAGCGGACAAGTATGTGTATTTGTTGTGCGTGTGAGTGTGTACGTAGTTCGTGGTACAAAATAAATTTGTAGAATACACTTCATAATTTGTTTATTAAACATAATCAAAAACAAATTTGAAGCACACATATATGCATAAAAGTATATTAGGAAAATGAAACGTTTCCGCTTAAAAATTAAATATTTAAAAAATAAATTAAAGTTGAATTATTTTATGACGTTACACTGATCAAAAACTGAAGAGTTTTTCATCTATGCGTCTGAATATATGCTGCCGACAGGTGGCACACGCAACGGCACACGTACACACACAGAACAGAGATGGTGAGAGAGAGAGAGAGAGAGAGTGAGAGAGAGAGAGAGACAGGAGGAGACACTTATTGTAATTATATAATTAGACACCGCGCTGTTACACACATAGATGCCACACGAAAAGCATTCAACAGAGTGAGAGTGAGATAGAGAGAAAGAGACAGAGACACATAAGTTAAGTGGTGGAAGTGAGAGAGCGCTTAACAAATTATTAACAAAATAAATTGTTGCTCTGTCGCTCAAGACGTTCGATGCTTTTGTTGTTCTTGTTCTTGTTCTTGTTCTGATGATTATTAACATTATCATTATCATTGTTATTATTGCTGTTGATGATGCTGTTGTTGTTCTTGTTGTTGTTGTTGTTGTAAACGCGTTTTTATTGTATTTTATTTGAATGCCACGCGCTGGAGCTTTGCTACTTACGCTCTTGGTCGCTGCCATCTTCGTTCTTCTCATCGCGACTCTTCATGAATGGAAACTTGCGTGAGAATGTAAAATTCTTCTTTTTGCGATCCAATGTTGATTGCTGTCAGACATAGAAAGAGAAGGGTGGTGAGTGAGTAGGAGTTCACATTCATTGTATTTAAGAATACAACAGATGCATGCTCAAGCGGCGAGCTGCCTTACAAACCTACCTACATTCTCGAATATCTCGGGTATTCCTTGCCTGATTTATATAAAATTTGTCAAGATTAAATAGAGCATTCATATGTGTGCATATACCAAATCACAAGGCTCTAGCTTTGAGAAGACATATTTGACAGACGTGTCCGAAAAGTAAAATACTATTACTTAGTCTATATTATTAGAAATTAGATATTTCCAACATTCGTTTTCTTGTTATGTTCTTTAAAAAGCAGACTGTTTCTAAATCAATATTTATCGGTGTTATGAAAAGAAATTGAAAAATGTACACGTATAAATAAATGCGATCTAAGTATGTAATACGAGAATATATATTGACTTTGTAGCTTCCATCATTGACATACAGCCAGGCGGAAGGACAAACGGACACGAATGGATCGACTCAGCTTGTTGTATATACATATATACTATTAACTACATCGACATTGATAGCAACGCCTTGAGTTAAGCTCAGTTAACTAAATTGTGTATGAGTCTCTAAGCGCCTGCCTTGTAAATACTATTGCTTTAATTTGTCTTTGCCGCTTCAGCAAGTTTTTCACTTTCGTGAAAATCCAAGCATATTTATACCTTATCTAGATTGTTGTTAGCCGCCGCATGTCCCTGGAACTTGACGCTGCGATCACGTGCACGCATTTTACGCTCCCAGCGCCGCTTCGATGGCACAATACCGATTTGTTCGTCCTCATTGTCGCCGAGCACGCGTCGTGCCTGCCACCATTCATCGTCGGAGGCATTGGTCACATGCAGAATGTCACCGTGCTTAAAGGGCAGGCCGCGCGACGGCAGGCCATCATCGCGATTTGGATCATAGTCGAAGAGGGCGCGTACATATAGCGAACGCTTCTGTGTGGTGCGGAGCAGGGTGCCAGAGCCGCCGGCGCTAAGCGCCGCCTGTTGCTTCAGCTCCTGAATGCGTGCCTCGAATCGATTATAATCCTCTGGCCGATATTGTGCAACCAATGTGACCACGCCGCCAGA
The DNA here is from genome assembly GCF_035044405.1 of Drosophila montana. Lineage (NCBI taxonomy): Eukaryota > Metazoa > Arthropoda > Insecta > Diptera > Drosophilidae > Drosophila > Drosophila montana. The sequence continues at coordinate 2,508,410 of NW_026997351.1, read as the reverse complement.
TGTCTGCGACAGAGATTAGTTATATATGTTGTCTGGTTGCCGTTGTTACGTATGCTACTCACTTTTAATGCCTGTGCCGCCTCCTCGTGTGTGGCATGCGTCAAATTGACATTGTTCACACTGAGCAGCTGATCGCCGCGCTTCAACTCGGAGCCAAGATCCGCCGGACCGCCGGCCAATATGAATGATACATAAATACCCTGGCCATCCTCGCCGCCGACTATATTGAAGCCCAGACCTTGTGGTCCCTTTTGTATGGTAATGGTGCGTGGTTCTCTGTTGGTATTAAGAACACACATGGTCAAAATTTAGTCGAATGGCAGGCAATCCAATTAATTTGAATAGTTGCTTAATTCGATAATGCGTAAAGCCGCACAAAACTGGGGCACAACTCACCTGGTTATATCCTCTGTGCTGACAGCGCGCGGTGTGCCCGGTGGCACGGCCGCCAGGACATTCGTCGATGCGTATCTTGAGCCGGGCTCTATATTATTTATTTTCCAAATTTATTTCCAATTTGGGTATTTTATTTTTATTTTTTTTTCAGTGTTCATTTTTTTTTATCAAAAATAACAACCAACCGGTAACGTTTACACACATACACACAAAGTAATGCACACACGTGCATATATAGACATGAAATAGAGAGGGGTAAGGGTAATTAATGGAGGTCGCGAGTTCACATATATTTTAAGAGAGTTTGTAGAGTAGCAGCCACAGGACAAGAGAATCAAATCGAATCTCTCGCGAGTGGTGTGTGGATTAAAAAGAAAGAGAAGCATATAAAATAACTTAGTACAGAAACCGGAAAAGACAGAGGCCGAAAAAAAATGCGTTAGAAATCAAAAAAAATTAATCAACACTCGAAAGCTGACACTGGGAAATCTTTCAACACAGGAAATAAGAGAGAATTGCCTTGAAAATAACTGTAGAAATTGGGATTTTTAACTGAATATTTCTGTGAACCTTACTTTATAACTGTGGATCAGTTTTTATGGCACATTAAACAAAAATTCAATAATTTAGGGTTATAAGGAAAGAAATTAGCTGACATACGAAACATTTTGCTAAACTATAATCCCAGTTTTTTTATTTGAATGCCGCTGTCTGTAGAAGAAGAATTTATATGAATTATAAAGTTCTTGGCAGCGCTTAAAGTCAAAATACATGAAAAAGTACAATAATTATTTTGTAGAAATTGTTAAAATCGGAATGACAAAGGCGCGCTTTATATATGAATAAGAAAGATATAGCTAACAGACATTGAATGAATTAAGAAAAAAGAGAAGTGAAATAAGAAAAAACAAAAGAATCGTGAATAGTGTTCGTTTGCTTTCCCGCCTCAATATGTATATACATATGTACGTATGTAGACACATCAAGACACATATACATATATAAATATAGATGTATTAAAATATAGATATAGATGATCTTATAATAAGCACAAAAGACAAGACAAGGTTCAAATATAATAAATAGTTATGCATGCATTATAGAAGATGTCATGTTAAGTTAAGGTACATTTGCAGTCGGTCAAATGTTTCGTACTGAATTGAATGAACAACACTGTTGACCAGTGTTTCAAAATGGTTGGTGGATAACAAACAACACTGAAATACGAGCAGCTTAGCAAGCACGCAAGCAAAAGCCGTGCAAAATCTGTAGAGATTGCAGAAACTCTCCCGAATGGTTCGAAGTTTAAATTCAATCACGACTAAGATAGACAGAAATGTATGTATATATATATATATATATATATATATGTATATATAGGTGTTAGATAGAGAGCATAAAATATAGCGACAATAGATTAGCAGTTAGTAGAGAGCCCAGTCTAAATTCAGGAATTGCCTTAAACACGCCTGTTTGTTTGTTTTGTTTTTTTTTTTAGCCAACCTAAATGAGTATCTATCAGATATGCACATGCATATAGTACATCCAGACTTATATGTTTACATATAGACAATGTTGTTTCGTGTTTAGAATGAGGCTAGTTTTATAGATGTAAAAGGACTTTTAGCTGCTGAATGTGTGGCTCTTATTTGAAATGTAGAGAGAATGTTAATATCGAGTTGTGAATAGTTGAAGTTCAAATATGATTCGCTTACGCCTTGGCAAGGGTGATTGGGAACGGCTGTGCTCTGTGCCGCCAGCAGCAGCCAGTGGCATTGCTAGCTTAGCATTAAAAGCTAAAGCTGAGGCTGAGGCAGAGGCAGAGGCTGAGGCGGAGGCGGAGGCGGGTGGTTGTGTTGTGGCTGCAGCTGCAGCTGCTGTAGCTGTGTCTTTAGCGTTAGCTGCTACTAAGTTGCTGTTGTTATTGTAGTTGCTGTTGCTTTTGCTGTTGTTGCTGCTGCTGTTGCTGCTGTTGTTGTTGCTGCTGCTGCTGTTGCTGCTGTTAATGTTGTTGTTGTTGTTAAGATTGTTGTTGTTGCTGCTGGTGCTGCTGCTGCTGACTGTGGCAATATTATGCTGCACTATATGGCTGCTGTTTGAGCCTAAATTGGTGCCGTAGCTAGTATTGGATGTGGAGGTGTTGGTCGTGTTGGTGGCGGTGGTGATGTTGTTGGTATTGGAAGTGGTTGTGGTTGTGGTGATAGTGGAGTTGGTGATGACTGAATCTGTGACTGAATCAACAACTGACTGCCCAACATTGTTAAGCGCACCTGCAGATTCCGAATTAACTGGCTGCTGCTGCTGCTGTTGCCGTGGGGCAGCTGCCAATTGGGTTTGCGACTGTGAATGCGCCTGCGACTGCTGGCCAAGCTGTGCACTGCCCGACTGTGAGGCACTGCTCGTTAAATGCTGCGTTTTGCCAACAATCAGTGTCACCTTATCGGTGATGGACTTGAGTGTGCCCACAGCCAATTCATGCGTGACATTCTCCAAATTCTTTTCGCTCTGTAAGTGAGTGGGAGAGGTTTATTTGTTATAGTTTAATAAGTATATGATGCTTATGCTTACGCCATTAGTGCGAACCGCGATTAGCTTGTCGCCAATGGAGAGGCGCCCGTCCACTTGGGCCGCACCGCCATCCATGAGCTTGGTCACATAGATGCCATTGTCGCCCGGTATATGCTGATTGCCAATGCCGCCGGCAATTGAGAAGCCCAGACCTTTGCCGCCCTTGACCAAATCAATTTCGATCACCTTTGGTCCCGCCGGTGCCGACGCCGAGGCCGAAGCGGAGATCGCCGTACCGCTGACGCTGTCTGGGACATCGGCTGTTGTCGGTGCGGCAGCTGTTGCACTTGCGACACGTTTCCGTTTCACATGCAGCTTAACAATGTTGCCGGCCTTCTTGAGAGCATCCACAGCGGAGGCATGCGGCACATCCACAACGGAGACATCGTTGACCGATACGATGATGTCGTTAATGCTCAGACGTCCATCGGCAGCTGCGGCACCGCCCGGTATCAGCTTTGTGATGTATATCGATGTGTCGGTGCCAATATGGGGATTGTCAGTGCCGCCGGCAATCGAGAAGCCCAAGCCGGAATTGCCACGCTCCAGCTGTATGTCCTCATAATACCAGCTATCGTCGCCATTCACCTGCGGATGGAGATTAACGAAGGTTGTTGGATGCATTAGCAACAGCCTGATATGTGGCAATCAATGGACAAGTTGTTAGGATTTGCATTTGGCAACGATGAAAGGACGCACACACACACATACACACACAAGCTGCGGGAGCCAATGATGAGCAACAATCAATTTATAATATATATATTATCACTATGGATTTTGCTTCGCATGCATAATTTATAATTATTGCTAGTACAATTAACGACTTGTGCTTGATAAGTAGATGATAGCGACAGTTTTATAGATGTGCGTGCACTTGCATTTCCGCACCGGATGTTGACAAAACACAAATGCGATTAAGACAGGACGTATACGAATACAGATAAAGCAGCTCTTATTGCTTTTGATTTTTAATTTCTTTTGCTTATATTCATTTTATTATTAAATGACAAACACTGACAAACACTGAGCTGCCTTCTTTGGGCGCCGCTTACCTTCGTCGAGGATGCCTTGTGTAGCTGAAAATTGTTGGACCGAGAGAAAACTTAAAATCGTGAGATAAATCATAGTTGGTTTTCAATTTTTTCTTTAAACTTTATCATTAGTGTCTAAGTTCTACAACGCTTCAACTTCAAGAAGCTTGAAAACTTTTTAATAATTGTTGCTGCTGCATTTTTTATCAATTTACAAATATGTTTAAGGAATATATTAAATTTTGGTGTATATATTTTAAGTAAGTTATTTTTAAGTGTTTTATTTTTTTTTTTTTTTAAATCTGAATTTACATTCATCTCTCGCTCGGATTTATAAATTTTGGATATAAGATAATACGACTTTGTTTTCAAGAATAATTCTAACGGGCGTAAGCCGAGCTTCAGAAGCCGAGTCTAAAGGCAGGGAGTTGGCCAGACGGACTCGGCTGCCGATACGGATCGAAAATATATATATTAAGTGGTCGGATGTGACAGAAGTATAATACCCTGTAAGTATATCTTAAAATGTAAAACTATGGAAATTAATAATGCTATAAATATGTGTATCAACGAACTGAAGACGGGACATTTTGATACTCTTGCATACAGCACAATTTTAGTTACTTTTATGATACATATAAGAAATAACATTCTTTAACTTTAAAATCGCTTGAAGAACACAACTTTAGTTACTTTTATGGTTTAAGTAAAACTCTTCTAAATTTGTGAATCACAAAAATGCAAAACAATTATAGATCTTATCATGAGATATTCCTTCGGAACAATAGTCAGGTAGCCAAAGAAAGCATATGGAAAACTTGAGCCCCATTGAAATACAGAATTGCAACCTGGACTTTAGTTTCAAGTGCAACTAAATAAAAAAGCGCAAATAGAATTGAAAGGGTTATCGGCCACATGTTGTTATCTGCAATATAATTGAAACTAAAAGAAATTACCCGGCATTGAGCGGCGCAAATTTAATGCTAGCAAATGAAAGCCTGTTCTTCAGACAGACCACTCCTCTTTAGATTTTAATTATTATTGTTAAACCAAATCGATTTGTCATTTATTTTGCTTTTTACTTTCATATTAATGGAATATTATAGGTTTGTTTTTTGTGTAAATTGACAACTGAAATAGGCAACTATACAATTGAGGATTTGAACCGCGACCTCTTACTTTTAAGTCTGCTTATACAAACGTTGAACAACCTTTTCCCCCACTCCCAGGTCGAGTCTTCCAAAATCTTTCGACCGAACAGAAAAACTTCTTTAAAATCCAGGAAATTTAGCTTGCCGTGTTTTATATAATGTATCTAAAAATATTTATATATATAGATATGTATAAATATGTATGAATATATAGATAAAAATGATTTTGGGAAAATAAAAAAGAAATGACTATCAATACGATATATGTTTATATGCACGTAAATTAACTGCCGCACCCAAAATCAAACTAAAGAAACGTCTGTTTGTGACAGGCGCAAGATGCGCATATAAAGCCCCATCGATGGAATGCCGAGTTACATAAATAAATTACAACTTTCGAATAAGTGAAAATTGCAACATTTAGACAAACATGACAATACACACACGCACACACACACACACACGCGTGAAAAACGAGTTCAATTGATTAGCAACTGGGTGTAAATGGATTCATTAAGCTGGCGGCAAGTATTTATGTATATCCCGCAGTAGCAACAAGAAGAAGAGGAGAAAAAACAAACAGAGAATTGCAGCTCGAATGCAAAGCTGCTCACGTGCGATGCCGCGGCATTCGAATTGCTTATTAACCTTTGACATTTGCCGGGTCAGCACGTCAACTGTTTGCCTGGCTACGTGACGTGAGTAATTCGCACAGCTCAGCTTCAAATTGGAGCAAATTGCCCTCCCCGCCCCCTGCGATGCTCTAATCAGGCATGTTAACAAGAGCGGTAGGTCAGGTCTCTGTCGGTGTTAGTGTGTGTGTGTGTGTGTTTGTGTGTGTGCTTTATGAGCTATAACGACACATCTCGTGTTACATCCAAATGAGACACATGCATTGCAAAGCTGTCTGCAACCCCCTATTCGAAAACGGAAGCTTTCATTTCATTTATTAGACAGTTTATCCGCCCGACAAATATTTGACATGCATTGTTGCTGCGTTTTTCTTTCTGTTTTGTTGTCAAAGTTAACCCGTTGTTTTTGGCCCAATTACATTTTCTCACGCTCTCGTTAACTTATTTATCTGCCAGTCAAACTTTAGCATGCAGTTTAATATTTTTAATGGGCTTGCCGTTGTTTTATGTTCCTGATCCGATCATCTGATCGTTCTATATTCATTGGCAGCTTTTCTATGTTCCTATTAAGGTATATCTGAAGCTTACAATTACATTTTTTCATGCTTCTTGTAAGCTGATCTGCCAGACACTTTAGCAGGCACAACATGACATAATGTGTTTTCTTTTCATGCTTGCAAAAATTATGGTCTATTTGCTTTTTTTCTAGGAGTTAAACTCAATGTTAAGTATTTGACATGCGGCGCTCAGAACTGATCAATGGCAAAAAGAGTTCCTATTACCTGACCCAAAACAATCGCAACTGATTAGATTCAGAAGGGGCTAATGAATTTGATTAACTTAATTAAGTTGACATTCTAAAGGCAAAAGCTAGCGACCAATATTGAACCGATGAGTCTTATGTAAGCAATTACATCAGAGGTCCGCAATTGGAACATTTTAAAGGCGTTTCATCGAAGGTCGCTTTGGTTAGTTAATAACAATGCCCAAACAACAACTACAACAACCGCAAAGGTATTTCCAACTGTTGTGGTTTAGTTTTCTCGTGTTTTAGTGTTGGGCAACAGCACTGTCTACATAAATAGGAACAGAAGTATATATGTATATTATGGGCAACATACTATTCATATCAGCTGCCAAACTTATCTTATCAGCGAGAATCATATGCTTTGCGGCTATGCTTTGGTTTGGGTTTGGGGTTGGGTTTACCACACACAGGCACACAGACGCACACACAGGCAATGCGCGCACCAGTTCCAGTTCCAGAATGTGGCAATTACCGTTTCTTTATTTAGCAAAAGATACAAGGCAGCCACTTGCTAAAGTAGCATGAGTAAACATACACACATCAACAAAACAATAGTTACACTTGAGACGAGCAGTAAAATTTGAAGTGCTTTGTAGGAAATATGTTTTGTAAGTTTATATACAATATTTAATTAATTGATGCCCAGTGTTGGAGAACCTTACAATGGAATATTCTAAATAAGTAAAAATTGAATGCTGCTTTGAACAGCTATGAAAAAGTCATGACTGTAGCAATCTACTAAAACACATTGGCAATCTCTGATTCTGAAAACATTCGATTCAAGTAAGGTAGCTTTGAGCTAGTATATAAAGCCTAGAATAGAATAACAAAACTCATATTTGTTTTTTTTTTATGAATTATGGAATAACATTAATTATTTTTCATTTTGACTTTTCAATATTAAGCATATATTGCCTAATCTCGAATGCACATTACATATATAATTAATTTTAAATATATGCAAATATATATATGCATATTTGAAATTGCATTTTGCCGCTTATATTATTGTGATCACCGGTGTACACGTATGCAGCCATGTACATACAGACATACATACTCATACATATGTTATGTATATATACATAGGCACCAAATATGGCTCGGCAAATTGCCACCAAATGTGAATGAGTACGAAATGTTTGGGTGTGGATAATACGTACTATTCTCTCTTTCACCCTCATCACCGCCCTGCGCTCTCTCGCTCGCACTCTTTGTCTGATTGGAACCTGTGACGATTTGACGCTGAGCCAACTGCATGCGCTTACATACACACATACATATATGTAGGCAATGTCAACAATGCCGATTGTGTATGAATGTATATATATATATATATACGTACAGACGAGTGTCTAAATAAATCGACACCTGCACAATGCACACCCACCCGAACCTGAGTCAAATGGGAGGCATATGCCCCCAATGTGGTTCAATATCAACATTGTTGTCCTCCAGTCTGGCAACCACAAAAGGCCGCAATAAATCCAAATTGTATACAAATTTGAAGACGTGCCTTGATTCAAGAATTAGCAGTCAATAAGTTTTCAGTTTGTATTTTGTTTATGGATTTGGACATTCTGATATACAATTATATACATATATGTGCAACATATGTTAAAACTTTTTCATATCGCTACATAATATCCCATTTCGATATGGATACAATATGCATATTCTATTCGCCACCGAAAATATAAATATATATATATATGTATATATATTTATATTTTTTCTTAGTAGAAACATTCGTTATATCGAACGCACACTGTTGTTAAATACGAATGTTTATTCAAGCAAACACCGTTAGAAGAGCCAATGGAGCTTTTGAATTTGTTGTTTGCATTTGGGTGGTGCTCAAGGCAGCGGTTAAATGTGAAGACGAGTGACTTCTATTTCGAGCATATTATGCGATCTAGCGAGAGTTCGAGTGAGCGGGAGAGTGAGAGTAAGAGGGACAGAGTAAGTAAGAGAGACTAGATGAGTGAAGGAACGTCAGCATCAGAAAAGAGCCCTGTTTACATACACGCACATGCATATGTGTATACAGATACATGCACATTTAAGTAGGTGACATTATGCGTGGCGGCATTCAAGAGAGACAGAAAGGGAGAGAGACAGAGATGCAGCTGTCAATTTTGCAAATTCTACAATGCACGCCCATTTACTGCCTTGCTTACTTAGGCACATACACATATTTAATCGCATACATATATGTATAGGTATGTGTGTGTGTGACTGGGAGAAATTCCGTTGCGCATGCGTAAAGACAATTGTTGAAGTTTATACACTGAAATTTGACATACAATTGAGGACAAACACGCATTGAGACTAGAGAATTTTCTTGCTGCTGCCGTTGTTATGCTTTTTATGATGTCTAAATGTCTGGCGAAATTTAAAAATAAACCATGGAATCATCGTTGGGCATTTATAGAAAAACAGACGAAATCTTTGTTAGCTTCCGGCGCAAAACGAATATTGCTTAAATCGGTGGAGGAAAGTACTCTCCAACGAGATCGATATAATGCTTGATTAATCGTTTTCAATTTATTCTATTTCGATACATTTGTAATCGCATGCAAATACTTAGTTTTTGTAAGTTTAATAGGTGAGCACTTTTTCTTTACCGAATCCAAGTTAAATAGTGATGAAACTTTCTTAATGAAGCCGCCGCCGCCGCTGCTGCTGCCATCCTGACGCTTCTTTTTGCGTGTGGTCATATTATTATCACAACGCGTTCGCTCGCTCGCTCGCTCTCTCTCTCACAAAGCGATGAACGTTGCACGTAACGTAACACAATCACAAATGCCGGTTGAGTGACGTCGCAGTCGCGTAAACGTTTACGTTAATTGTTGTTACGTTGCAACGTTTCGTTCGTTCACTACGTGCTAAGCAAACAAAATGTTATAAATTTCCCTTTAGCTTTGCGTTTAATATGGAGTATAAACATACACACGTACACACACCCACACATACATTCATATATGTATGTTACTTGCACTCTCGCCGCGTGACTCACAATGCGCGCTGACACTAACAAGTGTCATCCACACAAAACGCAAAAAATAATTTTAAAAAAATAAATAATAACAACTAATAAATATGTAAGCACAACACTGAGGAACGGCGCGTTGCCAACGTGAGCGAGTTCGAACTACAACTATCGCTAAAAACTTGCTGGGCGCTGTTTCTGTTGCTGAGCGTGAGAGAATCTTCTAATCGCACACAAATATATATTCACGTATAAGTTATGCTTTCCAAATCACATACATACATATTTATTTATTGTTTGCCAGAGCAAATGGCAAACGAAAAAAAAAAAAAAACAACAACCGCGACGCTCTCACTCTCTCAGTGTCAACCGCCGACTATTTTGGTATTTTTTTGCGCTATGCCGTGCATGTGTATAACCTACATACATAAGTAAGTACGTATGTGCATGCATGTGTGTGTGTGAGCGTATATGTATGCGATTCTGACGAATGTAAAAAAAAGTAGCGCAAGCTAAAGGCACAATTTTAAAACATTATTTTCTTCTAACTTCATTCATTATAACTAAGTATTACTGATTACACTTTGTTTTGATTTGTTGTACGTATGTATGTATGTATGTAAGGGCATTAATATTTCATGCACAGCGTATCGCTTTTGTTTCTGGTATTTGTCAGGTCACTTTCAAGCACATTTCTATATGAAACACGCACATTTCCATTCGCCTTTCGCATTGATTTTGGAAATAGGCTTTGTGGCGTAGATTTTCACAGACCGTTTTTATATTTTTAATGCGTTTACGCCGCAATTATGCGATGCCTGCTTCTTTTCCCGTGTTGTGTTGTTGGCATTTTTCTAGCGAGCCAGCGACTGACTAGAGCTGCACGAGCGTTCGATTGTTGCCGAGCCCACACAACCGGCCACCTCTAGCATGCTAACAAACTATCGTCGCGATGTTTTGGTATGCGTAACCGGTTATATTAGCGCTGATAGTTCAACGGTCTTAGCTGGCAACACCGTACTGTTGAAGTTTACAGCGCCTCAAACTTCTTTACACTATACAATCGGCGCTGCCGTCACCAATGCACGATTACAACGATTTATGATTACGTACGATTGCACATTTACACGCACGACTATTAAGCAACGCCGTGTTTACTTTTTACATTTTCATAAAGGGAGTGACGCTTGCGCTTGGTTTGCTAGAGGCGTGACTAGAGATCGATAGCTTAAAGCCTGCCTATCGATACCATCGATCGCGGCGACCAATGTTGGTTAATACTTCGCAAGCGTAGATAAGAGTTGATTGCAGCTTGGCGCCAAACTCTTAAAACTCAAATGAATATTGTGCAAAACAGACTAATGGGAAATTAAATCCCAACATGAACTACATATATGGGTAAACAATTGAACTACATGTATTTTACATATCAAGTTAAGTGCATTAAATAAATGTAAGTGACAAAAACAATATCATTAGCAAATTTTGATCATTAGATAATTGAGAAAACTCATATATTTTAAAGGGTATACTTTAAGTTTATCATCTTTTTCTCCATAATTAAGGTAAAATGGTAAAGAGTCATACATAGATAACCCTCTAACGTATGTAAATACTAAATGAAAAGGCCAGCAGTAGTAGTGACAATAATTATACAAACCATAAAAAGTGGCAAATCAAACAATTGGAATAAAAACTATGCATTAGAAAAATTGATTCAATGTCGTTTTTAATGTCTTATTAAATACATAAGTACATATCTTATAATAATACAATATAATAACATAGACATGCCCAAATTATAGATGATATCAATATTAAATGTGAACAAAGGAAAAAACAAAAACAATAAATAAAAGTAAAAAATATGTAATGGTATATATCCATAGCATACATACATATATTATACATTTATTTAGGATGATATTTAGTTAACTTAATGATTCATTTGAATAACGATTAACGATGGGTTTGGAGAACAGTGGCAAAAATGGTAAACATGATGAACATTAACTGGTAAGAAAACACTGGTTAGGGTTCAGATAAAGTGGACAGTGCCTCAAAATAGCAAATACTGTGTAAGCTGTGTCACAACAACAGTTTGAGCGGAAGCGGAAACAAGCAGCATTGGCGGCCATTCCATTTCAAATGAAGCGCCAAGTTAAGCTAAATTAACTATGGCCAAAAAAATTTGGTGCGATTACGGCCTTCCGGTCTTTAAGGCACGTCTGGCTTTTTATTATGATTATTATTATTGTTGTTATTATTTTTGGTTGTTGTTCATTTTGTTTTTTGTATTTTTTTTTTTTTGGTTTTTCAGGTCGACTCAAAGGCAAAGGAATGTTGGGTAGTTTGGGCCATTGGCTGTTGGCAGTTGTTGTGGCTTTGGCTGCGGCTAATCATGCGTGCCTTTGAATACGCCTCATTTTTCCAAATTATCCCCCGTTTCGAGTATTAGTGAGACATGATTTAGCTTTAGCTTTGGCAAAGAGCAAACATAATTCATTTAATTGCAGCCACTTACTATCTGAGTCCCGCTTCTGGCTGTCGTGGACTGTGATTGCGTTAGATGCTGCTGCTGCTGCTGTTGCTGCTGCTGCTGTTGATGTTGCTGCAACTGTTGAACCACCTGTTGCTGCTGCTGCTGCTGGGGCGAGCGCAAGTTGCGCACCTGTTGAATTGCGGCATCATCGGCTGTGGCATCTTTGGCAATCTCATAGTCAGACTCAATGCGCATGCGTTGGTTCTGCGAAAGAAACGTATATAATGAAAATAGTGCATTAAAATTTGACAACTAGACACACTTTTAGCCGAAATGCCAAAATGACATTTGCTTTTATATATCACAACAAGCAAACGACGAATGCTGTGCCAAGTGTAGTTTAACAATTCATATAGATCTTTTCGGTTATTGGAAGACTGTCTTTAACTGTGATTTCAATCAAACTTTACAGTATAATTTTATTCATCTACCTGCCATATTGGGATTATTATTGGGATACTAGGATTTCTAAGTTTTTATGCTGAAACATTCTGCATCATCATTTTTTATTTAGTTTGTCCTTTTACTAACTTGAATTGATCTTAAGGCAATAAGCTTTGAAATGATCGATACACAAAACAATAACATTCACTTGATTTGATTCAAATGATTTAACAGCCAGCCGTTGCCAGCCTGTTTATCCTCTGCTAACCAATTCGCGTTTAATTCCAACAAGACTTATGTAAAAATAACATGCTGTTAGATTCCTTACATTGGAACAACAGCAGACATAACGACCGGAAATGCTGCTGCCACCATCGCCGTCGCCATCGCCATCGGCTTCCTGCAGTTCCCTAGCTTTCTTCTCCTGCAGGCGAGATTTATGCTCTTGCTGCTGCTGTTGTTGCTGCTGTTGCTGATGTTGCTGCTGTTGCTGTGATGGCGGCGGCGGCGCAGTCAACTGTCGTCGACGTCGACGCATTCGGACCGGCGACCGCGAGCCGACATAATTGGAGAAACGACGTCGCGAATGCCGCACTATCGATACCCAATCGATCATGTTGTGAAAAGTATTTTAATTTGTTTGGGCTTTAAAAATTTCCCACAGCGTTGCATTTACAATGAAACCAACACATGCACAGGCACACACACACACAGCGGGAACAAAGTTAGTTGTGTATTTTTAGCGTGTTGGTTTTTTGTTTCTTATTTTTCTTTGCCTAAGTACACATTGTAAAACACAGTTATTGAAAAGGAAGCAACAAGTTGTGTGTGGGCGTGTGTGTGTATGTGTGTGTGTACACGCTCCAACCCCCCACCCCAAGCCAAACTTCCTTTTTCGCCTACCCTCAGCCGGAAGCTGCTGTTTGAATGTGTGCGTGTGTGTGTGTGTGAGAGCATAAAAGAAACTCGAGTAAATGTGTACATACTACATACAGTTTATTTATACATATGTATGTCTTTACAGTGAATCCACTTGTCTATATGTATTTGTGCCCTTAACGCCGCTTTTAGCTCATTTTCTTGCTTACATTTTTGATGTTACGTACGCTGAATATTTTTACCTATTTGCCTACACACACGCACGCACACACACACACACACACACACACACACACACGCGAATAAATATGTTTGTATGTTTTTGCAGTAGACTAAAAGTTCACATGTCGAGCAGACCAGAAAACATTAAATGAAAATCTGGCAACTAAATACAGTCATATGTATGTATGTATTAGCTACACCCATCGTCATTTGTTTAAGTACAGTTATATTAATTAGCCAACAATTTTGAAGTTTTTCTGAAAGAATTGAAGGTACTTAACAAAACTCCATTTTTACATATTTGAAGAATTATTGTTTGTAATTTGAAGAGAATTAATGTCATGCCTACTGTACATATTCGAACGACATGGAGTGTGTGAGTATGTGTCTTTTTTTCTGGGGTGGACCTTATTTCCTGTACATAAAATGCGCACCCACACATGTATGTACATATATATATTTGTATCATGATATCGCACTTTTTATGTATCTATGCAAAATGCATGTTGGGTACACCGAGAATTCGTCTACAGTTTGTAATCCTTATAAAAAGAATTAAACAACTTTTTATGCATTCGCTATAAAGTTAAGCTGTATTTTGCGTGACTGATCTGAGCCCCATAAATCCCCAACGCACAATGTACATAAATGTATGTTATCATAAAAAACCAGTAAATTTGAGAAATCACAAAAGAAAAAGCCGCGTTTCTTAGCGCTTCAATCGAATGTGCGCGAAAAACTGGCAAGAAACAACAAAAGGCGGCAGCGACGACGGGCGGCTGTGAAGCAAGCTGCCAAAACAAAAAACAAAATAATAATACATTTATATATATATGCACATACATGAATACATATATAGATATATATATATATATGCACATACATGAATACATATATAGATATATATATATATTTTTTTTGTTGCTTTAATAAGTTGCCCAATGCCAACGAAGAAAAGCTGAATGAAAAGCCCAAAGCCGAGTGAGTTAATATGCTACATACCTACATACATACATAAACATGTATGTATGTATGTATGTCAATGTGTATGTACAGTTGTCTGTCTACAAGTAAAGACATCGAAATATTTTGTAAAAACATTGCCAAAGCGTATACGTAATATACAGTAAATACAATACATACATACATAAACAACTATGCATATACACAACTATGTATATGTATATAAGCACTGCTGTATATATCTTACAGGTAAAACAGTTTTGCGTTGAGATCAGCGCAGAATTTAAACCCTTTGGAAACTGTGGCAACACTCAACATTTGCCAGCATCTACGCTGAGGATGACGCTTGCAAGTTTTTGCAGCGGAAACTGAGAAGCGTTAGAAAGAGATAGCAACATGTTGTAATTAGCAGCGCCAGCAGAAATTGTATTTGTGTTGTGTGTATGTATAACATTGATGTTTAACAGCTGTTCGCCATATGCGTATACTAAGTACGTGTAGGAGCATGTGTGTGTGTGTGTTTGGCTGGATAATTTAAAATCAGCGTTGTGCCAATTCTGTAACTGAATTTTTAGTGTTCAATAATTGTGTATGTGAAATATCTGAACTGCATATGCACATATTTGACCTGGTATTTCTTAGGATCTTTTTAATTTGCTAGCAAATTATGGTAAAATTTTTCAAGAGAAATCCTATTGATAGGATAATTAGTGAAGATTTGCATAATTTGTGCCACACACAATCAATTTGAAGAGCCACGAGCAAAAAGTGCTTAAAAGTCGAATCCAAACAATTTTGAAATGCCGGGCAATTTGCACACGATGGCTAACGACAGCGCGCACTAAGACGATGGGAATGGAGACAGAGACAGAGACGGAGACGGAGGCGGAGACGGAGACAGTTGACGGATACGCGAAAGTTGTGCGACTCGACACGTCGACGGCGCTGCTGTTACTGCCACGCGCGACGCACGAAGCGCTAACGCCAGCGCCAACAGCAGCAGCGCCAACAGCAATAACAGCAACAACAACCTTAATAGTCAAAGGCATCGTTAGTGGGCTTTAAAAGGGGCGGGCAGGGAGAAAAGGTCTGTATTGGGCGTTTGGGCACTGAGCCGCCTTGCGCTAGTTAAATCGTTAGGCACGGCTATTGAACAATTGATGATATTGCATTTTGTGCACAAGTATATCCTTGAAAATGCATCTCATACCCCAACACCGCCTCTCCATACACACACCCACATCCTTATCGGTTATCAGTGTGCAATCTGGTCAAAAGAAAATCACCAAAAGCTGTCGCTACATTTGCATGCACAGTAACAAGTAAGCATATGTATGTACACACACACACACTCACACACATTCACACACATAGGCTTACGGATACGTATGACAGACATACGTTGACGTTTTACGTTTTACGTTAACGTACTACGCATGTCAACAGCTATACGTACTTTAGCCTGGATATCGCCTCTACAATAACAAAATACCGGCGTCGGCGCAGGACAAAACGACGAACAGACGAACGGTTGCGACTCGACCCCGAGGCAGGAGCACAAGCACGAGCGGGCGGCCGATTAAAAAGCGTGACGCCCCCCCCCCCCCACTCCCTCCGCCCTCGTCGAGCTTGTACAAGAACATGTTCCCGTTATTCTGCCCCTGACTGGGTCAACACAAATCATGTTGCAAATACAAAACAGACGACGCTAACAGTTAAGTCCTTATCAAATTTAAAAGCGTTTCTGTGTAAGTGTATGTGTGTGTGGGTGTGTGTGTATGTAAGCCCAACGGTTGCTTGGCTACACACAGACCCACACAAACAGCGTGAATAGAGGAATAGAGCGAGAACGAGAGAGAGAGGGAGGAGGGAGGAAGACAGCGGGAGGTAGCGATAAAAGAAGGCGAGAAAAGCAATCAAGGCTTGTATTACAGTAAAAACCTGTGAAATTGACCCGCCTCAAACGTTTTGACACTTTTCTAGTTGAGCACTTCCTGAGCAAAAACTTTGCTTTGCTTTGCCTTGCTTCGCATGCAAACAGCATACTGATTTCCACTTTACGCTCTTGCGCGCACGCAAACAACTCGCAAAAACATATAATTGGGTGTACATAAAAACCGTTCTTTTAATGTCGATTAACTGTTCATATTTATATGCATATTTATTACCATCAACACCCGCCCAGATCAGTCTCACAATCAATCAATCGGTCAATCAATTTGACGACTACACGTGCAGAGCTTAAGCAAATCCCGTTGATTACTTTGCTAATCTCTTTAATCGATTTACACGCATCAGATACATATATTATTAACACCCAAAATTCTAGTTTGATTCCCATGTTAGTTATAATTATGAATGATAACTGCACGATTTCATAGCCTTTTTACAGCTTGATTTTTTAAATAAGTCATGTTTGAATAGATATAGTTAGATAGATCGATAGCAATACCATAATATATATAGCTCAATAGGAAAATGCAGCACATATATATTTGGCATAGTTAATTAATTATTGCAAAGATATCAGACTTTCTGATCAGGCTAATTAGCTTTAAAATAAATAGAGTATATATAGGCAGAAGGGATATAGACACATATATAGTTGTTATCGATAAATAAGTAAGCCGGTTCAAACTCGGAATTTCATTTGATTTTTTAATAAGAACCGAAACCCGAACTAAACACAATTCTTTTCAAAGATGGTTAAAACTTTTGACGGAGAATTAGCCCCAAAAATAACTTAAGCCCCATTCATTGGGTTCATCTAACAACATTTCGTAGATGCCAATTTTGGGCAGAGATCAAATTTAGCCCGTGACTTCTATGTGAAAATATATATGACAAACAATATTTTCAGTAGAAAGGGGGCAAATGTAAATAAATATGTAAATGATATATATTTATACGAAATAGATATATATGAAATATGATAAGCTAAGATTGGAACTAAAGCCTGGAGATATGGTTCATGGAAAACCAGGATTACGAACCAAACGGCAAACCGGTTCGAACCGAAACGAAAAAATATTCTGAATTGGCACGATAAATAAAATTGAAAATCAATTGAACCCAAAAAGAAAACCTTCTCCGATTAAATTTACAACCGATTACATAAAGACATAATGATCCGAGCTTTTGCTAGTACCGATATATATGTATATATACCTATCAAATATATATACCTAGGACAGCTTGTGATCGTAGTCCAAAACTAGACTATCTTGTCTTAATCTTGTCAAGTAAAAAAAGATATACAAATCGAAAATAATTATATAGATTTTCATAAAATATGTCTTGCGAGTTATACATTGCCTGGTAGCCAGAGACCCTTAGATAGATAATTATTTATATGGTTATATTGATAATTGTAGTATGGTTATGATACGGAAATGGATGAATTAATGTGCTTACCAAAATCTCTTCCAATTCATTTTTAAATGTTCTGCTCAAGGCCTCGGCGTGCGCGGCCGCGTTCGCGTTTTGATTAAGATTTGAACTTGGATTGGGATTTGTGGCATCGTTGTTAATTTCATAGACGCCATTGCGATTAAGATTGGTAGTTTTTATAAACTGCACAGTAGGTTAAGATTAAAGACATACGACAGAGAGAGAAAATAAGAGAGTGAGAGAGAGAGAGAGAGAGATAGAGAGAGCAACATGAGATAGAGTTCCAGATGTTACAGTTGACGTAGATCGACACTATATACACTTATATACCATAATTATGTAGACTTGCACGATTGTTAATGATTTAATGATTTGATAATGCGTCCAAAATGAAATCGAAAACTTTACGATTGGATCATCTCGGGTTAGTTTTAACTAAACATGAGCCAACATTAATAAGTACGTTTATTCGAAAAACTAACAAATAACTAAATACAATTTTGAGCTGGAAAATCAAATCATGAACTACTCTAATATCTTTTGATATTATTCTATATCATTTCGATATATTTATGATATAACTTTTCAGCTCCATACTCTACGAGATATTCATTTGAACAGCTACGAGGTTGTCCGCTACAAAGTATATTCATCTATTCATCTAATCACGGAACATGTATTACATAGACATATATATATACAGATATATTTATATATAAGCAGTCTACTCACATCGGCTATCTTTGTGGCCTGTCCATCCTTCTCCCACTTGGTTGCAATCTGCAATGTTTCGGCGGTCTTTTGCTGAATGCTCTTCGAGTCATCCAATAACGTTAATTCATAGAATTCTTGTATATCTGAAATATGAAATAAAATATATTAATTAGGGCACATTATATACTTTATAATACGTGGTAATAGCCATAAAAGAAAACACTTTCGGCTTGGAGTTGACATCTTGAGAAGTCGTAGATATTTTCTTTTCAATTCTTTACTACCTTCTCTTATATTTCATAAGGTCGTATAATCTTCAATCTATTATTTTCTAAATATCTATGCAATTCATATCATAAAGTCTTAAAACTATCTCTTGATTGTCGTACAAATTTTCACAGAGAAGTCGGTCTTAGTTTCTAACCAAAATAATTATCATTAGAACACTTTATAATTCGCAATCGGTACAAGCCAATGCACTTAGGTGTCTTCTTCTGAAATAAGGAAACGTTTTGACTTCAATTTCTGTACAGCTTAACGATATTGAAGAAAACTCACCTCAGTTTTATGGCTGATGACATGATTTGACACGAATGCTGACCCAACATTACCTACATATCCCTGCTTATGAATGGGTAACCTAAATGCAGACGCGGTTCAAAAAACAGGGGCACAAGGGCACTTTAGAACATTCATTTTTATACCTTGTACCCATTAAAAATGGCTTAAAAAATGGGGCAGAATCTTTTTGTGAAACTGTATGTAACGGCCAGAGAAACGCAACTCCTAAGTATATATGTTCTTAATCAGGATGATCAGGATGAGCGATGAAGCCATGCCTGTCTGTCGCTATATATTCCCACAATTAAAACAATATTTTTAAGATATTAAAACACAAATCGGAATTGAAAGAACTAGAGATACCTTATGTATTTGCTATCCAATGTCATAGGCTACATTTTTTATTTGTAAGTTTCTGATCTCTCCATATAAAAAAGAAAAATTTCTCAGCCTAGAGCCTTGTGCTTTAGTATGTACACACATTTGGGTATTATAAGAAAGCCCTGAAAACTTTATAACGATCGAACCAATAAAACCCGAATTATGCAAGAATGCAAGTCCCATAGAAGACGCAGTCTGCGTGTGTGTGTGTGTGTGTTGCGTTTATGTGCATGGGGCTGTATAGGGTAACACCTAGTCACGCACTACCGTCCAGAGCACACTTGTTATACACACAAACTTGTGCTCAATGCGAGTTTCGGATAACGCCTTGACTGGAAATAAGACTGTCAGTTTGTTGGCAAGTGAAAAGTTTTTAGGTCAAGCGTTAGTTGGGGGTGTGTGTGATGTGTGTGTGTGTGTGTGTTCGCATTTGGGTCTGGCCCATGCTCATAAATAAGGCGAAAGTCAAGTGGCCTAAATGTAAAGCTGAATGCGTCAATTCAATTTCCTGCACACGTCAATATCTCTACCCTGCCCTCGAGCGAGACAATCTGGATAGCAAGGAAAATGCCCGCATACATATATACACGAATGTATATATATTTATATATATATATATATATATGTATATGTGGATGCATGCTACATGGTCCAACACATATATATATATATATGGAATTAGCAACAGCTGCCCTAACGAGACGTTTGTTTATGCAACTTGGAGTAATGTATATCAAGTTATGGATTTGTACGATTTCCGTCCTCGTCGCATTTTGCTGCTGCTTGACTCAGCACAAAAACCGGAGAGCTGTGGATATATGATGAAACCGAATACCAGGCCGACAGACATGATGTTATCGACCTAAGCATATTTTTCAACACGTTCAAGATCTTCTAGAACCCGAGCACATTCAAGTCATCTCAGCTGAACCGTCAAGTTAAGGTTATATATATTAGAGGACTTTTGAGCTTTCAGAAAGTCAATAGCATTTCTCGAAACATAATGTGACTAGGTATACATGGAATACTAGGTAACCAAATATATAAATATATATGTTGCCTTTATTTTAGCAAATAAAATATAAAAAAAAGATATTGTTTTCCGAATTTCAAAAAGTTCTCTTTGTTTTTAAACAAGTTTTCCTACTTTTGTGTCATTATTTTTGTACTTTTTAGAAAAATTACATGTTGTTTTTCTAAAAAATAGAACTCATCGCCTCTGGCCCGATATTAAAGGCAAATTTTGGACCAATTTCGAGTTATTTTTCTTTCTGAATGTCCTTCAGTTGAATTACGAAAATTATGAAAAACCGGGAGAAACTCTTACGTTTTCGCTTGACACCATGTTTAAGCACTAAAAAAGAGCTGAAAGAAGATATATACACATCTTATTCTCGAGAACACATGATTAGATATATAATATACTTAATTCTTAAGTCTTTCCGAATTGTAACTGATTTCTGACTTCTAAAAACCCAAGAACAACTGCAAGCCGTATTATAAATCGATCAAGAACTTTTAAATATAGCCTAGCCAAACTATATGTTACGAATACTCACCGAGTAGCGCTTGAAATAGGCGAGACTTAAAAATGCGGATGACCCGTTCGATTGCAATACGCAGAGCACGATCCTGTGGCTCCGACAGACGTGCGTGATAATCCTCGAGCAGTTCAAGGGCTCGATGAGCTTCTGCAAAGAAAATATACATATATACGTATGATATTGAGTTTCAGGCAAAGAAATAAGATAAATAAAAATGAACTAGTTAAAGAAAATACTTAAAGGCGAATGGATCTTTTATGCTCGATCTAAATATATGTTTACCTAGGCTGTTAGTCGAACCGATTTTAGGCCGAAATTCGAATTTAGTTTTAATATGAAAAAACTGAGTTCAAGGCTGTTTTAAGCAGGGTTCACGAGCCAGCGCGCTGGTTCAAGCCGTGCAACGAACCAGCGAGAATATTTAGGATTTGCCGCCCTGCTATATAGCTAAATAGACGGTTATATATAAGAGTAGGAGCACCCGACTCTTTAATGTAGTTCAACTTTGCCATGAAATTCAGTAGACAGAACATTTCCGCCTGCAAGGCTGGAAAATGGGTGGATTACAGTTACATAAGTCTTTTCGAATTTCAAGTATTTACTTGTTTCAAATCTTTTCAGCAATTCACCTGCTCGCTCGGGCATAAAATATATTACATATCTTCCATAACTTAAAAGAGTTTGAATATATTTTGTGGCTCTGTTTTAAGGACCCGTCCGGGGGCCAACTTTCTTGCTACAACTGATTAGCCAATCATTACATTTACCTAGACCAAACACCTGCATAACATATGTCTCACTTTGTGTATAAAGGGATTGTTCGCCCGTTGTCAAATCCTCTCCAGCTGCAGGCGCCTCTGCCGGCAGTGAGATCTCCTGCTGCTGCTGTTGTTGTTGTTGTTGCTGCTGCAGCTCGAATATCTCAATGGAGCTGCAAAAGCGGCTCAGCTCAATGCGTAGACTCTCCGAGCTGCTGCTGGCGGTGGATGCCAGCGCTTGGCTGGAGAGGAGGGGCAGCGCCTGTGCGCCTCTGGGTCGGCGCAGGCTGCACGATTGCACCTCGAACTCCTCGCGCGAAAGATCATCGCTCTCCGACTTGTCAAAATAGCCGGACTCAACGTCCGGCGTGCGCTGCTCCGCCGTGGATGCCAGCATGTGCCCATATTCGAGCAGATCCTGTGCCGAGTAAAAGCATTCGACAGATTCGCGCACGCTCTCGCGGCACTTGGCCACAAGCGGCACGCGCTGGTTGCCCGGCTCCCCGACAACTTCGTTGGCAACCTGCGGCTGCGGCTCTGGAGCTGTGCTGGCCACATTTGCATCCAGTTCAACATCGATTTGCTGCTGCTGTTGCATTTGTATGGCTTCTGTTTGCATGAGCACCACCAGCAGTTGCTCTGCCGTGGACTGCGCTTGTTCTGCATCGATTTGCCTAATTGGATCGACCGTATCTAAGTTGTCAACATCCTCCACCGATGAGTCCTCGACCTCGTCGTCGTCGTGAAAGGTTTTATCATCGCTGCTGAGCAGCTCCTCATTGGGATCGCTGCTCTTCTCCTGGTCCGAATCCGTGTCCGAGTCCATTTACACTAGACTACACACTAGACTACAACCGGCAGCAACTGGCTCTGTGCGGAGACCGCGTCGTACTGCTTTATAATAACCCATCCGCATTGGGGACTAGGTACTGTGTGGCCTCTAGTTCAATAAATCAATAAAGATTGACTTAAAAAACAGAACAGAGGCAAAATTAGCTGCCACCCCAAGCGTGCCCAACCCCCTTGGCCCTTCCCCTTCTTCACGCCCAACATTTACAGGCCCCAACTATTTATGCTTTACCTTTCTGGCTTTGCATAAGTTTTGATTACAGTTTCGGGCTCGGAGTCTTTGGGGTCAGTGCACAGTCTAACCTGGATGACATTGCCATAAAGTTGGCCAATGCCCGGCCGCGAGCATATTGCCAACAAATTGATATGCATATATACACACACACACACAGAGACATACATGCATGCATACGTATGTGTGTGTGTGTGTGTGCATATATATCTTTGGCTTCTTCGGAAACACGTCACATACTTATGTTGACCTTCATTTATTGCTCATTTCAAAAGTTTGGCAGCATTTGCTTGTTTCTAATTTTCTTCTTCTTCAATTTGTCTTTTCTTTTCTTTTTTTTATGTCTATTTATTGTTTTGGTGCAATAGACAAGCGTATAATGCATGTGAAAATGTCAAATAATTTTAGATCAAGACAGCAAAAACAAAACTCAAAGATGTTGCTTGGTTCGGTTCACGGTTCGGAACCTGCAAACCTGCTTTTTCGACAGGTTTTGGTTCGACTGTCCTTTAGCTAACTAAACCGATTTGAGGTCTGGCTCGTGTTATATATACAAATTTAGTTGCCTGGTTCGATACGGTTCGGCTTAAAGCCGGTTTCCGCTTTCTTTTTCGGCTCAAAACCGGTTCGCTCCTTCTTCTATAACAATACTGGATGCAACATATGCGATCAAAAAAGGTTTTCTACAAAAGTTTTAGCTTTTTCCTCTGTAAATAGCAATATTTAGCTAGAAAAGCTGGCTAATTGGGATTTGCTGACATATTCTTATAAGATATTTGGAATATTAAGTTCGATCCTAGATTTGATGTGCCTTAATTGAAACACAATCGACCCCCTTCCTATTCAATATACTATTCCGATTCTTCTCAAGGAATCTTCACCATGAAAATTTTGAAAAAAGGCTATTTACAATCTGGTTAGTTGCTTAAACGAATGTGTTAGAAATTTATTCCCATATTGAACATGATCCATAGATAAAGGACAAAAAGGATAAACCATGTGTATATAGTGTTATGTTGTTTGCCAAAGCTATAGAAGTTTGAAAGGTGAAAGAACTGCGCATAATTTTGAAAATATTCTCAATTTTAAGAAGTCAAGCAGTCTTAGTTCAATACTAACTATTAATAAATAAGTCCTATACCAGTGCGAACTATTAAGATCTAAGATCTTTACTTATACCAACTATTAAGATCTGAATCCTAGAACGGTACTAACTATTAAGATCTATATGCTTTATTTATACTAACTATTAAGATCCTAAGTCTATGTGAATGCAAACTATTAACGTTTAAAAATGATTAAAAAAGGGAATTTGTGCACTTATTAAAATGTTTTTTTCAAACATTTTCCTTATTACGAACCCCTAAATCAAGTAACTAAAATTGCTAATTGAACGAATAAATGCACTTTAGTTGCACAAACTAGCTAAGTTTCAAGCACAGCATAAAAACCCTCTTAGTTTTAAACTATTTGGGAGAGTCTCACATGTTGCCCCAAT
Source organism: Drosophila montana (assembly GCF_035044405.1). NCBI lineage: Eukaryota > Metazoa > Arthropoda > Insecta > Diptera > Drosophilidae > Drosophila > Drosophila montana. The sequence goes on along the minus strand of NW_026997351.1, from coordinate 2,483,912 downwards.
TATGTTAACTCTTGAACTATTTTAGTTTTAGCATTAAGGACTGTTTATTTTCGCAAGTAGACTCGTTTAGTATGTACTTAGTTTGTGCAATTAGTGAATATGCCGCAAAATGTTAGAAAATTTTGTTGCATAGATAAACAAAAATCAAAATGTGTGTAAACATGAAAATAAGCTTACCTTGCTTTTTCACTGGCATTTTGTAGCAGTTGTTGTTGTTGCTTGTTTGTTGCTGCTGTTTGTTATTGTTATTGTTGTTGTCGTTTCTGTTGCTTTAGCTTTGTTTGTGTATTCGAATGTCGTTAAACTCTATATATGTATATATATGAACATACACACATACATACATTTATATATATCACTATGTATATGTTTATGTTATACGAGTTGTATGTGTGTGTGTGTGTGTGTGTTCATAAGCATGTATACACGTATGTGCTACCTACATACATACATATATGCATGCCTTTGGCTCTGTAACTAAATACATACATAATTATTGCCAATGTATACACTTGTCTATACATACATATATACACATTTGTATGTATGTGTCTGTGCGTGTTTTTTCTTCTTAACGATTTTTGTTTATTATTTTAATGTTCACTTATTTGGTTTTGATTTAGTTCAGATAAATATACATATACTATGTATATACATACATATTAAGATATTATTTATGCACTCAGTTTGTTGACTTGTTTGTAAATATTTTCGGCAGTTGTCGTTTACATTTATAATTTTTAATTTCAATTTTGACGTCACAAAACTTTTAACTTATTCACTATGATTGAGTGTGTGCGTGTGTGCGTGTGTGTGTCTGTGTGTTATTTCTGGTCACGCATGTGCACATTACAAGTCAAATTGATTTCATTTCATATTTAATGCGAATTGAATCTGGCGGCAGACGATCTGGAAAAGAAATCAAAACAGAAAAATCATACATATGTATGTCTGTATAGAACAAATTTCAAATACATAAATATATTCTGTTTATTTTATTGATTTTTTTTTAATTAAAAAATTTGATTGGAAATGTAGCTTAATAAACACACGCACACGCATATACACACTTGCAATTGCATTTGTACCGAAATTTGTTGAAACGAATTCAAGACAACAACATAAAATAAAATAAATACGAAAAAAAAACCGTCCAAATTTTTGTCGCGCAAAATGTTTGTCTCTTTTGTCGCGGCTATTGTCTGATTCCTGGTATCTGTCGTCTGCTGTCCGATGTGTGGCGGCTATACATGCATATACATATACATATACATATACATGTTGTATATATATATAAACATAAATATGTACATATAAATGAGTGCGTCTCTTTTTGCGCTATTTCAGCGAATTCGCTTGCTTGTTTTGTGCTTTTGCTCTCGCAGCAAATTGTATGAGGTATGTAGGTATGTAGGTATAGGCTGATATTAAAGAATCTTTAGTATATTTGAATACTTTAAATGTACATAAGCAGAACGAGCAGAACAATAACTGATTGCCTCACGCGTGCCTGAGCATTGCAGGAATACTACGCTATTCATGCTTGGGAACCGCTAGCCGTCGCACCCGCGCACCCCACAATACAGCAACTGACTCGAGTGAACTCGAGCAACTGGCCGAGCGTGTGAGCAAGTCCCTCGTAAAAAGTGTTGCCGAGTTCCACTTGAGAAATAATCAAAAAAAAAAAAAGGGAATAAATAAAAACCAATTTATGTTAAATTGTTAAGTGCAAAGCACATAAATACAATTTAATTGCTTGTAATAAACCAATTCGATCAAAAGCTGGTCCTTGAATTTAAAAAAATAGGCATGTCATTAAAAACATTTTTTAATAAATAAAATAAAAAACCAAAAGGCAATCAATAAAGTTTTCCCATTACTTATTAATTTATCGACTAACTTTACTTTATTCAAATGTAACATATTTATGCCGAAATAATTGTTTTTAAAAGACACAATCCACAATATTGTGTTATTTATCATTTGCTAAGACCGCTACATTATTTTTTGAAATTACAAAATATTGGCAACACTGTTCGCGAGCGGTGTGCCTAAAAGTTCATTTTCAGACGCGGCTCGTTACTCACTCGTTCTGCTTCGACTGCTCAGTTGAGTGAGTTTCTTCTGTGAGCTTATGCTTTGGTATGCGAGTGTGAAGGATCGTTTGCAACGGTTAATTTTTTGAATTTAGAATTCATATGCATGGGTTCTTATGATGATCATAATGAATGGGCCCAGGAGATTTATCACCACCATCACGAATAACAAGCATACAAACGTAATTACATTCATACGCATTCCATGGACACATTCCATTCCAAGCTGTTCCTAGTGCCTTATGTCCCTAAACAACAATTCCGTATCCTAAGTACCGACATTTTCATACTTAATTAACCCTGCAAGTGAGAACATTAAGCATACTCCCATTGCCTTTATGTACAGCGGTTGTTTTTCTACAGAAATATGCATGTTACTTAAAATAATCGAAGCAAGCGAGCGCAGAATAATGAAAAGCAAAACGAAAAGGCAAAGGCTGATAAGCAAGAGGGCAAATGCGAATTGTTGTGTGCGTGTGAGTGTGCGTGTGTATGTGTATGTGTATGTGTATGAGTGTGTGGCCAAAGTGGCAGCGCCGGCAAGTTCAATCACCTTTTGGCTGGCATTACAAGCCGATTACTGCCGTCTTATCCTGTCGTTTGGCTGTAAGGACGAATGATTGCCAACGTTCTTTTAATAATTTACGTATATTTCGCTGCGTGGAATGCATTGTATTTCTTGCTTTTCTTTGTTAGTGGCAATTACTCTAATTATACGTGTCGTATGATTGATATACGCAATGAAAGCCTTTTAATATGCACGCTCAAAGGTCTTGAGTTAAATTGCACGTCTCAAGTGGCTCAACCCAAACCACAGCAAGCCAAGTATAGTGTAGTGTAATTAAAATAACTGGATGTGCGTATGGCATTTATTTATGCATACGTATACACGCACGCATGCACACATACATATATGTATGTGTATGGCGTACACGTGCGAACATTACGCACGCACGCATGCATACATACGCACGCTTCAAGGAGAACTCATTAAAGTATGCTATAAAAAGATACCGCAATAAGTGCTTATGCATATTCATAGTGTGTGCACACATTTGATTTCCAGTTCGATTATTTAAAGGACCGATAAATTATGCTGTGACCTTGAGTTCTGATTTAAGTAAGGTGACAGCTAAACGCGCTTATTTGAGCGAATGTTCTGTATGTATGTATGTATGTGTGTACGATAGTACGTAAGCAAACTATGTATATGTGCATGTATTTTTATAGCTGCTAATGCATGTACATATATAATTGTCTTGCTGTAAGTGGCGAAAATTAATAAATTAATTTATTATTCTTATTTGGCTCGCTTTATTATGAATGTGTGTGTGTGTGTGTGAGTGTATATGTATTTATTAATGTACACGCTCGCATACAAAAGCAATTGCAATTATACAAGATTTATTTCTTTCAGTTGCCTTTTGAATTTATGTACGGTATTTTTAGATAAGCCAAACAAATATCTATGCAAATGTACACGGTACACACAAGTGTATACTATATGTATTTATACTTGTATTTATGTTTTGGGAAAGATTACGGGAATTTGTTACGAAAAAAGAAACGCAACGAAACGACGACCACACGAAGTTATGTTTTCTTATTAGTTTATTATTAAGTAAAAATAAAATATTGCGGGCAACATTTGCCGAATTTGCCGCCAAAGCGGGGCAGACAAATGCATTTATATACATATGTATGTACATATGCAGATTGTATCATTTATGTTAATACTGTGCTAGCATGCATTTGCGACACTTGCAGTTTTATTATCTCTTTAACAAAAGTACTGTTTTTTATAGTTTCTTTATTTAACAGCTCTCCTTAGTGAATAGTGAGCTCCTAAATGTAGGCTTATAATCTTGACTTTTCCAGTTACTTTTTACGATGGAAGTTGTGTTATGCAAAAAAAGAAAGCAAACATAGTTGATTTTTATTACATTTTTCTATGTTTCACATACGTAAATACATATTTATTTACATATATGTGCACTATAAGTTTTATAGCATACTTTACTGTTACATATATATGTATCTATGTAACCTATGTACGCTAATGCACACACATACATATATGGAAACTTTTTCACTCACGAACAAAAAGTTGAATAAAGAAGTTTTGACGTTTCCGCGCACCGTTATGAGCTCACTGATACTCTGGCAGCTGATGCTGCGGCTGTCACGTTACACGCTCGCATACATGTGTAGCACGTACATACATGTGACTGCAAATCTATATGGACATACATACATACATACGCACAATTGTATGTATGTATATATAACATACTATATATTTGATTATTTGCTTGCTGCTATTCGGTCCCAGGGCACTCATCACTATCAATTTTTAAACAACATCCCTGGTACATATGTATACATATACATTATGTATATCCTTATGTGTACATATACATAAAAAAAATAGAAGAAAAAATAGAAAACACGCACGGCCGTGTATTTTTTTTTTTTTTTTGCCCTGCTTTTACTTGCATGTCCATACTTATGTACACACTATTTTTCGTATTCATTTGTCAATGCAAATTGCATTGGGCTATTAACAAAATATTGTCACTAACAATGGAAAAAATAACACAATTCTGTATTACATACACGTTCACACATCAAAGGACATTTGCTTGGCACAGGCCTCGAGCATTTTATGTTAAATATAAATAAATTACTGTTTGCGTTAAGCATGAAGCACGTTGAATATATTACGATTTTCTGCTCTCTTATAAGCTCGCAAGTTACTTGGCTGCTGGTTGTGGCTGCCTGCTTTGCCTGCTGCTCGCATATATCTGGCGCATGCGCGTTGCATTTGCATTGTGAGCACACGGCAAATGCAACGAACACATACATATATGTAAATGGGTTTGTGGTCGTACATGTGTGTAAAGATACAAATTGAAAAAATGTACTGCATACAATACATACTTATTAATCCCTGCAAAAAGCTTGTGTGTGCGTGTCTCTGTATGTGCCTATAAGTATGTATTATTATGCAGTCCTTGGATAAAACCACTTCGATAACATGCCGGCCCTACTTAGGGCCAGAATAGCAATAGAAAAAATTACGGAATATCGATGTTTTGTTCTCGATATTTAATATATAAATAGTTGATGTTTCCTAAAACATTCACCAAATGTCTTTATGACGGAGTGTATAAAAGTGTGTAACCCCCAACTTCTACTACAAGTAAAGGTGCTAGAAGAAAACAAAATTATTGTTTTATTTCTCAATAGATCACAGCGAGGATGATCTGCTGCCATTTCACATGTTAAGCGTCGATTATCTTAAGAAATCACATCACTAGATTAGTGCGATTCTCATCGATATATATCGACGATACTTACACAAAAATCAGCTGTTGCCGCTATTTTGAGTAAACGTGACCACGAGTCGACGTTGTTTTTACTAACAGGCATTTATTATTATGGCGAGAAAACGGAAAATACCAGTGCGCAAGCATCATGGCATACGCGATCCACTCAAACAAATCGAGCAGAAGGAGAAGAAGTATGTAATATACAATTATTTATTCAGTTTTCGTGCTAATGCATTTTACCACTCAGGCTGGCCAATGTGATAAATAATCCACCGACGCAAAACGAGGAACAGCGCGCCTCGCACAATTTTAAACAGTTTAAGAGAATCGCCGATGCCGCCAAAGCGGGCAAAAAGATTAAAATTGGTAGCATAGGTATAGAAGACAAGCCCAAAGTGCCAAAAACAAAAAAGACACAAACAGCTGCTGCGAGTGGACAAAAATCTACCAAGATTAAACAGTTTGATAACGAGACAGATGATGAGTACCTGCGGCGAGTAAATCGTATAACTAGCGCTTCCGTCAGGGAGGCGCAATATGAGGCCAAATATGGGGTCAATGTCATACGCAATCCGACAACGGGCGAAATAACTGTGCAGAAGCGCCCCAAAAACGAGATCGATGAGCTGTTGAAGCAGAAGCAAAAAGAGCGCCATAATCTCAAAAATGGACGTAGAAAACCCAATCAAGTAGTAAAGCCCGGCATGGATGCCAAGACGCGCAAAGAGCTTATAAAACGCGCCTTCAAGGAAGCCGAAGAAGAGAAAGAGCAAGAGGTAACCTGCCCCAATCTACACTATATCTTAAGCGTTAACGTTGCTCTCATTTGCAGGATACCCCACTTCCAGAGTATAAACGTGATGTATTTAAATTTGGCGAAATTGTGCATGCCCCGCCATCGCTGAAGACGCTGCCGCGTAAAGCAAGCAAGACTGAAACTGTGCCCCGACCTGGCCGCAAGTCGAATCTGTTGCTTAAGAGTCTGCTTGATAAAGAGGCGCCGCTTGCGAGTCCTCAAAATCCGGCAACCGGCAAGAAGAAAGCCGCAAGTACGCCAACAAAACTTCAACTCAAGGGCAAGCGCAAAGATTTGCCCGCAGCTACGCGCAACATGCTCGAGGGCGAGCGCAGCAAAATGGTCGATTTGTACCGTCAGCTGAAAAAGGAACAAAACGAGGCGAGACAACAACAACCGTAGTAGTTAGTTAACATTGTTGTAATGTTCATTTAATTTGTAGCAAACATTCAACTATTGAAGATGAGAAAACAAAACAACAACAATATAGTACAATGTATATGTAGTTGGATCTTGTCTTGTTTGCTTTTAAGGTTTTTGGTTTCAGAATTTCGAAGTTACGTCGTCAGCAACACGCACGGTGCACGACAGAATTAAAATTTAGCACCGCATTGTCCGGATTTGGCTTATCAGCCAAACACACAACAACTTCTTACAAGGTAATTTTAGAATTAGTTTTTTTTTGTTATTGCTTTTAACGTGTGCAAAGAGCATGGAACATGGTGTCAATTGCAGCTGGGCAGGGGTAATACAAGGTCCAGATTTGTGTTTGTCTTTGGTCTGCAAGAGCCAACACCAAGATGCACTCTGCAACGTTAACTACCTAAGTTATTGGAGGGCCTCTACATGCCACCGGAGCTCTGCTTTTGCAGCATCTGAGCGAAACGCTGTGTTATCAGCAGCGAGGTATCAATGAAGCGATCCACACAATTGCTGAGGCACGTCTCTGTGGCATGGTCGAGTTTAGTGCTTGGTTTACCAATGCATTTCTCCCAGCAGATCTCGTTGAACTCGTGTATCTGTGTGTAGATATTTGGTTATTGTTAAATATGCAGTTAATTATTGTGATATTGTCAATCGTTGTGTACCTGTGCATTGACCTGTGCCTTTTGTTTTTCAATCATAAGAAACTCCTGCAGCTCCTTATCGTTGCCAGATAGATTCTCGAAGTCGGACATGGCTGGTATATATGATAAACGCTTTTCGTCAAGTTTTCAGTGAATTTATTACACAAAAAAAAAACTGTTTTCTTCTCGCCCGATACTTGAAATTTTTAGTTTTGAGGTTATATAAAAACTGACATACTAACCAGAGTTGCCAGAATATTGACAGTAAATACCGAGAGTGTTGGAAAATCACGCAGCGCAGTCCGCAACAAGTTATCGATATTTGCCTCAAAGAAAATAACTAGACAAAAACAATCAATGCTAATACTGCATATTATTTTTTTTCCTCCTGCTGTATTTACATTTTTTGCGCAACGTAGTTAGTTTAAATCCAAACGAAGTGCAAGTAAGTGCTTGAATATCCCAGTAATAGAAACGGCATATTAATGAGGCACCGACGAAGACACCAGCTAAGCCAAAAATAGGCGAAAAAAAAGAAACAGAAAAGAACTAAATTATTCCGTTCGTTTGTTTTGATTTGGTGCTGTGGGTGCACCTGCACAAAGCATTAAAATAACGCATAAAGTGAATACATTCGCGAGCGTAGCTAACGTCTGTGATCTGCAGGCGTCGGCGGCTGGGAGGCGACCAGATCTATTTAATTTGAATATTTTGGCGCACGGAGCAGCCTAACCAGGCGCAAAGCAATGGACGACAGCAGCAGCGGACGCACCTCGCTGGCGGACAGCGCCAGCTTGGCAACAGCTTCGCTACAGAGCGGAAGCTCCAGTCAAAATATTGCCAACGATGGCCTCATCCACGTCTACAATTATCGCAAGGGCGACTACGAAAAGTTCTCGCCGTCGCTTCACTGCGAGGAGATATGCACCATAATGTGCCGCCATATGGATATACTGCCCACGGCGGTGCTGCTGTTCGGTATACGCGAGCAGACCAACGGCACCGAGACATCACCGATAACGCTTAAAGTAAAGCACAAGTGGCAGCTGCCCGGCGAGCAGCTCAGCTGCAGTGTGCGCTACTGTTTCAGGATGCGGTTCCGTGTGCCGGAGCTGGACAGACAGCTGTCCGTGATTGATGTGCACTGCCACAAATATTTGTACCACCAAATGCGCTACGATATGCTGCACGAGCAGATCGCTGAGATACGCTATCCGGAGCATAAGGACAAAGTGATGGGACTGGCTGTGATGGATATGCTAATTGACAGAGAGGAGCAGCTGCTGCTGGCGCAGTCCGTCGAGAAGGCCTACAAGAGCTATTTGCCGCGCAGTCTGTGGCGCGCCCACCGCATCTTTGTGCGCTCCAAAATACGCAGCGCCTTTCGACGTCTGGGCAGCAATCCGCCGAACGTGGACAGCCTCAAATGGCACTATGTGCATCAGATCTGCAACCTGGCGCCCACCTATCTAACCGAACAGTTTAATGCCACCGTCGAGTATTTCCCCAATGAGTCAACGACGGAGCCGCCCCATGGCAACGGCAGCATCGCCAGCTCAACGCGCACCTCGACCACAACGCTAGTCACAGGCTCCAACACGACCCTCTCCACCACGATAACCGGGCCCGGCAATCAGCGCAATGACAGCGGCAGCGACACCCACACGCTGCGCGGCAGCCAGCAGACCCCACAGCCAAGTCGTCACAGGCCCTCCCAGCAGCAGCTGCAGCCCAACTCCATACCTGTTTATGTCAGGCTCTATCATCATGATTCACCCGAACCGGGGCTAAAGGTGGCACGTGTCACGTCGGAAGCAACACTAAAGGTAGGTACAGCTGCAATTGACATTTGTGGCCATTTCTCGGAAACGATACGGCATGAGCAAAATCTAGGAAAGAATCATTTTTTTGACGTACGTATGTGCAAGGGCAAAGCAATTATGCTCGACTGATTTTATTCAAGTTGACAGCCAAACCTTGGGCGCAGTGCTTACGCCAGCGCAAAACTCTGTCCCCAGCTAAAAATAGTCCAAAAACGTTATTATTTAGGGGGCTCCCTGACGTCAAGACTGCATCCTGGGGGTCCACGAGTGCCGGAAAATGTGACCAGTGCTGACAGTTCGCCTATTTTTTAGCTAATTTAGCTATTTTTGTTGGCATGTACTAAACTATGCTTTTTAGTTTTCTAACTAAATAGGGATAATGTTAGAGTTCCTCAGTAACATCCAGTTAAAGTTTTTAACTGCTTTAGTTATTTTTTTGCCGGCAAGTACAGGAAGTTGTAATTTCAGCTATATTCTAGCCAAATGAGGCTGTTTTCAGAGCTTGTCAGCGACAAACAGTTGAAATTTTAAACTTATTTTAGCTATTTTTGGCATCTCAATGGCAAAGTATAAATCCTCTAGCTAATTCAGCTATCTTCTAACTAAATAGGGGTAATGTTAGAGTTCCTCGGCAACATGCAGTAAAAGTTTTTAACTGCTTTAGCTATTTTTTTTTTGGTAATAGCGGGAGTTGTTAGCCGAAGGCAGTTAGATTTTAAACTGATTTACCATTTTTTGGCATATCAGCGAATTCTACCAATTCAGCTATTTTATAGCTAAATTTGGCTATAAAAATTGTCAGCCGAAAAATCTTAAAATTTAATTTAGCAAATCCAGCTTGATTTTAGCTATGTTTAACATTAGATTGAGCTACTTTTTTGGAGCGGTACTTGGTCACACTGACTGTGACTGGGAAACCTAAGCCTGAGGGATTTGTGAGGGCGTGGTCACTATATACAAAATCTATATATATCCTCGATTTGAAGAGGTCCTCACTACTTTTTTGGAGCGGTACTTGGTCACACTGACTGTGACTGGGAAACCTAAGCCTGAGGGATTTGTGAGGGTGTGGTCACTATATACAAAATCTATATACATATACCCTCGATTTGAAGAGGTCCCTACTACTTTTTTGGAGCGGTACTTGGTCACACTGACTGTGACTGGGAAACCTAAGCCTGAGAGATTTGTGAGGGTGTGGTCACTATATACAAAATCTATATATATCCTCGATTTGAAGAGGTCCTTACTACTTTTTTGGAGCGGTACTTAGTCACACTGACTGTGACTGGGAAACCTAAGCCTAAGGGATTTGTGAGGGCGTGGTCACTATATACAAAATCTATATATATTCTCGATTTGAAGAGGTCCTCAGTTAACTACCTGCTAAGGTCGGACTGTGATAATGTCGGGAACAGGGTATAAAGACGAGTGGCTGCATTATAACATTCATAATTTCTCTTGGGCGACTTTGTATGACGTTTTATCTGAAAATTTGACTGGACTTATATATATTTTGTAAATGCTCTGTGAAAGATCGACTTCAATAATTAAACACAACAAAAAAAAATATGAGAATCAATCAGAATTGCATTATTTGACATAAATTTAATGTCTTTAGGAGTACTTTGACCTTTTAATGAGGTTATCTCTTAACAATTTACCGATTTATAAGTGTATATTTTTAAAGGGCTCTCATATCGAATCACTCTGTGGAAATGCCCATGTATTATCGAAGTGTTTATCTATTAGCAAACTTTCATGATCAACTTGTTATCCTTGGCCATTTTATTTCGGAACCTTTTCAAATGACTCTCCCCTCTTTAATATACAGTGGAGCCTTGTGGCCGTGGTCGAAGATATTTTCTCGCTGTATAAGGAGAGCGAGCAACTCGTGCGTCTGGAAATCGTCGGCTTTCGCAAGGGGTATCACATGCGCTTTGAAACGGAACACGAGATGAAATCGTTTATATCCTATTTGGGCATTTATATAAGGTACGATTTACGATTTGCAACATAGAACAATTCATGTGGACAAACTAATTGTATTTGATTTTCAGATTGACGGTGAAATGGATGCAGGACTTGTGTCCGTCGTATAAGACACCATCGCTGGAGGATTTGGATCGTTTATATTGTCACGGACCCATCGGCGGTGGCTACTCATTTATGAAACTGCACGAAAACGGCGACAAATGCGGCAGCTATATAGTGCGCCAGTGCGATCGAGAGTATAACACATATTATATTGATATCAATACAAGAATGTAAGCTTCACCCAAGACATATGACAACGGTATAAGGACCTATACAATTTATATTATTAACAAACATATCTTTTGCTCTGTGCAGTGTGGCGCGAAACAGCGATCATGATCGATGCCAAACTGAGACATTTAAGATCATACGCAAGGACAAGCAATGGAAGCTGGAACACAAGAGCGATGAGCACATCTTTGATCAGCTGTCAGAACTGGCCCAGTTTATACGCACCGATAGCCCCGATCGTATACGCATACCGGCTTCTAAATATGATAAGCCGCCGTTGTTGCTGCTCTGTTTGCCAAAAAATTTGAAAACCAAAAAGACTGAAGCGGAATTGAGTGAAGCGGAATTACAGCGTCGTAATCCACAGATATTTAATCCAAATACTGACCTACAATGGTACCGAGGTAAGAACAATATCCGCTAGCCCAAAATTATGCACTTTTAAGTTGTTAAGTAGGATGTTTTTAAGAACATGGTAGCAAGGTAAGCTCTGTATTCGGTAGTACAAATTATTAATAGGATTTATTAAAACAAGTTTCCGTCATTAAGGTGGAAAATGGGTGGAAAACTGTTGTTTTTCTTTTGGGTAGTTTTTATTAGGTAGGATATTGAGAAAAACAAAAAAAAAAAGGTTCCACAGATATTCAATCGGAAAACCGAGCTGCAATGGCACCAAGGTAAGATCTATATCCATTAGCTCAAATCATTGATTTTGTACAAAAGTAGTTTCGTTCACTAAGGTAGAAAATGGCCGTAAAAAGGTTTTTTTGTTTTTTGAATAGTCATTTCCATTTGGTTTTCATATAACATATAAGTTGTTTTTTTCAAAAATAAGAGAGAAGCGAAAAATGGGGGAAGTTCATATTCAATTCGCATTTTTGATATAATCACCGTTTTTGGATAAATCCACATAAATGAACTGGAAATGGACGAAAGCCTAGTGTCCGAATAAGATCTATATTAAATTACAAGAGAGATGTGTTCGGCAAATCCACGAACACTATACAAGTGTTTATCAAGTCTATCTTTAACCGTATATTATAAACAATCATTAACCCGCACCTCGTGTTTGTAGACTCGATTAATCACAGCGACGATGACAAGGTGTTCACAATGCGCGGCGACTGGATACAGCAGGGCTCCTTCAAGGATGTGCCAGTCACAATGAAAATGCTTAAGTATGAAGCGAATTTTGAGGAGTTCATGAAACTGGCGCAAACCTGGAGCCTAATACAGTCGCCGCAGTTTATCAAACTGTATGGCCTTACCCTATCCGTGCCATACACAATGGTCATGGAGTACTCGAAATACGGGCCGTTAAATAAATTTCTGCAGGTGCATCGAAACATTAGCATGTACTGTTTGCTGGACGTGATGCATGGCCTGGTGCGTGGCATGCATTATCTGGAGGATAATAAGATAATACACAACTACATACGCTGCTCCAATTTGTACGTTACCAAATACGACCCCGAGAAGTACGTGCTCGATGCCAAAATTAGCGATCCCGGCTATCCGCGTCCCTACAAGCAATCCGAGTGAGTTGCGCGTGCATAATACGTCAATTATCGTGCCCCGACTTATCGCTTATTGTTTTGATCTTCAGTTCACCCTGGATACCGATCAAGTACTACAACAATCTGGAGGGAGCCAAGCAGGATTCTAGCACACAGCTCTGGGCATTTGCGACCACTATTTATGAGATCTTCTCGCGCGGCCTGCTGGCGCTGGATCAATTGAAACAGCGCGAACTCATACGCAATCGAACCATTGATGGCGGCATATTGAAGCCGCTCAACCAACGCCTCTGCCCAGTTGAAATGTACAACACAATTATGGATGGCTGGAGCGATGATCCGGACAAGCGTTTCAGTCATCACGATATTTTTACGCGACTGACTACCATTAAAACACGCTTACAACGAAATTACGATGAGCCTGATACGGAAATGGAGTCATGTAAGTGAAGCATTGCTTTTATACCCTGTGCCGATTTAAAATCAAGGGTAAACGGATTTGTAAATTTGTGCTATTGGCAGAAGGCGATATATCTGCGACTCCACGTGTTTATAGATCGATTGCCGAGACGATGTAGCTATAGTTATCTGTCTGTTGAGTCTCTGGTTTAAAATATCCAAATTAAACCTTGCATAGATCCCTCTGCTTACTGCTGGCAGTACGTATGTCAAATATCGGACGCCATATCATATAGCTGCTATAAGAAGTTTTTGGTGGTTAACACAATTTACTTTTATGTTGTTTAGGATGTCTAAAGCAAACGTTAATGTGCTCCAAGTATATGAGCAAAATCTTAGCAGCCTTGGAGAAACGCTCGGTCGAAAAATTCCTGTTTATCGGGTTATCTTGTTATCTTGAGCAAAATTACCAAATGCCAGCTTAATTGGTGCTTTCAACAATCCGATTACTATATCATTGAGTCTATTGAGCCAAAGTCAGCACTCTGAGCTCGAAACCCCGATTAGATGGAAGACAGCAAAGCTGTACCAATCACTTAGAACAATTGATAGTAATCGTAAAGTAGGGCCATTATAGAAATCGGTTTTATATATCTACAATGATATATAATCTACGAATCTACCTATATTGTCATCTATTCTGTTTTCTCAATACTTTGATGTTTTGTCTCGATATCTTGATAACATATCATGTAGGAATCCTCAATCCGACATTGCGTTATACAAAAAATGCTGTCAATTGCCTGCCAGAGGGTATTGCATATTTGGCCCTCCGAAACTAAACGTTTTTGTATATCCTTATTGAGGGTATTATAAGTTTGTCATGAAATGTGCCAGCATCAACAGCCGAGTCCATATAGCCATGTCCGTCTGCTTCTCTGCGAACTAGTCTCTCAGTTTAAAGCCTATCGTCTTTACACGTTGCATAAGTCTGTCTTGATGTCCAACCTGCAACCTGCCGTATCGGACCTCTATATCATATAGCTTTCATAGGAATTATCGGTCGAAAAGTTGGTTCTGATATGGAAACCTTTTAATACCCTTGCAGAGGGTATTATAATTTTGTCTCGAAATGTCTTAAAGCATAGTGGGAGACATCTCCGACCCCATAAAGTATATATATTCTTGGTCAGTATCAACAGCCGAGACGATATAGCCATGTCCGTCTGTCTGCTTCTATGCGAACTAGTCTCTCAGTTTTAAAGCTATCGTCATGGAGATTTGCAGAAGTGCCTCTTTCTGTTGCTCGCAGTACATGTGTCGGCACCGGCTGGATCGGACGAAAATTAATTTGTTGTATGAAAAACATTTTTAAGTTTCAATATGTTCCCTACATTTATGCAAAATCTTATTTACATCGGACTACTATATCATATAGCTTCTATAGGAACGATCGGTCGAAAATAAGGCTGCTGTATAAAAAACTTTTTGGTTTTTCAGAATATTTTGACCAAACTCGACATTTATAAGTTTCACTATGTTCCCTACATTTACGCAAAATCTTATCTACATCAGACTACTATATCATATAGCTTCTAAAGGAACGATCGGTTGAAAATAAGGTTGTTGTATGGAAAACTTTTTTGTTTTTCAAGATATCTTGACCAAACTCGCCATTTATAGGTTTCACTATGCTCCCTACATTTATTCAAAATCATTTTCACTATGCTCCCTACATTTATTCAAAATCTTATTTTTACCGGACTACAATATCATATAGCTTCTATAGGAACGATCGGTTGAAAATAAGGTTGTTGTATGAAAAACTTTTTGTTTTTCAAGATATCTTAATCATACTCAGCATTAACTATATTCCCTGTGCATCTTAGATACGGGCAAAGCACTATGAGCATTATGAAAAGGTTGGGCCTGCAAGGATATTAAATCTTCGGCGTGCCGAAGATAGTCCTTTTTTCTCGTTTTATATTAAGATAACTGAACCAAACTCGGAATTTATGAGTTCCATTATGTTTCTCATATATATGAAAATCGTATCAACATCGGAGCACTATATCATATAGCTGCTATAGAAAAGATCTGGGAATAGCAGGCTCTTATATGGCATTATTCTTACATAGCTGTAAAAGGGAAATGTCTAAACGGATATTAAATCTTCGGCATGCCGAAGATATCCTTACTATGTCGTTTTATTAATATGTTTTACCTATGTTTGGCCCTCAGTCGAGTACTCCGATGACCATATGCACCGCAACGACGATGAAAATGACATCAGCAGCGAAGCGCACGCATCTTTTAATGGCCATGGCCTGCCAAATGGCCAACACCATTCGCCGGACACGGAGAGCTTCGCTATGTGCAATGGCGCCGTCGGCCTGAGCAGTGAATTCTTTGCAAATTCACAAGATTTACCGCTGGTGATGCAATTGTACGACTGCAAGGTTATATATCGTGAGAAGCACAAGATTGGCCAGGGTCATTATGGCACCGTATATAGGGGTGTACTCGAATATCATGATAAGGACCGCCCCAAAGAGCAGGTGGCCATTAAGAAACTTAAAACAGTGCAGGTAACCAATGATTTTCTGCGCGAGATCGACATCATGCGCAAGCTGGATCATCCCAATGTGGTCAAGTTCAAGTATTGGGCCGAGAAATCGCTGAGCATCATCATGGAGTACTTTGAATTTGGCTCGTTTATTGTCTACCTAAGTTCACGCAAGCCAAGTCTCACAAATGCCCGCCTATTGGCCTTTGCCCTGGACATTGCCCATGTAAGTATCTAACTGTCTATTCAGATGTATAATTTTTGTGACTTTTCAATTCTTGCTTGCTGCAGGGCATGGACTATTTATCTGGCAAGGGTCTCATACATCGCGACCTGGCAGCCCGCAACATTCTAGTCGATCGTTCGTGTGTAAAAATCTCAGACTTTGGCCTTGCCCAGTTTGCCAATGCCGATGGCTACTACTATGGCATCAGTCAGCGTGATATACCCATTAAATGGTCCGTATACAAAAAACGTTGGCATTATCGAATTAGCAATTATCTTAATATCTTGAATATTGCAGGTATTCGCCCGAGGCCATTGAAACTCTTAAATTCTCATCGTATTCAGATGTCTGGAGCTATGGCGTAACGCTCTTTGAAATGTTTTCACGTGGCGAAATACCAAATCTGGTGCCTGGGCAAGATTTAACTCAGGATCAGTTCCTCAATCGCCTGCGCCAAGGCGAACGGTATGTCAATTCTGCAATGCCTGTCAAAGACTTACGACTCATTCCACTAATTTTTCACATTTGTTTTGCCAGATTACCAAAGCCGGAGCTATGTTCGGATTTTGTGTACAACGAGCTGATGCGTCCCTGTTGGCATGAAACGCCCAAATCTCGACCATCATTTCAACAAATTATACAAATCATAACTAGCGAAATTGGCGATAATGTTGGATCTGCAACGGGCAGTCAGCAGCAGCTGCAACAACAACAGCAGCAGCAGCAGCAACAACCACTCAATATGGGCTCATCGTTAGAGGACGAATGACATGAATCACAGCCAGAAGCGATAGCAACATTTACGAGGGATTAACGATCACCTAAACATATAAGGAAGAAGAACCCCAAGTGCAAAAATCGTTTTAAAATTCTTCTTGGCGGTTATAGATGACAGCAGCATTAAAATTGCATTGTTACTGTTTTATCATTTTAAGTTGTTATTATTTTTATCTTAACTACTTACACACTCACATACATGCATACATACATACATACATACACACACACAAGCACACGTTTTTAAAACGTTGGACGCATGTGCTTTACAACAACACAGTTTCGATTGAAACTAAGCTATATATATATTTATATATATATAAATATAAAAATTTATATATATTAATACATACATACTGTACTTTATCTTTACCTCTGATCCTAAACTAAACCTCTGCCTAAATAAAATTCTAAACATTTTCCTTTCTGCTACGCCCGAGTAGCATTCAAATTGTCTTCGAAATTCTCATTTTAGTTTGTTAAAACTTTTAGACAACATTGTTAAAAATTTGCTTAGCTTGATAATTTTAATAATGTACAAAAGTGAATACATGATGCATTTTGCCCATGTGCAGCACATCGACCACTTATATATGTTCAATCCTAATCAAGCGAATAAATAAAACGTATTTTATGTAAAATGTACTCAAAATATATGTGCACATATAGATAATGTATCTGTATAATATGTAAAAATCAATTTGACAACATTTTAATGCGGGTCAATTATACTTTATACATATATACGCCATTTTAAATCAATAAAAACGAATTGATAAACTAATTGAATGCGCTTCTTGTTGTACTCGTGCTTATAAGGGGACAAACGCGGGTAAAGCCCGGCTTTGCCTGGGCAAAGTTTGTTTCTTCAAATTATACACATCACTCTTCCATTCAATAGGCAGTCAATCAGTCAGGATAAACATTTTTACATATATATGTAAATATACACATATATATGTAAATATGTACTTACCACAAATTTGACATACACCCGCACGATTACTTGATCGCCAACTATTAGTAGAAGGAAGACAGACTTTTATGTGTACTCATCCCTGAAAGAAGAAAAGCAGAGCGTAAATAAGAGTATGAACAGGAAAAAGAAAGAGAAAAAAAATGAAAGAGAGAGAGGGATGTATGGATTGCATAGGTAGTTTTTGAATATGAGCATAGATAAAGTTTCTTAGCTTGGACACCAAACTCCTTCAATAACGAAAATCATTTTTGAATCTATGATAACGTTTTTTGAAAAGACTTAAAGTATAGCGGCTTCTTAATCCGTTTTTCAGGTTGATTATACGAGCTTTCGACTTGAGAAATGGAGGAAAATTGCATAAAAGTTAATTAGTTTTTCTTAACTTTAAGCTTTAAAATTAGAATCAGTTAAGATTTGCGAAAGTGAATATTTGAATATTATACATTCATGCTGACTGCCGACATATAAAGAAAAAATATAGATCAGCCTGCAGCCATCCCTCTCTATGATGCGGACTCTCTCTCCTTGAAGAAGAATAAGTTTGCACACATATAATAATACAAACATACATTCATACATGAATACGTATATAGATGCATACATACATACATATAAAAAATAAATAATAAAATTGACATAAAAATGAATGCAAAGCGGGACCTATATGAATTCTTGAGAATCGAGTAGGAGGGCACACTATTTAATGCGTTATTTTTGAATTTACAACGCATCGGGAACTTAACTTTGTTTGCATTTGCCATAAAAGAACATACACATACATTGAGATTTGCGTACACATACTTACATACACATGTATACACATACATATACATGCATACATACTTAGTACATTCTTGCGACAATACACTAATTAATACATATATACATTAATGTACCTTAATGTATACATACATACATAGTCATGCTTTCATAGACATACACACATACATATGTATACAGAAAAAAAGGAGTTGCGAATTCCTTTGGCATTATAAAATGTTCTGTTTCGTACATATAGAAAAAAAAAAATAAAGTAAAATAAACATGATCGCTTTTTTAAGAGTACATACTATATAATATTTAGATCGAAAATGTTGATGACAATTTTTACGACTGCAATGATTTTGTTCGTACAGTTTACATAAAAACGAAAGAGATACAATCAAAGAAAAGAGACGGATATAACAAACATTGCAGCTAAGTCTATACAATACAAAGTCTATACATGAAAGATCCATACATTTCAGAATTCATGATTATAATTGACATGATGAATTGTTATGATTTTTCTTTTCTTAAAGTTAACGCCTGTTTGATGATATGACTTCTTTTTGAATTCATAAAAATAAAACTTAAAATACACGTACCAAGTTTGTACTACAAAAACAAATGAATTTATGGTTTGAACATCAAGTGTATTAATGGAAATTATGAATGGATTACTACATTTTTAAAAGTACTTAATTATAAAATGCATACATTATATGCACAATAACAATGCCTTATAACTAGTGAGAAATTCTACAACATTCTATTCATTTACACATACTACTGTTTGTTTTGTTTTTTTTTTTTTTTTTTGCTATATATATATATACATACATATCTACAAATATGCTGGTCTTTGAAGAAGAAGAGCACTTGTCTGCTAGGAGCCTTCAGTTTTTTTCTTTTTCAGCGTCTCCATAACGCCGGCAAAATTGGCCGTCTTTTTTTTGGCCGACTTCGGCGTCGATGTTTGGCTTCGTACGCGCATTTGAGTGGGTGCAACTTCGTCGCTGAAATCAAAATCGTTTGCCTTTTGCGGTCTGCAATGGGTGGAAAAGAAAAGTCGAATGTGCACTAGTGCATATATTGTATATATGCATATTGTCTTACTCTTGCTCAACAGTTTCGGTGGCAGCTTCCAGCTCCTTGTTGCTGCCGCCCACGCTGGCGTCTGGAGAGGGCGCTCGACGGCCAGGAAATTGCCATTGAAGTTCTGGTATATTGCCGGCTTCAAGCATTAAATAGTAGCTTTCCAATTCCTCAGCATTGGCTGAAAATTTATCAGACGCTGTTGCAGTCTCCACCTCTGCTGCCATGTTTTTCTGTTTTGCGTTGCAAACTTCTGTGTGCCATATGCATCAGGCGATTCGATACTTGTCAATTTATCGATTGATCTGGCTTGCCCAGTGTTGCAAAGCATCAGAGCGGCGGGCAATTCAAAATCAATACAATCTATATTAATTGAGCTAGTCAGCTATCTGTGCTTTCTGCTTTTTGGCCTTTATCGCGAAATTTCGTTGGTAACAACAAAATGTGTAGTGATAAAGTCAAAGAGCAATTAATCATATGCTTTGAGAATTAACTTTTTGCTTATACATTTTAAAGACAACTAGCTTTAAAGCATTAAGCAATGAATTTTATTTTCAAATTTTTGGCTAAGTTTTGAATGTCGCACACAATAAATGCAGCTAATTGGAGAAATTTTTGTATTTCGTGACACGAGCACGCAGTGTGTAAGAAATTTCGTGCGTGTCCGTGTTAAGCGCATCAGCACGACATTTATGAATATGGGAAAAATCAATTTACAAAATCAAATGAGATATAATTACCTATTAAAATATTAAAAAAATTGATTCATATAATTATTTATTTAAAAAAATTTATAAAATTAAAAAAAAAACAAATAAAACGCATTGATTCATTGATATGATAAGAATTTTTTTTTAAATTTTGTCAATCCTGGATGGCCTATCTCTAGATCTCACCTAGATCTAACCTAAACAATGTTCTATGCCGTATATTATATCAGACTCATAGTCTGGCCTATCTCTAGAACCAGGCTATGAGTCTGATATGATATACGGCATAGAACATGGTTTAGGTTAGATCTATAAATAGCCATGGGTCGTGCTGTTCTGTAAAACTCCGTTTTGTGCGACTTCCGTGCGGGTCCATGCAAGGCTCACCAACGCGAGGAGTATGATTTATCCAGTCGATACCTTAAAATCTTAAACACGAGTCCTCCGTGTTCGTGTTGGGCCGGGCCGTAATAGCCCAGTTCGTGGCCATCTCTAGTCAGAAATAATGATATAAGAAGCTTAGATATACCTGGATTTATGCTTAGATTAACCTGGATTTACTCATGCCTGTATATAGAGGGCTTTTATATGACTGAATACAAGCATTGACAACAAAATATTTGTTATATATTTTATTTTTTGATTACTAAATTCTTAGAACTTTATTCAAAATTATCATCTCATTCTTATACTCATTTTAACTGGCTTACATCCATCCATCATGCAACGTTCTCATCGAGCTTGCGGGCCGTGTGAGCTGGTGAGCTGGTCACAGAGCAGACAGCAGACAGCAGCCACAAACGCGATTCGAGCTAATTTTAGTAGACACTGTGTCCATTAGATCCATCTGCATCGTTATCAGCATGATCAACTTATAAATATACATGTTATATTGTTTGTATTTTTGTTTTGTTTGTTGTATACTCGTATATGTATAAAAAGAATAATTATATTAATTAATTAATTAATAATAAACACACAATTTCATTGCAAAAAATTTCTACAATACGTAATTAAATACGGATACGTCCTGATCGTTGGTATTGCCACCGCCTCCTCCACCGCCGCCGCCACGATTCGATGAGCCCGACGATTTGTTGGAGCCATGCGCAGCGATGGTCAGCTGATTGGTCTGATGTATGACAGAGGTGATGTCGCTTTGCGATGCGGATATATCCTTGCTGGTGAGCACATCGGAGCTGCTCGAACCGGACGAGATGTGGCGCTCGGCAATGCCGTACTGTATCGGCTGATAGCCGTGACTTGGATTGTACGTGGCCGAGTATGGCATATAGATCGGCGGATTTGGCAGCGGTCCAATATCGCTGGTAATGCTCTCCGTATCGGCATGGCTCAGTGCATGCGCCAGCGGATGCAACTGGGCACGCATGTTGGGATTGCGCTCCTCGTTCACCACATAGTAGCACTGCTCGGAAAAGGTCAGCTTGTTGACCGTGTGCTTAATGTAATTGTTGCGCAGCATCGCGGACACAATGCGACGTGCCTCGCGCCGATCCTGGACATCCTCAACGTTCTCCAGCACCCAATTGACCGCATCGGCTCCAATGAACGCATTTGGTATGGTTATCTTTAGCCACATGCGATCGCGTATCTCGAGGCCGCTGTCCGGCTTTGTCATGGCCTTAACAATCTCCTCCAGATTGTTCTGGTCGAGCCGCTCCTTAATTGGCTCCGGTATGTCTGCCATAATACTGTCGTGCGAGGTGAGCGCCTGTGTGTGCGCCACCCATGCGCCAGGATCAATGGGTCGCACCGGCTCCGTGCGTGGTATGGTAAAATAACCCTTTGGATTTGGATCCCAGCATTTGGCCACCACCAATTTAATGGGGCCCGGCTTCTGCACCACCTCACGCAATACACGCACCGCCTCGTCATTGGTCATGTTCTCAAAATTAACATCGTTCACCTGCAATATCATGTCACCCGGCTCGATGCGTCCATCCAAGGCGACGGCGCCGCCCTTCATGATGCTGCCCACATAAATGCCGCCATCGCCGCCGCGATTTGACTGACCGACAATGGATATGCCCAGAAAATTAACTGCCTCCATATTGATCGAAACGGTTATAATGTTCAGCGACATTGTCGAGTCCGTTATGGAGCTGTACGAGGACGTGCGCGACATGCTGGGCGCACGCTTTTTGCGACGTTGCGGCTTCTTGCGCACCTGCAGCCGTTGCACGCTGCTATAGTCGGTCATATCCCGGTCCAGTGTTAGCTCCGATTCGGTGCCAAAGAGGCTCGTCGAGTCCAGATCGCTGGACAGCACCGAGGCCGATTGATATGTGAGTGGCGGCGGTTGCAGCATTTGCAAAGGTCCCAGCTTATGTTGTTGCTGTAGCTGTTGTTGTTGCTGCTGCTGCTGTTGTTGGTGTTGTTGCTGCTGCTGATGCTGCTGCTGTTGCTGCTGCTGCTGTTGTTGTTGCTGCAGCGCCAAGTGACTACGCACACGCATCTCGCATTCGCTGGGCGGCAGCTCGGAGCAATTATCGGACTGGTTGGTGCCATCGGCGGAGACCAGCCAGGAGACGACGCGTCCATTGAAGCAAGGCAATATTGTGGCATCGTCGGCGATTTCCTCTTTGACCACACCAAAGTCGGCGTCCATTGACTTGAAGAAGTATTTGTAATTGTTGTTCTGTTTGTTGAGCACCATTTTAAAGTCTTTGAGTGTGACCTGAGCGGAGGGTATCAGTATTTTAACCAAATACGGTGTGCTCTCATCGTCAATATGATAAATGACTTTTGTCTCTTGGCTATTTGGTCTCTCTGTATCCATTGTTGATTAATTAAATTCGTTAGAAATTGTATCGAATTGTTCTATTGTATACGTATTCTCAACTATTGTTATATATTTATAGTCTACACTTTTTCGTTACACACACAAATTTTCGGTGTATTTTTTCTTTCCTTTTTTACTTTTTACTTTTTACATGTATGTACTCCTCTCGCTTATGCTTTTTGGGTTGGGTTGTCAATGGAGCCGCAGCAGCTCTCCGCCTCCTTCATTTGTATATGGCGTTAAACTGCTTTTATTGCAGCTCATTAATGCTTTTCAAGCATTTGTATGCGTTTTTTTTTTATTCGTACACTTTGCAATATTGTGTACAATTCTCTTTGGGCGTTTAAATTTATAATTTTGGGGAGACAAAATATATATATATAGGTAAATAATTGACAGCGCTAGACTGATATCGATACACGTATCGAACCAGGGATGCTGCCACGCTTGCCAAACACAAAAGACAAATTACACTTGTGCGATAGTTATCGGTACAACTATGTTGGCAAACATTAAAATGAAAAAAAAAGGATGCACAAGCAAGATGAGGGTTTTTGCAACCGCTTTTATTACATAAGAAATATCCATTTTGTGGGTACACCATGATTTGTGTACGTCCTAAGCTACCTATTAATTCATTCCTCGACCATAAATTGTTATCGATTGGTTCTATCTTTGTTTAGGGAAACAAGTGTGTACATATTGTTTTTTAGCTTAACATTTTTAGTGGCATATATTTACAGCAATAGGCAGTATTTGTGTGGCTGTTAGCATAATGATTTATTTTAAGATCCAATGAAAACCTATTGAATTTTTGATATGTTCTAAGAGTGGACACACTGGCCCATTTAAGTCAATTTTAATTTAAGGTAATTTAAATGAGTAGCAAGTGTCCCAAAACAAACTTCTTTATAGATGTATATCAAATCTTTCTCAGTCTTCAATTTTTGTCTTGCCTGCAAAGCAAAATGAACTAAATCGTTCGTTTGAAATAACAAACAATTTAACGAACTTTGGATATTTTATATATTTTGTTAATTAAGAAAATTGACACAAGCAATATAAACAAACAAATTTTAGTATTTACTAATAACTGATATTCAAATTACTTTCAAATGCAACCTATTGTATACATACATCGCTTTACATAATAATCAAATTAAATCATTTTATTGATTACACCTTTCATTGCTTTACATAGAAATAAAATTAAATATTTTTATTGATTACAGTTTTCTTCGCTTTACATAGAAATAAAATTAATATATTATTATTATTATTATTACACCTGCCATTCGGGTGCACGTTATTTATTGTATAAATCAACTAAACATTATGTTCGTTTGCAAATTAAAAAGTGATATTTTTGTTTTTCAAAACTCTCTTTATGCCTACATATGTATATAATGTAAAATTATTTTAAAATTATAGATTTCACATCGAAAGTCTTCGTCCGAGCGGCATGCGACGATTTGTCCACACTTCCAGTTTGTAAACAATTTGCAATAGCCATATGTAGTATATAAAGTTCCGGGATTTGGACCCATGATTGGGTATAGTGAAGTTTACCTTTAAATCTTTTAGTTTTCTTTTTCTTTTTCTCTTTTTTTTTTTTGTTTTGTTTTTATTACATTAATGTAGATATAACGAACAGCTAAAATAACTATTACGCTAAAGTAACTATTACAACTAATTTAAATCGAATAAAAAAAAAAAATAGATTATAGGTAATCCAAAAAAATATACATATAATATATATATGCATGCGTGCGTGTGTGTGTGTGTGTGAGTGTGTGTGTATGTATGTGTGTCTCTGTGTGTGTAGGTATGTGTGTCTCTGTGTGTGTAGGTATGTATGCAATTTGCTCAAGTGCCCTACTTTACATACATACTTATTAGAGTATGTACCTATGATCCTTACATCCTTACATCCCTACATACCCACCCGGCCAAGCTGCTTACTACTTGGACGTAACCATTTCGACGAGATCGCTGGAGAGGGCCAGCGAGTCAACAATATCAATTAGTATCTCCACATCCTTTACAGAACTAACCACTTCGGGTGCGCCGAGCAAATTGACGTGCTTGCCCTCGATGTTGGCATAAAAGCATTTGTTTTTGAAGATAATGGCACGATCGAAGGGCACACGGCATTTGCTCCGATCGAGCACGGAGCGCCGGAAGAGCACGCATGATGGCTGATATTTGTGCCGCTCCTCTTCGGGTATATTATAGCTTTTTAAATCACCAGTAAATATGGTCATTGTCTGGCGCTGCATGAGCGATGGCGACAGCTTGTAGAGGGTCACCTTGCTCGTCCATTTGGTGGAGGGCACCTTGATGCGTGCGGCAACATTGGCCAGCTTAACCAGCGGCAATTCGAGGCAGGTGCGTTGCTGGCGTGTCTTGCTCGATGGCTCTTTGGGCGTGCTGATCACATGCCAGGTCTCATAGCAGGTGATCTTCTTGACAAGCCGTCCATCCTCCTGACAGTATGTGGTTGTCTCGGGTGGAAAGTACTTGGGCTGTTTGGCCTCCGTTTCGGGCTCAGCTGCTGTCGTGGCTGCATCCTCATCCGTTGCATTCTCCTTGTAGCGACGCTGTGATGGCGTTGATGTAGACGGACTTGCCGGCTTCTTAAACACATCATCGTCGCTGCTCTCGCCCAGCAGCTTGGTTAGCTTACGATCCGGGCCAGTGGTCAGATGTTGTTGTTGTTGTTGTTGTTGTTGCTGCTGCTGCTGATGATGTCTTTGATTATTGCTGGCATTCACCGACGTTGTCGTCGATAGCACATGGCGTCGATTTGGCAACCATTTAGCAGTCTGCACACGACGAACCACGCGCGCCTGATTGGCTGTTGCTGGAGGTGGTGATGCTTGCATGTCATCCTCTGCCAGCTCATTGGATATATCCTCGTCCTCGGTATCGCCGCCATCGGTCATGGGGCACAGCTCCTTGCCCATGCTCATCAGCGGCTTCATCATTGGCTGCGTCTTCTTACCCATCTCGGCATTCAGGATGCGCGGTCGCGGCTTTGCTTGACCCACAGAGACGACCAGCGACGTCTGTTTGTTATGATTGAGCGCCAACGTGTGCTTGCTGGTCGTTCCTGCTGATGCAGTTGTTGTTGCTGTTGCCGTTGTTGTTGCTGCTGCTTTGAGCCGCTTGTTGGTTGAGCCTGTGGTTAAATTATTGCCTGGCGTGCTGCTGTTCCTGCTGCTGCCGATTGCTACTGTGGGGGAGGACGTGGATTGATTTGTGCGCGAGCTGCTGTTGTTGTTGTTGCGCGCTGCGGTCAACAATTTTTTGCCGACGCTATTGCTGTTGGAGGAGCGCGTTATAAGCACATCGTCCTGATTGATTATGTCATCAATGTTAACGATTGTGAACGTGGGCACATCGTCACTCTCTGTTGATTTCATAGATGCTGCCGCTGCACTCACGGTCGTTGCTGCCTTATGCACTTTGAGTGCATTTGTCGAGCTAGGCGGACGACCCACCATGCCCGACCGCGCCACTGGAGCACCGCCAGCGCTGCGTACTGTCGCTGTCGGGGTGCTCAGCTTAAAGTTGGATGCCGGCCGTGGTTTGGCGGCTGTTGTTTGCACCATACGCAGGCCACTGCTGCCGCTGCTTGAGTTGTTGTTGTTACTGCTGCTGCCCACAACGACCTTTGGCTTGGCCTGATTGCTGGCCAGACTCATGGCAGACGCCTTGGCCACAGAAGTGCTGCCATTGATAACTGGCGCCGAGCGGGCAACGCCGCCAACTTCGGTGGCCATGCGCTTGCGTGCTATGGGCGTATCATTGCCATCCTCTAGTTTGCGCTTGTTGCCCACCGTTGGAGTTGCCATCACTTTCATGTGGGATCGCGCCAGATTGGGCGCGATTGTGCGACGCAGCTGCTGCAAATGCGTTACACCGCCGCGTCCGGCTTGGGTGGTGCCCCGGCCGGCTTGGGATGGGGTATTGCTAGAAGCTGTTGCTGCACTGGCCGATTTCGGTGGACGTCCACGTCCGCGCTTTGGTGGCACCTTTTCGCGTCGCAAATGCAGCTCAAAGTCCTGCTCACTGATATCATCATCGTCGTCGGACTTGTGCAGCTGTGGATTAAATGCCGCATCGGCCAGCTCATCGTCGTTATCCTCCTCAATCAGATCGTGCATATCGTCATCCTCGTCATCGTCATTGGCGAATAGGTGCTTAACCGACCGTTTGTTCGTATTCTCGCTGGCCAGGGCAGCCACATACTTGGGCGTTACCATGTCATCGCTGGCGTACTTCGGATTCGGCTTGATGGAGCGACGCGATCGGCTGGCCGCAATCGTTGGCGGCGGCGTGGCCACTGCCGTTGCGGCAACTTTCGACTGTTTGTACATTTTTGTTTTCGGTTCCGTAACGATGTCTCGCGTCGTGTCGCGCCGCTTGCTAAGCGGTGTGCACGTCCCGGCCACGGGCAATATTAGCGCTGTGTTGCGCCGCTTGCTCAATGGTGTTGCCACCGCCTTG
Organism: Drosophila montana; assembly: GCF_035044405.1. NCBI lineage: Eukaryota > Metazoa > Arthropoda > Insecta > Diptera > Drosophilidae > Drosophila > Drosophila montana. The sequence continues at coordinate 2,456,184 of NW_026997351.1, read as the reverse complement.
ACCTGTTGTTTTGTTGTTGTTTTCGCAGCTGCCCTCGGCACTGTCGTTGGTTCGCCTTTGGCGTTGCGAGTGCGTGTTGCAATTGGAGTTGCGCACGGCGCAACGGCGGACTGTTTGTTCTTTGGCAACAGCTCGACGTTTGCAATGGTCGTGGCCCGTCGGGATGTGCGCGTCGCTCGCGGTTGCTCTCGTTCCTGCTCCCGATCTTTAACTATGTGTGTTCGCCTGGTCGGTTGTTTAGCTGCGGCGATGCGCCCTTTTTTTGATGGTTTACCGGATGCTGCCGCGTTGATTATTTCGCTGGCTTCAGATTCCTTTAGATTTTTTACGTATACAATGCACGGTCGAGTCTTTCCTATCTCAGCTTCCGTTTTTTTTCCAGCTCGCATCTTTCAGTAGTCACTGCAATTGATTAAGAATGGTGTAAACTACTTGTAATCGCAAATACAAAAATAAAAACAAAACAAAACCTAAAATATAGCGTAGTGGCAACACGGGCTGTGTTAATTAGAGATGAGCGTCTAATTGCTGCGTGAATGCATTCAAATTAGCTCATCATGTATGCACACACACATACATTTTTCTATTATTTGATTAAAGCTTTAATAATATAAATGTATATATATCAAGATAGATAAAAGTGTAGCGGACATTTATTTTATATATAATTAATATATTTACTATTTTTGTATGTCTGTTTTAACTTCTCGTGCTTATTTCGTGCTGAAATAACGCGTCACGTGCTCATCACTATTCTGATTGCGCGACAACTCTGGCGCCCATTTTGGTCATTTTTGGTGCTCTATTAGCAACTACGCTGATTTTTGCGCGCCAGTTGTATGTACATACGCATACATATATCTAATATTAATATATAACTATGTATGTATGTTTAGCTTGTGGTATATATGTGTTTTTAATTTTAATATTCAATTTTTGATTTCATTATGCGTGTGCGCATTTTACATTCGGGTCGCACTTACATTTAAATGGTTTTACATTTTTCGGTTCTGTCTTTTCATAAACGACTTTGTGATTTCCGTTTCGCACACTTTCACTGCACTACGTTCGATTGCGTTCGACAAGACGTCCCTGTTTGTGAATAATATCAGCAAATTGGCAACGCCATTCATTTTCATTTGCATTGATTTGCAGTTTAATTATTGTGCTTGATCTACGTGATAGCAGCCAGCAATAACATAATGCCACTTTGTTTTGTTTTGTAAAGTTCTGTTGCTCACTTTGCTTGCCTTTGCTTTTGCTGTGGAACTCATAAATTTGTGCGGCGCTGCCAGGCCAGCAATGTTTTTCTACCCAACTGTACCACACATACACGCACAAACAGAGCTGCTACCCCGTGGCTTGCGCCTTGCAACAAATCGTATAGTTTGTTTTTATCTTAGTTTTTGTTTCTGTTCTACACAAATAATTTACAACACATATGCAATTAAAAAATATATTTTACTTGGATCTGCTTTTTGCAATGACAAATTGGATGCAAAACTATGGTAATATCACTTCCCGCGCTCAATATTTTCGATGTCGATTAACCAGAACAGCACAGCACTGCCACTCGCCATGAAATTGTGAAGAGAAATAGAAGTGAAAAGAGGAGAGAGCGAGTGCAAAAATATACGAGAAAAACAGGGCTGCCAACTGGCGCTAAAATGTAGCGCGCTGCTAACTCTGGTTAACAGGTGGGCATGCCCTTGTAGCATGTCCAATATACACACAAATACGTATATACATATCTTTATATGTATATATTCTGTATGTCTGTATGCACGCATATATATATATATGTATATGTATGTATATCATGTGGATTGTTTTGTTCTATTCCTGTGCATATATTTTCGCATTATCGTTTATTATACATATATGTATTTATATTAATTACATTTCGTTTTATGGCTGATCGCACGTTAACATTATTCTACTACTTCAATGCAGATGGCTGTGGGCAGCGGTATTTGGCCATTTCGACCTCTGCCTCAGCAAAACTGAACCGATTGAAACTAAAATATTCGGGAACTTTGTAGCCGCTAGTTGGCGAGGCTCCGGGACCAACTGGTGTCGTTGTGGGCCTCACGCAAGCGCTGCTCAGGCCCGTAACATTGCTAACGGGAGCTGCACTAGGTGCGGTGCCGACTTTGCTGCTGCTGGGTGGGGGCCTTGAAGCACCTGCGCCTTTTTGTGCCTGGCTGTAGCCTCGTCGTAGGAGCTGGTTAAGTGCGGCGCGTGGGGCTGCGTTCATTTTTATGACAAATCCAACACAAATATAACTTCAAACAGAATTCACGTAATCGCACGACTGACCAAATATCAAGTGCAAAATAAAAAAACAACAATAACATATGGTTTGTAAAAGATTGGCAGCCCTAGGCAGGTCGCGGCGTTGCCATTTGTTCCGAAACATCAGTCAACACTTATCTAGCAGGCGCACACGCACAACTAGGTTCGTGTGTAGTATGTTGTTTATAACATTAAACAATCACCCACCCACCAACCCATTGAAAAGCAAATAAGATTTGGTTAAGGCTAGTTTAATTTCGCTTTTTAAATTTAGGCTGCGCTTTGCCATAGTGCTGGCTTATATTGGCAACTGGCGCACGCCGCTTTTGTTTAGTTTTGTTGTTGCACTTGACACTGGCCGCACCAGTTTGATTCTTGCCCAATTGATGGAATTTCTTGCGCTCCTCGCGCGTGTCCTTTAGACGCTGGCGTTCCGCCTTAAGTTCCTTGTAGTTTTTATACGCCTTCTTCGGTGGCTTGGCGCCAAGTTTGATCAGCTGAAATATTTCCATTTTTCGTTTGTTTTTGATGGTCCGCTGATTGGCAATGGCAAAGTTGAGCACTTCTTGGCGTGCTTTTTTGATGTCAAATTCGTTGTCTGCTTCTTTCTTAAACTTGCCGCCGTCTGTGGTTTTGCCTTCTTTTACAGTATCATTTGTTGTTTTCTCTTGTTTGCTTTTTGGAAGTGCAGCTTGCGGTTCTTGAAATACCAGAGCCTTAAATTCCGAGTCATCTTCAGTTTTCTTCAATGCAAGCGCGGCGCGTGTCAATACGGGTTTAAAATCGGTGCTTGCATTCATGCTGGCTAATTAACAATTGTGCACAGACTACAAAAACTTTAAATGAATATTTAAACGCACATACATACATATGCACACATGTGCTAGGCAGCACTAAAATGTACTAATTATGGCCAAACGAACGATAAATCGTGAAACAAGTTGGCAGCTCTTAAACTGCACGCCGCATGTTTTATTTTTGATAGCTGTTTTAAATTTTGTTGGCTGTATTTAATTGTGAATAATACCATTAATATATTGCTGTAGTGCAATGAAACAACCATTAGCTAAAAAGTCACCCCATAAAGAGAATGTGGAAGTGTCTGCCAAACGTGCGAACGTGCCGGCCGAACTACAGCGAAAAGCCAATGCCTTCCTAAATTCCAGTAATGTCGATACAAAAGTGCTGCGGGAAATTGTTTACCTCTTGGTATGTAAATCACATAGTAATACGTTTGCAATATACCTATAAATGTCTATGGTAAATTACAGGAAGAACCTGAATGCAATGCCATTGGAGTAATGCACGTGCTTGAAGTTATCTTTAAGAATCTTCTCAAACGCAAATGCATTTTAGCCGCCGAAAAGCAACAGGATAAGACAAAGATCAAGGGAAAGGCTAACCAGTCCAATGCCAAATGTCAAACACTCTATAATAAAGCGTGGTCCTTCCTGCTAATTAGATTAGGCAGCGCCTCCAAGGAGGAATCTGGCGTTGCGCTCAAAGTATGCATGCAGCTTATATCCAGCGAATCAAAGTATATTTACTCCAATGCCTGGCACAGTGAACGCCTGCGCAGTGTGCTAGAGACGCTGGTCAACTCGGAGACAACGCCACCAACGGCTGTGGCGGCATTCCAGAAATATGCCCGTTGTCTGGACGTGCTACAGATGACATATAAACTCTTGCCGGAACTGGCGCCAAACAGTTTTGCGGACTCACCAAATATTGCACTTAACTATTTGGCTATCATCAATTTGCTTGATTTGGGAAAGATTGTGCTAAATGCCAATGAGTATCACATTGGCCCAGGCACTGAGAAACATCCGCACTTTGAATACAACCAAACACGCAAACATTTGAATGCTGTTTGGAAGGCCATAATTGCATCGTGTAGTGGGGTGGACGAGAAGGTGCATCGACAGGTGCTTGTTGTGCTCTTGGAACGTATACTGCCGCATTTGCAGGATCCCATATTGTTAACAGATTTTCTAATGGATTCACTTCATCAGTTTGGTAAGATAGTAAAAAAAAAACTATAGTGTACGCATAAAAAGTATATGTTTAGAAATAGTATTATTCATTTGACCCGCGCCGCGCTATAAATAATATTTACTAATGTCTTCGATTGTACATATTGAAATTTCCATTATGTTTTTGCAGATGGACCCATTGCCCTGCTCGCTCTCCAAGGTATCTTTACACTGATGCAACAGCAGAATATTACATATCCAGATGTCTACCAGAAGCTCTATAATATGTTCTATCCACGAATGTTCTACAACAAGTACAAAGCTCGCCTCTTTTATCTGGCCGATATATTTTTAACCTCAACACATTTGCCGGAAAATCTGGTGGCCGCTTTTGTTAAGCGTTTGGCGAGACTCGCACTCAAAAGTCCAACAGAGGATGCTATTATAATGATACGGTTCATATGCAATCTACTGCTGCGGCACACAGGCTTGCAGCGTCTCATTTGCGCAACGGGTGCCGAAAGCGGTAAACAATATGAAAATATGTTAAAACGTGCAGGATGTCATTTAAATTATATTGCATTTACAGCTGTGGAGATATCCGATCCCTACGATGAAACGGAACTGGATCCGGTCAAAGCAGGCGCCCTAAAAAGCTCCCTCTGGGAGATGTCATTGCTGCAGAAGCACGCGGTGCCCGAAGTGGCCAATGCTGCACGTTTTGTATCCAAAAGTTTGCCCGTAGTTGAATTTGATCTATCTTCTCTGCTGGAAATGAAGGAATGTGACGTAAGTAACATTTTTAAGATCAGCTCATTTTTATGCCACATATCAATTTTGGCTAATCTTGAGTATTTCAAAAAACACAGAGAGGTTTACAAAACTAAAGGTATAGTCAAAGAATGGGGAATTTTGTTTTGAAAAGCATCAACAAATTTATAGGCAGAGTTCTTATGGCTTGAGAGGTTTGCACTTTTGTCAAAAAGAAGATTTTTGTTATTTTATATATCGACCCATTTTTTATTATGTGAAGCCAGTGCAGGATAAAATAGAGTTTAAAAGAAATTCTGTCTGCAACTGCGAAAAAATTGGTGGCAAAAGCTTTTGCAAAATTGATTGTGGGCCATCCAATCGAGCTGCAACTTGTTTGCAATATCTCTGCTAAATTTTATTTGCGAAAATCCACTCCGCCAGGGTGATATATGGGGAAAAGTTGTCTATTCGACTTAAAGGTTATTTTAGCAACGATTTTGGGAGTTCCAGCCCACCGGAGTGAAATGGATGCAACCTTTTGATTTTCATCAGTTCGACTTCAAACTAATTATTTATGTTAATTATAATTTGAGTGTGGGTTTTTAAAAAAAAATGATAATAGTGAACACAACTGTGCAACAAAATAACAACTATTTAATTTATTAATATATGAAGTGCATAAATAGAATTTTTTTATAGTGCCCAACAAATGTAAACTTTTTCTTAAGCATGCATACTTTAAGCACTAATTTGTAAACTAATTTAAACTCTTTGTCTAACCTGCCAGATATTTGATGATGAGGTGAAAAAGGAAGTGAATCACTTTACGCTGGGCTACGAGCGTCCAACAAATTTTGCTCTGCCACAAAATGATATTGTTACCAAATACTGGGATATAATTTAGAGTAAAACAAAATATATATATTTAAATTAATATAATAAAAATGTATGTGCCTGTTATGTGTATACTTTTAAGCCGGACTGTATTGCTGGCCCAGTTCCGTTTTGCACCAGTTGCCTGGAGAAATGCGCGCAAGATGCCCCAGATGATGCCGCTGCCTCTGTCGCTGCCATTGCTCCCGTGGCAACATGGTACTTACGTGCGCTTTTGCTCTTTTAATTGGAACCACAACTGGATGCTTGCAAGGCTGCGTCGCTAACCCACCCCAGGCTAGCTCTAAGGTTGTCGTAACTGTGCGCATATACGGCACGGCCGTATGAGGGCAAAGTACACGCACTCGGCTATCGAGAGAAAACTGAAGCCCAGAAACAAGCCCATTAAACCACCATCGTTGGCTGTGAATGCAAAAGAAAATGGAGGAAAATTCAATTCTATCTGTGTGTGTGCGTGTTTTTTTTTTTTTGGTTTAGTATACCCTTGCAGAGACTATTCTGATTTTGTTAGGACATTTCTAAAGCTGTAGCTCGACATTTTTAGATGTTTCCATTTGCTGCATGGGGTTTATGGGTCAAAAATTAGATAGTAGTATGAACAATTTATTGGTCTTTTTTTGCGATTTTGTTTGAGATCTCCACTCGTTTATTTTGATATCCCTTCAACAATACCTGACTGCTATATCATATGCATTGCTCTCATTACTCAGTTGAAAATTGACTTCTATTTTCTTCTTTTGTATAATAAACTCTATTTCAAGGCTGCAAATGGGGTTTGAACCAAATCAGTTCGAGCTCGGAACCCATTTTTTTTTTAATATAAGCCGAACCTTAAACCAAACTATATATCCAAAACGATCGCTAAAACGAAACCTGAACCGAATCATATTTATTTTCAAAAACGTGTTGCTTGAAGGTTCTTGGAGGAAGACTCAGCCAAAAAGTAACCCAATTTCGGGTGGAGATTAAATTTAGCCCCAACCTTAAATCGCACTATCGGCGATTCTACTTGGGTTTGAACTGCCTGCAAGGGTATTTCGTTGTCGGCACGCCGAAAAGAACGTACATTTTTCACTCGTTGTCTGGCTACACGCATAAAAAGTCCGATATGCCGATGAATTCGTTCTGTTTGACGGCACGAAATGTATGCTCCTTGTAGTACAAATGGAACACGGCAATGTTGGGCTCCACATAGGCCTGAATAAAGTTGCGCCCAGTGGACTGGACGATTTTAAAGTCATCGTAGGAGATTTTGGTGTAATACGGGATCGCATTGTATGTGAGATCAAAGCAGCTGGGCAGGCAATTGTCCAGACAGGACTCGATGCTAATGCCAATTGTCTCTCCACGCACTGCGGTTCCCTTATGCTGCAGACGGTTTCGTTGCCATTAAGGCGTCGCATATAAAAGACGATGCAGCCGCAGCTTTGCAACAACTGTCGGGATGTGCACTCCATTTCGCCAGACCAGGTGCGAGCAGGACGTCCGTTTCGCGCACATTCGGCGACTCGTTGGGGCTGTGCAGTGCGATCTTGAAGCCAATGCTGCTGTCGGAGGAATAGTGATAGGCATCCGCCTGAACGTCCAGCGTTAGCGACATGTCCAGAGACTCGCCGGTGCCGAGAGATGGGCGCGGATGGTAAACATGATTATGCGGCTATAACCCAGCGCCACGTGCCAATCGATGGCATTGTAGCCCATTGGGGGCCAAACTAATGCATTCAAATGTGCGCAAAGAGGGGATACGGGGCATGTACACAGAAAATTAAATATGCCCGATCTGTGTATACTATACAAGAGTCCACATACCAAATCTGGTGTCTCCAGCTCTTTTAACATCGACATTTATCGATTTCATAGAAACGAAGCGAGTAATCGATGACGTAAAACAAATTTAATCTGATTGGCAATAGGAGTAGCTAGGTTCGAAATTTCAAATCACCAGCTCTTATACTCTCTGAGATCCCTGAGGCTATATGCCTTCGGATTTGGTATATAAACTCTATGTCATCTAGATTAGAATCAACAAACGGATCGATATAGCCACGTCCTTCTAGAGTATCTTAGTTTTAAAGCTATCTTCGTGAAACCTGGCATAGGTCAGTCTGTCTTTTGCAGGCAGCCCAAATGAAGGATCGAACTACTATATCATATAGCTGCCATTGGATAGTCAAAATTGCTCAAAAAATTAAGTTTTAGCTTGAAAAAGGTTTTGTGTTTTTCGTGATGTCCTAGTCAAACCCAGCATTGACTTGTTTCACCATGCTTTCAACATATAATCGCAATCTTATTAACATCGTAGAATCGATCCAAAATCAAGCTTTTTTTTGTTCTTCAAAATATCCTGACCAAACATAGCACTTACTTGTTTCAATTATAAGCAATATCTTATCAACATTAGTCTACTTTATCATAAAGCTCTCTAGGTACAATCCGTCCAAAAATGGGTTTTTGTATGGAAATCATTTATATTTCTCAAGATGTTTGGAAAAGAAACTCAGCTATTACGAGATTCTCTTTATCCGTATCAAATTCAACTACTTTTTCATTTGACTTTCAAAGGAAATGAAAAGTATTTCTAGGCCAAATATCGACAAGGGTATTTAATCTTCGTCATGCCGAAGGCAACCGTTCTTTCTAGTAGTTCTCACTACAAACATTACCTGTCTGCGCTGTGTAGCTTGCGACTGTTGATGTACTTAAGTCCATGTAGGCTAGTGTGCTAGTGCGACAAAATTCATCCGTATTGCGTGCCAGTATGCTGCGGCAGCTAACAACCGATGCGGGCTTCGCCAACGGCTGAAGCTGCGCCAGTCCAATGATGCCGAGTGTGGGCCAATGGCCTCGACGCCTCCAGATGGGCGACACCTGGCGAGGCAGCCGCATGTTGAGCCACTTTGCAACTGGTCGTCAATTTGTAAGTCCTTGTGGCTTCTACTTGTTTGCCATGTTTTATTTATTTTTATTTTTGTTGTCGTTCGTTTATTTTGCTTATCCACTTTCACGCTTGGCTGGTCTGCACATTTGTCGTGCCGATAATAAAAAGTGAACAATAAATATTTTATAATTGAATAAATACAAATTAACATACAGATTAGGAAAAATGATTTAATAACATAATCCAACCTAAAATGGTTTGAAACATTTTAAATATTCGTTTTATGTAGGCAAATATCACAGGAAAGCATTTACAGCGGGCGTGAATTTATGAAAATCGCATAGAAAGGCAATATTTAAAAGGGTGAGAGAATGTCAGTGAGTTAGAGGGATAGAGAAAATAAGAGTAAGAAAGGGAAGAAAGGGAAAGGGAGATGAATGAAGATGAGAATAGAAAAAGATTGTGTAAGTGAAAGAAAGAAGTGATTGGAGAAAATCTGTCTAAGCAAAAGAGTAAAAGAGATTGAGAGTGAGACAGAGAGACAGAGAGAGAGAGCAAGTTTATGTTTTAATTGAAAAAGAGTTTTATAAGAATTACTTTACGAAAGACTAAGAACACTGTCAAAAAGTCATCAGATACACAATTAATACCCTAAAGTACCAAAATGTTAAAGTCTTAGTTGAATTTTTGAAAATCGCATAGAAAGGCTATGTTTTTGTGGGGCAGAGAAGCTAACAGAGATGTATAATTCAATTGGAATATGAGAATCCACATGTCGAATGTGCTGTCTCTAGTCGCTATCAGATTTAGTTGTTCACACTAAAAGACAGACAGACAGACATGACCAAACCGACGTACTGACCAGTCCTTGATATAAATAGAGCTTCATGCAGAGCGTATTCTAAACGAGTACTCGGTTTTTCCCTTATATTTTTTTGCTGTATAACTTTGGGCCAGCTGTAATTAAGATGTGTGTTGGTTCGCTCATTAGAGCGCAACGTGCGGCTGGTCAGAAGCAGAAGCAGCAGCAGCAACAGCTCAAGTTCAATGCAACCAACAAAGCCGAATTGAGTTCCGAACTTAGTGCTATACACACACACACACTTGCACACACACACACACTGAGCAGGGACTTTGGATAGGTAGGAAAACCGCACTTGAACGAAAATCAAATTAAAAGCTTCAATGCCCCAGACACAGACGGGTCGAGTCAGACCACGGCAGGTCAGGTTAAGCGTAGACATGGCTTCTGTAGCCACATGTCACCTGCAAGAACAGTCATATACATACACACACACACACACACACAATTGTGTGTGGCACGCACACGCACTTTGTATGACTTCATTGAAACAAGTTCATAAAACACTTAAACCTAACCGAGCCGACCAAATGCCCCCATGGGGCTGTCAACGTTGCCCGCTGCCAGCTTGTTAGCAGTTTTGCTGCCCGCTGGCCAGTGTGGGGATATCCGCATTCGCCCCCACACTCACACACACACACACACACACATACACCCGCAACCGCTCCTGGCATGCCCCACCGTTTACCTCAGAGTTGAACGCCGGACGTATCACCATCAATGACCATCAAAAAGTTTTCGCCTTTGGCTTTCTGACCAGATATGTAGACTATGCACATGCCCATATATATGCCCTCATGTGTGTACATGTATGTGTGCATGTGTATGTAAAATGAAAGATTTTTTTTTTTGTAGCCAGGCCAAATCGCATCGAGAGGTCACAGCAGATACCAATTGACCTAATCTAAGTGGAGGCGCCATTAGAAATCGTTTTGTTCGGCCAGGATGTCATTTAAGGCGGCAGCCACATACATGCGTGCATACATACGTTCTCCTATGCTCATGCAAGGGTATAGCTCAGTTTAGGCAGTGCATTTATTGATCCACTAATTGTCATTGTGTGTTCGATTTGGTCAGCTTTAGCTGAGATTTCTTCTTCTTCAATTATTTCAAACTGTTTTGGCCCGAAATCATCGCATATTTTATTTACCATGAACTGAATGTAAACTGACGCCTGACACAACTTTAGTCTCAGAGGATTTTTTTTTTCATATTACTGCACGACTTTCTAGCTTTTGTCATAACTTTAAATTTGAACAAATCGCCATTGCAAATGAAATTTCAAAGATATTTGCAGAAACCAAATCTAGTTTCACCAGGTGTGAAAAGCCAGACTTATGAGTCCAGCCTTCAGGCGTGACATTGGCTTAAGCCGTAAACCCAAACTCCAAATTGTAGTTGCAGCCTTGATTCTGATAATTGTTACTTGATCATTGGCATGCCAATGTATGCACTCCAGTTTTTCCCAGTAACATGAGCAAGGATCTTAAGAAACTTTCACCTACGAGCGTGAAAAACGGGTGAAAACTGTGATTGTAAGGTTTCTATTCATTCTTGTGCCACATAAGTTTATAGATGCTGTCTACTATTATTATTTTTAATATTATTTAGAGCTTGTGCTTATTTTTAGACTTAAAATTGTACAGCTGCCGTAAAATTCACGGCCCAGAAAAACATTTCTGAATTCAAGCAAAGGAATATAAAAAAATCAGCGGCAATTGAAAAAAAAACATAACTTACCAGTCACATACATATGTACATGCATACACTTATACATGCATGCACATAAGCACATTCTTATGCAGCACACACACACACACACACTCGCACACACACATACAAGCACACACTGGCAGTGGCACCGGCTGTTTGTATGTATAAAAAATCTGAAAATGATAGAAAAATGATTAATTGCAGTTGGCAGTAGTTCAGCAGTCAGTTGCGCCGCTGCCGCTGCTGCCGCTGCTGCTGCTGCAGTAAACCTCAGCGAGCTCTTAGCTAGCGAGGAGGCCACACAATGCTAGCATGCGCGTGTGTGTGTGTGTATTGGCATTCATGGCTCATAGGTGTATGTATGTATATATGTGTGTGTGTGTGTGTGTGTGTTGGTGTCTGTGTGTGTAGTACATTTTTTGTGGCAGCCTTTTCGTAGCACAACAGCAGCTGACTGCAGCGATATTAATGATAGATATGCGTTCGCTTCAATGCGTCACCCGCTCCCCGCTGCCCCACACTTGTCCCGAATTATACGATAATATTTATGTGTATGCTCCAAATAGGTGGAGTAGCATGTGGAGAAGCCGGTCGAGAGATGGATCGACTGGAAGTGGCGAAAGGGCGCGTTAGCTTTAAATAATTGTTGCACAATTTATTTTGTTGTAAACTGAATGATAACAAAATGTTTGCATTTAATGCATAATACTTGAACTATTTGTTGGCTGAGTTGATTGAAGCTCGCCTTTGCATATTCCCGTCAAAGTGCATGTTAGTTAACAAGAAGCTAAACTCATTTCAAAATACGTGTGCTAAATATACAAATATCGTATTAACTTATCGATTTAACAGGCAGATATGCAAAATAACAGTAACATACGAAAATGTATCAAAAGTTATAGTTAATTTTGAAAGAAACAGAAAAATGATCTACAGTAAGCTCTTTACAGGCAGATGGGTAATACATATTAGAGCATTAGAGAGTTGGCTTAACTAACTCAATTTCTATTCTTTTGTGCTGAGATCTGAAAGTTAAAAAAGCGAAGAGTTCTCCTTGGAGTGCCTGAAAATGATATATTTACAATGTGCGCATCATTTCTATACTTTTCAATGTTTTCATACATATTTGATTGTAATATCTCAGGGCATTTATGATATGATTAGAAGATAAGAAGATATGTTGGTTCGACATTGGAGACGAGTCAACATACATAGGTAAACAGACAGACGAAGACGACCATGTTTACTCGACTGTTGATACTGATCGGTAATAAATAAATATATAATAAATATATATATATATATACAATAAATATGGACAGTATAAAATAGTGGAACTCCAAGGAACTCTAATATATATAAAGTAATTTGGGTAAATTGATAAGAACAGTTTGTTGCCCTCGAAAGTCTGTTGCGGCGCACTCCGACGCCATAAACAAATATATGTATGTGTATGCCACTCGATGAGCAACAAAAGCCTTTCTCTACTAATTCCCATTTATTCATTTAGTTTAGTTGCATCACTCATTTCGACAAGAATTCCCGCCCGCACACATACCCACCCACACACACACACACACACATCAATAAAAGAGGAATATAGAGAAAAGGAGTGTATGTGTGTGTGTGTGTTTGTGTGTGTGTGTGGTGAGTGCAGTCCTGTCCATGCTCGAGTCGCCTTTTATTTATCAGCGCTGGAGCAGAGAGCAGCCCCAGATGAATGTCTCGCCTCGTCTGCCCACAGTTGTCCCACCTTATCCGGGCTGCTGACGAAATGGCTCTGAAATGGCTGTTACGCCACTGACAAAATGTTACTGCAAATATGCCAAAAAAGGTCATACGACTATCAAAAATGAAACAAAAACCAAAAATGACAGCTACCCTATAAACCTCTCCTCTGTGACTAGCTCTGCCCGGTTTGTGTAAAGCCACGACGAGTCGAGTTCCCATGGGTTTTTGTCTGCTCGGATAAACGAAAGCTGGGGGTGTTCGTGGTGTGCTGGGTTTGGGGCTGGAGTTGGCGGATGTTGGTCCAGGACTGGGCAGCAGTTGCTCCTGATGATGAAAGGGGTTTACAACTATTTTCAAACTATGTATTTAGCGCGCATTATATGACCTCGTCTCCCACTCCGCACGTTCTTTCAATCTCTGTCTCTTTCTCTCTCTCTCTTCCGCCTGTCATTGCTTTTGCACTCGAAGAAATCGCTGAGCTTGATGATTCTGGGCAGCTTTGGCTTCTGTGAAGAAGCCGAAAGTAAATCCCAAATATTTGTCGGCAAATTTGAGAAGTTCTTTCTGTAATATGTTTGATCTTCAGCAACGTTGCATTTTTGAGTTGGCTGCGCCTAACAGTTTTTTAACGATATATATTTTTTGCACAGTGTAGTTTGCATTTTGCCTTCGTCACATGCTATTTATACGTTGGCTGTTTTTATGATGACGATATGTTTGTTTGCCCCACTGCGGCGCTGCACAGTGGGCATCATACTCAGCAACTAGCCCATAGGGGCCATTTTTATGTTATATGTGAATCAAATATTTTCAAACTATTTAATATAGCTAACATTGTAATTTTGTTGTTGCTTAGGCCCATCTCAGTTCACTAACTGTGATTAGTGTCCGATAATTGTCGATGTGTACCACTGTGCAGCTTGATGGTCGGCTGGCTTTCGAGGGATTGCTTGACCTCTGGACCAAACCCCGTCCGCTGATCTGTATGGCTGCTTATGCCCCACTTGTAACATATTTTTTGGGCAGCGGATTAGTTGCACGCCATGTTGCCACTTGAAGTGTTTATGTGTATGGAGTGTCACACACGCACACAGGCACAAACACCCGCTAACACACACTCGCACACACACTAACGCACACAATCAGACACACACAAGTATATCATGCGACACTTAATAAAAACAATGTGCTCAACATGCCGCCTTAAATGGAAATCCATTTTCAGAGTTTGTTTTTGCTCGCTTTTCATCTTATTGTGCTCGTGTTTGTGTGTGTGTGTGTGTGTGTGTGTGTAAGAGTGTGTGTCTGTGTGTGTGCAGAGTTATTTAAATGTCTGCGTTTAGCTGCTGTTCGCTTGCCTTCAAAAATGTATAATTAATTGTTTTAAAGCATTCTCTTCTATTCTCTGAAATCCGTCACCCACTTTTTATTTTTTGTGGTGGGGATAAGGTCGGGTCGAGCTGCTATAATATCATTTTGAGGTTTTTGTATATCCATATACAAATATATATATTTGTGTTGTTTGCTTCTTATGATGATTATAAGTAGTCATCGTCAAACGCGTTGCTTAATCGTTTTAGCAATTAGTTGAGACGAAAAGGATTTTATGCAAAAAAAAAAAATATACCGACTGCGTAATAATCGTAAGAGGTATCTGTGCACCGGGAATGTAGCCAAACTGTTTTGAGATCGCATCTGTAGAGGAATTGGTGGGAAATATTCCAAATTTGGTCACTCTTGCTCTAAATCGGAAGATATCGATTTTTCTCATTTCGCCACGCCTCCTCCAGAGAGTCAGTCTCATATATATATATATATATATATATATATATATATTCTGGTAGTCCAGTTCAACTCGTCAACTTCAAAAGCTCCGAAATATACTCTTTTAAAATATTATCTTTAAATAAAAACCGAGCAAAAAGGCGATCATACCGAGGAGGGGGGCGGGGGGATATAGGAATAACTATCCTCCCTCCCCCAACTATTTCCTCGGGCACATCTCACAGCAGTGTTTTTTTTTTGTTGTTGTTGGTTGGGTTGTTGTTTTTGTGGCTGCGCTTGGTAGTTGTATGTTTTTTGTGTGTGTAATTTTGAATCCATATCAAGCGCTGTTTTGTTTCCGGATTGCGTCATTGCCAGGCGACGGCTCCTTTTTGGATTGTTGTTTTTGTTTTTTTTTTTTTTTGGATTTTTTCTTGTTATGGTTGGTTTGCGATTGGCTTGAAAAACCTGCCCATCATATATAGCTTTTCTTCTTCAATCATCGTAAGTTGCAGTAACACATGGGGTAATTGTTCAATATATATATCGTAGTAGTACATATACTTCTGGTTTCTCTTCCTTACAGGTTATAACACGTAAGTTTTTCATCATCATCAATCAAACGGTATCTCCACCATTTTTCATCGTTATAATTTATAATTAGTCGTGCAGTAATCATCCCTCAAATAAAAGGACTCCACATTTTCATTATTATTCAGTCGTGCAAGTATGTTATCCCTCCAGAGGGACTTACACATATTTCTTCAACATAAGTTGTTCTTCGCGTAACGTTTTCATTCATCATCGAATTCATTGGCGGTTGTGTGTATCATCTTCCATTTCAAAGGGCAATTTCTCTTTATAAACATTGAAACTTCATTATTGACTGGACTACTTTTGTGTCCTTGTATTCCCATTTTTTCCACAATTAGTCGGGGATGTGATCAACCCTTGTTGCTGTGAGACGCTCGACCGCCCGATGAGCGTACTAAACATTGCGCTATATAAATGTACAGTGCGCCAAATACCGAGTTGGGAATTATAAGTTTCATTGCAAATTGTATTGTCGCTGTAGCTTGCTTCGGTTGCCGGATGACTACGTTGTTGTTTCTGATGACACAGCAGAACCAGTTTGACGCTCTCCGAGAGCGGGCACGCTGAGCGCGTGCTCACCATGCATGCATATCTAAATATATATATATATATATATATATATGTATGTGTGTATTATAATTTCAATATGATCAAATGCAATGTCTGCTCGTTGTGTTTTCTGCTGTATCCATGAGACAACTATGTATCTATATTCAAAATTATTTGAAGAATTCATTAATATTTTTAAATTTACATCCACCACAACAACAATATATACAAACAATCAATCTAAACGGCTATGCCAACATTCTTTCCATGGGATTCGAACTCGGATTCTCGTTGTTCTGCTTGTTTATTAATATAAATATATACGCATGCACACAAGAATTTATATTGTGGCTGCTGGAAATAAGAATATTTCAGATATTTTAATCGTTTTATTTTTTACCCTAGTAGAGAGTATTACAATTTTATAACTAAATGTTCAACGCATCTACAAGCTCGCCTGTCAGTCATGAAGCTATTTGCATGATACTTTGCATAGGGCTGCCTTTCTGTCTTCCTCTATATACATATGTATGATTCTAATTAAAATTATTGGGCAAAATATATGTTTGCTTTGCTCTTTTTCAAGATATCTTAAACTTGGCATTTACGAGCTCCACATTGCATTAAATCTACATTGCACTACTATATCATATAGCTCTGCAGGAAGTATTTTTTTTAAAGTATAAATTGTCTTGTATATCAATTTTGAAATGTTTTGCTGACCTCTTGTTGTTTGAAAATATGTTTTGTTTCCCTTAATACGCTAAAATAAATATTTTTTTTGTTTTTCCTATAAATAGTTAAATAAAGAAATAAAGACTTTTGACAGATTTGTATCCAGTTTTGTCAGACTCTGGTCACCAGGTGACAATAGATTAAAGAGCTTTTAAATAGAAAATGCTGCACGCAGAAGCTGGTGTTTGTTCTGATAACGCCTCTGTGTGCTGGGCCAATGTGTGAATAAAT
This sequence comes from Drosophila montana, assembly GCF_035044405.1. Classification (NCBI taxonomy): domain Eukaryota; kingdom Metazoa; phylum Arthropoda; class Insecta; order Diptera; family Drosophilidae; genus Drosophila; species Drosophila montana. The sequence continues at coordinate 2,439,212 of NW_026997351.1, read as the reverse complement.
CTACTAACTATATAGTACATACACATATGTTATATATACATATATACATATACATATGGATACCTATTTTGTGCACATGCATATATGTATATACTGCTACCATTTGTTGACCGAAAGCAAAGTGCTTTGGCAATTGTTGTGTGAGTTTTTGTTTTACTATGTTGCTTTCAATTGTCGCCCCAAATAAGATAAGTAACATAGAAGATGTTGTAGCATACATATATAGAGTGATAAATATGTATACGTACGCATGTATGCAATGCAAATATTTGTATAGTGTAATTTAGTTGTTGTACAAAATGTATCTTAGAGCACACACAATTTGCTCAAGACTTTTAACAGCTTCAGTTTCAGTTTCAGTTTTAGTCTTAAGGCCTACTCTTGTACGTATGCCTAAGCCTAAGTAAACCTTAGACATGGGGCGCTACGAGCTGTTCAACAACAATAATAAACGAAACAAAAGTGGGCAAAGCATATGTACGTACCACACACACACATCCACACACATCCGCACACACACAACTAAACGTGCTTTGCTTGAGCTTTTCTATTTAGTTAAAGGCAACAAGCACTTTGCTTGCTTATCATACAGCTCAGATCCTTACCCTTACCCCATAGCCTTGCCAGTAGCCAGTTTTTTGGGCCGTTGCAGCTACTTTGCTATTATTATGGCTATAAACTATTATTCTGCCAACTAGCTGCCTGCTGTTGATATTTTTCTAAATTTAATTGCATTTCTGCTAGCTGACAGTCAAGCCGGCTGCTCGGCTGGTTGGCTGGCTGACTGGCTGACTGGCTGACTGGCTGGCCGGCTGTCAGTCTGGCGGGGGTCCAGGCCTCTGCCCCATCTGCCCCATGTGCCTCAATCTGTAGCAGCCAGAGGACAGCGACGACAACTCAATTTGATGGCAAATCACATCATATGCTTTCCAAACACGTCCTTTACAAAACGCAAAAATTTAAGTCACGAAAACAATTTTGTGAATTGTTGGCGGCCAGTCGTCATTGCTCCGACTCCTTATCCCCGTCCTGGTACTGGCACTGGCACTGGCACAGCCGGAATGTTCCCTGCATCCACACCCTTGCTCCACTCCACTCTCTAAACTGTGTATCTGTCGCAGTCCTTTTTGGGCAGTCGGAAATGCCTTCCTTGAGTGGATTACAGCGCTTTATTGCTACAGCTTCAGTTGCTGCGCCAGCTTCTGCTCCCACGCCCTCTCCAGCTACCGCTTCTGTTTCGTTCTATTCAATCACCTCGTTATCTGTCGCGTCGCCTCAATAAATAATGCCAAATTCGTAGCTTCATTTGTTTTCTGGACAAATTTAAAAACAATCGCGTCTTCAATTTGCATTACGGCCCAGAACAAGACATCACGTCCATTTGCATTCTTTAATTAGGTTTGTTTTGCGTTTTTTTTTATTATCGATTGATCAATTTTTCTAATTCAAATTCTCGATATATTTATCATAAAGAGCTTGTCTTGAGTTTTCTCCCAATTTTTCTAGCTGGTTCGATGCCTGATTGAATATGATTTTTTGTGTAATAATTTATATTAGGCGATTAGTTTGTTTTATTTGATTTAATTGTCTCATATTTATTGCATCTTAAATGGATTCTATATATAATTATACAAAATTTTTATTCGCAATACTAAAGTGCTTAGTTGCACATAGACAGATATCTATATTACGTACTAGCGGGTATACCCCGACGTTGCTCGTGATTGCGGGCGAATATTCCCAAATCGCTGAAACACGTATTCATTATATTCTTATGTAGAGCTTTGAAGATAAGTTTAAAGCAAATCGGACAGAACCTAAAAACTAGATAATAATAATGCCAAGTTCATGATCATGAGGCCAAGCAATGAACAAAGACCCAAAGCTCATGAAAATCGGATGAGATTTGACCGAGTTTGTTGGTGGGAAATTTTGACCTATGTCTATATAGGATATTTGAGGGATCCATTTTAACATGCATTTTGACCAAAAAAATTGTTGCCAGATTTAGATGCCTAATTGATTAAGAGGCCAAACCATGGATAAAAAGCCAATCCTTATGAAAATCAGTTGAGTTTTAGCCGAGTTATGGGGTTGGGAAATTTTGTCCTTTGTCTATATAGGATATATGAGGATACCATTTTTATATGAATTTTGACCAAGAATAATGTTGCCAGATTTAGAAGCCAAATTGGATGGTGAACAAAAAGTTTCATGCAAACGTTTTTCGAGTTTTTTCCACACATGCGGGTGGAACTTTCCGAAAACCCGCCTTAACATGCACCTTCACACCTAGCTCTTACGGGGTGGGCTGTGCGCTTATCACCAATCAGTCAGTCAGTCAGTCAATCAGTCAGTCACTCAGTCAGTCAGGACAAACAGTTTTATATATAGAGATATATTATCTTGCCAACTATTTTACATTGCGATAACTCAAAGGCAAAACATTGAAAAACGACAAGTATTAATCAAAATCGAAATAACAAAAATCTATTTCGATTCTGAAAGGTTCGTTCGAAGTCGCAATATAGAACAGGCTCGTAAATTCGATGTTCTGCCACACAATTGTATTTAATGTAAGGTCTAAAGCATATTGAGCACCTTTTTGGTGTCGCCAACTTGAGAGAGTGCTATATCATTTTTTTTTTCCACCTACTCGTATAAAATAGGTACTTGAATAGATAATTAATTACTGTTAGCTAGAACGGCTGCTGCTGTTGCTGCTGGTGCTGCTGGTGCCACACCTACCAATTAATTTAGCATTTTGAAGCGTACCCCGTGAGTGCAGTCTCCAGTTGTCCCCGTGCTGGAATGGCCAGAAGACAGAAAGAAGACAGCTGCCAAAAAGGGCGTTGCGTCGCCCATTTAAATGAAGGTGGGCAGCGGATGCAGAGGGGGGATGGGATGGGTTTGGTATTGGAACTGTCCTTGTGGCCTGGCAATTGAATCTCCGTTGGCCGCATCGGTCGTCGCTTAGCAGAAGGGTTATCATTACTTCCACATAATTTAATTTCGGCAGGCAACGACCATTTGCATTTCAATACCAAATAGAAGAACTGGCGCGGTGTGTGTGTGTGTGTGTGTGCCACGGGCACTTGCTACGTCCGCCGGTTCTGTACGTTCCACATTTTTCTTACCATTTTTCAAAGTTTTGCCGGCTGCTCATTGCACAAACTGAATTGAATCACCACATTACGAAGCTACGCTGGATAGCCCTTTGTTATAACGCTGCCGCTCCCGCTCCCGCACCTACATCTATATGCCCTTGTAGAGGGTATTCTAATTTTCTCATGCATTTTGTAACGTCTTGAAGGAGACAACACCATAGATAGCCGAGTCGATACAGTCAAGTCATGCTTTCTGGCTCTAGCCATTATCCAGCAACTTTCTATGGATCTATTTATAGCAATTCTTGAGTTCTTGCATGAACAACTTTTTTGTTTTTCAAAATGTTTTGAGAAATCTTGGCATTTATTTGTTTTACTATGTTCCTAACATATAAACCTAATCCTATTAGCAACGGAGTACTATATAATATAGGTTGCGATAGGAACGATCGGTCGAAAAATAAATTGTTTTATGGAAAATTTTTTGGTTTTTCAAGATATCTTCACCGAACTCGGCATTTATTAGTTTCACTAGGTTCCCTACATTTATGGAAAATCTAATTTACATCGGACTACTATATCATATAGCTTACTTTTTTGCAACATATCCCGAGTCGACTTGATTCTTTGTATGGAAAACTTTTTTCTTTCTCAAGATATTTTGATCAAACTCAGCCACTACGAGCTGCAGTATTCGCCCAATTTAGTAACATGACTGTATCGCATCGAACTTTGATATTATTGGTAGAATCGGTCGATATTCAAGCGCAGCTATATAATCAATTCTAAGGTATTTAATTTTCGACTTTGTGAATATGTTCGTTCTTTCTTGTTTTTCTTTCCTACATTTCGTGGGCATTTCGTTTTAAATTTGGCGGCCCAGTTGCTGAGAGGGAGAGAGAGATGCTGCTGCCAGATTTTCCATCATCATTCATAACAAAAGCAGTTGGCAGTTGCAGCAGCAGACTCGGCTAAAACTGCTGCTGCCACCCAGCGTCGCCTACCCCTTTGCCCTGTAGGCAATGAACTAGCCCCATTTTTTTGTTGCGACATTTCCGTTTGCATTTGGCAAGCGGAAACCGTCAGAGGCAACCCATTGGACAATCAAGCTGGGACGTGGACAAGCAACGAGTGCCTCCTAAGCTGTGTGCTTTTGTTGTTGTTGTTGTAGTTGTTGTTGTTGTTGTTATCAACACAAAAGGCTTGGTCCGACATTGTTTGGTGTTGATAGCTGCTCATGAATAACAAATGCACACGGCAGGTGGGTCGATCTATCTTTCAGCTTGTGCGTGTGAGTGTCTGCGTGTGTGTGTGTGTGTGTGTGTGTGTGTATCTTGTTTGTTTGCATATTGTGAAGTGGGGGGGGGGGGTGGATTGGGGTACGAGGCACTTGAGTGAGACCATTCCAAAGTTGTTTATAAATTGTCTATTGATTTGTGGCCAACCGAGGTAGAAATGGATCAGCCAGCGACCATTCAACCATTTGACCATTCCGACCAATTTCACTTGCCAAAAAGTGCCAACCAATTAAATCATTTTTATAGCCAAATGCTGTACAAATTTAGCTCTATCTTCTCTCTCACACTCACTCACTTTCCCTCTCTGTCGCTGTCTCTGCCTCTGTCTCTTTCTCATCGCACAATATATTTGTATTGTGCCTTTGATTGATTCCCTAGTTTGAGTCACATTGCCAGCCATCGATAGGTCGCAATAATCAAAACCCCAAAACGTCAATTTCAGTTTATAGTTCGAATCAGACCGCAACGATGAAGCATAAGAGCAGCAAAAGAAGTCTGATAGAGATAGAGTGATGGAGGGAGAGGGAGTAGGGGGAGCGAGAGGGGGAGAGTGAGAGAGGGGCAGGGCATGCGAGGTCGCTGTCAATTGAAATGTCAAATGCATTTGACGATTGTCAGCAGCCGCTCAGCATACCCATGCTTTATTTATATATCTAGTATCTACCTATCTATCCATCAGCTATTCCTCAATTATTATTTTTTTGTTACATTTCTTCATTTATTTGTGTATAATTTTAATGCTTGGCAAACGTGGCTATTCCATTTGATTAAAAATCAAAGTCAAGCTAGCTTAAGGCAGAGAATTTGCTTAAAAATTTGATTATTTATTAAATTCAATACATTATTTAATCAATAAACATTATAATAATCATATAAATTGTCATCAACTCGTGTTTAAACAATAACTTATCTTGTCTTATTTTTGTTAAAAATATTTTTTCTTACCTAAGCTTGGCTTGAACCTGGCTATTCAGCTCCCTTCAAATTGCATACTATTATCATTTAATTTTTTTGTGTTGAAAATTCTTACACAAATTTGCCAAATACTTTTTTAAACTTGATAATACAACTGAAATAAATTGTATCTACTTGTGATACACCTCGGATGTGAGAGTCGATGTGTGCTAATCAAGAATATAAATATACTTATGATGGATTTGGCTATCTATCCTTATGTGAGTTGTATAAATAAATAAATAGCCCGGTTTTAATGTGCTCAAAATATAGAAACAGTGGAAAAGTGAGTTATTGAATTATTATTAAATATATTGTTATAGCTAATAGCTATTTAATAGCCATTCATAAGAGATTCCAATTATCTTATATTTGTATTTAGGTATTTAAAATACTTAGTAATTTGGCTATTAAGCTGTTTGCCACACTTGATATGCGTTTAGGCAGGCTTAACTACAATATATATGTTTCAAAGCATTTTGCTGGATATCAATATCACAGTCGTAGACATTTGTGCCATACTGACGCGTCGATTTTACTCATTAGCCATGGTTCTATCGACCTCGCCCTCCCCCCCCAGCCGTCCGGCAAGCGTTGTCATGACAATAAATGAAATATTTTGAGCCCGTTCGATGTAATAACCGTCGCAATTCTCTGTTTGTCATATTTCATGCCCACGATTATAAGTCCAGCATGCGGTGCGCAGCGCAATAAGCTAGCGCTCGCGATAGATAAATAGCACATTGGGGCAGCTGGCGGGGCTACCTAACGGAAAGGGTTAATCGGCCTGGACGAGGGGAGGGGAGCTCTTGGGGGCAGGCACTTGAAATTCGTTTCTCTGCAGCGGGTGCACATTTGTCGGAATTGCATTGTGAATGCTAAGCCCCGAGGGTGCTTATTGCAGGCTGAGTGTATCTGTGTGTTTAAGTGTGTGTGTGTGTGAGTGTGCGCTTAAGTATTTAGGCTTAACACATCGAAGTTTTTTGCATTCTTACAAAATCATTATATTACATACAAAAGGACTAAAGCTTACACAAGAGCATTTTTCAGCAACGACTTACTTAGATACTCTTTAAAAAAAAGTACATAAATTACTTGTAATTTAAGTGTTACATAACAAACGCAAACTGTTTGCGTATCCTGCTTGGTTAGGGTATTAAAACAAAATCCAAAAAAAACATAAAATAAAAAAATTAATAAAAATAAATTGACAAATCGTCTGAATTGAAATATGAAAAACGTGCGCTCAGCGCTTTGCAGCAATTGTCAAGTGCACCAATAAATTTCATTTTGGCCAGTTGGGCTAAACAGTGAAGCCTCTGCGCGCGAACACCTGAGCAGCTTGTCACATAGAAAGTGCACGTTAATTTATCATTTTGCATATTGTTATTGGCACTTTGAAGCTATGGCTATATTATAAATTCAGCTGTGTTTGTTGACCTTTCTCACGCGTGTTCACTGTACTTTGAAGCCCCAGTTTAATGGGCATATTAATCACAACGGTAAATCACGTTCAAATTATTTGAAATTAATTAATAACAAAAAGTGTAAATTATTGTTTTCGAGGGATTTTGGACAACAAAAATGTGTAAACCATCAATAGGCGCATATGTTTAACACATAATTCGTAATACTCTCTCCCCTGGTATTACGACTTATTTCATTATTTTTGGAGCAACTAAAATATACGCTTTAAAATGCCAGGTGCCATTATTTGGAGCTAATATCGAAAATTTGAACCAATATCAATACGAAATTTGGGCTTTTGATTTTGTAGAAAGGGTATATTGATCTGCCTTAGTTATCTAAACTTATTGAAGAACTTTCTTATAAATACAGAACTTAATATCTATATTTTTATTATAAAACTGTCCTCCTTGTATCAATCAATCAATCAATAAATCATAAAATTCTCTTTTCAATTGGAAAAACTCATTTGTGGAACTCTAGCCTTGGGCCTTGTTATTTATTTTGGATGCCATATCTATGTGCTGTAAATTTCATAAAGATCGGACAATGAGTCCCGATGTAAGTCACGAACGAATTTCGGGCTTCTGGGTATCTCCTCATCGTGCACTCCCGCCTAGAGCACTGTTAGTTGTTTTATTTTTTTGACCCAGCTGATAATTCTATGCTAGTATTACGTTCCCCAATTTACAAGCATACATAATTAAATTCTATTATATGTATGTGAACGGGTACTACACTTGTCTCCAAATTGCTGTGGAACCGCAATAAAATATATTTAAGAGTCGGCATGTCTAAAATTTTAAATGTGGGCAAATATACCTAGTCATATGCCCGGAGTATGTGTGCCTGCCTGTGTGTGTGTGTGTGTGTGTGTCTGTGTGTGTGTGTGTGTGTGTGTGTGTGTGTGTGTGTGTGTGTGTGTGTGTGTGTGTGTGTGTGCATGTACGTGTGCTTCCACATATGAAGTGTCGAATTCAATACACTAGCTTAAGGCTAAGGCCCGAAGGCTGAAAGCAGATAACTAAACGGGCGGTCAGTCTGGGCTGCAGTAAAAACTTTTCAGAAATTCGAATCATGTAACAAAATACATGATGGCTAAATTCAAAAGTGTGCAGGACATGCGTGTGTGTCTGTGTGTGTGTGTGTGTGTTACTGCAATGCCTCTCTGAAAAGGGTAATTGTCTGTGTATGTGCGTGTGTGTGTGTGTGTGTGAGGGCGCAACATGTGTTTATAATTATATTTTCACTGTGTGCACACATTTTTGGACACAAACTGTTCAGCCTGCTGCTGCTGTTGCACGTGCAGCCTGTGTGTGTGAGTGTGGGTGTATGTGTGCTGGTGTGCGTGTGTGTATGCATACAAATGAAAAGCCGCCGCTGCTGAAGCGGGCTGCTGCACAAAAACGCACACGGCCTCAAGCTGCAATTGTCAGCGCTTAATTTGAGGTCAGCTGCAAGCTGGCGCTGGACAGGATTAGGCCTTGGTGGGGCAGCTGGGCTCAGCAGGCCTACCAAATTAACCGTTGCTTCACGCACACTAATACACCACACACACTCACGCACACACACAAGGCCAATTTAAATGGTTGCCACGGCATATAAGCGCGAGCGATGCTTTTTCTTTGGGCTCGGGCCTTGAAATTAAGCGAATTCCAGCCCAATCTCACAAGCTCGATAAGCCCCAAAGAGGTTGCTTAAATAATTAGATAACATCTGAAAATGTCAGTGCTATGTGTTATTTCTCAGAGGTAGATTAGCGATTATTTTAGAAGCCAATTGAGACTTGTTCAAATAAATATTTGATCTGATCTGATCATAATGAGTGTCCGGTTAAAAGAATAATTTCGTTATGGCCCGTCATTGGAGCTGGCCGGATGTGGGAGCCTTCACTGTACTCATATATAAAAGTGTAGTGTGCTTTACGGGGTTTCATGGCCGTGTGAGCCCGGGCATGTTTCCTTCAGTCCGTATTTCGTGTTCGTGCTGGGCCGGACCCAGCTCTAGTTGCCTCCATTCGAATTGTGTTTGAAAGATAAGTTCGGTTATTGAAGTCGAGTTCAATAACAGCCAGCAGCAGGCGATCCCCCATATTTATAAAGAGATATTTCTCGCCTCTAGTGAACGTAGATAAATTGCAATTGGATCGTTTTTTAGAGGAGCTGATGTTAGTCTTCTTAGCAAGGTTAGTTTCTTTAGTGAGATTTGTTTTTCGATTTGGCATGCTCCCATTTTGATTTGATACTCTATCTGACACCGGGTATACACGAGATGGCACAAAACCGATATACTCTTTTTCTTACTTCCGTTTTGTGAACGAGCATAATAAGTTGATTCCTTCGAGTTTTTAGCAAACAGCGACAACAATTTACACGCTTTGCCATACGCAAAATGCTTGTCACTTGCAGTATGCAATGCCAACAAAAGATTCGCTGCTATCTGCCCAACCCGCTGCCAGCCCCTCTGCCGCCCACCTGCTGCTCCCCCCGCTTCGCAGCTGCCTGCCTATTCAGCGTTTTATGCCAACTGTCGGCGTTCGCCTTTGTCTTTTGTATGCGCGCAGTGACCTGCAAAAATGGCAGACGCTGTTATTTTGGCTCTTGGCTTGGCCGCCTGTCCGCCCGTCCGCCCGGCCGCCTGGTCGCCGCACCTGGGCCGCCTTTTGCCCGGCCACATCTTTTGTTTGGACCAAGCTGAACGCGGGCGGTGGCCAGGAGTTGGCTGCGGTCAGTGCATGTTGCATATAATTTCATTCATCACACGAAACCACAAAAAAATTCTTTTTTTTTTTGCGGAAATCATCGACTAAAAGATACCTTGTGTCTAGCTGATAAAGCGGGTTATTGAATATTATAAAATAAAACGACTTTCTCACCAAGTCACGTCCAAGAGCTTCGCTTCGAGAGAGACAGAGAGATAGAGAGACAGTAAGGGAGAGAGAGAGATAGTAGGGGAAAGAGACAGAGAGAGTAAGGGAGAGAGAGAGAGAGCGGGAACAAGAGAGAAAGAGAGACAGAGAGAGAGAGAGAGAGCGAGAGAGAGAGAGAGAGAGATATTGTCACAAGACAACAATTTTATAAATATAATTTAATCTCTATATTTGTATGCTTACACCACTAAAATTGCGAAAGACTTACTTGATATTATGAAAATCGCATAGAAGGGCGTTTTTTCACATAAAATGCCCTTTCTGCGTGTGGTATTTGTAATTTAGATATTTTATTTGTTGTGCCTAGCTCTTATAGTTACTGATATCGGAAAAGATATATACATATATATAACGTCTTCGATAACGTATATATACCCTTTTCACACATTTCTAATGGGTATAAAAAGTGAAATAAAAAGACAAAAGTAAGTTTGAAAAAAAAAAAACCAGCTCAAATCTAATCGGCAGAAGTCGTTCTTCTTCTTCTACTTCTCCATCTCCATCTTCTTCTTCTTGTCGTTGTTCCCATTTCAGTTTTTGCATTTCTTTCAGCATTTCTGTCGCGTTTGCCATTTAATGCGACTGCAGTCGGGTTTCCCTCAGCATCTTCCTCTGCTTCTTGCCATTTTATTTGACTTTTTCGTTTGCCAGCGCCACTTGGCCATTTTCATTTTGGGTCCGCTGCCTGTGTCTGCGCTGCCGACAAGCAAATATTGTCTTTTCTCAGTCGCATTTTTCAACTGACATCGCCCCAAACCCAAACCCAAGCCCGACACCAAATCCCAACCGCCTCGCTCCTTGCCACCGCCTCTCGATAACTGCACCCGTTTGGGTTATAGGGTAAAAAGTATTTTTGTCACGAATTCAATGAATGATTTTTAAGCACGTCTTTATTACTTTTGCTCCTTTGTCCACCATGATACAGGCCTTGGCCACAAGTCGTGAAAAATCATATATACTTATATATACATATATTTACCTATAGCATTAGTTTTATACATATGTACATACATTTTATATAATGTGGAGTGTGGTATTGTTTCCCGTATCTCAGGCTTGCCGCAGGCATTACGCGCTAATTTATTTATGTCCTTGCCACCGCTAGAAAACCCGCTAGTTGTGTGACTCATGCCCATGTACCAGGCGCACACTCTACTCACATGAGGAGCAATGCTGCCCGACTTCATTCTTCACTTTGTACAAGAAAATGCACTTTACTAATGAATTAAATGGCTTTTCAATGCGCCAAGACTCTGCACACTACGAAAAATGTTTCGATTTGTGTGGAATTTAATTGTGAAATTATGAGAAGAAGGCTCAATCTGTTTTTGAACCAAATTAGTGTTTCTTGCTATAAAAAGAATCTTTGATCAAATTAGTTGTGCGTAAAACAGCCCAAATAGAACCCGAGGCAAACCATTTTTTATATCTAAACTGGTGCAAAAGAAAATCCTTTGACGAAGACCCAGCCCAAGAGCATAAATATCATTTCATTTATCGAATGATATTAAGTATATGCCATTTTTGAGTAACTTCTAGTTAACTTCTTTAATTAAAAAACTTTATTATTCCATTAAAATTTTGAAGATACATATATGTTAACCAGAACTAAGCTCAAGTATGTATAGAACCAGTTTCGCGAACCGAAACTAAAAACAGAAGGAAGTTCGAATCGCTTCTCTCACAATCCCTTCGAACCTCAGACATTTGGAATATGGTAATATCTTGTGAGGTAAATTGAGTATTAAATCGAGAATCTCTTTTTATACCTTAAAGTATTCCTTATGTCCAGCAATAGGTGTTGGGATAAATGTTAAGGAATGCACCAATAAGCCAAAATTTGGCCAAGTGTATTCTCTGGCTGCGGCTTCTGTCTAAGACTCAATGCTCGTTTCCATTAGTTGTTGTTGTTTTTTTTCTCTATATTTTGGTTGTTGGCAGTTAGGTGGCCAATTTGCTTTGTTTGCAATTTTATTAGTGTTTTTGTGTTGTTTGTTTGAAACGTTTATGAATTTAAGGGATATATTTGTTTAGTTTGTAATTGCGATTACTGGCAATTGTGCCTGTGCGTGTGTTTGTGCGTGTGTGTGTGTGTGTGTGTGTGTGTGTGAGTAACTCCTAAAGATACATTTATTTATTTGTATGCCCTTTTCATAAACGTTTGCTTGGTTATATGCATCTTTTGTTTCTTATACCCTGGTTTTAAGGGAGAAATAAAGGGGTATATTTATGCAACATGCTCACATTTTGGTTATAGTTTATAGTTTTTTTATATTACATATTTTGGTATTAATTTTTAATTTTAAAGCTATTTATTTTAATTAATCGTAAGATTCACGCAATACTAGGTATTCACTAACTGATTATTTTCCCTTTAGGAGAGTATTATGGTCACATATGCGTTCACTTTATAAGCTAAATTTACAGGGTATTGCCCAGTCTTAAAGGTAGCCGTCCTGCTTTTTGTTCTGATTATTTTTTTTAGAGTTGTTTTGCTTAGAGCTTTGCTGCGGTGGCTTAAAGACTCTGCTGGTATGCGGACGTGGCGTGGGAAGGGGGAACCAGGGGGAACCAGGGGGTCTCAGAGACGAATCGTCTGTGGATGCATTGCAACTAAATGCGGTGAAAATACGAGTACATTGAAGTTTCTGTCCCGAGCCCGTCAATAAATCATTGAACAGACAACGGAGCCCGTTGTTAAAAGCACTCTTTCGTATCTACGAAATATGTATTTTTGTGTATGTGTGTGTGTGTGTGTGTGTGTGTGTAAGTGTGTAAGTGCGGATATATATGTATGCATGGATGGATGTATATAGACAGAGCATATCAATACTTCGTATAGACGGATTGTATTTTCAATATTTGCGCAGCGTTGATCATGGAAACGTGGCAGCTCCTCCGCCGTGGTGCGGATTGCGGATTGCGGAATCCGGGATGCGGTGAGTTTTTGAAGAGTATGCAGTGGCTTTTGTTGGTTTTGTATTGCAATGATTTAGCAGTTTTTCGTCTGTGTTTACGTTGTGGATGAGCCAGAATGGCGATGGCGATGTCGATGTCGATGGCGATGGCGATGGCGATGGCGACGCTACCAACCCGGGCTGCTGAATAAGAAATCAGCAAATTGTTGTGTTTTAATCGAGCAGCGGCTGGCAGTCAGACACAATAACAAAAAACAACTAATAGCGGTTTTAGTCGGATGTGCCCGACCGGCAGATACCCTGTAGCCAGCAGCGAGCCATAAATATTAGGAGATCCTTACAAATATACAACAAATTACAAACAAATACATACATGCATACACACTCACACACACATACACACTCACACAAGATATTCATACTCATACACACACACACACACACACACCTGTTTTCTCACACACACAATTAGGCACACACATATACCACACGAGCGTCTACATACCGAAACTGGTTCACCTAGTTGTTAAAGTCTTCGAGTTACGCATAAGAAAAAACTTACTTCAAATTCGGTGATTATTATTATATTATTATATTGTTATTATAGGAAATAGAAGACAATATCAAAAGCAGAAATGAAAATTTGAAGTGTCTCGCTTTTGTAGATTCTCAGATCGATTTACAGATGGATATATAGGTGGATATACGGATGGATATGCAGATGGATACACGGATGGATATGGATAAATTGATATAGAAATGGATATGCAGATGAATATACAGATGTATATAGAGCTGGATGTACGGATGGTTATGGATATGGATATACAGATGGATATATAAATGGATATCGAGGTGGATAAATAGATGGATATACGGATGGATATAAGATGGATATACAGACGTATTTACAGATAGATAAACGGATGGATATAGAGATGAATAAACAGATGGAAACACAGATGGAAATACAGATGAATATACAGACGGATTTACAGATAGATATACACATGGATATACAATGGAACATTACTGGATCAACTCAGCTCGCCTTACTGCTGGTTCATAATACCTTATTGTTTTTGTACTCATTTTCAAAAAGTGCTGGGTATACAGCTTCAGACCCAGCTCCAGCGTTCAGCCCGATATCAATCCCAATCACAATGCCGCTGCGTTCCGCAATTGTCTGCAGTAAGCCGCTGTCGCTGTTGCCGTCGCTGTTGCAGTCGCTGTTGCAGTCGCTGTTGCTGGCGCTGCGTCTGCGGCTGCCGCAGCGGTCACATTGAACAGTGTGCATCAATATGGAGCGGCAGCCACAAGCTGCGAACAGCTAACAGCTACTTGTGTAAATAACTGTCAGCCAATTGTTGTTTAATCGCCGGCTTAGTCATGTTGTGCGCTGCACTTTTGAGGTTAAGTGCCAAGCGGCTGCCGTCGAGGGGGATTTTTTTTTAGTTGTGCTGCGGCGGGGTTGGGGGCGGGTTCTAACTGCTGGCTGTGCAGTATTTGGCTGGGCGTAAGGCTTTAAGCTGATTCTTTTTTGCTCTTCGGCGGCTGTCTCTCTAGTCTAATTAGTTGCACATTTTACATTAATTAATTTTGATAGCGCACTTTTTTGGCCAGAACTTTTGTCATAAGAAAGCCAACGCCCGCATTTTGTGCCTTGGCCAAAACTGCGGTGTCCGCCATTAGCTGCATGTGCCACTGCCGCTGCCGCTGCCGCTGCCACTGCCGCTGCCCCCGCCGCGACTTCCCCTGCTGCACTTTTAAATCACTAAATTTTGCTGTCTGGCGTAAGAAAAATGAGTAGCGAAAAAAAAACCTAAAAGAAACTTGACTCAAAGGTTGGTCGAATATTCGAATACCCTAGCAGGCATAAGGCAAATAATAACTTGTCTTGAGATTAATTTTAGATCTTCCGATTACTTCCAATCGATATAAAGATTCCATACTGATCGGGCTTTGCTTGAATCTCAATAGAATTATTTGGGTTCGTGAACCAAGTTTTTCTCTTCCTTTAACCCAGCTTTGAGTTTGTAGCTTGCTTCATCAAATTTGATTTTCAATAAAACTCTTTAAATTATCAATTATATCATATTTATTATATTTACTTTATTTTATGTATTATTCTTTTTTAGATATATACTTGAATAATCGGGATCAGGATTATATCCGGATAATTTTTTAAATCATCTTATGGCTTTTAGGACTCAGTGAAGGGTAAGTTTAATATTGCAATTCCAAAGAATCCATCTTCTGCAAGGGCTCGAAGATCGGGACAAATTAAGTGAGAAAATCACAATACCCTCGGCTAGAGTATGGATATTTGTATGAAAGTTAAAAGAAATTCCAAGTCGTGCGGCGTCTTTGATGCTGCTGCTTATGCTGACTAATTGGATTTGCCTGAGAGCTAATAAAAACGTTACAAAAGTATTTCGTTTTTACTGCAAATTAGGCAACAATAATTATTTTGCTGGTCCACACAGCAACAACAACGAAATCTAAAGAATCATAAAAATCAACACAACATTCTGTAAAGCAAAAAAAAAAAAAAAATAAATAAATAAAAGGAAAAAGCGTCTAATGAACTCTGCCACAGGACGAACCGAACCTGTGTCTGTGTAATTGCATTTGTTCTTCAAGCAGCACTGCCACGCCCCGTTTTGTGGGCTGCTGCCGCTGCCGCTGCCCGATGGCTAGGCACAGCTGTTGACGGCTCGAACATGTTGTCCACGGCCTGTTGGCACGTCTTATCGACATATATCGATAAAAGAATTAGTTAAATCGTGACTGCCACTTAGAGCATGTCGCTGCCATTAATTATGGCTGATGACAAGGCCTAAAGGCAACACACACACACACGCACACACACACACACACACACCATCGAATAGCTATAGCCTATAGACGTTGTTGTTGTTAATTTTATTAGCTGCCTTTGCTTTCGATTAGGCGGCGATCTCAGTTAATTAAAATCGACTTTTTGCCATTAATGCCCCCAAATCAAATTAGCCACTTCAAGAAAAGTTTTTCAGCGCATTCCGCCGGTTGCCACAGCAGCGTTTCTCGGCCCTAATGTACACGTATCCATCGAAAAAAATAAAAAAATTGACCCTAAGTATTACAATGCTTCCGTAAGCTAAATAAGTTAAAAATCACCCACCGTTCCACAAAAAAAGTACAAATTTTGTTAAATACCTACACCGACCAGACATAAGGAATACCGCTTGAGAGAGAGAGGGATAGAGATAAGAGAGAGGAAAAGAGAGAGAGAGTGGAAGAGAGAGAGAGAGAGAAAGATAGAGAGAGAAAGAGAGAGAGAGAGAAAGAAAGATTAACTTCCACATCTTGTTTTTTTTCGCACTTATCACTTAAAATCAAAGCTCGATAACCTGTAAAGCTTACTTGAATCCATGAGAATCGCAGAGTAAGTTGATAAAATATGTTTTTTTAATTACATAAATACAAACATGCAAACTTATAGTTAGATGGAATTACCAAAATCCTTGAAATAGGAATTGTTCAGATTTTTATGTAGAGTTTTGAAACGTCGAAGCTTGAACTTCAGCCCATATAATCTTGGTGCCACAATGGGATGGATTTCCAGCTGAGCATACGGTAAACAAAAAAGGTTCATAAAACTGTTTTCCGCCATTTTTCCACACAGGCGGGTGAAATTTGCCAAAACTCCGTCCAACAATACAAAGGATAACTACTCTCTACTAAAAATACAGTTTCTTAACTTTAGTGGATTGGACAGAGCATTAACAGTCGGTCAATCAATCAGTCAGTCAATCAATCAGTCAGTCAGTCAGTCGGTCAGACAGTCAATCAATCAGTCAGGTCAAACAGACTTATAAATATTATAGATAGATATTCAAAGTTAAATTTCGAGCTATAAGTTCGCATTCTAAATTAAGTTTTTAAAAAATACCAACCCCGTCCTCTGCTATTACGCTTCTCTGGCCAAGATCTATAATAGTTATAAACAAAAATTTGCCAAGTAATAACACTTTTGTGAACAATTCACAAGAAGCGTAAAATTTCATTTACGCGCTTTGTTCGCCCGCCGGGGATGGATAGAATAAAAAAAGCCAAAGCTTCAAATTGACACGAATAGGACGTGGACAATATGTGAATGTCTATATATAAAGATATATACAAATACATACAGATATATTTGTATGTATGTATGTTTGTGTATTTGTCGGCCGCTGGGCCGCAGTTTATCATGTCCGCCAGGAATAATTCAACTTTGCTTATTTCACACTTCAATTTCGTAGGTAAACAAACTTTTCAGTGCGGTCGCAAAAAGCTGTCAGAATCGGAGGGGGTTAGGATAAAAATACAACAAAAAAAAAAGAAAAAAAAAACGTAAAAGAAAAAGGAAACCAAAGCCAAAACCAAAACCAAAGCCAGGGCGGGCGAGTTAAATCAACAAAGTTACAGGGCCAGGACTGGAGGCTGTGGGCATGGCCGGACACCCGGGAGGCCACCTTTGGCAGTCAAGTGAAAGCAAACAAATAAAAATGATGAGCGGCAATATTTGTGATGCCAACAATAACAATAACAACAACAACAACAATAGCAACAACAGCAACAATGTGGCAGTGGCAACAACTCACGAAGAGTCCTTGGGGCATATTTTTGGTGTGTGTTGCTGCTGCTGCTGTTGCTGCTGTTGTCGGCTATAGCCGGGCTATTTTCCTTTGGCTGCCTTTTGTTATTGTAAAAAGTTTCACTTTTTTTTCTCTCTACTTGTTATTGTTGTTGTTGCCGCTGCGGCAAATTAAGGCGCAAATTGTGGCCAAGTTGTGAAAAATTCGGCAGGCAAGTAGCCACCAGGGTAATTCGAGCACAGCCCCCCCCCCCCCTAACACCCACCAAACTCCGGCACATAAGTGGCGCCCACGAAAGTGTCCTTGAGGAGGCTCATAAATATTATTATCATCACTGAGTGCATGCTTAGTACGGTGTGCGTGTGTGTGCGTGTGCGTGTGTGTGTGTGGCATGTGCCTCTGCCTAACGCTCCTTATAAATAGGGATTTACCCATAAGACGCAGCTAAAGTTAAAAGCTTAATAATAATAAATAATTAATACAAATGAGTTTAAAACATTTTAAAATAGAAAATTCAGCTATGGTTGAAAATAATGGATATCAACAAACCGCATCGTAACCGGAACTCCAAGTTTTTAAACTGTCATGAGACGAGCCTCAAGCCAGGGAACCTAAGCCTATTTCTATCATAGGAGCTTGGCTTTGGATATTTATAAATGTTATTACTTCCTTATCCAATGGTCGACTCTTAAAAATGCTTGGAAAGCATTATGAACATAATGAATGGAATTGTTCTTCATAGGTATACCTGGCACCGAGTTTCGAATCAGAAGCCGGCCTCGGGGATGCGAAAAATCAGGTTTGCGACTTAAACCTTGTGTTGAGGCCTTATCGTGAATCGAACCATCCGTAGTATTTGTTTTGGTGGGCTTTCAGCCTGGGCTTTAGACAAGTTATTCAAGTTTAAAGTTTATTTTGAGCAATTTTATTGAAGATGGGAGATTGCAAAGCCGAAAATCTTGTTATTACCTGCATTACCCGCATTACGAAAAAAGGAAATGGAGCATTACAGAATATGTTCTGAAAGAGCGTAGAACAAAGTTTAACACAATACCAGAAATCAAGAATAACTTTGTTAAGAAAAAGTAAAAGAAACATTCTAAATACCTATCGCAACTTAAATAGAACAATGTTATGGTTAGAGAAATACAAGCATTTAATTACAAACTGTCTGAAATATTACCCAAGGTTATGGCTTTTGGTCTTTGTCGTGCATTTGTCGTACTTCTTTTAGTACCATCAACTTAACAAATTCACAATCGACCAAATGTACGACAACCAAATAAGTATGTCTAACTAGGTAACACACAGATTTCAGGGTTCGCACATACGAGGCCTTGCCCTGGAAGGGGGCTGACGAACATACTCGTTCAGGTTAGGCGCCCATAAAGTTGACTACAATAAAACACACACACACACGCAGACACATACTTATTAGTACTTTTTATAGGTAGAGCCAGTCTGATTTGTAATTCTCAAGGCTCTAAAGTTGGCCCAGAATGGCAACAGACGCCCCAACCCAGACCCAGACCTGCTCGCTGTTGAGCAGAGTCCGTCGTCCAACAAGCAGCTGGGCTCATAAAAAAGCACACTGCCGTCGAAATGGTGAATTTTTAGAGTTGTGCATAAACAAAAAAAGCAAAAAAAAAATAATATATATATCTATGGAGAATGTGGCGGTGGGTACGGGCAGGGGAACGGAAACGGGGGACGTAGTCGTTGTCGTTGTCGTTGTCGTCGTCTCGTGAGACAGTTGAATAGTTGGCACAAAGAGCGAGGCGAACTTTTGTCCAAAGCAGCTCGTAAAAATGCCCAAGTGAATAATAATAATCAGCATTGGGGCTGCTCCTCGACCCATCCACCCATCCAAGCATCCACCCACCCATCCACAACAGAGCCTTACACATGTGGCACACATGCATGTGCTCAGCTGGAGTGGGTCGAACTCTCTGGGTCCGGCTGCAAGTTTCGGGCGGCTGCTTTCAAAGCATGTAACACAAAAACTAAAACGAAACTTTTATTGTCTGTGAGCGAGCGAAATTCCTTACCAACTAGGAAATAATTAAGCGTAATTGAGTTAAGTTATTTCCTCTTGCACTTTCTTAAGTGTGCTGAGACTCCGTCTCACCATCGACTATTCATTTTTCTGCTCGCTTTAAGTGATTTGTTTAAACGATTCTCTAGTACGACAACTACAATCATAAATCGTATAACGTATATAATGCGATAAGAAATGATTAGGTTTAGCAATGCGAACCGAAGTAACTGCCGAGAAACTAGAAAAAGTGCAGCTGGCCTAGGCGTGATATCGATCTGTTATCTGTTATCGATTTTAATGCGCAGCAAACCTCAAGCAGATTTTCTTTTTATATAAACAGCATTAGAAGCATTCATTAAGTCCAAGAATAAGTTAAAGTTCGTGTTCTCATGTGACTCTTCAAGCTTGTATTACTTAACAATAAGTTAGATTTTATTATCTCAAACTCTTTCGGACGATATGCTGAAATTAATTAGTTGGTAACACTTTATCGAAAAAATGGCAGACTGCGCTGGTAGTATGCCTTTTCAGCTAGGTGGCAGCCCTGCAATAAAAAATTAATGTTAACAATCACATTGTCTGTTAAGTGTTGGCTAACTGATTAGGAAGATTAAAAGTAACAGCTTACCAGATACTGAATATTTAAGTACGTAACTGCTAGATAAAAGGATAAAAGTTAAATTTTCGACATGCGAATAAGCTAAAACGAATAAAATATAAAAATTAAAAAAAACTTGACATCATATTAAAGTGCTGATTTACTTCAACTGTAGAAATGTCCTGAAAATGTCAAATGTTATTCAAATGCTTAACATGTAGATGAATTGTTGGATAGTTTTGACAAGTTAATCAGTCAAGACAAAGATAAGATAAATATGTTAGTAAAGTTTGAAAACATGTTGGAGTGTTAACTCTATGTAACTGTAGAAATATCAGGAAAAAGTTAAATATTTCAAAGAGACGATATCTATTTACTTTTTTTTTTTAACAAGTATATACATGTTTACATACATTTTGGCAGCTGGATAAGACAAGAATTAAATAGGTGTCTAAAAAGAATTTAGGAACATGTTAAAGTGTTTGTAAACTTTAACTGTAGGCATATGCTGCAAATCTAAAATGTTACACTGATAAGAAAAGATATGTTTAATAAGATAACTATTTGTTAAATAACGACAGGCAGATCAGACAATACATATATATATGAGATTATGTATGACAAGTTGTCAAGGTGCTTGTTATCTTTTTATACCACACTATGTTGCTCGAGTTGTGGCTAGCGATTGGTTTTTTAGAATTGAATATGGGCTAAAGTCTTATTTAACAAGTCGAAGTTAGATAAGGGTTCGTCTAGTTAAGTAACTTAAGAGCTGCGGGAAGTGCTGTACTTAGTGTGTAGATTTTTGTCTTGCTAAATTTAGGAAAACCCATTGTTTGGGCCTGTGGCCTGGCCCACTTCTCATAAGTTGTTTTAGTAGCAGCTGCCAAATTGTACTTTCTTGCCGTTGTTCAACACTGACAGCAAAAGCTCTAGCAACAGCGGCAACAGCAGCGGAAACGGAAGCGGCCACAAAGGCGGCAATAGAAAACTTCATTACACTGCTGTCGATTTTTGTCAGTCTGTCTGTCTGTCAGTCTGTCTGTCTGTCGGTCTGTGTCTGTCGTTTGTTGTCCGCTTTATGGAGCGGACTGTAACCAAGCATGGCGCTTAACTCAAATTGAAAGCGAACGGGCTGACGTTCAATTGAATACTTCGAGCCGAGCTCGTCCTTTGCCATCGAGCGTTGCGTTTGTGCAATTTATTGTTTTTATGCGTTTGTCTCGTGCACTTTTTAGTTGGCATTGGCATTATTAGATTGCAAACTTTTTGGTCGTGCTGATTGGCATAAGCTTCCCATACTGCCTGGCATCCCACTCAGGCAACATCCACAGACAGACAAAACGAGCGGAGCTGCCGCTTGCCCCCCGGACGACTTTCAATCGTTTCTGCCACTTTAACGGCCCCTCGTTGCGACAACCAATTAAAGAAATTAGCCTTCGGTGCGTCACAACCGTTCCCCTCTTACACCAGCTTTGTTAGTTGAGAGGGGCGACAACTTCGCCTGCCGCCTGTGTCCACGTGCTGTTTGTCAAATACATCAACGCTTGTCGGTTGCCCGCTTGACTGCCGTCACATTGACAAGTTGGCTTTAACACTGGCCAACCGGTCAGATGCGGAGGGGGGGGGGGGGGGTAAGTAGAGTCGCTGCAAGGCGACATATTCAATACTCGACTGTCAACCGTCGACAGTCGATTGTCGACTTCCTGGCAGTAGTAGTAGGTGCCCCGTAGACAACTAACTAACAAGCCAACGTCAAGGTACTATGGGCAAAACCCGCACATTTCGTATCAAAAATCAAGAGCTGAAAGCTTAACTGGACTTTTGTAGTCGGGCAAATGAATAAACCTGGTTTATTTATTCGTGTCAGCTAAAGTGTTAAGATTTGAGGCATATTTGAGAAAATCGATATGCTTCGAATGAAGACTACTGAGCAACTCCTCGAAAGAACAATCCATAAATATTTGGCCTTCTGGGTGGACTAAGGTGGAGGCAAATTGATGCCTCTTTATAAATTTGACGATTAGTCTATTTTTTTGATGTGATTGGAAATCGAACGAGTGTATAAATTAATTCATTTTGATCTATGTCTAAAGTTTCTATTTTACTTTACTTTTTTTATTACCTATTCAAATGCCTCGACTTAAGGTTTCAGTTCGTAGAATTGGTTTCTCACATCCGTGAACCCAGTTTCGGGTTGGGGCTTTGGCTCGTTAGAGCTCTATCAATTTTCAATAGAACTATTCAATTTATGCTAAGGCCAAATTCAATGAATATTTTTATATATTTTAATTAGTGAAACTTTCATAAAAGGAGTAGCAAAAGTTTCGTCAACAGTTAAAAACTTTCAAATAGCAAAGAAAAGAAAGGAAAATTCGGTTCGGTTCAGGCTTGAGTTTGGCGGTTTTTTGTTTAAACCATTCCGTCTGAAGGTTCGGTTGGACGTGATTAAAAATTTGGTTCGGTTCCAGCTTGCAGCCGTACTCTAAACCTTTTTAGTTTTATTTTCTGAAATTTGGTCAACTGTATTCAATTTGTCCCACATTGCGCCGTGCTCGTTCAACTCATCCATCTGTCCAACTGTGCGCTCGTCCATGCCGTTGTCCCTCCGCTCGCTCGTCCAGTCGCCTGTCAATTCAGTCAATGACTACACAAAAGCTATGCGCGTCCTCCATGCTCATATGCATGTGTGTGTGTGTGGGTGTTTGCGTGTGTGTGTGTGTGTGTGTGTGTGTGTGGTAGAAAATCTCTTTTAATTGCCAATCGTGTGGAAAAATGAATTTTCCATCGAATTAGTATTCTGTGGCTGAAATTCATTCATGGAGCACTCATTAGGAAATCCTCTACTGCTGCGGGCTACACTTCGCCTCTTGTAGTTGTTGTTGTTGTTTCTCCTCATTTTTTGTTTTTTTTTTCTTCTGGTTTTTCGAGTGTTCGCCCACGCAACCGTCGCTAGCTCTTCAACACTCGCCGCCGCCCTTTTGCTCTTGTGTTATGAGTTGAGTCAACATATTTTGCAACACTTACAGGCTGCTTATGTGCCAGGCCCAGGACCAGACCCCCCTCTGCCCCCCGCCCCCCGCAGCGCTTACGCTGTGGCAGTACTCAAAATCAAAATCAAGGAAGTGACTATAATTTTGGTGTAGCATGTTGTCGGTACGTGTTTCAATATGTCAGCATCCGGTGATGAGTTTGTACGTAGTACACTTGTTTGCCTTTGCCCCACCTATAGAGCCAGCCCCTTACCCGTTGCCCCGCCCTGGGACACCATTTAAGCAGCAGCCACCACGTCAAACACGTGCACGAACCCGAACCCAACCCCCATCTGTCTGCCTGTGTGTGTGCGTGTGTGTGGGTGTGTGGGTGTGTGGGTGTGGGTGTGTGGTGATTTTTGTTGAGCACTCTTCAGTTATTTTATTGATGTTGTAAATTTCTGGTAATTGAGCTTAATTTTTATACAGTTGCTACGCTCTGGCCTGGTCCGTGCTGTGCCACGCCCACCGTTTCACGCTTTTGTTTTATGTTGATTGGTTGACCATCCATTGGCTCCTTTGAGACGAGCTGCGATGAGATCTGATGTGATGTGATGTGATGTGATGCAATATGTTCGGAATGCTCATCGAAATGTTCGCGCAAGCATCGAGTAACGAGTTCCTTTAGATGCCCCCAACTTAGATATATCAACATTTAGGTTAGGGTGGGTCATCTTCCTGTCGCCCAAAAAAAATATGGCACATAAGCTAAACTATGCCCAGCTTTAAAATTATCTTATAGTTTAACATTATCTCATGAAATCCGGAGTATTTTATTATGGAATACCTTGTTTGGATACGATGTGTGTGACGCTTCAGATAAGAATTCCTTTGGAAGCTCTGATTTATAAATAGTCGCTAGTCAAGATAACTTTTTGGGGGACTTTTTTATAACAATGAAATATTTTTTTACTCAGCTTATTCTCTTTGATATTGGTGAGATAGAGGACTTTAACGTTAGAAAAATATTCATCTTGCGCTGTTGAGAAGATATCATTATTAATTGAGACCTAATTTGATAGCTTTTCTTTGGCTGAAACTGATTTTTACATATTGACTGGGTTCTAGGGTGCGTGGCTTAAGAGTCTTAAGACTTTCTTTAAGGATGCGTATTAAGAAAATACATTTTAAAATGAGTAATAAGAATAATAAATAGTATAACCAATGTTTTTAAAATTTTTATGTGGAAGTTATTGTTTTTATTATTATTAGAAGTATAACTATAAATATTATAATAATAATTACTATTATTATTGTTATTATTATTATTATTATTATTATTATTATTATTATTATTATTATTATTATTATTATTATTATTTTTATTATTATTATAATTATTATTATTATTATTATTATTATTATTATTATTATTATTATTATTATTATTATTATTATTATTATTATTATTATTATTATTATTATTATTATTATTATTATTATTATTATTATTATTATTATCAT
This sequence comes from Drosophila montana, assembly GCF_035044405.1. Taxonomy (NCBI): domain Eukaryota; kingdom Metazoa; phylum Arthropoda; class Insecta; order Diptera; family Drosophilidae; genus Drosophila; species Drosophila montana. Next base: position 2,414,788 of record NW_026997351.1, on the reverse strand, counting down.
TAATATTCTTATAAATATAATTATTATTTAATTGTCTGTTTGGCTGGCTCGAGGTCCGGGGTTTTATCCAAGACAAAATGTTTTTTTTTTAATAATTTTTATTATTAGTATAACTATAATTACTATTATTATTATTGTTATTATTTTATATATTATCAATACTGTTATCATTATTATAATCATTATTTTTATTAATACTAATATTAGTATTATTAATATTATTATCATTATTATTATTATTAGTTTTGTTATTATTCTTATATTGGGCTCCATGGCCTTCGGCTTTGACAATGCTTCATCTATGGTATGGATTCCTTAGTATAGTTACCATAACCTATGCTCGTGTATACACTCAAAAAAATAGTTTTCAACATTCCAGAAAATCATCATGAAAAGTTTTCCTAACTTCAGAAGAAATATTCTTAATTTTAAAGAAGACAAAATTTATTTAATGACAGGACTATTTTTTGATATTTATTATATTTTTTTTTATGCTAATTGTCTTACATTCAGGAATCAACATTTTTGAGTGTACAAACGTTCATTAACAGTTCATAAATTGCAATCGCCATATTTATTGTAAAATTGATCTATTTATTCCAAATATTTGAAATTGCTTGAATCCTGATATGTTTTCATAATTTTTGCAAGCGAACATTTTGACTCACCCTAATGTTTAGGTGAATGGAATGCAAGTGAAACCAATCTAAGTCAGTTGCTGCTGATTGGCTCAAGCTCTTGGCCGATCGCCCTGACACCCACTGGCCAGTCCCACTAATTGCCAAATGGCCATTTTGTAATTGAAATTAAATACTTGGCCGAGCTGAGCAGTTGCCAGTTCACAGCTAGCTGCGTTAAAGGCAATTTCAATTAGGAACTTTAACAGTCGTAGATATGAAATTAAAATTATTTGCAAACAGCTGTGCTCTCTGCGCAAACACACAAACACACATAGCAGCTATATATATATGTATATACATATATATACATTTGTATAGATAGATATAGATAGATAAGTTCGGGCAGATATACATACATATATTAAAAATGACGATGTTGGCCACGCACACAATGGGTCCGGGCCAGCGCTTGCCGCTGTCATTGAAATGACAACAAGCCAAATAAAAAGCTAGTAGCAGCAGTTTGATTGACTGCCAGATACCCTACGTTTTGGTTTTAAGTCTAAGGGGCTTGAAAATTACATGCGATCAGACTGGCCCGGCCTCTCTCTAAAGCTCGTTCTATCACCCGGCTGAAAAAACGACAACACCTTTCAATTAAACATTGTGCATTTGATAAGGCGTGGCCTCTATGTATATAGCATACCTGTCATGTTATAGATAAAGTTGCTATCCACTTATTAGCATAACAAAGAAAATGTATATTACTTTGCATTAAATTCTGAGTCCAGTTTGAGCCACATGTTAAAAGCGAACTCATTAGAAAAAGTGTAAATATAATATATTCAATTTGGGATCAAATAATATTTTTATAAATTTCCGAAAATGTTGTTTCAAAAATGTTTCTCTTTATGGAAAGAATATAAATTCGTAAGGAAAATAATTTATTGCGTGCATTTCTATTGAAAGTTGAACGCATTTGACGAAACAAATATCTAGAAAACCAGGTTCATGAGCCGAGACAGGTTATCACTCATGATGGGCTGCTTATATGTATAATATATATATCTAAATAGAGATCACAAGAACTTGCACATTGAGTGTCACAGCTACAGCTTTTGAATTACCTGCTTAACCAGTTGCAGATTTGCGTTACACTTGGCTTGACCCATTGAAAATACCCTTTTAAAGAGTATTCCAAAAAAAAGTTGCCAACAAGCAGCACAGGAAATTATGCAAAAGAGAGAAGAAGAGAGAGAGGAATAGGACTGAAGACCATTTTGCTAAATGTCAAATGAAAAAAAACCAAATAGAAAAAGATAAAAATAGACAAAAAAAAAAAATTAAAATAAAAAATTGTGCAACTTTTAGACGCCCTCGTCCGCAACTTTGGCAATTCCATTTTCACAATCATGCGTTGAACTCTGAACTTTTGCATGTGTGCACATGTGTGTGTGTGTGTGTGTGTGTGTGTGAGCATTTTGGAAAACAGCTTTTCCAAAATATGCCAACACACAAACGCTGTATGCGGGACCAGCAAAACTTTTCTTTTGCTCTTCATCGTCCTCCGCATTGGTCATCGCTTTCGGTTGCCGGTTGTCGGTCACAGTTGTTTCGTGTCCTGCCGCCTGCCGCCTGCCTCCTGCCTCCTGCCTCCTGTTGCAACCGCGGCGTTGGCATTTGGCGTTTAGTTGCGGCTATTGAATGTGCAAAAATTATTGTAAACTTTTCAGACAGACATCACACATCAATGGCCCAGTTGAGTATGAAAGTCGAGTGCCTGGCCAAGGGGGCAAGTTCACGGGCAGCGACAAGCGTTGTGAAGGGGGAGGGGGGGTGCGGTAGGGGGTGGAGGCGGTGGCTAACCAACCATTCGCGTGGAAATCAATTAAAAATGCTTGTTGGTCAACTTTGTTTTATGAGGTTTTGTATATTTAATGGCCGAAGAGACAGAGCCTGGTATCAACAGAAAGGGAAAGAGTTAGAGCGAGAGAGACAGACAGAGAGACAGAGAGAGACAGAGAGAGACAGAGAGAGACAGAGAGAGAGAGAGAGAGAGGGAAAATGCGAGTGAGTGCTTACTTTCACTTTGCAACGAATGTGAGGTATTTTATACTTTACTTATCAACGAATTGTAAATTGAGCTTTATAAATCGCCATTGAATGTTGATTAAAATGTATCTGGTTCTTATGGTAAATATGGAAATTGATGAAAATAAATAAATATATATACATATATATATATATATGCATATACATGCATATATGCCTTATATATGCGGAGGTCTTGAATCTTCGCCGTGGCGCTAAAATATCTTTTTCATATTAATTCGAGTACTTTTTATGAATTTTGTATATTTTATATTAATATTCATTCATTTTCTTTAATAACTTGTAACGCATACAAAGACTCAAATTCCAATTTATAATCGTGTTACATTTAAACAGCAGTTAAAATTTTACCCAAAGCATTTCGGTTTACTCATGTTTTCATGACTGTGGAGTTGCCGGGCAATAAATGGCACATATGGCAGCACCAAATAGCCAAATGTGTTTGTTAACATCGACTTTGACAGGAACTTGCAATGAGGTTAATGAAGACATGTTTATTTGATTAAAGAAAAGATAACACTTGATAACACTTGCATAATCTTTGCCAGCCAAGTTGCCTTTAAGTTGAATTTCAATTAATTTTTATTGGTTTACTTAATCGGAGTTCTTGAGCTGTGGGCGGCAGCTGGTCGTCAATTGCCACACAGTCCGTAAATGCGAGTATAAATTTGTTTTTCTATTGTTTTTTTCATTTTTTTTTTGCTTGCCTCTTGTGACAAGTTGGTTTTCGCAATTTCGCCTACGTTACTTGTGACCCTTTTTCGTTCGATTCCTTTTGTTGTGTCTGATTGGTTTCCAGCCCAAAAGAATGCAAAATTTGTTGTGCTGACATGAACTACTTGATTGTATTTTAGCTTTAAAAAGTCCAGAGTGTACTTCAATATTTCAATATGTGAGAAATGAAATGTTAAAATAGGTATTTGTTTATTTTTTGCTATGCGCAATTGGATTTCAATAAAGTTCATAACAAGGCTGGAATATTCGGAAAAAAATATTTGGCGGTTCGGCTTACGGTTCGCTTTTCCACAAAACTTGAAAAAAAATAATGTTTCGATCAGGTTTAGTTTCTGCTGCTCTTAACACCATATTGAGATCTTTTATCAGTAAATATAATAATATTCGCCGGTTTCTAGATGCTAATGACTAAGATGGAGTGAAGGAGCTGAGCTTAAGTTTGGTTGTTGCGCTCATTTATATTTCTGTTCGGCAGATTAAGATTTTCTTTGAGTATGACAGTAGACAGTAGTAAACCGAAATTTCGGTTTCGAACCGGTTCGGCTTAAAATCGTTTCGCAGCCTTGGCTTACTTCTCATATGCTGACAGAATTTGAACAGAATTTTTGTTTTTAATTTCTGCTCGTCTTGCTGTATTGATTTTGACGTGTTAAATATCTAACAAGCCCTCATCCTTTAGGCTCTTATTTTCGTGGTGGCGTGTGGTGCGGTGGTTGCATTTGCTCCACTGTCCGTTGACTGCGATGACTTACAATGGCCTCATCAACTAACACACTGGCAAAAAAGTGGCGGCACCTCGCATTGAAATTAAAAGTGAAGCACGGTCCCGTCAACACTTAACTCCGACAATCCCAACGTCATCCACATTCACATTCACATTCACATTCCCATTCGCATCCTCATGCGATGGCGCGCATGAAAGGAGCTTCACTTGAAAGGAGCTTTTTTCGCCCCTTTTTTTATTTTTTGTTTTTTGGTTCTGTGGCTGTTGCTGTTGCCACTTGATGCGCATTGCACAAAAAAAAAAACGAAATTTTAACACGAAAGAGCGACTATCTTTGGTGCAACGAAGTTTAAATACCCTTGTATACTGGATTTTATAGAAAAGTTTTTCTTCCGACTGATTGTTTCTATAAGGGCTTGGCAGAGAAGTCAGGATTAAACTAAAAGTCGTACTTGCTGAGCTTGGTCAGCTTATCTTAAAGAACAGAATATATATTCCATGCAAAAAATCATTATTTGAGCGATTCCTTATATATACACAACTTTATTATATGCTCCGATGTTGCTAAGAATTTGGTTGAATGCCAAAATCAAAATGTTTCTCAACCAAGAAGTTGTTTTAAATTTTCCATTTATTTAAAGTATAAAAGATTTTAAATAAAATAATAAAAAAAAATATATATCGAAGAACTGAATTTTCGACTGATATTTTCCATGGCAGATCTACGATATTGTGGCATATTGAATTTTGCACATTGGTTGGAAGCAAAAACAATGCCAAATTTGGTCGCATTTTCCAGCCAAGTAACGCCGCGTTTGATCAAGAAACCTTGAAAAAGAACTTAGTTTTCCAGCCAACATTTAAAATGCAGCCCTATGTTATAGTGAACCGATCCATTCGCTTTCGATACTGCTCAAAAATGCATATATAAATATTATATAGGTACCCCGATGTCGACCTCGATGCGTTACACATTTCGTGACAAGTGTGTTGTACCCTCTGAAAGTGTATACAAAATGGAGTCCCTAACTGTGTCGAAAATCCACTTTGACTTTGCGCTTAAACTTGCCCTTTGCTTTGTTTCTTGGCCATAAAGCTTACTTAAAGGCGCTTTGGCGCCGTTGCATAAGCAACAAGCGAAAACCGCGCTGCAGAGACAGAAAAAAAATATACATAGATGGGGAACGTTCAACAATGTTGCACTAATTGCGCCAGAGGAAGCGACTCTGCGTCGCCACTCGGCGCAACTCCTTTCACTTGCATTTCGTCCCGACCACCGCCCCGCCCAGCCCGCGCCATTGCATTGAATTAAGCTAAATTATTTCTTTTGCCTGTTTTTGTGTTGCGCTATTTGGCGGACTGCCTGGCACCAACTGCATTCGGTTGAGCCCTCCTCCGGCCTGTACGCCGGAGTACTCCTCCCGGCTGACGCCTGCTGCCTGTTGCCTGTTGCCTATTTGCCTGCAGTCCTCTTCGTCCTGTCGTCTGTTACTTTGTAGTAAGCGCGCGCGTCATAAAACCATTTCAAGTCCTTTGGCATTTTTGCGACAGCCGGCCAAAAACATTTATTTAATTGCAGTATTGTTGTTGCCATACCCTGTACCCCACATGCCCCATCCAAGCCTTTATCCAGTTACCACCCCGCTCGCCCTCTCGGCCGGTTTCGGTCTGGGAGCAAAATTGTCAGTTTGGCATTGTTTGCATTTAAACTAATTTGTTAAAAAGCAACAGTTTTTGTGCATTACGAACACGTTCTCATACATAAATATTCGAAGCATATTCTTAAGTATTATTTATAATGCTTTCAACAAGCCCCCAAATCGAGAGAGTTGCCGCTAGAGACAGAGTAATAGAGAGAGAGAGAGATAGAGAGGGCGAGAGAGATCAAATTATAGTTTGCAGAATATTATAATAAAAGTAAACAAATAAAAAAATAAATTTATTTTATTTTTCTTTAAATTTATTTATTCTTTATTTCATCAACTTTTTATTTATAAATAAAGAATAAAAAAATTTCTTTCGAGGTTTTATTTTATGAAGATTTTGCTTTTATTTTAAAACAGTTTTTTAAATGAAATTGAAATAAGTTGAACAATTTTAAATTATAAGTACAGCAGATGTTTTATTTTATTTGTACATTATAATTATTGTTATTTCGGCATCCTACACGCTTTTAAAATTTAATAATATATATATCCACATACCATATAACGGACTTTGAGAAACTGTCGCGAAAACGTTTTCAGGAACATGACTGCCTAATGCTTATTATGGCGGGCCCTTATGCAAGAGCTTTTTGTTTTCCAACAAGTGTAAATTTAAGAATATTATAAGTATATTCTTGCATAAGTATATACTTGCGCATATGTATATTTGAGAATTCCATGGGCGTGTGCGTTTATTTTGTATCTGTTTGCCCTCCTTCGGCCTGGGATGGCGTCGCGTCGGGACGCGTCGGGTCAAATTGGCTGGCCAATAACAATAAAATGCGAAAATATAAACTCGCCACGCTGCCAGCCTCTGCTTGTCCCAGTGCTTGACTCATTTCCCCTTTAGCCATGCCGACAACTGCTTACATTTTATTGCTGTTAATAGAAAATGCTATGCACGGCTGCGACTCCCTTCTATTGCCCCGGCGCCTTTCGTTTTGCTTTCGTCACTGCGGTTTTAATATGACAATGGTTGCCATGAAGAGATACAGCAACAACAACAACTAACAACAACAACAGCAACAGCAAACGGACACCATTAGCTCGTCAGGCGCGTCGGTTTAAATGAGTACGTGCCGTGCCCATCCCCCATCAAGCCAACCCTCCCCCAGCCCCCAGCACCCGTCAACTCTCCAGCCCATTCGTGGTCATCCCCCTAGGCATGGTCTATCCGATCCGGTCGCAGTTTCCCTTAGCGCTAATAAAATGCGTTAAGAAAAATAGTTGTAAAACGTTTGATGCATACTAAAATCAGTTGCAATTGATTTGGACGCGTTCCGCCGACAGACTGACACCCGCGACCCACCAACCCATCGCGTTTGCGTTTTCAATGCGTTTCGCAGCTCATTACACGCAATGCTTTATACCCCCGTTGTACCCGGCCCCCCGCCTGCCCTGCTGACAAAATGGACTTGTTAACTTGTTAGTCCGATAATCCGTAATAAAGCAAAAATACAAACACAAAGAGTTGCCCTTTGGAGTTGTCGAAAACTAAATACTCTTGCGATACAGTTATGAGATCTCAAGGTGCTAGATAATCAATGTTTTTTCATACGAAAATGGGAAAATCGCTTCGATCTTGAATTAAAAAAAATGTAAAGGAGTGGAAAATGGGTGAAATAGCAATGTTTAACATTAAGAACTTGACCAAGGGCGGGCAATACTCGCTATTTGTGTTCCAATAAGAAGTTCACACCAATTTAACTTTCACATGTGTATATATATGTGTACATGTAAGTGTGTGTATATATGTAATTATTGAAGTATGTAGTATAAAAGTTACGTATTAAACGCAGACGAGATTAACATCACATTTTTTGTTAACTTTACCCACTGCGCTGTAACGTATTCTTAATTATCGCTCTTCTATGCAATTCTCATGAGTTCAAGTAAAAACTGCGTGCCCTCTCCCTCCTTTTCTCTCTCTCCCTCACTCTCTCTCCCTCTATCTCTCTCCCTCTCTCTCTCTCTCGACCTATTCCTTTATTCTGCTCTTGCTCTAACTCGCTCTCTGCTTCTTTTGTTCTTTTCAGTGATGTGGCCTCCCACCTACTGATAGATTTAAAAAATCGTGGATGTGAAGTTCTGGGTAAGTACATATTAACATTTTTTTATTTATATTTGCAAATTTAAAATAATACAATTAAAAATGACGTGAGTTAGACATTAATATATGCAGACAGACAAGTGGAAAAATTCCCTAATGGCCTGATCATTCAGTCTATATCAAATATAAATATGCCTCATAAGATCAAGAGTCTTTTAGCCAAAGTGGATGTTACACAATTCGGGTCGAATACGAAATACACACTATGTGAGAAGTTTGTGTGCTCAGCCGAGCGGAGGGTGTTCTCCTGTCGTAGCTGTTGTCCCTTTATGACTTGGTTAAATCTTTATCCTTAAGTTGACCACCGTACCCAATGGCACAATTAAAATAATGACAGCGGGCGGCAGGCATATCGCAACCATATCGCATGCCAGCGGCCAGCGACCCGCTCCCCCTCGTAAAGCTTGTCGCAAACTTAAAGTTCTTTGGCAGCATTTTAATTGCGCCCCACACTCCGAAGTTGATGTAAAGTTGTTGTTGCCGTAATTAATAGAGTGTCATATTTATGAGGAAGCCGAGCTTAAGGCGCATCACATGTGATTGTACTGTGTCAGAAGTGTCCCGAGTTCTGTAGTGCCCCTCCAGGTTTTTTTTCCTTGGTGTAATTGGCTGCTGCGCATTAAAGAAAAGTAAATTATTGATAGCTTATAGGGAGAGGGCGCGTTGGCAGCGTGGCTGGCAAGAAAAACGTAAATTCATTTTTAAATATGACAAAACAATGGCCCGACAGAGATGCCCCTGCCACCCGCGACACGGTGGGGAAGGGGCGTGGACGCCCTTCGGTAATGTTAGACGGGCAAAAGGACAAGCTGACGTTTGGGCTTGTGTTCTGGGATGGCGTCAGTCATTTATGACGAAGCAATGTGCTTGTAATAGTACTCGTACTAATGAGCCACACACCCACACGCACACACACACACACACTCGCGCACAAGCACACGCACACGCACACGCACACGCACAGACAGACGCGCAGTCAAGGAGTGCGAAAATTGGAGCACAAAAACAGACAAGGCCAGCCTCTGCGCACAGTGGAACAAAACTATGTTAGCCTGCAGTGGAATAAATATTTATCGATAGCGTTCAGCTGGCTGCATTTGGAATTGAACTTATTTCAATACTGATAAAAATGAAGCTAAATTCGAAACTTTTAATAAATAACAAATATTTAACTTCAGTTTAAAATAAATCGTAAAAGTTCAAAAATAAATTCGAAACTTTTCCAAAAATAAATCGGTATAAAAAATTAGGCGCTAGCTAAAACTAAAAATGTATTTAATTTCAAAAAATTTGTGATTACATTTTTGATTAAAGTGCACCAGCTGAAGTTACGTTAGCCGAGTTACGTATTTGGCCCATAGTGAGTGGGTCGCCTACTTTATGGCATTGCATGGGCGAATGGTGGAATGGCAGTGGCTTTTGCGTATGAACATTGGAGCACATTCGTTTCAAATTATTTGCGCATTCGAGCAGCTGTAAACGATTACGTACATACGCACACCACCAACACACACCCACAGCGATTCGGGACGATACAAATACTTATCAGTCCTTATGTGCGGGTGTGTGTGTGTGTGTGCGTGTGTGTCTGTGCGGGTTGTTGCCAAAATGTTGCCAATTGCCTGGACCCCGTTTGTGTTGCACATGTCCAAAGTGGCGCCCTGCCTGGCACATTATTGAGCCGTCTATGCAACACATTGCCCCACACTTTGAGCTGCCCGTGGCCCCAGCTTGGCGTTTTCTCTTATTTTATTTTGGTTTTTTTTGGCTGTTTGGTGCTTAAGTTCGACAACTCAATAAAATGTGCTTTATGGCAAAAAAAAAAACGGGAGAGAGGAAAAAAATGAAAACAAAAACAGAAGAAAAGCAAAAGGCAGACACGGGCGCAACCCATTCCGTGGGCCAAAAGTAAATGTTTGTTGATACTCGGAAAGGTCCTTTCGCTGGCTTCCAGTGCACAGCAGCTGGTTCCACACGGGCTACCCCAGCTACGGCCCTGGCTTTGGCACCGGGTCTGGTTATGTTTTCTTTACCACTTGCTAGGGAACTGGAGCCCTGGCAATTGATTTGCCATAATTTAAGTTTCCCTTCTTCTTCTTCTGCTTCTTCTACTTTTTTTTTACCCAAATGCCGCACGTTCTGGTGAGCCGATGCCAAGGCTACGGCGACGCTTTGTTTCTACTTACTTATAAATGAGGGAAATCGTTTTATGATAACGGCTACAACACGGCATTACGCTGGCTAGAACGGGGCACGGGGCATCTGGTTTCATTTTCTTTTTATATTTGTATTCTTTTTCGATATTAAAGTACATATACTAAGTAGGTAAAGATTTCAAAATTAAATTATGTTGGCATTGAATGGTTTTAGCTTCTTATTGTTATGTTATTTTTTTTTTTTTTAAACAACATGTTTATATAGAACACAAATGTTTTTTTTTTTATTTTAAATTTCACAAAATTAAATATGCAAAATACTTAAGTTTATATACAAGAACAAACATTCACTCTCATTTTATTATATTATTATTATTTTATCATTATATTTATAAATTTAATTAATTTTAAAAATATTCATATCATTATTATAATATTTATTAAATGTAGAGGAATAGAATATCGGCTACACTTTGACTGGGTTTCGAACCCGGATCCTCGTTGCGATATTAAAATAAAAAATGTCAACTAAATACTCATACATTACGTCAACAAATTACTTAGTATACTTTTAGGGGCATGTTATAATTCCCAACCTAAAAATACGCAGAAAATTTCACGCTCAGTCATCAGGTAAACGAATTGGCTGTGAAATGGTTGTTGTCCCAGTTGATTTAATTGAATCATGTTTAATATTAATATTTGCCTTTAGTCGAAACGAGCTTTAAACTAAACTTAATTCTTCAAAATAGTTATGTTTAGTTCTTTCCGATTTCGTTTGTGGACAAACTGCAAAATCTCGCGTTGACAGAGCAGATGTCAAACTGCAAACTATGCAAATTTTGTGGCAGCGATCCAAACCGAATGCTGCCCCCTCCATCCGCACACACAGCCGGCGCAGTAAGCGGCTGAAGTTGAGGAGCGGCGCGTAATTAAGGATTCGCGCATACTTTGACGTGATAAGCGCCCAAACGCCGTTTCGGACACGTCTGTGTGAGCTCTGCTGAAGTCGCGCTCTCTCTCTCTCGCTCTCACTGTTGGTGTGTGTGTGTGTGGAACGCACAAAGGTGCGAAGGAAAACTTGGCAACTTTAGCTACTTTCGCTTTGGCGATAAGAAAACTTGCAACGCGTTGTTGAACTTGCACTTAGCCGTCACGTTTGCGTTCACCTTCGCCAAATATATCGTATCTATATATGTATATATACATAGATATAGTTGAGCTGTTTGCCGATGTTTGGTGGGTTCGGGTGGTTCTTCGGTTGGTTTTGGACGTTGCGACGCGTCACTTAAAGTCAACTGCTCCGTCGGTGTTGGCAATTAATCAAAAGGTGCGTGATTATCGCATGCTGGCCAACAAGGATAAGACGTGTGAATGTGTGTGTGTGTGTGTGTGTGTGTGTGTGTGTGTGTGTGTATGCGAGTGTGTATGCGAGCATGTGTGAGAGAGTGTGTGAGAATGTGCCTGTGCGTGTGTTGTGCTGCTCAAGTGTAAAGAAAGCAAATATTAAAACATATTTTAATCTAGCAAATGCAATGGCAGTTATCTCGCTCACTCACCCACACACACACACACGCACAGCATCTCTTTTTCTATGTGTGCTGCTGGTAAATAATAAATTTATCATTTGTCAGCAGTTAAATGCTTTGGCGTAGCGTGCAGAGCGAGCGAGCGAGCACACGGAGGCCCAGGGCGACGAATTAATAATTCATTGCGTATACGACGCGTTGCCCAGCAGACACAGCAAACTGTCATACGAATATGAGACACGCGCACAACACACACACACACACACACACACGCACACACATGGAGTCGCAATAAATCGTCAAGTTTATGTTTGAAGTGTTTATTGAATCCATGATATTCGACGCACAGCTCTGCCCGCACGTTCCGTTCCATCGAACAGTCATTTTGTCATTTGTGCAAATATTTGGCCAACGTTTGTTGTTTGCTCCCGACGGATTGGGTCGCTTTGGGGTCGGGTGTCTGGGCTCTGGGCAATGGCGGCGATCGGTCATATCGTTGTTGTTTCGCTTTTTATAGGCCTGTTAGCCACTAGACCCGACGTAAATGTCTTGCTTGCCTCGTGTTATTTTTTGTAAATCCTTTCGACGTGTCGTCGAAATGTCGGAAATGTTAAAATATTTGCACAGCCTGCCGGCAAACGGTTATGGCCATTGCCATGCCCAACATACAAACGGAAGTCGTATGCCGTCCACACACACACGCGCACACACGCACACACACACACGCACACCCTCTCCACTTGACAGCCGTCAACATGCATTCCAGCGCTTCAGCCGGCGCGTCTATTTTCCAGCATTTACGTGGGATTTGTTAGGTATTGGGGCGTGCGTGCGTTGCGGCCCGAACGCAGCGTATTCCCAACTGCTGTGATATGTTTTGCACAAATATTGATATAAGTATTTCATACTGCTATAACATATAGGACAGGCAGCCAGACAGCCAGACAGCCAGACGGACAATCGGCTGCTTAAGTGTCACTGTTATTGTTTGTCCAGGCAAGTGATTGCTGTTTTCCAACAGCCCCTACCCTTTACCTTTATGGACTCTCTGGTACTCTCTGCACTGTCCCTGCCAGCAACAGTTACCAAATGGATTAGCCAAGCGTCCCATTCCCCAGCAGCAGCAGCAGCAGCTGCTGACCATGTATAGCTCTATGCAGTGTGAGAAAAAATTGGCTAACAGCTAGAAAATATAAACAAGAGCTCGCTACTTTTTTAGAATGTTTCGCAGATTCTCAAAGTTCGTTTACTTGATATTGGAGAGTTGAGTAATTTAAAATATAACTTTTGATTAATATGATTTTCTTATACATTCTAGCTTTTGGAATCAAGAAATTTTAACGGAAGTAAAGTTTATAAACGTTTAATAAAAGTAAAAGATAATTTATTTAAATTCTTTTCTGTGCGAGTTTTTTTTTTTTTTATCATTTTTCGTCTTTATATATTTTAATGTTGTAAGTCTTGCTTGTTGTTACTTTCATGTCCATGTCCTATCAATATTTGGAAGCATAATATTTTTTTGTAAAAACGATATGTTATAATAAAAAGAAATCCTGAGCATATTCGGTGCTTCAGTGAAGATTTATTTAGCTATTGACATTATAAATTAATAATTAATATAGTTTATTTTGTAATTTTAAGTACTTCTGGCATAAGCAAAGGAAAAAAATGTACAATAATTAATGAAAGTCACCAATATATGCTCAGGATTAGATTAAACTTTTAAGTATTAATTGAAATATTTATTTTAATTTTTTGACATATTCTAATTGTTAAGCGTAACTTCCAAGTATTATTTCTGTCAACTCTGGCAACTGTTTCTTTCAGTGCACGCGCGCGGGTTATATAAATCGCCCGCTTGTTGCGGGGTCAGTTGCATATGCAACCATTTCAACACTTTCGCTTTTAACAGCGCACAAATGGAGCTGTATGTGCATATATGTATATGTCTGTGTGCGTGTGTGTTTATGTGTGTGTGTGTGTTAGCCAACCGCAAAACTGGGCTTAGCTTTGCATTGCCAACATCTTTGCACTGAGCTCGCGTGCAGTCCATTAAATGAAACTTACTTCATATTGTTAGGCTGCTGCGCCGCGTGTCCTGCCCGTGCGCAGTGTTTCTTTGTGTTTGTGTAGTAAATTAAATGATTTTTCACGCCAGCTATGGCCAGGACCACAACAGCAGGCCAGGCGCGGCCTGGTCCAGACCAGACCAGACCAGACCAGGCCAGACCCGACCAGACCACGCCATGCGGTGCGGTGCGTCCACAACATTTTTATGTGTTTGTTTGCGGCAACAGGAGCCTGTGGCACAGGACTCCAGCCCGCCGGCCCGGCAGCTCGGCAGCTCGGCAGCCCGGCTGCCTTTTTGGCAATGTTTTAACGTTAATTCATGGTCGTATTTTTATGTTGCACTCGTTGCGCGACGATGCCACGTCGACTTTATTGGCCCAACGGCAGCGCTAAAGTGTTTACTAAATAAGCAGATTTCTGTTGTCTCTGCCACCGGTCGGGGGCGTGTGGCAGGCTGTCGCTGAGTCGCTGTTCGCAGGTCGCGCTAATGGAATGGCTTTTGTATGGCTTACCTGGCAGCCATCGGGCGGGTGACTTATTTAATTAAATCAGTTGCGGCTTTAAAGCACCCTCTAAGGCCCTAAGCTGGCTAAGTAGGCAATGCCAGCCCCAGCATCATGATGGCCTCCATTGTTGTTAGTCTAACGACAGCCACAAAGCCAGCGTGAACAAGCCAAAAATACAAAAAAAAAATAAAAAAAAGCAAAGACTGCTCATAAAACTTGCAAATTGCGACCGCACATTGATGAAATGTAAACCGCAATGTCACAAGAAAACAGAACCGAAACTCGAAACCAGGTTCAAACTCAAACTCAAACTGAAATTGGGACACGGCTGCGGACACATGCTCGTATCGTGGATATCATAAAAATGTGCAACTTGCAACAGTGGCTGTTGCCGTCGAATGCGAGTGAGTGACAACAGACACCAAGCAACATGAAAAAGTTGCCCCAAAGATACAACGTGGCATCAAAAATGCGCCCGCGGGGGCAAACAACATTGTTCGTGATACACCGGAATGTGCGCGTGTCGTGACACGACATTGACGCGTACTGGAACTACATTTAAGCGGAATTATCTATATACTTCTATATATATACAACTGTTTGGCCTGATTGACTGACTGACTGATTGATGATCAACGCACAGCCCAAGCCGAAGGTGCTAGAAAGCCGAAATTCTACATACTGCATGTTAAGACGGTGCTTGGATATTCCATCCGCAAATGTGGAAAATTGGCGGAAAATGGTTGTACGAAAAATGTCTTTTAACATTTTAACATTTTATTTACATTTTATTAAGTTTCTCATGGAACTGGGGCTGGCCAGCGCTGGGTTATATATATAAATTATAATATATGCCTGGAATACTATGTATTACAATATATACTATACATAACGAAGATCAAAGGTTATTCTTGACCCATTCAATTTCTCTCTTCTAAGAGTAAATATTCATGTTAATGACAAATAGCAGTTAATATGTTTATCATAAGGTGACTATGATAATTAATAAGTATATTTCGGTTCATTTATTTGCTCACAACGAAATGATTAATTTCGAGAATTATTTTTATTTTTATATTTATTAGCATATAACAGATAATTATAATATTTAACAAGATTTTTTATTCTGGTTATATATATTAATACTTATAAAAAATAAGCAATAGGCACAAGTTCTGAGAATTAACAGAAATCGTTTGGTATTAATATTTATTTTTAGAATCATCTAAAAATAACAAGAAAGTACAGCTAAGCTGATACGTTTTCAACTATTTTGCTCCTAAAAGTAGGCTGCATATTTTCCCTAACAGTTAATTGGAACTGAATTGAGAATGTACAAAGGTACATAACATATACATACATGTACATATATAACCGAGCAATGGTACATAACATATACATACATGTACATATATAACCGAGCATTGCTGAAATAGCAAACTACATGTTCTTGTTTGAAATATAAGATGAAAGAAAAAAAAGAAATAATTGGCTCTCTGTATGTTTTTATGTGACATATATAGGCCGGTATTTTGGATTATCCGAGGATCAACTGTATATTAAATAATTTTTATTTTAATAATATAATACATGAACATAATATACGTAAACAAGAAAATTGAAACGCATAAGATATGTCGTATAGTCTTATATAAATTGCATTGGCATATAGCTTTCACAGTTAGAGCACGAGCCCATCTCCAAAACTTCGTCAGTCTATAGGTTGGCCGTCTGACAATGGGTTGCCAGCGAGTGGGCGGGCGTTTCAATAACTTAACGATCCCCAACTAGAAGAGGTGCAAGTGCGAAACAGGTTGCCAAACCAGGCATGGCCAAGAGCTGTTAAACTGGCAGCAGGAGGAGGCGGAGGAGGATGAGAAGGCGGCGGCAGAGGCGGAGGCGAAGGCGGAGGCTAAAATAAATCTTGCACAATAAGTTTTGGTGAACGGCGGTGGCGCTGGTGTCAAAACGCTCAAAGCGAGCAGCGACAACAGCAGCAACAACAGCAACAACAACAACAACAGCAACAGAAAGTGGAACAACAGTAACGCAAATGACACGAGCTAAGGGAGTGGCAGGAGCAGCGTCGTCGACAGGCGGCTGCTGCCTGGCAAAAATAGCCTTATCAGTTCCTGTTTCCTGTCGAAAGTTTTCATATTTTTGCGCGTGGATGCAGCAGCAGCAGCAGCAGCAGCAGCGGCAACAACAATGGC
The DNA here is from genome assembly GCF_035044405.1 of Drosophila montana. Taxonomy (NCBI): domain Eukaryota; kingdom Metazoa; phylum Arthropoda; class Insecta; order Diptera; family Drosophilidae; genus Drosophila; species Drosophila montana. The sequence goes on along the minus strand of NW_026997351.1, from coordinate 2,398,307 downwards.
AAAAGTAAACAGCGCGTTGAGCGGGCGAACACAACACACGGAAAGTGTTGCCACATTTTCTTCTTCTTCTTTTTTTTTTTTTTTCAACATTGAGTTTTTAGCTGCTGCTGCTGCTGCCATTTGATTTTGCATGCCCCGCGCGCTGTTGGGGCATAACAGTAACCACAATAAAAAGCAGGAAATATTTAAACATTTTTCTTTTAGTTTTGCATGAAACGGCAGCGACGCCGACTGCGGCGCGCAACCATTTTCACACTTATTGTCAGATTTTGCTTTGTGTTTTGCCTTCGCTGCCGCTGCCACCGCTGCTGCCACCGTCGCTGTGTCGTTTTGCTGTGAAATGACGCACAGCCGAGATAACACGTCGCACTGGAAAAAGCTGCAACAATTTTTATGTTGCAGCTGTAAATGTGGTCGCCCGACGCCCAAGCCCCATACCAAGGACCCACACGGACAAACATCACCAGCCCTGCTGCCATCAGCCCTGCCACCAGCCTTGCCACCAGCCATGCCGCATATGTTGCGCATATGCCTGCCAAACGCTCAATTTGTTTTGCCTTTTGTACGCGCGTGTGTGTGTGTGTGTGTGTACGTGCGTGTGTGTGTGTTGATGGCATTCTTAAATTTACAGGATATGTGCATAATTTTGCAAACGGACAATGCGCCTGTCACACTCACTTAATGCCGCCCAGCCCTGTTCTTGCCACCTCGATACATTCAGCCAGCTTTAAGTTGCACGCACAGGTACTGAGCACGTGAGTATATGGCAAGTATGTATGCATTATATAAATATTGTTATTCATTTTCTTTACATTTTTTACCTTACATCTAAAATATAAGAGGACAACATTTAAACAGTCCCTTTACAGCAAACAAACATGAACCTATTACTGAAATCATGTTTGTATGTATATATATAATGTATATTGTGCATATAAATAATTTGGCCAGAAAGCATTTGCATAAAATAGTTTTTTTTGTATGCCATTTTTCTCAACATAACTGTAAAATACTTGAATTACATGCATTTATACATATATATTTTTTTATTTATTTATTTTTTTCTTCATATTTTCACTTTTTCCTTAATTTAATTATGCGTTTTAATCGTTTTGTGGTTTTATTAATTTGTTTTTCATAATTTGTTTACTACGCGTTTAAGTCAATTCAGTAAGAAGCTTATCACAACCCCTTGTCAGCTGGACATACGTGGGCCGTGTAGCCTAATGGATAGGGCGTCGGACTTCGGATCCGGAGATTGCGGGTTCGAGTCCCGTCATGGTCACATGTCAAGGAGATTTTTTTTTATTTTTTTTTAAATTTTATTATTTATTTATTTTATAAATGTTATTATTTATTTTAGGAATGCACGACTAGGAGATACCCTGTACCCAGCACTGAGCTGTCGTTAAAAGATGCGAACTTTCTTCTTTACATACATATATACAGAAAATCACACACACACACACAAATATACACACAGAAGCACGCAACTGCGCAATTTGTGCTGCAGCTGTTCTTCTTCTTCGCTCTGCCCCACTCACAAGAAAATGCATTCTTGAATAACTTGGGTGTTTATAGCTCGATCTTTTTGAAACTTTTTAGGTCTTAGATAATGCACTAAAATGTGTGTAAATGCCAAAGAACAAGGCTTTAGCTTGCAGAATCAGAATCTCCGAGCTATGCGCTCGGAGTGGCATTCCTCTGATTGTTAGATATAGATATGTATAGATATATAGAACGTTTTGCAAAGAGTACAGGGTATCAAACAATATATATTTTAATTATACCATTTATATTCGTTTTTATTTTTTATCCAGTCAAGATCGTTGCCTTTTCATTGTAAATACAAAATGATATTCAATTAGGGACCTGTGGGATCTGCAGATTGAGCATGATATTTTACATGAATTTCGACCAAAAATAATGTTGGCAGATTAAGATGTCAAATTGATTTAGAGGCCAAACCATGAACAAATAGCCAAACCCCGTCAAAATCGGGTGAGATTTGACCAAGTTATGGGGGTGGGAAATTTTGACCTATGTATGTCTATATACGAGAAAAGGTTGAATGAAAGATTTTATGTTTTTGGTTATGTTTGTATACATGTGTGCATGTATGTATGTATGTGTGCATGTATGTATGTATGTGTGCATGTATGTATGTATGTATGTATAATGTATTCATGTAGGTATGTATGTATGTATGTATGTATGTATGTATGTATGTATGTATGTATGTATGTATGTTTGTATGTATGTATGTATGTATGTATGTATGCATGTATGCATGTATGAATGCATGTTAGTTTAAAATATGTGTGTGTATGTTGATCTGAGGTGAAAATGAACAAAAAACGTATGAATAAATATTACTCTTCTATGCGATTCTCACGGATTCAAGCATAGTTTAGCATACAAGCTGCGTCTTTAGCTAATAAACATTATCTCTGCTTTTCTGTTCTTTCCGTGATGTGTTTATAGACAAAATGGCCTCCCGTCTACTGACAGACGAAGATAAAAAAATCGTGCGTTTGGATTTACAGGTGAGTAGAATTTTCTAAATATATATTTATTTTCTTACATAAAACTATTACAAAACTGTCTAAAATTCCACCCGCAAGTATGGAAAAATCGCGAAAACATCTATATGAAACTTTTTTGCTTGATCGGCCTCAAACTTATTTTCAAAAATTTTTGTTCAAAATCATTTGAGAGGTGTTTCACACTTTTCAGAAAATCCACCCATCTTGGATAACAAATTCGGGTGAAAGGTTTGATGAAAGAACTTTTTTTCGGCTTCAAATTCTTAACAGAAGAATGAAATGGGCGGAAACTGTTAGTCCCACCTTTGGCACTAAGTTAAAGATAGAACGGGTAGATTTTAATTGTATACGGGTGGGGAATAGGTGTAAAAGTTAAATCTAAAATTTGAAACTTGAAACTTGCCACGGGCAATACCGGGAAATATCTGCTATATAAATATATATAAGTATGCATAGCTCTGACTGAAATCTATATTTCCTTTCAGGTCAAAATTTAATTCAAATGCAGGTGTTATTATGTAAAATTTAAAATTGTGGTTATAATGTTGGCATCTACATCAGCCAAAAGTCCGATAAAATAATAGATATTCTTTGCAATATATATATATATGTTTTTTTGGGGCCATGTCAGCGAGAAGTTTTGTGTTTGGGCGACGGCACGTAGTGTCTGAAAGTAATTGTGGCAATATGTACTCGCAGTTATTGATATATGTGTGCATGCATGTGCCTATGAGAGTTTTTGACAATAAGTTTCAATTTCTAGCATGTGTGTGTGTGTGTGTGTGTGTGGGTGTGTGTGCGTATCTGTCTGTTTTGGTTGTGTATGTACGAGTAATACGAGTAACACTTATCAAAAGTTTGTAGCTAACACATGCAAATTGAAATGTGTGACTACACACGGCAGCACACCCACACCCACGCACACATACACACACACGCACACGCACTCACACACATACACACACATGTTGGCGGCACATTGTTGCCAGCAGTTTGGCACACGTACTGAGTACATGAGTCTGGCGCACACGTGCACATAAACACACCCAAACCCCCAGCCTCACCTGCTGTAGCAGCACCTGCAGTAGCAGTAGCAGTAGCTGCCACTGCGACTGCGGCTGTAACTGTGCCTGGGCTGGGCTGGGCTGGGCTGGGTTATGGCTGCTGTGCTCGTCTTCGAGTACATGGCCTCTAACTTCCGCCTGTTTTAACACCTAACAACCAAGAAACCAACAACTTGCGCTGCCGCCGCCGCTGCTGCTGCTGCATACTTATTATAGCTGCAGCATGTGTCTCTTTGTTGTTGCTGTTGCTGCTGCTGCTGCTGGCAACACTTTTCCAAAATCCAAAATTCACCCACAAGCCTTGGGTGTGCGTGCTTTTGTGTGTATGTGCGTGTGTGTGTGTGTGTGAACGTGTGCGGATTTCAACATGAGTTTTAGAAACAAAAGTTTTTGATTTCTTTGTTCTGCTCGTCGCTTGTTGTTTTTGTTTTTGTTTTTTAATGTTGGTTATTTTTTTTTTATTTTTTATTTTTGGTTCTTTTGTCACAGCAACTTTTTATTGGAGCAGCATACCATATGCGGCGCTGTTGTCAGCTGCCGCCCCCGACTCCGCCCTCGTCTATACCTTTTGTAGCAGGCATAATTGCAGCTTTTGGAGCTGTCAAAGTTTTGCATATGCACTTTGATTTCTTTAGCCAAAACTAAAAAAGAAGAGTGTCCTAGGCGGGAGTGTCCGACTGGAAGATACTCTGTGCTCAGCACAGAGCTACAGCCACAACGAACTTTCTTTTCGAACTTTCTTCTACACATACGCAAAAACACAAACACACATACATACACACATGCAAGCTGCTCCCTTTATGCTGCGGCTGTGCTTCCTCTTCTCCTGGCCCCGACCTATGGAATATACATTCTTGAATAACTTTAATGCTTATTGTCCAATTTTTTCGCAATTTTTCAGTGCATAAATATGATACCTAAAGGTGTTTATAGTATCGAGTCCATATACCAAATTTGGAATCTTTAGCTCTAAGAGCTCCGTTTTATGCTTGAGGAACGACAAAAAGCATCGAGAAATAATTATATCGATGCTTACCAAAAGAATTGCTATTGATTTTAACCTTATATTTTAGTTTTCGATATTTCAATTAATATATATATCGCTCTGTTTCAAAACAAAAATTCCATCTCTCCAACAGCTTTAGTACAAGTTTAAGCCGTCCTTGAAAAATCTTAGGAGAATTGCCAAAAGTAACAGCAAATAAAACAATTTAATTGAAATTGTTATTGCTTAATATTAATGCGCAAGCATTTGTACTTTCTATATAATATTGTATAAAGGCTTTTATTGTTTTTATTAAGCCCAAGTGTTTACGTAACTTCCAAACTAATATTCTGGGAAGGACTTTACGAGATTGCTCAACAAGCAAGCCTGCTGTGGCTAACAGTACAGAAGTTACAGAAAACTCCCTCTTGCATAACAAAATACATCCAAGTATCCCCATTTATAGCGTGGTCCCATATTGCTTGACATAATTACTAAGAACCTCATTATTAAATAGATTTTTATCGATTTCGTATAAACAAAGTGAGTATTGATCATTTAATTCGATATGCGACTTGAATCGATTTCGTGGATACAAATTGAGATATCGATTACTCAATCAAAATTTCATCTGCGATTTCTATTGATTTCGTGGAAATAAATCGAGTTATCGATTTTTTAAAATAAATTTAATTTCCGATTCTTATCTTTTTTTTGGAAATAAAGCGGGCTGTCGAGTTTTAATAGATTTGATCTGTGGTTTTATCGATTTCGTGGCAACTAAGCGAACTATCGAAAATCAAAGCGTCTCAAATTTCAAGTTTCTAGCTCTTTACTGAGATCGACGCGTTCTAAAAATTATGTATTGCTGATTAAGCGTCGGAAATGCCCTCTTCAGGCTGTTACAGATCATAATACCCGTTCTTTTTAACCATTTTTAATGGGTTTAGGGTATGGAAAAAACAAAACGAAAACAACAGGCAGCTGCAATTGCATTTAGGCAAACTTGTGTTGCCGCGAAAAAACCGCCATAATTGCATAATTACAAGTGGGTGTGGCATTTTGAGGGCGTGAGGTAGGGAGGCTGCAAAACTTGCTCCATTTCTAATTGAGTTACATTTATTGCCAAAATGCTCAGCTTGCGACTGGCCACCCGCCGCATGCCGCATGCCGCCTGCCGCCTACCGCCTGGCTACGCCAATGATTTTTGGCGCCAAGATGGGGGCCGCGACTAGTTATATTCGTAATTTAATATGACTGACAACACTCGCTGTTCGCTGACAAGTTTAATACCTCGACGTGGCCCGCACAGCTCACCTGCCCCGCCCCGACCGGCCCGCCATCGCGTCTATTCGTCTATTGGATAATTAAGCCACTTGGCGACAGGTTTGACAGCCTTACTTTGAATTGTCAGCTCCCGGTTCGGATGCAGACGTTGATGCGGCTTCTTCTGCTGCTCCTGCTGCTCCTGCTCCTGCTGCTGCTGCTGCTGCTGCTGCTGTGTGGCATTTGTGGCTTACGTCGCGGCGGTGTGCGCTCAATTTCATTTTAAGACAACCTGAGATTTTGCGATTGGGCCATGCGACATGTTTTTGGCTCTTGGCCTTGTCTCTCGACGGCGACTCGCTGACAAAAGTTGAAGTTCAATTAAATTCTCAGTTTTGTAGGTTTTGTTATTTTTGTCATTTGTAGTTTGATCGGTTGCCGCTTGGAGAGCATTATCTGTGGGGACATTGAGAAATTGAAAATTATGACGTTCTCTCTTTCTCCCTCTCTCTTTGTCTCTCTCTGTCTGTCTCGCTGTCTCCTTCGCTTTCGGCTTGTTTCTGCTGCGCTGATTGCAAAATGCGATTCGCATTAAAAACTTTCAGTTGGCCCAAGTTGCGGGCAAAAAGTTTTTGGCATTCGGTTGCATGATTGACGCTTTTGGACTGGACTGGACAATTGCAGCTGCAGCTGCAGTTAAATCTATGGCAGCTGGACATTTGGGTATTGGGTGGGCTGGCTTAGGGGTCAGAGGACACAGCATCAGGTTCAGGCCATACAGTTGTGGCAGTTAATCAAACAGTAAATGGCAGGCTTTCATCTACAGTCGTACCTTGTGGCATGATGATTAGGCCGTGGCCATGGCCATTGTGGCATGAGTTGCGTGATGAACCGACCGAAAGAAAAATGCGAAGCAACTGCCGAAGCGTTTGCCAGTTGTTGGGTCTCCCAAGCCCAAGCCCCAGCAGCAGTGGCAGTGGCAGCGGCAGCGGCAGCAGGCGGGCTGTCGGCGCCCAACCGCGTCGCTGCTTGCCACAAACCCAAGCCGCCAAATGCCACCACAGCTTGTAGCAATTGTCGTACCATTTGTCAGAAGCACGCGTCGACACTCCTCCCTCGCGGCACGCTGCGCATGTGCCAAGGGCCGCAGCGACCCGCCGCCGCACCGCTGTCATCCATAAGCAATGCGTTCCACCACGTGCCAGCCATGTGGATGCCATGCGGCACATGGTGGATTCCATTCGTTTCGAAAATCCACTTCGACAATTGGCAACGACAATTCGCCGCTCGTTCGTTCGGCATAGCCGCTCGGCTCAGCGCCAGCATCCAGCATCCAACGGCTGAGCAAGCGACGGTCCACGACCAGTGTTCGGCAATTTGCCGAACGACCGTTCGGCTGCCGCTTCGGGTTGCTGTCTAGATGCCGCCTGCCGTGGCTGCTGCCCATTCAGTTGATCGACAACGTTTCCAACGGCTTGACGCTGCTGCACAGGCTCTGCTCGCACAGACGCACACAGTTCCACCTAAATTTCGCCAATTCGCGCGTGTTTTCGGTTCTGCGAATGCATTGATAGCGTATCTTTATCATTATCACAATAATTATATCATCTTTTTGTGTGTGAATTTTTTTTTTTTTAATTGTACTCGACTGTATTTTGTGTGCTAGTGTTGTAAAATGTTGTTGTGCTTTTTGAAGCACTCGAATTGCTTGAATTGTGCCAAATGAATTTGGAAATACTTTTGAAAATTGCAACGGAATTCTGAAAAAAATTAGAAAAAGCAATAATAATAATTAGTATATCAAATGCGCATCATTTCAAAACTGCAGCTTTATCGTTATTATCTGGTTATTATCGATCGCAATGATAAAATGCTGATCGTCGTGCTGTTGATAGTGGCGCTTATCGAAGGTAATCAAAAACAAATCCTCGAATATTTTTGGGTATCCTTTTTTTTTTTTAATTCATATCAAACATGCTCATCGAAATGTCACCAGCAAAGTGAAATGTTTGACTATTAGATCAACTGAACTTTTTTTAAAACAATTTAAACGTTTTTTTTTTAAGTTTTTTTAACACTAATTATATCATACACTTCAGTTGTTTTAATGCCCTTGTAGGAAATATTCTAAATTTGTCATGAAATGTGTAACGATTAGAAAGAGAAGTCGTCTCCGACTTTTTATACCCTTATAGAGGGTATTATAATCATGTCATTAAATCTGTAACGCATAAAAGGAGACGTCACCGACCCAATAAATTATATATATACTCCAGATCAGCATCAACAGCCGACTTGATATAGCCATGTCCTTCTGTCTGTTTCTATGCACATTATTTTTTTTTTTGTGGTTTCCCAAACCATGCCTATGCAAATGGTATATATTTTTATATTTTATTATAATACTATATGAAAAATAACTGAGAGATTTTTTGAAAAGAATAAGTTAGGGCGAATGTACGCATTATGAATATATTTAAATATATTCATATATTTCCGGATTGAAAAAATATACACACATTTCCACATTTGTACAAATATGTGAAACAATATTTATTTTCAAAAAACAATAAAAACATTTTGTAATATAATAATTTGGAAGACAACATATTGCATTATTTTGTAGCACACTCTCAGGTTGTAACGTAGGTTAGTCCCAGATATATGTACGATTATTATATATGTATATCTTGCAATATCTTCTCTCGGAAACCACTTATAAGAGACAGCATTTAATTGATAATAGTTGCCAAATCTGTGTCTGTAAATTGTATAAATGTGTAAAAGCTTCAAATGCCTATGAATATGCCCCACAAACGAGATCGCTTTGAACCAAGCCAGTTTCAGCCCGGAATTGCAATTTATATTCTACAATAAGTCAATTCCTTAACATTTGCACAAAAAACAGCCAAACCAAAAAACGAACCAAATCAGTTGGGCCCTGGAATTATTTAATTACAATATTACAAATATGTGTTCAAACTTTCAAACAAACCGCCAAGAATTTATTGTCAGTTCAGGAGCTTTAAATATAATTAAAGAAAAAAAAAAAAAAAACAATATGATATTCAGCAAAAGGTTGTGAAAAACAATTAAAACAATTAAGGAAATAATACAAATTGCGGAGTCAAAGGAATAATGTTATAATACCAGCCGGCAAAGTTATTGGAAATTATCTTCTGAACCCCATTTAATTAACTTGTGTATGACATTGTTTGCTCATTAACCAACTTACAATGGTCAAACGGTGGATTATTGTCAACAAATTGCATTTTATTAATTTAATTATTACATTTGGAATTTTTTAATATTCCTTGTTAAGTTTGTTTAATATTTAATGGGCGTACCGCACGAGGATGCAAAGCTGTAAGAATTATTAAAAATTAAAAAATTAATATAATCGAAAGCTGATATTTTACACAAGATTTCCACAAGCTTCGAGACGGGGTTTCGAAAAAATGGGATATACAAGGAAGGGAGTCAGGTGGAGAAAGTTTGCAAGTTCTTGCAAATATGAGCTCATGAGCCTGCGTGGCTTATTTGTCTGGGCGTCGGACTGGTAAGCGGGAAGTCGCTGGTTCAAATCCAGCAGCAATTGCTGTTCTTACAGTTGTTTATTTAATTTTTTGCTTTTTCACAAATCAAATATTAAGATATTAATAATTGAAATATAAAAAATGACAAAGAAAAACAATTTTGATGCCACTTGCATTTCCAGCATTATTTATTTGACCAGATTCGCCGCCGGGTAATTTTCTCTAGTTAACCGAAATGCAGCAAGTAAACAAAACTGTTCAATACAGTCGAGTTTTAAATGAGTTGACGGCAAATGGCGGGCGAATGGGTGTTAAATGCAGTCTCATTGTCCGGTTGGGCATCTGGGGCAGGGCAACGGAAGCGTTGCTATTGGCACTCACAGCAATATAAATAACACATAAACAAATAAATTAATAAATTAAATAAGTGAATGGCAAAAACAGAAATAATCGGTAAACAAAGACAACAGAGAAAATCAACGCCAGTTGTATTGATTGGGATCCAAAGTCCGTTTGTCCGTAGGCTATTATTGAAGGGCAATCCGATATACTTTTTGATTTAATTGCGCAAAAAATACTTTTTCATTTTCAATCTGATTTTTAATAATGCCCCGAGCTGCGCTTCCGCTGCTAAGTAATTTTAACAAATGAATTCGAGAATGCTGCCAATTACATTTTTAATTCCGAGTACCTTTCATGTATAGCTTACAGCCGATATTTATTGTCTGGTTATATGTTAAAGATGCAGAGGTATTTATTACCTTTTTTATATATTTTCATATATACTTTTTCATTAATATGATTTCTTGCTATTTAATTTATTCACCTTAAAGTTAGCGATAGAATTTGTTTATTCAAGAAATTTATAATGCATTTTTATTATTATTAATTATTGTTTTTCATATATTGTTTAATGGCATTTAAATCATTTGATTATTATATTACTTCATAATTCATTATATGATAAGTTTCAAACGTTAGTTTTACAGTTAAAAACTATAGTGAAATGAATATGTGCTGCGAATACGGATCATTACGCTTGTGACTTCATATGTTTCATTTGTATACTTTTGGGTAGGGATTTGTTTGAAGGAGACATCTCTGTTTTATGTCTGTCGTCATGAAACTTTGCCTTCGTAAATTATGATTTTATATAAGACATTATTTTGTTTTTGAAAATATCTTGATCTCAACCAGCTTGACTATAGCTTAACGTGTCTCAGTCGAAAAATGTGATTTTGTGTGGCAAGGTTTATTGTCTTCCAAGATATTGTTTCCAAACGCAGTAATAATGATCTACACAATGCTCTTCGCCTCTTTGCAAATTAGAAAGCCATATGTGTGCAAGGGTATTAAATCTTTGGCGTGCTAGGAACAGATCTTTTTTTAATTTCCTACTAAAGTTTATTTGTAGTGAAAATTGAGGCACGCTAAGCTAAAATGTAGTTTTTGTTTAACTACCAACTTTGTTTTTTTTTTTTAAATCATAAAGTTTTTAAAATATTAAAAAAATAAGTTGTAAAGTAAATAAAATAATCAGGAACTATATAAAAACTTTATTAAATTTCCTGTTCTTTTTTATAACATTTAACATTTTTTTAGAAGTATTTTGAAATAATACATCAACATCTTGAGAGTATTATATAAAACATCAAAAATTTGAATTAATTTTTATCTGGATAGTTTTAGTATTTTTATTATTTTGTATTATTATAATTAATATTTGTATTATTTTTATTTTAAAGAAAGCTTTGTATATAAGTGCTCGATAGATTGAATGGGAATGCGTATCTTATTTGCCGAGTTAATTGCATTCTATTTGATGAATTTGCTGGCAAAGTATGAAGTAATTCTTGCTATTATAGCGTATCACGGTAAATTAATGTGGGAATTAAATATTTGAAATTTACATTATTTTCAAAAGCTACTCAACAAGCTGCTATTAAATGCCTGCGCATTGTAATCAACTCTTTAATCATGTTCAATTAACTGCTCTTTTAGATAAAATTAAAAAAAAGAAAGCGAAAAGTATATGTATCTGAATAATTGGCAGATGGACAAACGGCATAATATGCATTGGCCAGTGCATAAATTTGTGAATGCATATATGTGTGAATATACATACATATGTATATGAGATATACGATGCGTGCACAAAAACAAAAATTAATAAAAAGGACCGCTTAAATCTCGGTAAACAATAATTCCCCAGTGATAACGATGCAATGCGAATGCGTATGTGAATATATTAAGCGAGCAACCATGCCACATGGCCGGTTGCAAGTTGCCAGTTGCCAGTTGCCAATTGCCAGTTGCCAGTTGCCAGTTGCCAGTTGCCAATTGCCAGTTGGCTGTTGTAATGGCCGCTGATAATGATAAGCATAAAAGTGAAAATAATTTTCAATTACAGCAACATTAATAACCGATAATAATCCTAAACAAATATTGCAAAATGGAGGAATGCGTGAGTGCAGCCAAATGAAAATGTGTGTTCGTGTGTGTGTGTGTCCGTCTAGGCCTGCGCTCTGCGGGTGTGCGTGTGCGTGTGTGTGATTGCGCATATCAATGAAATGCAAATTAATTGCCTTGCATGTGGCAGCAATTGAAAACGTGAACTGGGCAGCCATAAATGATAAGCTACTTGCCCCACGTGCAGCATGGCACAGACACAGTTTGTACGCACTTTAAACAAATACGCAATATGCATTAATAAACTGTAAGCCAAACCACAATATTGTACAAAGTCGGGACAGACAGACAGACGGTCGCTCGGTCGGTCGTACGGTCGGTCGGTCGGTCGGTCGGTCGGTCGGTCAGACGGCAAACCTTTTGGCACTTTGTAAATTCTATGCATTCGGTTTTGTCGTCCCTCGGGTATCTTAATTGATACGACTCATGGCCAGGACATTGCATATGGCTACATGGCTATATGGCTGCGGCGGTTCTTTAGCTTTTAGAGGATGCGACCGCAGCAGCCGCAAGCGGACACCCGCCCTGCCGCTCGCTATGGCAACTGGTTGGCTGCGCTGACCGCCACTTTTGCAACACATTGGTGTATATAATAAAAAAGTTTAGCCCTAACAAAAAAAGTCGCGCAAATCCGTGACTAAGTACTTAACAACACACACACACACACACACGCACATTTAGTTCCTGTTGTGTTGCACGTAAAAAAGTGCAGCTACACTCAGGGATAGATTTGAGCTGATCCTGTAACAAATACTATTTGGCTTGGCTTAAGGCCTTGGGTGCTAAGAAAACTTTTAGTTAAACGTCATTTTTGAAAAGCCTTCAACTCTTTCAAATTAATATTAAATAATTTATATACTTAAGCTGCAAAACTCAGTCAATTAAAAAACTGATTGCCTGACTATACAAAATAAAAATATAATTATGTTTTTTCCTTCTGATTAACATATTGAGATAAATTGAATTATATTTCATGCTAGCTACGTATTGTTAAAATGCAGTTAATATTTGTATTAAATGGCTAAACATTTCTTAATATTTAAAAAAATAATGCAATACCTTATATACAAGACAATTTAGCATTAGCTATGCAACAAATCTTAAGTCAAAAGAGTTGTCCGTAAAGCAGCCCAACCAAAGTCCGAATCAAACCATTTATATTTTTAAGCCGATTTTGTTCAAGAGAACTCTTGAAAATGTAGTTATGTATTCAAATACTTCATTTAAATTTGCAAAATATCTGAACAAAAAAATAAATAGTACCAAAATCTGGGATCTTGGTTGGAGACTTGTTTCGAATCCGTTAACAAGCCCCCGACAAATTGGGCTTGTGTTTGCAGCCCTACCAATATAAACATTCATCCCTGCTTCATATAACATTATGATCTTGAGTAAAATCAGACAAATTTAGCACATGTAAATTAGTCTTATTATACACTTTTAGAGAGTAATACTTATAATTATGTCATGAAACGTGTAACGCATCGGAAGTGTCTCCTTGTCTACGACCAATTCAAGTATATGTGCTCTAGATCAGCATCAAAGTCCATCTGTTCTTTTCTATGCGAACTAGTCTCTCAGTTTTAAATAGCTCCGTCGTTTTGTTGACAGGCAGGACGGATCGGAGCACTATATGATATAGCTTTCATAGGAACGATCGTTTGAGCAGTAGGTTCTTGCATGGCAAAAGATTCTGTTTTCCAAGAAAACCTAGCATTTACGAGCTTACGAGCGTAAGACAAAGCTCCACGAGGGTACTAAATTTTACTCTCTCGAAAAAAAATAATTGTAATGGTGAAATACTTATTGCACAGTGTTCAAATAACAACAAAAAACATTTAAAAACAGGGTTAGATTTATGTATATTCGATCTTTCGCGATGAGCTGCAAAGGATATCATCAGTAACAACTGGCTGTCAAATTGAATGACAGCAGCTGTCAAAGTGTAAGATATATTGTTTTTCGTGAGCTGTTCCTTGATGGGCGTGGCCAAAAATTTTGTGAATGTCACATAATTTCTATTTGAAATCTTAGCAAGATATAAACAAAGTAGTTAGTGGGAGCTGGTTAACTTATTTAAATATAAGCCACATTGAAGCTACAAATAATTATTAGCTATAAAATTTGGTTATGCAAGGTGAATTTCGGTATGTCATGTTGATTGAAAAGTGAAACCCCTTGACGGCGGGGGGAAGAGTAGCAATGGCCAGGCGAACCCCAATCCTAAGCCCAACTCCTTTTATAGGGTATGAAAACTTTGGCAATTAAAATCAACTCGTCGCTCATTTGCAATGCCTGCCCACTAAAAAAGGGCTGCGAACCCATTTCAAAGTGTGAAACAAAAATCAAGACACAATTAATTGCAAGACGTTTGTTAAGGCTGAGAGAAAAAAACATGAAATTGAATTTTCCTGTGAGTTTCTGGCATTTTTTTTTTTTTTTTCGATTTTTATTTATTTGCTATTTTTTTTTTGTCTTGTTGGCCAGTGCAAGTGCTACAAGTTGTAGACGACGATTTGTAAAAAATGCAAATGTGCCCCCAAGTCGAGCTGGCTGGCCATTAGGCGCAGTTGCCACCAACCGCGGCCGCCACTTGCTGCCACTTGCTGCCACTTGCTGCAGCCATCATTTGTTATTTGCTATTTGCTATTTGCTATTTGCGTTTGGTAGTTCAACGCCCAGCAAAAGCTGGCAACAGAGACTAACTTGGCAATTTGATTTTGTATATATTCACAGAGTAGACTATATAGTATGTATTTATACCCTGTTTGCCTATCAAGTTATACACTAGGGTATTATTAATTTGTGCAACTGCAAGAAGCTGGCATCTGCTTTTCCTTATAAGTAGTATATGTTTTCTTGATCAGCATTAATTGAAATAAAATTCTTATCTGAGCCAAGCGTCTATACAAATTGCTAAGCATGAATTCATTCATAATATACGCTGTTCCACTTTTATTTTGGTTCTATGATAACTCGCGCTTTAAATCGATAAATATCGATTTACAGCTATATATAGTTAAGATAATTTGGAGCGAATGTTAGATGCCATATTTACATCAAGATTCTTCAGGTTTTTGACTTTCTGTACTTTCTGTAAATTTTCTTAAGGGAATGCATATTCCATGTATAGACCTGTGGAGGGCATTGTTATTTTGGACGGAGACATTTCCGACATGAAAACGTGTATGTATTCTTGATTTGTAGCAGCAGTCGATCTAGTCATTTCTGCCTGCCCGTCTGCAAATTTGTCTCTCAATCTTAAAGCTAACCCCATTAAACTTTGTATAGTTGTCTCTTCCTGTTCCCAGCAGTACATGTATCGGAACCGACCGTATCGGACCGCTATATCATATCATATAAATCAACTTCTTTGCTTTTTAAGATATCTTCATCAAAGTCGGCATTTGTTAGTTTAAGCATATTCCTTGCTCTGGAAGCATACTCTGCTCTGTTTATAGTGGTCTTCGCCCTTCAGCTTCATTTCATTAGAGGGTATCTCAAATAGAGCTCGTTCCCTTCTGCTTGCTTATAAATTTGAACAGCTGCAGCACTTTAATGCCTCGTCAGCGCCGTGTCTGGTCTGGTGCTGCTGTTTATTTAAGTTTTGTCTTTTGCCTGTTTGGCCATTGGAGCTGTGCCCGTTGCGGCAGCTTTCAATTCCAGTTGCCGTCTCAAAATTTGCCATTATCACCTATCATTGGCGCTTTGGCGCCGGGATTTGTGTGTGCGCACCATAAAAAAAGGTGCCATGCAGATTGGCATCTTTGTAGCTGTGTTTCGACCAGGATATACACCTTGGAGCGGGGCAATGGCACAGAATGCTATGCCATATATTTTGTTGCCCCATATATACACATACGCAGGCCGAGACACTTTATTAACACACACACACACACACACACACACACACATGCACACGCACACATTGACAAAACAAGCTTAACTTTTGCCAATGTCCTTAACCATAAATTTGCTTTGGTAAATCCTCATTGTCGTTGTGTGATTTAAACTTTTGGAGCGCCATTGCCGGGCCACCCATACGTTGGCAAAGCCCTGCCAAAGTGACAGGCCTCCATTTCCACGTAACCCACAGAATCCGCCTTCAAACTGGATCCACGACAACCGGAGCAGAGGCTAAGAAAATTGAAATGAAGCTGCCGGGCCGTAGTCCCAGCGGAGACGCCAAATTTATGATAACGTGCGAAAATGTGAAAAACATCGACTGCACTAGATACGAGGGGGCGGTGGCCGAGGCATGGGAGGTTAGGCTGACCGACGGGCATGGGTTAATTGACTTTGGCTGCACACGCGACTTGGCGCAACTTCAATTCTTGTGACCGGAAAATGCAAAGTGCTCGGAGACAGGACGGCGGGATAGCCAACCGGCTAACAGCTGCGGGAGCGAGGCAGGGCGCCAGAGGGTACAGTTGAGCATTGCGACACAAAACGACGGGCCTCAACCTTACGGGGGCGACAAGTTCATTGGAATTGGCACAATGCTGAAGCCTCCACGTTTGGCATCCAGTTGAACAGATTGACAAACAAGCCGCAGCCAGCCAGGCAGGAACTACATTTGAGTGCAGCTTGTTTGGCCACTGTGTAAGTGGTTGTCTCTGTGTGTGTGTGTGTGTGTGTGTGTGTGTGTGTGTGTGTGGGTGGGTGTCGTTACGTCTACAGCTCCTTTTGTCCGGCGTCTATCACTGACTTTGCATGTGCTGCTGCAATTTGCAGCAAAGATTTGCTCTTGTTGCTCAAGTTGTTGTTCTGAACTGAACTTTTTAGCTGTTGTTGATTTTGATACGAAATCTCAGTCAAGACCCCTGCTCTCAGAATGCTAATGAAAAACTCAGTCAGTCAGTCAGTCAGTCAGTCAGTAAGTGAGTCAGCCAGTCGCTCGGCTTCTCGCCCCAACAACTGCAGCAACAAAATCCATGCAAATAAATCCAGCTGCAACCACAGACGCCCAACAGACGCCAACAGCAGCTTCCAACACTGGTTACGTTCTTTTTCATTTGCAGTTTTGTTTGAGGAACTGCTAAATAAATGAAAATATATATTTTAGAAATTAAGCGATGACTGGTTAGCCACTTCTTTTTTAAATTCGCCTTAGGCCGCCTCAACTTAGCAAACCGACTTAAACTATTAAGCCAACTCGCATTCTGCTCGCAACACTGCCAGATACTAAAAAGTGCTTAGGCCAGGCTGTCTGTAGGAATTCATATTGAATATTTAGGCTATTTTATTTGTAAATTTTGTAAGGGCAGCTAGCAAAATACAAAAGTATTATCCAATTGATTTTTATTAGATTTTTAGAATAAGGATTTCTATATAACAAGTAGTTTTTAAACATTTTAATATTTATTTTTTTAAATAGTTTATTCTTATGTTTTGAAATTTTATATATTTATTATATATAAAATGTATTTAATTTATTTTTAATTTGATTTGTATTAATGTCATATTTTATTTATATATTTTTTCCTTAATCTAGCCGACATCTTATAAAGTATTTCTTTATTTTCGTCTTATTTTTATAAACCTTACCTATTAAATATTCTATATTTTCATTATTATCTGCATAATTTAGTTATTTTATGTGGAATGATATTGATATAATTTTATTAAACATTATTTACTTAATTATTCTCTATTATATCTCAGTTCTGCTCGTAATCAAAGAACATATATGTAAAGCACAGGGTATTTATTTATTAGAAAAATATTTTTGTGGGACCTTGATGAGCCATGGAATAAGTTATAGAGTTTAAGGTATAAAAATGCCTTAAAGTAAGAGTACATTTTTTTTGAAAATTTGTTTTCCTCTCTTAAGAGTCAAAACTGTTTTTACTAAAATAATATAAATATGCATGTCTTATAAAGTTTAACTTTCTTAAGTCTTAACAAAAGCATTATGTTAAATAAATATAAAGTGAAAATGTGTTGTGTAGCAATTATTTTTCACAAATCAAATATAGAATTGATTTGGAAAATGGAAAATACAAAGTTGTCCCTGTTCCATTTTGAAAGAGCCATCAATGGGAATGAACAGCTCATAACTGCTTCACAAATTATATCCATTTTCAATAATATAAGAAAAAGTTGTTGAAACGAAATCTGGAAAAAAGTATGAAATAAATCATGCCTTTGGCCAATTGCGTCGATTCAGCACATTCTTCCACTTACCGCCACAGCCGCTGCCCCTGTCCCGCCCTCAGTGAGTGGCACACAATACAAACGGTGGCATTTGAGTGGTGGCGGTGGCGTTGGCGTTGGCGTTGACGTTGGCTGTGGCTGTGGGTGGCACGTTCGGTGGATGCGGATGGCCGACGCACTTGCCGGCTGCCGGCTGCCAGCGGCACTGTCTATAAATATTTAAATTTCAAGTTTGGCAAAAGTTTTTCGCATGCATTACCAGGCCAAAGACGCAGGGAGGGGTGCCAGGGTATGGGGGTGGGTGGTGGGGCAGCAGGCACTTTGTTGCGGCAACGGCTGCGCTAGTCGCTGCCTGCCGCTCTGCAGGCCCCTAGACCGCCCAGCCGTCCCGCCCGCCCAATCAACCGCTTTTTGCCAACCAACAACCTTTTTTTTCTCGCTATTTTATGCCCTTCTAGAGGGTATTGTAATTTTGCTATGCTATATGTTATGCATAGAAGGAAATGTTTAGATGATATAGACTCTTGATCAGTTTCAAGGGTCGTGTTGAACTGGCCATGTCCCTCATTTTTAAAGCTATCTTTATGCAATTATGCATTGGTCTGTCTTTCGATTGCAGGCATTTTGGTCATTGATTGGGTTTTTGTAAGCAATACTTTTTTGGTTTCCTTAGATATCCTGATCAAATTAACGTAATCTAATCAAGTACTAAATTATATGGCAAAGAATTTTCGTATAAAACATTTCCATTTCACATTTCCACAAGGGTATTCAATCTAAGACTTGCCACCTTTATACATTTTTTTTCTTTATATATGTATATATGGAACGGGCTGAAAAAGAATTTTTTTGTTTGCAAAACTTGCAAGTGAACTGTTTGATTTTGAATGATTCAATAAATAATTTATATAATATATTTGCGTATGTCACCAAGCATTGGCCCAAGTTGGACCCGCTGCGGCAAGGGCTGTGCAGGCGGTTAACTCGTGAGTGTTGATCTTCAATTAGCCGCACGCTGGCTCTTTAAGAGCCAACTCTGAACCCTGAACTGCCACTTGGCTGCCTGTTGGCTGTTGATAGTTGGGCTCCTGGCTCCTGGCTGCTGGCTGGTGGCTGGTGGCTGTCTGCGACTTGGCAAGTGGCGCGTCGGGCACATTTAAAAGCGATAAATCACAGAGTTTTTGGCAGGCGCAACGGTTGCTCGCGGTGCTAGTCGTGCATTGCCTGCGATATCATTAACTCGCACAACTAACCGCCGCCCACACACCGCAGATGCATTCTAATCTCATATCTTATTGGTCCTCTCACTCCTCTCTCTCGCTCTTCTCTGGTTGCACATTTACAGCGATTGGCGCCTTTCAACCGGAGTTTGTGGAAAGCATTTCGAATGTGTCCGTCGCTGTGGGTCGCGACGCAACCTTCACCTGTCACGTGCGCCACTTGGGTGGCTATCGCGTAAGTACTCCACACACATACACACACACACACACACACACACACACACACAGACAAGGTGGTACTTAGTAAACACAACACACCGCTTAATTAATGATACCAGCACAATAATGCAGCCACTAAGCATCTGAAATCTGTGCTGCAACAATAATCAACCGCAGTCCCATTACCCTCAGCCAAAGTACCTGGTAAATGTAATTTCTCTTGACTTCGTTTCCACAGGTGGGCTGGCTTAAAGCCGACACAAAAGCCATCCAGGCTATACACGAGAACGTGATAACGCACAATCCACGTGTCACGGTCAGCCATTTGGATCAGAACACCTGGAATTTGCACATCAAGTCCGTTTCCGAGGAGGATCGGGGCGGTTATATGTGCCAGCTGAATACGGATCCAATGAAAAGCCAAGTAAGTGCACAACTTTTTGTATTTCACTTAATTTTTTATCTTTGTTAAGTATGTTATTTTATATTTGCTTTTATTCCTGGAAGCAAGATTGATTTATAATAGTTACACTCATGTAAATAGTCATCGATCACGAAGAAGTCCCTCATCAAGTAAATGAACTCCACCCTGAACCTAGAAATAAGACCTTACTAAAGAAAACCCAGAAAATATATATATACATATTAAGAGACCACTCTCGCACTTATGCAAAAAACTCATCTCACTCATGCTCCTTGTTAAGTTACCATGCAGTTTACAATGTGCTAGCACTGTTTACGAAAGGTGCATAGTATTGGAGAGTTGCATTATGCAATCCATTTCAGTTCATTAGCTCATGTCCATTGCAAAGTCGCGTTGCCCACTCATTAATAATTATCAATTAATTAATATTAATTGTTGATTACAACCAGTGTCAACTTATCGATACAGCGTTGCCACACTTGCAAACAAACTCTGAGCTATTTTGCCATGAAGTTGTCTTGGTAAACAGAAGATTCAATGGAGTTTTCACATATCCTCAACATATGCTTAAGCACGCATGTATGTGTGGGTAAATAGGTTAAATGTGAGCATTATCGATAGTATTTGAGCTCTGCTTAACATAAGTAGTTGGACAAAGGTCACATCCAATGAATAATGCCCCAGCTAAGAAGACAATGAAAATGTTTCTAAATATTTTCCATGTACGCTGCTGCTGCTGCCTGCTGCTGTTGAAAGCAATTTTCCAAAGTGTCCAGGAAAATTTCATGCAGCATTTGAAGGGGCAAACGTACAGGAGAATGCAACGCATTCGATGGCGCCCCACACTCCCCCCTCCCTCCTTGGGCTTACGATTTGCTTTAGCCTTGCCCCCCAATGTTGACCAAGTGAAAGAAAGCGCAGCAAATCGAAAGCGAAAACTATGGCAAACAAGGCGAAAGACACGCACACACACACAAACTGAAATATCTATACGTGTGTGTGTGTGTGTGTGTGTGAGTGTGCGTTGCTTGCTTGTGTGCGTGTGGACGCACGTACACTCATGTGTCCAGCCAAGTGAAGTTTATGGCGCCAATAAAATGTATTTCATGCTTCCTTAATTTTTATTTTTACTTTAACGCTTCTCACAAGGACAACAGCAGCAGTTGATGGAGCCCGAGTATGCGGCGAAGAGTGAATGGAGTGGCGGGAGGGGGGGGGGGGTTGAATGAAGGTTGGTTGGGCAGGGCTGGTGTACTTACTGCAACAGCAAGTGGCACAGAGAGCTGCGCACGCAACCGTTGCCCAATTGTCTTCGTTTCTTTTCTACGCTTTTGCCTTGTTTTGTTTTCTATTACCATTGCCATTGCGTTAAGAGTCCGGGCCCTGGTCCGGGCCCTAGTCCTGGTTCTGCTCCTGCTCCTGACAGTCACACAGTCCTAAACTATTTAGCGTCATTTCATTTGCTACATTATGTATGTGTATGTGTAATGCCCGTTCCCGATCTCAGGGGTCCCCCCCCCCCCATTCGGCACATAAAAACATTTGCTGCTTTATGACCGCCTGCATAATCAGCAAATTTTCGCTGAGTGTATAGTAAATTTAGCCAAACTGGCCGCCTCTGCTGTCTCTAACATTTTAAAGATGATTGTTTTATTTGTTTATTTTATTCCTGTTACTTGATTTTATGTGTGTCTCCTTCAATTTTACATTTTGATATTTATTTTTCAACGGGATTGACTTTTGTTCCCGTTTCCTATCAACACTATTTTTTATTTTTGTAGTCCACATATAGTTTATTGAAAAATTCTGTTTAATTTTGCAAATTAACATTTATATATTTCTTGCTTTTCTGTAGATCGGCTTCCTGGATGTTGTTATTCCACCGGACTTTATCAGCGAGGATACATCGTCGGATGTTATTGTGCCCGAGGGCAGCTCAGTGCGCTTAACATGTCGGTGAGTGTAGTCTAAAAGCAATGTTAATCTTAACAATTATAGCGTTTAAGCCCACATAGTCCAACACAATAAACACTCAAATACATAGGTTATGTTAAATTTAACAGGAAGCTGGCTTACAGTCTGGCAACGCTGTTAAGCTTACATAAGCCTGAGTTAAAAAATATGCTCAATTGATGTAAGCAGTGGTAATTACCAATTAACCACATACAACCACTTAATAAACATCACACACATTAGTTGACATCTGGTTAAATTTAACAGCAAGCTTAACGTTGTTCAGCTTCATAAGTCTAATAATATGCTAAACTAGCTGACTGGCTTGGCCTCTGGATATCACTAATTAGCCTAGAAATCGAGCTAGTAAGAGCTCTAACATACTTAAGGCTACATGTAGATCTGCAGAAGTACGGTCACACTCTTGTTAACGAGCATGCAAATGATAGTTTCGTTAGACATACATATGTATATTAATGCGTGTGTGTAGCTAATATCCCAATAAATGCGTTTGGATAGTCCTTTATTCCTTTACTCAACTAAAATCCCAGCCAAATGGCTATCATCACCAAAAACTAAGCACAACTCCGCCCGCATTGTCAGCGTCATCATCATCATCATCATTTAATAATGTCAGCAAATTAAGCGACACTTCATTTCTCTTGATTTGGGTCGGCGCTAACCATATGCCCTTGCCAAAAGTTGAGCATTCCGCTTACGATAAACAACTTGACATGTGTGCATATCCGTGTGTGTGTGAAATATGTCTACAGATACATAGCTTGACATTACTTTAAAGAAGAGATGAAAGATAAATATATTGACTATTATATTGATATTGCGTGCCATCGAAGATATGATATCTAATAGAAGAACTCTCCAATTTTCCGAGCTAATGCTTAAAAGTCAGCCAAGCAAGTCCCTAGCGAGCAAGTGCAACACTTTACAGGGTATCCCAATGTGGAGCACACACCATCGCCTATCGGCTGGCTTCAGCTCGTGTTAGTTTCAGTGGTTTTTCCTTTTAGCTAACTGCGACAACGACGCGACGCGACGCATTTGGTCGCCGTTGATTTATGAACTTGACCACCGCCACGAAGTAATTTTAACGATTTAACCGCAGAATGATAGAACCAGGGCGATAAACGGGCTCCTCCTTGCTCGTATCGGTCTATGTTTATGTTGTGTGTGTGTGCGAGTGTATGCGGGTGTGTGTGTGTGTGTGTGTATGTGGAAAGCTATTAGAGACATCGTCTGTAATTTTTTTCATTTTAATACCACTTAGGGCAAGTCCCATAAAGTGAATTTAACTTTAAGCAGCCGGCAAACAAAAACAAAATTAAAACGGCTGCCGTTTCAAAGTTTACCAGATGAACAGATTGTTAAGCTATATTTTTTTTGTCCTTGTTGTTGGCTCAAAACATTTATACACTGTTCCAAAATGTGAAAAGAGTATTTTCGTACCATTTTCTATGCGGAGCTAAGAACAGTTTTAGATGAAGATAGATTTCCTTTAAGCGCCTCTGCCTGAAATGTACATAATTTTTTAATCGATAATAAATCATTAGTAAAATCGATTATTTAAAGCATTTTAGGGTTTATCTTAAAATTTCGTCTTATTTTCAGCCTATTCAGCGTGTAAAATTTAATTCAATAATTCGTAAGACTTAGAGCTAAAAGCACAGGTTCATAATACTCAGGGAATACCCCTGACGATTATATAATTCAAATATGCATGTTGTGTGCCCTGGCAAAGAGGCAATGTTTATTTAAATACAATGATCACCTATGTACATGTTCAGAGAGCGTGTCTTGGTTCATTGTAGTACATGTATATATGTATGCAGTTGTTTTCATGAATAAACATGTTACAAGAAACACCTCACACACACACACACACACAAACACGCATACACATGCAGTACAAACAATCAGCTTGGCAGACGTTCAGTCTTAGCCAAGTTAGCAGCTAAGCAACTGCTGCTGACTGGTACCCAGGCGGTCTCCATTGTGTTTGCTCTGGTCTTGCACTCGGGACGAACTCTCAAATGTCTCAGCCCGTCTGTGTGCCTGTGTTTGTGTGCGGTTGTGTGCGGTTGTGTGTGTGTGCGTAAGACTTTCTTTTGCTTGGCTATTTTGCATCTGTTTGCGGCATCATAAAAATTTACCACACCCGTGTCTGGTGCGCTGTTAAACTGCTGCCTCAACATGCATATAGCCCCCCTCCGAACCCCCTCCGAACCCCCTCGCCAGAGCATACATACATCCACCCCATTCACAATCTCAGCCATAGGCGGCGACTGCTGGCCAAAAGCGTTGCGTCGTCTACATTACAAGAAGTTGGCGCTTTGGGCCAACACAATGGCCACCAATGCCGCATATTAAGTTGAATAGACCAAAACTCAGCTTGCGCACAAATTTCCATTGCCTACTTTTGTGGGCAGCGAAAAGATGGCACGATTTAAAGTGCGCCACGTTTGGAAGCACTTATTTAAATGTTAAATAATCACAGTGTACAACTTTTTCATCGCAAAATTAATCTTAACTAAGTTACAATTTAAATTTAATATTGTTCAATTATATACGTTAAGCCAGGCTTTTGATTTGTACAATCTTCCCATGCCTCGCTAACATTGACAGGTCCAACAATTGGACTTTCCTTCCAAAACCTCTTAAGCAGAAGAGCTATGCTGGCTCTATAACATTTTTTTTTTTTAATCTGGATTGCTTCATTTGCTCTTTAACTCTCGTTCTCTGAGGACCACTTTAAGCTGGATCAACCCCTTCATGATATTAACGCACTTTGTTATTGGAAACTATTTTAGCCTTCCTTCCTTCTTAAAGCTTTTATGTTTTAAACAATATTCCGAACAGCTTAGTGCTGAAGATAGCCAATTTCTAGCTTCTAGTACTTTCTAATAGTACACATACCCTATATCTCTACCCTTTAAAAATCTATATCCAGTACAAACTTTGTAAAATGTATTCTTGAATAGAAGTTCGTTAAAATATGGATAATAATGGACCCAAGTCTCTTAAAGTTGCAAGACTTAAATGTGGCATTTAAATGTGTTTTTATACCAATTAATTTCTCTTGGCCTCGTAATTTTACATTGACTTCTGACTGACCTACAGTCCAATTCCTTTCCTAACTTAACATTGTATTCACATATATATATGTATACTTTGCGTTTATTTTGATGGTGCAGCGCGCGTGGCTATCCGGAACCCATTGTGAACTGGCGCCGCGAGGATGGCAGCGAAATAGTGCTCAAGGATAACGCCGGCACCAAGACACTTGGTATGTATTCGACTAGCACTTAATAATTAAACTATTTAGCGGTTCGTTTCAACTGAGTTCACTGTACAATTCTCCCTCTCCGTCTCTTTCTCGGCCTGATGACAGTCTCCTCGTTCCGCGGCGAGGTGCTCAAGCTGACAAAAATCTCACGCAACGAGATGGGCTCGTATCTGTGCATCGCCTCCAATGGTGTGCCCCCATCGGTTTCAAAGCGCATCTCGCTCAGCATACACTGTAAGTAAATCAAATCCGCAATCCACTTGCTGCCGGTTGCCGGCTGCTGGCTGCTGGTCACGTGGTGCCAGAGGGCTGAGCTAGGTTGGCATTAATTAGAGAGTTGTGGTTGGTCAACTTTGTGCATGCTCTTTTTTTTTATTTGTATTTGTATTTTTTTTTTTTTGTACACGTACATATCATTAGTCAGCTGTCGCCAGAGCGCAGACTGTGTCCGTCCGGATCTCATCCTCAGAGCTCACAGCTCTCAGTTTTTGGCGCCGGCCAGCGTCGTGGTGTTTATCTAGTTTAGTGTACTGACACCCAGCGTGCAGCCAGCTTTAGCCACAGTTATCAACTACACACACACACACACACACACACACACACACACACAGCGCCCTCAGCTATGCTGCGGACAAAAAAAAAAGGGGGAAAAAAAGAAGCAAACGCAAAGCTGGGCATAGAAAGGAGAATAGCAGAACAGTGGCTGAGGGAGTGAGGGAGCGAGGGGGCGAGCTGTGGCGAGATGGGGTTGGGTTTTGTTGGGGCAAGGTAGTGAACAGCTTGTGGCTCGGTGCGGCGCTAACTCGATTGTCGTTGTTGTAATCCGTTTAAATCCAGTCACTGATACCGGGCATTACCTGATGCCTTGTGCATTGTGTTGCTGTTGCTTTTACGGCGGGGAGGGGGCCACAGTTTTTTGTCAACCTGTCTGCAGCACGTGCGGCATGCTGTCCTAGTTGATGACGACGCTTGGTGGCTCTCAGTTGCACCGCCTGCCGCCTGCCGCCTTCTGCCTGCTGCCTGCCGTCCATGTGGCAGTTCACTCAATCATCACGACATCAGCAGCAGCTCCACACTGCGCTTGTTTGCCAACGTGTGCCACAGCGCCGCAATTCCTATTCCTGGCCAGGCACAGGGCCAGCTACTGGGCATGCCGTGCCCGGTGCCCGGTGCCTGGTGCCTTGTGTGTCCTGGCTGCTGTGTTTATTTTGCTTGCTCTTTTGTACGCTGCGGCAGAGAGGACGACTACTACTACTACTGGAAGACTTGTCACCACCACTCGTTCGAATGGCAAAATCACGCTTTTTAACATTTTGACATTTTGATAATGTGGCCTTTAAGTGTGTGTAGCGCGTCAAGGAGTCCGCGCATCCTTCTTCTTTGTGGATGCTATTAAAGCTTTAAGAGCTGCTCTGCGCTCCTATCTGCTTGCCGCCAGTGCCATTGGCATACGCTACCTTTTCAAAGTTTTTGATCAACTTGGGCAGAGCGACTGCCGCCACAGAAGAACTACACGAAAGCCCTACCTTCCCCCTGCTGCAAATCCAGTTTCGTCATATTCGAGTGTGCGCGCTTCCTGTTGCTATTGCTGCAGGAACTTAGTCACAATTTGTTTGGCAAATGTTGCGACTGCCTGCCTGCCTGCCCCACCTGGCTGGCTGAGTAAGTGAAAACAAAGTTTTCCTTCATCTGGCAAGCTATTTGCATGGCCTTTTTCCCATGGCATCTTCGGCGAACTGCTTGCACTGCAGCTGCCTGATAAAGCCCCGGCTGCATTTGCAGCTTGCCGCATGTGGCACCAACAGAACCAACAGCTCCGACACCGACTCCGCCACCGACGCCGACACTGACAGCGACACCGACATCGCATATCCCCTTGCGTGTTTCCGTGCCATTTGCTGAAGTTTCCTGCCTTGTTAGGCACCTTCCTGCACGACTAATTAAGGACGTGCAATTGGTGTGCGTTGCGCATTTGCAGGAAAACAGCACCGGGACGCGCAACAAACAATTAGCCCACAATTAGCAGCCAGCTCCTCCCCATCTGCCACAGTCCGCACATATACTGCATTTATTGTTTGCCGTATGATTGCTCAATCATTTTTTCTGCCATTTGCTATCCCACTTAATAGATGATACTTTTTAGTAGATGACATTTTATTATTATTTTCTATTTAGCCACCAATATTATAAGCCAGCAATAAATGAGTTCCAGTCTAATCAGGGATCAACACAGGCAGAAGCATTTGCCTGCCCGACTGGGAAATACCTTGAACTCTGCGCCAAGCAACCTTTACAAACATGCCAGCTTCCTTCTATACAACTATATAAGATACCCATACATAAAAATATTATATCCTTTTTGCCCATTTTCAATGCCCAATTTCAATTTAAATAAATAATTGTCGATGGTTCGGTACACGAACCTAGTTCTTCTCATCGATGAGCCCAGCTTGTCACATTTTTTTTAACCCATTCTTTAGTACTGAAATTATAATTTGGCTTAGATTAAAGTTGACTGTTTTTTTGGGCAACAGCTTACCGAGATATTCGATTCAAAACCTTGGTTAAAATACTTTTAGTCTTACATATCTTTCATGGCGGACTTAATTTCAAATTCCAGGCCTTGCCCGGAACAAGCCTCATAATTAAAATTTTAAACATCAGTTTTCCACCCATTTTCCTAAATATTTAAAAATTGGTTTCCCGTCCATCGAATTAAAAACTTTGTCTCGTCTCGCATCATTAAAATTCGCATTGTTTAGAAACTTTTGTTGTGTCAAACATGTTTCTGAATCTATTGCTCAAAAAAAAGTAAATAATTAAAAACATATTGCAATTTTTTGTGCATTTTCGTTGAAAATCAAAAGCAAATAATTGAGGCAAATCGCAAAAAATCACGTACGCCTAAGAGAGAACCAGAGATATATATTTCCAGGTGAGGTGATAGTTGGTACGCACACGGACAGTGGCATAAATTTGCAATAGCTTCATCTGTGTGAGTGTTTGTGTGTGTATGTGTGTGTGTGTGCGTGTGTGTGCGTGAAGGTAGGGAATAGGGGGCAGCGTAGGCATGAGAAGGGGGCGACGAAACGAATAAATGTACAAACGGGCTGGTCTCTATTTGCGCTGCCAATGAGCTGAAAATACACGTCATTGGCTTTTGTGTCCGACTCTTTTACCTTTAACTCAAAGTTTCACACAATAGCCAAAAATGTGATGAGGTGTGCATGTATGTGTATGTGTGCGTGTGTGTCTGTGTCTGGTTGTAATTGTAGCTGCAGCTGCTGCTGCTGCGACGACGTCATTAGTGCATATTTGTGGCTTTGTTTGCCGCAACTGAGCCAGCAGGCAGCTGTGGACTGGGCACCGAGAGAGCTGGAAGCACTGGCAGCTGAGGCTTGAGGATTGAGGATTGAGGATTGAGGACTGCGGGCATGGTTGTAGCCAAGGCACATGCTCGGAATAATCATGGCAAAATTGTAAATCGCAAGCGAAAGTGTTCGCCAGCCGCTTCTGCCGGGACACACACACCGCCTGGCCTGCCTGCCCCAATGCAATCTCCCAAAGTTGCAGTACGTATATCTGTGTCTAGGTGTGCCTATGTGTGTAGCTGTGTGTGTGTTGCCTGTATGCAGATTGAAAATAGACGCAGTCAACCAGCACTCATGCATTGGTCAAGCTGGCAGCCGCTCGTTGACTGCCCCTGAGTGCCAGTGACAGGAAGATTTTTATGCTTGAACGTAGCTCAGCTCCTGTCCAAACACCCCACCCCCACCTCCAGATCCAGCTCTAGCCCCAGCTCCAGCTCCATGTCCAGCTGCAGCTTCTGCTGCAATGTGCGTGACTTAAATGTCAATTTTCTGTACTAAACAGCACTGGCTGCAGTTGCCACCAAAATGGTGGATTGGAATCGTGAAAATGAGCAAAGCTTTAAAGCCCCTGAAAGCTTTCAATCGGTTTCAATTTATCGCTATCTATCTATATAGTATAAAACTGATAACTGAATGACTGACAGACAGACTGACTGATTGATGATCTTAGGAGATTGAAAACTGCATTTCTTAGGTGTAGTTACCTTATTTGATTCAACTGTTAAAACGCAATTTTTAAGAATTCCACCCGCAATTGTGGAAAATTGATGGAAAACCAACAGATCAGATTTAAGCTCATTTATTTATTTTTATTATTTTTGATTTCAAAGGCAAATTCACTGCACTAGGTAGAAAATGGGCGTCAAAGATTGTTGGGGCGACAGTTTATTTTCCTTTCGGTCAGCGAGAAAAACATTGGGTCTCATGAGTGAAAAATGGGCGGATTGATTGAGATTTTAAACTTATTTGCAAATATCTCATTTGTGACATGGTTTTTTGGGTAGTACGTGTAGATTTAAAAAAAGTTGAATTGGTAATGTCTAAAATTCGAGGAAAAAAAGCTTAGCCCGGAAAAACCAGGTAATGCACACTGGTTAGTTATATATTTACTTATGATCATATGATCACATAAAATATGGGTATTTTTATACACGTAAGAGTTTACCTTCGGATTGTTTTCACAGCAACACACCCACAGTCACAAAAGCACACCCGGTACACACACAAGCACACACACACACACACACACACACACACTTGAACTTAGCTTTATATGTGGCTACAGTGAGTGAGCAAATAGACAGTTGATAGATAAGACATATGCACTCGGGCACGGAAATCAATTAAAATCCCTCGAACTTACAAAGCTGTCCAATGCTGTAGATCCACACACACACTCCGTCACACACATACTCGCACACGCACACGCACACACACTGGCTATTGTTGCAAGCTGCTGTTGCACTGTAATTGACTATCAATGCACATGACTACAGAAATGCTTGCCTTCACACACTTGCACATACACACGCACTCACACACACATATGTGTGTACAGCATATCTGGCGGCTGGTTGTGGGGTTTGCCACGTTGCAAGCAATGGCCTGTGGCGGCTTTGGCAGTTTTACAAAACCACCAATTTTGGTTATAGCTCGGTGAGCGTCTGCTAGACGTAGTGTGTGTGTGTGTGTGTGTGTGTGTGTGTGTGTGCGCGTGTGCGTAGGGTCTTTTGGGGTGTGTGTGGATGTGCCTGGTATACGGTACCCCACCTCTCTATCTCCTTGGCTAAGTGACAATAAACACGCACACGAATTGCAAAAGAGTTGCCATTTAACTCCACAGAGAGACGTGCACTGCATCTGCATTCCATTTTGATGACCGCACCGAGTTATCCTACTCCCAATTGGCTTTCTACTCCCATTCAGACACACACACATGCATATGTATTTATGCATGTATGTATGTATGTGGGTGCTTTATTATGCAACTGCTATTATTTAAAGTAGAGCGGCAATCGCTATTGTTGTCATTTCTTATCACAAGAAGTAAAGAGTGTAGAAAATATGTGTACAAAATTGTGTTTTCTATGCTATTGTATTGCCAGCGGCCAAGCCAAGCACGACGAGTAACACGACAGTCAAAAGCGAGTAATTTAACTCGCTAGCGAGCTAAACCAGCAATAACGATCAACGTGTTGTAGCGAGTAATTTAACTCGTCAGCGAATAACTTAACTCGTTAGCGAGTTAAAGCAGCTAGAACAATCAACGTGTTGTAGCGAGTTTTGTAACTCGCTATCATATGAGCACTGCAATGGTAGCGAGTACACATCGCTAGTTACTCTATGCAAAAACATTACAGAAAACCAATATCATTTACAAAACACGACGAGTCAATTGCGAGTAATCAAATTCAATAGCGAGTAATTCAAATCGTTATCGACGGAAATCAGCCAAAACAATTTACGTTTTGTAGCGAGTAATTCAACCCATTGCCTAATGAATAAAGTATTAGCGGCGAATTAAACTAATAGTTAAGTAAATGATGCCAATGCATTACAGTAGAAAGTTATCGTTTTTCCCAAATGCTGTAAAATATTGGCAATCGCTACAGATTTCGGTTTTATGCATTGCTTATAACAAATAAACTTAATCAGTTATATCTATTCCAAGTTTTAAATTCATCAGACTATAAGAGTAAACTAGGCTTTGCTAACTAGAAAGTATTTTATCTGAAGAGTGGGAGCTACCTTACTTGTTACTAGTCGGAGCAGCATGTTTCTACTATAGAAATTAAAGGTAGTACTGTATGAGAGTCAGGATTAACTTGGCCCTTATTCAGAATCGTTAGCGTTGTCAGATTGTAAAGCCAGTTACATAATATATCTATGCATGGCTGCATGTGAGTATGGCTAGAAATCGTATCAGCTTTGTGTATGAGACAGGGGAACGGATGCATTTAAAAAATGGTTTTATAATGTGCTGCACTGCTGCAATAACAAACGAGTACATAACGACTTTTTCCCTCTCTCTCACACTCACGCTCACTCTCTCTCTCTTTCTTTCCTCTTTTCCCCCTTTTGCAGTTCATCCAGTCATACAAGTGCCGAATCAATTAGTCGGAGCACCGCTTGGCACTGATGTTCAAATCGAGTGTCACGTTGAGGCCTCGCCCAAATCAATTAACTACTGGATTAAGGATACCGGTTAGTATATATGTATGTGTATGTTCGTATGTGTGTGTGTGGATGTATCTGACTGATGGTGTGCGTGCCTGGGTATTTGTGTCTCGCTCCATGTGCCGCTGATGGCCAACTTTTACATTTTATAGACATTCGATGGCATATGCACTTTATATAGTAAGTATATAGAATAGACATGTATGTTATGCTCGTTATCCTTGTATGGATTGTCATAAGTTCACTGTCAGATTGTCACGTCTGGTGAGCCCATTTGAGCTCTAAGCCATACAATATTCGTGCCAAAAGTTAAATTTACATTCACCCCAAAGCCGTTATATGCCAAAAGTCACCCAAACTGACCGATTCGCAACTGGGCGCTTTTAAAATAGGTAGCTCGTTAAAGTCTCATAACATACTGACATTCTAATGAAATCATCAAATATATTCCACAATTTAAAAACAAGAGCCACCAAATGCCTGCAACTTTCCTAATTGCTTTGGTTGAAGTGTGGAAAAGGCCGATTTGACCCCAGTCGGACTTCTTCGCTACCAAAATGCCTATTTCTATGCTTATGCCTTTTCGACACAAAAGTAGTTGCTAAAACATGCTGTCAAATTGGTTTTAGACTAGAAGTAAAGTTGGCGAAATTAGTCCTCATTTAGTATAGCTGACTATTGCAGCAACTATTTCATGTGCTGAGGATGCCAGCCGATAGTTCCTAAAGGAGCCAAATAGTGGTCCGATTCAATGTCTCCACAATTCCCAGTTTGGATAGAATTTCTTATAAAACAAAAAGCTTTTCGTATAAAAACTAATTCCGATTCCTTTTATAGAGCTATATGAAGTAGATAAGATTATGCTCATTTGCATACAGGAAAATATAATATGTATATCACACCTTTGCCATAGTTTTTCGCCAGGGTATTTAATTGTGTTTCCTAATTTCTGACTTGCAACAACAACAGCTGCCAGTAAAATGCCCAAAGCCAATTGTTAGCCTTGTGTTAATCTCGATTAGGCCCTGATGTTATAAATGTATCACAAGTCCGAACATATAAACATATTGAAATATCGAGTGTATGCAGTAGTGTTTGTGTGCGTGTGTGTGCGTGTGTGTGTGTGCTTCAAATGGTCCAAGTGGCTTTTACAATTGTTTTCTCAATCATTAAGCATCAAATGTAATGCCCGGCAATAAGTAGCGACAGGGCCCATCAATGTCCGAATACAACGTACATTCGGCCCATTGTGCATTGTAAAAGTCCCAACCTCAAGGCAGGCGCATATGCGGAGCCTCTTTGTATTCATTGATGCGTCTGGCTGTCTGTCTGCGTGTCTATGAGTGTCTGTGTGTGTGCGTGTGTGTGTGTGTGTGTGTGTGTGTGCATTGGTGTTAATGCTGCGGTTGTCTTGGATACTGTCCGCTTTGGCAGAGGTTTATAGTCCGCATTATGCACATTGACGTTTATTCTGTACATTGGCATCATGCCCTGTGCCTCGTACAATAAATCATATACAATCCATTGATTTTTGTTAGGGGCTTTAATATCAGTAATGAATTAATTTATAATTCTCTTTGCCATTTACTCGAGCGTTGTACAATTGCAATCGCGTTTCAAGCTGACTTCATAAATAACCCTTTTTCGCAACAACAAAAAAAAACATACCTAAATGATTCATCATTTAAGATTGTCTTTATATATTGATTTTTAAATAAATATAATGTATTATTTCGATTTAAAGCTATAATTGAAATTGAATCTTCCCTTTTTAAATAATTGTGTGTCTGTGGCTCGAATCATTGTTAATCTTAAGAAGGGGTTTCTCATAAAAAATCCCATTTTTAAGTTCAAAGCAACGAAAATCGCAAAGAAAGGCGAAAGTGTCTATAAACAAATAGATGCAAGTGGGCTTCCCAGAGTAAAATACAGCGGGAGCAATTAAAAAGCGACAATGAGAGAGAGAGAGAGAGAGAGAGAGAGAAAATTATAATAATAAAATAACTATCATATTTTCGCTATAGTCACATTGTACTTGTAAATATTTCCCGGGAGTTTATAACTTTTGATACGTTTGTTCATCAACAGGTGAAATGATTGTCTCGTCTATTAAATACCATGTGCAGGAGGGTTCGCAGTCGATGTATGAGACGAAAATGTCGATGATTGTGCGAAAATTTCAGAAGGAAGATGTCGGCTCTTACCGTTGTATTGCGAAAAACTCGCTGGGCGAAGTTGACAGCAGCATCCGGTTGTACGGTGAGTTTGGCGGGCACTCGCATGTCGGCGGCGGGTTGCGTAGTTTATGGTTAATAAACGCGACACATATTTTGGCGGGCGGGCGGGTGGTTTGAAGGGTATTTGCACCTTTGTTTCAATTACTGCTACTGCTACCGTTACCGTTACCGTTACCGTTAACGTTAAAGTTACCGTTACATTTCCGCCGACAGAAATCCCGGGCCCGAATCGTAAAAATCCTTCAAATGGTAAAGGCAGCGGAGGCGCTGGCAACGCTGGCGGCACCACCGACACGGATGCCAATGACATTTTAAAACTGAAACAACAAGTCAAAGTCACCTACCAGCCGGACGACGACGAGCTCTACGGCTCAGCGGAGGATTTCGAGGATGGCGAATTCGCCGGCTCGCCGCCGCTATCGCCGCACCATTACTACACCAGCGGCAATAAGCCACCGACACATAAGCCCGGCGGCGGTGGCGGCGGCCATCAGCACCAGCATCAGCACCACCATCACACACAGCAGACGCAATCCGGCGGCACTGCCGGTGGAGGCGCCACCAGCATCGAGCTGGCATTTGGCAATGGCCATGTCAGCGGGTCTGGCAACACCCGTAAGCCGACCTATTACGGCGGCGGCGGCGGCATAGCCGGGGGCGACACGGAACTGCGCGGCCCCATGGACAACAACGAACGTAGCTCCGGCGGCGCGCCACTTCGCGCCTTCCTGGGCCACTATCAGCCACACTATCGCCGCCAATGGTTGTGGCATTCGCTCTGGCTGTCCCACTGTCGACAGCCGCTCTTAATGGGTTTGTCCGGCTTAGTTGCGGCGCTCAGGCTGTTATAATACATGGTGGCAGCACTGCACTAGGTTTACACTCACACACACGCAAACACAAACACACACTCACACAGTTAGTTGATTTTTTGTTTCAACAGATGAAACAAGCATGCCACATGGCTGCTTTCTTCGCATTGCTCAGATTTGGACAGGATAAAAAGGCTTGCTTTGAGTAACTGCATAACTGCGTAACACAAACACACACGCACACACACACGCACACGCACACTATCAGACGTACAAACATATAAATATATATGAATATGTATATGTTTATGGGCCTTTTTCAGTTTGCTTAGCTTTGGCTCAATGACACTAGCTGATAATCACAGATTAATCTTCAAATTAAAACAGGTTAGTGGGGTAAATCAAGCTTAAAGCTTTCTTAAAGTTTCTCTCCTTAAGTTTTCCTTTGTCCTTACCTCAACATCACAGTTAATGATTCATTTCTTTAATAATCTTACATTTTAGCGTGTTTAAAGCTTTTATTGAGTTGACTTTATGCAGTTAAGTCGATATTTTTTGGTTAAAGTGTGAAAGGTAAATCAAGTTTTAAATTTATATTTATCAAAATTTTATTTAGTTGTTGTTTAAACTTTACTTTCTTTACCGTTTTTTTAACACTTCTTGATGCATTTGATAAAAGCTCTTTTTTTATTTAACTCTTCTCTATATTATGATAAGTTCTTTCAATATTATAGCATTTAATCGAGATTTGAGCTTTAATCGGGATTGTATAATGCAGTCGAACTAGAAAGTTTTTAGTTTCTACTTGAGGCTTGATAAGCATTGGCCTCTTTTCGACGCTACACAACACTAAATTCAAGCACGCGACCAACATTTTGCGTTAGTGTGATTTTCAGCTGGTGTCTTTGGGACTTACTACATTGACCTCACGCGGCAGCGGAAAGGTAGGCCATTTGTAATTTAATAATACACAAAAAATAAATTTACAATTGAATTGGTGGAAAATAGCCAAAGGAAAAGCAAAAAATCATTCAAATAACAAATAAAAAGAATTCTGTTTAATTTAATAGATTTGTGTGCAACTCTGTTCCGACACAGAGTTTATTATTTATTTAGTTATTTGAAAATCAAATACACAAGTTTATAATGCCATATAAACTAAATAAAGTGCGCTATCTGTATACTTGCATATATATAAATTAATGAATATATTATGTATTTAAATAAGGATTAGTGAAATACTTGATATAAATGTTTTTGTCTAAACAGAAAAAGGCCTCATATAGCTGCAGATAAATAGTTACAAGCCGTATTCATGGTCTTGTTTGATATTAGTTTAGTGTGTTTATTATATATAATCCATTAAGTTACAATCAGCATGCGAGTAAAGTCAAACGAATCGTACGAGCCAACTTATGTTTAAATTGCACTAATTTGTTTTTTTTTTTTTTTTTTTTGCAAGTATTATTAATAATAATAATTCTGAAACATTTATCTAGATGTGTATATAAGTACATATGCAATATTTTAACTAATTCTGGATACATTTGTCTCTGTCTTGAATCTCTGATTTATGTGGCGCAGCAGTTCATATAGCACACCTTTCCTTTGATTCGAACTTAAGATAACCCCAGTCATTAAAAAATCCATTAAATTTACCCTTTTCCTTTGCATTTTGCGCAAAAAAATGAGAACAGCATAAAGTTAATTTCCTAATTCGATTTATATTTAAGCCCCAAGGACATGGCTGAAAAATGTCAATTAAAACAAAAATGTCAAACTTTTGATTTGTTTTTTTTTTCTTCAATTTTTTTTTTTTTTTGCCTACTTTTGATTGACATCGAATCGTGAAGTGGACTTAAAGTTTAATGATGAATGTCCTTAATCATTTATTTGCTGCTTGGCATACATTTCCCGAAACGAAATCGAACTTTTAGCTGATTTTAGCTGCAATACGTTGGATTCGGTGGGTACGGTGTGTGCGGGAAGAGACGTGCATTAATTTATGCAAATTAAATGTCATATTTCTGCAGCGCAGATACACGCACACATTCGCATACCATTTAGTTGAGTACAACCCTGTCTTTGTACACTCTACCTTACTCTCTCGCACGCACGCTAAGCTGTGGAGCAACCGTTGCAGATCTGCCGGCTGCAGCTCATTTTTCAGCGAAGCGGACAGCCCGAGCAACTAGTGTGTGTGTGTGTGTGTGTGTGTGTGTGTGTGTGGGTATGTGTGTGTGTGTGTGCGTGTGTGTGTGTGTGTTGTGTGTGTGTGTGTGTGTGTGAGTGTGTTTGTGAGTGTGTGTACGCAGAAGAAGCTTTCATTATGCCTGTGAGCATGCAGCAGACGTCGGGCGCAAGAACAAGCCAAAAGCACGCTTCAACAACTTGAGCCATTTACTCGCCCGTTCG
Source organism: Drosophila montana (assembly GCF_035044405.1). Taxonomy (NCBI): domain Eukaryota; kingdom Metazoa; phylum Arthropoda; class Insecta; order Diptera; family Drosophilidae; genus Drosophila; species Drosophila montana. The sequence continues at coordinate 2,361,156 of NW_026997351.1, read as the reverse complement.
CCCGTTCACCCGTTCGCCCGTTCGCCCGTTCACCCGTTCGCTGGGCCGCTGTTGGCGCATGCATATGCAAAAGGTTAAAAACTTTACCAAAAATGCAGTTGTTAGCGAACTGCTCGGCCAGGCTCTGTCTGGGGCAACATCTTTTTGGCAGTTTTTGTTGCGGCTACAACTTGCAGCATGATAAAGCCAAAGGCAACATAAGCATTGGCGACTGCTGCTTGCTTTCATTGAGCTGTCAGTCCGTTAGTTTTGCCTTGTGCGCCTGTGTGTGTGTGCGTGTCTGCATGTATGTGTGTGTGTGGTGACTGAATTTGGTTTGATGAATTGCTTCCCTGCCAGTAAACGACACACACACACGCAGACACTTTTTAATGAAATAAAAACTTTTTGGCAAAGTGAATTTTACTGTTTCGTCGAGAAGACGCTCGATGACAACACACAACTTGCAACTAACCCGACACCCCGCACACGCCATGCCACAGCTGTGTGTGCGTATGTGTGTGTGTGTGTTATATGTCAGTCGGCAGGCGGCGCTAGTACCTACAACAACAAATACGACAACAACAGCCACTCATACTCTCAATTGTTTTTATGTGTGTGCAAGTGTGTGTGTGTGTGTGTGTGCACATACACAAAACCGCCGAAAGCTGCCACTGATGATGATAATAAGACGCTGACAACCGCAGCAACAACAACACCAAAACATGCGAGTTTTGTGGCAGCTTTTTGTGGCATGGGGCATCGGTTGGGGGCTGGGGTGCAGGGTGAGGCGCACATTGACACAAGTGTTTCAAATTACAAGCCGCTTTGGCAACACCAATGCGTCGTCCATCAACAACTACTAGAACGTGCGACAACCGCCACGCCCCAAGAAGTATGCAACACTTTTTGGTGTTGCTGCCACTGCTGTTATGTCTGCCTGCCACTTTGCCGCTTGTAAACGCGCGCGTCTTTTGTTATCTTTGTTTTCTGTATGTTTGGGGCACAAAGCACAAATGTATGCCACACATATTTGTGTGTGTCCGTGTACGCGCGCGTGTGTGTGTGTGTGTGTGTGTGTGTGTGTGTATATTGCACTTGTTCTTGTACTTGTACTTGTACTTGATGATTGTGCCTAGGCTGTTGCTTAAGTTGTTCCGGTTTGTAATGAAGTTTGCATGTGCTGAGCACTTGCTGTCATGTGTTGTCTTTGTGTGTGTGTGTGTGTGAGCGTGTGCGTGTATGTGTTTGTGTGTGTAAGCTGTAAGAAAAGGCCGCTTAATTGCTCTATTTGGTACTTTTAAATTGTATTTTAATTTCGAATTTCCTCAAGACAGAGAGAGAGAGAGAGAGAGAGAGAGCGAGAGAGAGCAAGAGAGTGAACGAAAGAGCAGCAATTCATGCCTTGTTTTCGGGTTTTTTTTTCTTCTTCTACTTGGCTGGGGTATATATGCATAAGCATATATATATATATATATATATGTATATATATTTTTTTTTGTTAAATTACTGCGGTTTATTGTTTTATGCGCTCACAAACTTGTATCTATTTAAATTTTGTGTGTGGCAACATGTTTATTTTATAACCTTGAGGCAACAGCAACATCCAACGGCAGCAGCAGCAGCGGCAGCAGCGGCAGCCAGCTGAATGACAGGCAAATAGGCAACGGGCAGAGGCACGGTCAGAGGCAGGGGCAGGCAGGCAGCAAGCGTAGTGGCTGGGCGGACTTGGGCCGGAGTGGGGCGGGCAACAAGCAGCAAGCTTCATGTTTGGCGGAAGTTTAATTGAATGCGTCGCTTGCTGACGCACTGCTCCAAATTCTGTTTAAGTTGTGTGTGTGTGAGTGTGTTTTGGCTGTGTTTGTCCGCTTGTGATGTGCAGCCAGTTAGCCGCATAACATTTGCCGCACAGTTCGCTAAAAAACAAATGGCAATCAAGTGAAATTGTAATACACACACACACACACAGAGACACACACACACACAGAGACACACACACACACACACACACACACACAGGCACACACTCAACCCAGCGGCTGGCATTTAACATTTTTGTTTGTGAAATTTACTCAAGTTTTTTGATTTAATAATAAAAAATACACATACGCACACAGAGAAACAAGCACATGTGTCGCCTTGAAAGTTGGCTCGTTGTGCGGATTTGTTGCACGGTGGCTGGCTGCCACATGCAGCTGTAATCTTATCGTCAGCTTCTTTTTGTGTTCTGTGTTGCCGCAAGATGAATATAAAAATTAAATAAAGACATACAAGATTACAAAATGCTCAACAAACTCAAATTCAATTACGGCCGCTTCAGGTTGCCAGCTGCCTTGTGGCAAGTTGCTGTTGCTATTGTTGCTGCACTGTTGCACCTGCACAGACCAGACCAGACACGTTTAATAGTGTGTCACTTGACTCATGAGATACTGCATAAATATATATATATATATATACATATATATATTCGACTCAAAATATTTTTGGCGACGGACCGTGTCAGAGCAATGCTTCAATTGATTTTAATTGAATTTTAATTTCATTTGTATTCGAATTTAGATGAAATATGTTGCATTTTCTCGCTCTGATTGCCTGGCATGCGTACACATTTCTTTGCCACATGCCACTTGCCACTTGCCGCTTGCCACTTGCCACTTGCCACTTGCCACTTGCCACTTGCCACTTCAATGCTGCCACTCATAGTATATATCTTCGTTTATTTAGTTCTTTACATCTTGGTGCATTTTAATTAAGAACTTCATTGTTTTTGGCTATAACAATAAACAGAAAACAGAAAACAGACAACTCGTTGGAGACAAATGCAAACAGTAATCGGATATATAAGTATATATATATATATATATATAGCCAAATATCAAATATGAAATGTAGCATATATATATGCATATGTTTTGAGCATTTGGGGTTGGAACATGTTGAGCATGCTTTAAATACAATACGAATGTATTGATAGAATGAATGTTACACCACAAAGCAACAGAAATTTGTATAAAAATTGAAATAAATTTACAAATTAAACAAAAGTATTTAACAAGGTTGTTCAAATGTTAAACGGTTTGTGCACTAAATCGTATAATGCTTCAAATTTTTTTGTTAGTCATAGTCAGAATTAAAAATATATAAATATATATATATATATACATAAAAATAATTATAGTACATAGCATATATATATATATATATATATATATACACATATATGAATATGACTTTAAGGAGTTACCAAACAATAATATTATGTGCCATTATTAGCAGACATAAAACCAAAAGAATCAATTAAAATATTTCGGCTAGCCGAATTGAAAATACCCTTGCATACAAGCTAAAGTCAACGAATAAATCGAAAGCATTTTTCTGATTTTAAGCAGTGCCAAATATCAAAACGAATATCCGAAACTTAAAGATAATTCTATGCAAGCGTATTGTGCGGCTAATGCATATGTATATTTATATATGTATATGTATGTAGTTACATTTAGAAATGGAGAGGATTCAAATATTAATATAAACAAATGCGAAATATAAATACAAAAATCTATTTGGCATATTGAGAATTGCCCACTAAAGAAAAAGGTATACTTACATATTTATGTATGTATATACATATGTTAATCGATTTACGTGTTAAAGAAACCAACAAATGGATGTACATGCAGACACACATATAACTTATTGATATATGTTCTATATATGTGAAATATAATATGAAAAAGTGCTGCAAGTACTATAAACAATAACTATGTAAACCCAAAAGAATATAATTAAAGGTTGCGCCAAGACATGTAGCTCCAGGTCTACAAATATGTACTAACATCAGTACGTCAGTGGCCCTGGAGTGGGGGGGTGGGGGAACTGGTTTCTGGTCATTCAGCTTAATCAAAATTTAATTTGTATATAAATAGGCAATCAGCTTAACGTTTCCAACAAACAATACAATAATAACTAAATATTGATAGATAATAATAATAATACTGTACGTACATACCCGTATGTATGTATGCATGTACATAAGGAATGTATTTAATTGAATTACAATATATGTTTACATTGAATTCATTAAGCAAATGTACTTGGCAACTACGATTTATTTACCAAATACTTTCCGAGCATTTCAGACAATTTAAAGAAGTTCAATTGAGCGACAGCAACAAATGATACGAATATAATACATTAATGAAATTACACACATACATACATACATACATGCATACATGCATAGTTACATTAAAATGCAGCTAGCGTAAATCAAGTAAAATCGAACGATATATAATTGTATTAAATCAAATATATCTTATATGCATATATAAATTGATAAATATACATATATATACATTTATATATATACATATATTTATTTATTTATATAGATAATTACATAGTTATATACGAGCATATATACAGACAGACATATAATATAATACAACAAAGAAATGAATAAGACAAAAAAAAAGCCCATATGAAATTCTACAAATAAAGGACAAATATATTTATTACAATTACAAATAGTTCAGTTATTTCAAAGTGGTATTTTCATTATTTATAAGATATATCTAAATTATAACAATTTTTTGTATAATCTGTTAAACAGCTTATAAATAATTTAAAATCACATTAAATCGACTTACATAAACTATAAAGTTATTTCTTAGTAAGTATTATTTGCATAAAATTGAAAGCGGATATATACATATGTTTATTAATACAAACCGAATAGTTGCCTCGGCTCATTACTCAAAACAAATTGTAGTCTAGTTTACCATAAAGTATCATAGTGCCATCAAGATTCCTGGGCCTGATTTAAAAATAGAAAAACTAAGAACGACTCCGGAATACTCTGTTTACAGTGCAAAAACAGATTTTCAAGCGAAAGGTATTCCCTTGATTGAACTTAGCAATCAATCTTTGGGTGGGGCTATCATTAGTCCACCTGCAAAATTTGGTGATCCCAGTTAACTTACCTCGGGAAATATAGATTTTTGAGGCTATCCTGAATATTCACTAATATACATATATTACCTAGCTTCAAGATATAAAAAGGTTCAGGCTTATAGATTGACAGACAGCAGCATAGTATTGTACATACTGTGAACCGAGTATAAATATGAGTTAAATGGCATCAAAATACAGTCTACAAAGCGAAATTTTGGGGACACATTTGCTGTTAAGCTTGTAAATAGTATGCCGGCTGGCAGATATCTAAAAGTCAAACTATGAAAAATAACAGATAGAAGCACAATCACAGCAGCACAAACTGTGCAAATTTCTATCTACTTCTGTGTGCGGTGGGCAGTTGGTTAGAACGGGGGGAGGGGTGCGGGGGAGCGCGGCTGTGTTGCCAAATAAGGACAAGAGCCGTTAGTCCGTTAGTCTAAGCAGCTGCGCAAATTTAACTCTCAAACACAACAGGATGTCCGTTTCAGAGCAAAGCGGAAGCTGTACTGAAAATAACACAGCAAATAACTTCTGCAACCGCATTCAGCACGCTTCTCTGCCCCCGTAAACACACACCCACACACACACACACCCACACACACACTTACACAAACACAAGCACACGGACACAGACACAGTGCACACAAACACAGCAAAACACACACACAGAGACACAATCACAGTCACCAAAATGAGATCAAGCTTATCCTTAGCCAAAGTCAAAGTTAAGCTCAGCAAATTCTCATTTAGATTAACTATTTGTTACACACGATTTTAGTAAGTATATTTCTCGAGTGCCATTCAGTAACATTTTCTGTGGTTTTCAGCTCACAGTGTTTGTGGTTGTTCAAAACTTTACAGAACTTAAAGGACAATTTTCAATTTTTTATTTTGTTTTTTAATTACGTGCTCACAAGGCAAATGCAGACACTGAAAAAAAAATTTTATTTTTTATCCCTGAACCCATTAATAATGGGTAAAAAGGGTATAATGTATTTGTGCAAATGTATGTAACTGGCAGAAGGAAGCATCTCCGACCCCATAAAGTATATATCTTCTTGATCAGCATCAATAGTCGAGTCGATCTAGCCATGTCCGCCTGTCTGTCCGTCTGTCCGTCCGTCCGTCTGTCCTTATATATGAACGCAAGGATCTCAGAACCTATAAGAGCTAGATACTTGAAATTTTAGCTGTAGGTCCACCTACTGCCCGCGCAGATCGAGTTTGTTTCCGATATTCGTGAACTTGCCCCGATTCCAAGTAATCGATAAAAATCGATATCGAAATCCTGTTTTTTGCGCAATTTTGGTAAATAATAAGAACTAGAGTCGCCAAAATTGACATTTAGCTTCTAGAATAGTATAAATGTATATATATCAAGTATCTTTCATATTATACCTATCGCCTTTCAGGGTATCCCCTAGTCGGGAGCCGCCGACTAGAACCTCTTACTTGTGCTGAATAGCCGTAATCGATACGAGTCCAAAATGTTGAATTATTCAAAGATCTGACTTAATATGTCCCAAATAAATCATTTTTCAACCTAACTTCAAGCCCGTCCTTACGACTGCGGATTTTGTATTTCCCAGCAAACTCCGCTTCGCATTCGGACGAATAGTCTTTGGTTCCCATAAGATCCCAACATCCTTGTTAATCATATTTTTCGAACAACTTGTGATATTCGCCTGGTAATTCAGCAGGAATTTTATGAAAAACTTGGTAGATTGGTAGCTTTTAATTGTCCACAAAGCATTTTATATAAACTAATTTATGTATATCTTTAAATATTCTTATAGCTGCTGTTGCTGATTTGAAATTAGATTGGTAATTTATTTTACTTAAAGTTGAATCGATTTATTTTTCTTTTCAAACTTAAACTCACTTTTAAATGGTAAAGTCTATAATAATAAATATATATATAAAGAATAAAATTGAAGTGCTCTAACTTAAGACAAATTGCCAAAAAAAAAAACGTTGTTGATAAAAGGGAAAACAATTGAAAACTTCAAAATCTATTTCAACTTGGGAACAGATAAAAAATATTATAAAATATAAAAATGCAAAAAGAACGAAAATTAAGAATTTCAGAATCTGCATTTTGATAACAGTTCAAAAATACCTCCGGTGGGAGTTAATCAAAAAATGTCGACAGCTAAAATCTTAAATACGAATATAATTGAAATGCCAAATCAATATATGTAGATGAATTCCCATGATTACAATGGGAAAGTGTTGATAACCACAATTCGTAAATGGTGCTTATTTTTTTGCATGATTGAAAAACTGAATGCCCGAAAGCTAAACAATCGAGGCTGACAACACATGAGCTGCGCCTCAGCAATGCCTGTTAGATAGAATTCATTATTATGCTTAATTTAGAGACAAAGGCCAAAGGCGGAGCAAATTTAATAATAACATTTGAAATATGTCTTGCTTTGTATGTGTGTGTGTGTGGTAGTGTGTGTGTGCGGGAGTGTGTGTCGGTGTATCTATGTGCAGGCATCGTACTTACTTTCACTTTCAATCAGCGCCAGGAGGCCTGAAGCCGCCTGACCCTTTGCAGCCGTTACCGTTGCCGTTGCCGTTGCCGTTGCCGTTACCGTTAGCCGTGCAATGGCCCATGGACAACAGCATCTGCCAATACAAAATTATGCGGCACATGCCCACCACAAACCCCCTGAACGAGCGAACGAACGGCCGTGAGGCATATTGGCGGCAAGGGTTGAAGTTGGCAGCGCCTTCAAAAATTGACTTTTAATGAAAACAATTGAAAATTCTCAGGCAGTCAGGCAGCCTGATAGTCAAGTTGGCTGGAAAAGGCAACGACTCCTGCCCCACTATCAAACAGCTCGACTGCTGAGCTACTCGCCTCCTCGTCTCCTCGTCTGGTCGTCCCCCCGTCTCCTTGTCTCCTCGCCTCCTCGCCTCCTCGCCTCCTCGACTGCTCGACTGGGCTGCGGTTATTAATTTCAATTAAAGCATTTAACCGGCAAGCCCAAACAGCCGGCAATATCCTTTTTATTTGGGGCTTCTGTTTACAAAACCGCCAAGAAAGCAGCGCATAATTTTCTAACAACAGCCCCGTCTTGCCGCAAGCACCCCCCGCCCCCTCCCCCACCGAGCCGGCACGCTCAATTGCTCGGCCCAGTGGCACATGAATTAAGGCGTGAAATATTCGCGCCAAAGTTTCGCTTTCGTGTCGGACTTAAAGTTTGCTCCTCGCCCGAGAGGAATAGAAATAGATTGGAAATCTATGCACTTGCCAGGTGATCTAATCAAAGAGTTTTGCTTACAATAATTTGATTAGCTTCAACTGAGCCAGCGACCAGATCTAATTAATTAAAACAGCTTCTGTCCTGAAATTGTAAATATCCGCCTTACCCTGATTACATCATAATTGGCCAATTCTTAAAAGCCAAACAACTTTAATGATGCCTACTCTTTAGTTTCTGAATATGCAGTAAACACATTTAAAATGTGCAATAACTATTTACTTCAGAGGCAGATGATATTGGGACAGGGGGCGAAATGCAGCGAGGAAGGAGGGTCAAGTGAGTGCAAGGGCGGGGTTACTTATGGAGAGATATTTATGTGACTCGACCCGGTTGCTGGCAATTTTATCGGCCAGCCGTTAACTTTATCAACTTGTATTTTAATTTCGTTGTCGTTTTCTTCCTATTTGCTATACCCTGCATATGAGGCAAGTTGAGGTATATGCAACTGAGTTAACTTGGTGCACAATAACTATTTGTATTCAATACATATTTTATTAATACTAACTAATATTATCAAATATCATACAAGAAAATTTTCTGTTTTATTATTTAAGAGACGAAAAATTAGATATTATCATTTTTATAAATTGCTGGAAGATAGACAGGTTAAATCAAATAGATCTGAACCCATTAAACCGAATTAGTAGCCCAAGAAATGCCAAACATCTTTTTAAAAAAAAATCAACTTTTCTATAAAGAAGAATATGTGAATATAATTAACTTAGCTTAATAATAAAATGCATTGTTCTATTGAAAGTGATCAGAAATGTGAAGAACCAGAGTTCGAAAAAGTATGTTGCGTTCGCAGCCTTGACTAAAATTGTCTTATTTAAACTTATTAAGTTATTGCTTAAGCAGTATTAACAATAAGTAAATATAAATATTTGCAGACTATTGTACAGGGTATCGCGTAGTCAGCACCAATTGCTACCAATTGAAGGCTGCGGCCAGTCAAACTATTTGAAGTAAGCGAGTTGTGCTGCTTGGTTTGTAGCTCGAACTTGGCTCTCAATATATAAAACTTTACGTTCAGAATAGAATGCGTCAGATTTTCAGTCGTTTTTCCGAAAATCATAAATTCACACTAACACGCAGATTGGAAATATAAAATTATAGATAGCAATTCGGTTGCTTGGCATTTGTTTAAGAGCCGGTAACCACACCGGTAGCCATTGGCAACCTACGGCGTTGTCATCGCCTCCGTCAATAAAAAAACAACAACAATAACAACAACAACCGCAACAATAACAAGAGCAACTGCTCGGCTAGTACAAATCATAATCAAAATTTAAAAGAGCTCGCAAGCGTCCGCTAGAAAAAATAGCTGGAAATCCGACAAAATGGTAAGTTCTGATCTGTGTTTTATCAAAACATTCTTTAACTCGAATTTTGTTTGCCCTCTTGAGTTACTTAGCGGCAAAGGCAGCGGCAGCTGTGCGAGTACTTACTGCCCGAAAACATCTTTAACCTTGTCCCGTTGTCCCGCTTTGCTGCAGCTCCGATAGGAAGCAGTCGAGGCAACATGGTTTGCTCTTTGCCCTTTGCCCGTGGCCGATTTGGCCCTTGGCCTTACCCCGCTTGCAGCTGGACTCGGCCTCGGCTGCATTGGCATATTCAATTTTTCATGCCAAGCCAGGCTGTTGTGTTGCAACAACAACATGCTGTACACACAGTAAATACACAAACACACACACACACACAGAGTCTCAGTTGCAGCAACGCCTCGTGCCTACTGCTGTAAAATTGCAAAAGAATTGTGCAGCGCGTTAAATCTCAACAGCAGCAGCAGCAGCAGGAGCAGCAGGAGGAGCAGCCCGCGTTGCTGCTGCAGTTGCTGTCGTTGTCCGTTTTCGACAATTTGTATATTCAAGCACACTCACTCGCACACACACACACACACACACACACACCTACCCACATATAATATATATGCCTCTATATGTATACTATTATTATTTATGAAAATTTTACGCCTTTTGCCAACACATTGGCCAAGGCGAGGCGAGGCGAGGCAAGGCGAGTCGAGGCGGTCGCGACGCGCGGGCTTCGAAAATTTTTGAATAATTTGCAGTCATAAAATATGCAATAAGCCAACAGCTGTTGTGAAATTGTTTTGAAAGCCGCGCCATCACATTATTTAAAACGGCGTCGTCGTCGTTGCCGTCGCTGCCACCGCCCCATACTAGAGGCGCCACTGCTTCATGCAGCATTCCGTGCTGCTGCTGCTACTGCTGCTGCTTCTGCTGCCGTTTGTCCTGTCCTGTCCTGTGGCGCCCTTTTAAGGATGCGTTGCGTTGCGAAAAACTGCTTTAGCTCTTGATGCTCGTTACGCCAGAGCGCGGGTGTACACGAAATCGAATTAAACATTAAGCATTCAAGGGTTATTCAAGCGGCATTCAGGCCCAGGCCCCAGGCCTAAGCCCAAGCCCAAACCCAAGCCCGTTGCTGCCACATTAATGCCACAATTAGTGCAACAAACTCGGCTTTTGCATTTTTCCCGAATCAAATTTATTTATCTGCCGCCTTAACATATCTCAAAATACATAATATTTATGCATGTCTTTCGCATTTTCATTTTTTTTTTCTATTTTTTTTTTTATAGGGTAAAAAATTATATATATATACTATTAATTGATTGTAATTAATAATTGTTTAATTTCTCTTTTTTACAGCCACCAAAGGGTAAAAAGGGCAAAAAGGGCAAGAAGCTGCCAGGTGAGTAGCTGCAAAGCAGCCTGCATATTTTGTATTGCTTTAATAGTCTGAATTAATTTTCTATCAGAGCTTATTACCTTATTATATTAATTGAACAGTATTTCAGCTATATAAAAGAGACGAAACACCTTTTAAAAAAGCTTTAATCCTGAAACTTTGCAAGCGCAGCCAACTTAACGAACTCACATTTAGAGAATGTTACGTATAAAATGTTAAGGTTATGTACAATGCATATATAGTTCCGCTTAGGGTTCGAACCAGCTAACTGCCTTTAGGTTTGTTGCGTGAACCTGGTTTTTCACATCCAGAAACCTTTAGAAATGCAGATTGGTTTACAAAGAGGCGACACCGTTTTGTCTTATTGCAGTCATACATATTTACCAGCCAGATAAACTAGCTTGTAAATTTTGACAATTTGGTAAAGTAGTTGGTAATATTATAAAATATTATAAAACGGTGGGCATACGTCTTAAATGTGCAGATTGGCGAGAATTTCTGTATGTGCCTGAAATTTAAAATGTTCGCAATGCACTCTCGGTTAAGTTAAGTACCAAAAGGCGCTCCAGCATAAGTAATTAATGTGACTGGTAAAGTTGTGGGCCCGCCCTGCGAGCAATGGGTCGTCAGTTGGGCAGCAAAACAATTTGTCAAATAATGATAATCTGAGGCTTGGTCAGCAGGAAAACAGAGTGTGACAAGTGGCGTCCATGTTGGTCACATGCTCAATACAATTTAATTGTGCTGGCCCAGCCCGGTCGGCACAGTTGGCCACATGCTCCACGGCCTGGCCTGGACGCCCATCGAGAGCGGAAAAAAGGCGCACTTAATTTCCACGAGTGAACAAACCAGCTCGCAGCTCGGCCTCTAACGCACATAATTGTTTCTATGGCCGGCGAGCCTTGGAGAATGCCTGGTTAAAGTTTGGCTGCAGCCGCTGCCAGGACCTGGCACAGGGACAGGGTCAGGAAGCTGAAGGCGGGCGGCGGGCGGCGGGAGGCGGGAGGCGGAAGGCGAGGCTCGGTACCAGCCGGTCAACGATGCCAATTACACAAACCAATTACAGCAGCGACTGTACACATGCGGGCACGAGTGCAGTCCTAAAATACACACGCACACACACACACACACACACAACACACACACACACACACATCGCACACATTAATGGACAAGACATTTGCGCTACATTCTTATTAAATTTTTCAAAATAGTTGCTGCAAAGTTAAAGTCAACTCTGAACTGGTCCGTTTGTTCCATTTCGCAGTGCTCATCGATGGCGTGGACACCTCCGCGATGACGCGCGATCAGCTGGAGGCGTTTGCGCTGCGCCTGAAAGCGGAAATGGATCGGGAGCGGGAAGAACGCAACTACTTTCAGTTGGAGCGCGACAAGATACGCACCTTCTGGGAAATAACGCGCCAGCAGCTGGGTAAGTGTGCGCCTCGATGGGCAGCAGCTGCCAATATTAAAACAATAAACATATATCCGGACACCGCGCACAGAGGAGTCCAAGTTTGAGCTGCAGCAAAAGGATAAGGAGATCGAGGCGACACAGGATCTGGCGGACATTGACACCAAGCACATTATGCAGCAGATGAAGCATCTGCAGTTCGAGAACCATAGCAAGCTGGGCGAGGTGCGCGCCGAGGCCATGACCCAGCTGAAGGTGGCCCAGGAGCATCATCTGCTGCAGGAACTGGAGCTGCAGACCGACAAGCGCCAGCTGCGCCGCATTGTGCGCGAGCGCATCGAGATGAGCGATATGCAGCATCGCCAACTGGAGGCACACTTCAACCAGCAGCTGCTGTGAGTATCAGCTCCACTTGCCATTCGAATACCACAACCAATACCCCAATCCCAATCCAATTCAATCCAATTGAATCAACCGCACAGAGAGCAACGCCTCTTGTTTGAGAGTGAGCGCAAGGATAATGATCGCCTGCACGAGGAGAAGATGAAGGAGCAGCGCAGCAAGCTGGAGCTGTTCTTCAACTCGCAAATGTTTGAGGTAGAGGAGCGCAAGAATCAGCAGATTAAGGACCTGCAAGATCACCACGATCTGGCATTTAACGACATGAAAAACTATTATAACGACATCACATTGAACAACCTGGCGCTCATCGGTAGCATGAAGGAGCAAATCGAACAGCTGCGTCGCCAAGCAGATCGCAGCGATCGCATAGCCGCCGAGGCGACCACAGAGACGCGCCGGCTCAAGGAGCCGCTGGAGCATGCCAAGACGCATCTGAAGGAGCTGCAGCGCAAGCTGGAGTTCTACGATCGCGACAAGCTGCAGCTAAGTCGCATGAAGAAGAGCAACATCATCTTGGAGAAGAAGGTGAAGAGTCTGATGTGGGAATCGGAGACACTCTTGCTGCGCAACGATGCTCTCGTTGGCGAGCGAGCCAATCTCAAGGCTCGATTCAACGAGGTCATCGTTGAATTGCAGCAGAAGACTGGCCTCAAGAATGTCCTGCTCGAGCGCAAGATCGCAGCCCTGATGCGCGAGGACGAGAAGCGCAGCATAATCATGCGCAAAACGATCGCCACCTGTGCCCCCGAATTCGCCGACAAGCTGCAGAATGTGGAGAAGACCGTCAGCGATGTGGTCGACACCAAGAACCAGACCATTATCGATCTGCGCTACGAGCTGGCCAAGGCCTGGAAGGCCCACGATGACCTGCTCGAGACCTACGAGTGCAAGCTCAAGCAATACGGCATTCCCACCGATGAGCTCGGCTTTCAGCCGATACGCGAACGGACCAACCAGCAGCTCTACATATGCGGCCCCGCCGGCATTGTCACGGAGAACAAGTAATCCGGCCCAAGCATGGGCCATACCATATAGGCCACTGGCCACTGGCCAGTTAATTGAATGAGAAGAGATACCCATGCGAATCCGGATGCAGTTAAAATTAGCCAAAGACAACAAGATTGATTGAAGTTCAATTTAGTTTATTTAACTTTATGTCGTGTATAAGTATATATGTATGTATATATATAAATACTTGGGTATACCTGTCTAGGCAGTTAAGCAAGTATATAAAAAGAAAACGTATAAAAAAAGGAGAGTAAAGAGTTACACTTTTTGAAAGCAGTACGTACACACGATACATCTGGTACCTTGAGAAAATGTTTACCAATAATAAGTTTAATACTATAGCGCCGTATTGCTGTCGAGTTCTTTTAAGTAGATATTTTTCTATCATTTTGAATGATCAGTTTTAAGTTTAAAAGGCTATTTTTCTAATTTTTTCTGTTTTTCCTTTTTTTTTTTTTTGTTCAAACCACATTTTCTGAGTGTCGAATATTGCTTATTGAATTGTCGGTAACTATATATGAGTACATGTACTTTATATTATTTAGTGCTAACTAAAACATCGTAACATTAGGCGGCTTACATATGCTAAGTACTCGTCTATAAGTATATTAACGTAACACAAAATATAAGTGAATATAAGAAATAAATACTTGTTTGTGAAAGATTCAATCGTTTGGTTGAACAGAAACTCAAATTTATATATTGATAGTTGCAATTGGATTATATGCCTGCAATTTTTTTTAAATTTTTCCTATATCTTGTTATGCTCGGTTTTCTTTTCTTTTCTTTATTTTTTGTTTTTTTTTGTTTGTTTTTTTTTTTGAATTGGGTTCCTTGTCAGTTTGCGGTTTCGCTTATTTTTCAAATAGATATCACATAAAGTTTTGCTTCTTGTTGCTTCGAATGCGGATTTATAGGTTTGTATGTAGGTGTCGAGAACATTTGATCATTGATCTGATCTGATCTGATCTTAAGCTGTTTTTGATAACTCTTCGTAAATCAGTTGATGTACTTCTTAACAAATCAAATTTTTTTAAGGTTTCACCTACATATTTACAATACGGAATATAACATTATATAGTTTAGTTTATGCTACATGAATACATATATGTATATGTGTATGTGTAGGTGTTTATGTGTGGGTGTGTGTGAGTGTGTGGTGTGTTCCGCGTGTGTGTGGTGTGTTTGTGTGCTTGATAGTTTAACTGTTGCGCTTGTTGTGCCAGCAAGTTGTGTCTTTGTGTTAGTATTCAAATTTCATTTGTTGCTTTTGAATTCTGAGTCTAGGTACTTTTTGGTTACGCTCTTGGTTTTCTCACTTATTTATCTTGTATTTTGTTTTGTTTGGTTTTTTTTTTTGTTTTGCTTTTGTCATTTCGAAATGATTTTGCATTCCAGTCCATAAGGAATTAACTTATATTTAATTGAATCTATATTAGTTAAAGTTTCTCTTGAGTTTGTTCTAATTTTCATTTTAAATAAAAATTTCAAAGCGATCACAACGGTTTACTTCACAGATGCGTGTGGACACATGTCAAAAATGTCCATAGAAATACATATTTCTTATTTTTTCTTTTTAAGTTTTAGTACGTTTTTTTTAACGCTTTATCTATTGCTATTTTTTTCTTTAGTTTTTTCTTTGTTTTTGTTTTTTTTTGTTCTTTCTTTAGATTCCAAATTGTATTTGTTTGATTGGCTTTTTAAAACTTGTATATAAATTTAAATGTTATTAATAAGAATGTCACTTAATTAATGTAGTCGAATTTGTAGTGTTCTGCTGTAATTATTGTTCGGTAATGTTTAGGCGCTTTATAATCTCAATTGTCATATATGCATGTATGTATGTGTTAGCATTAGGACTTGTGCGCATGTGTGTGTGTGTTTGTGTGTGTGTGTATGGCACATTGGGAATTCTTAACTGTATAAACGCCTTCTTTTTTTTTTTTTTTTTTTTTTAAAGTACACACAATTTTCTTATACTTGGCTTATTTTTGATTTTCCTTTTTGATTACACAAAATGTCACAGTATTTTGGGCAGTTTCCGTGAATATGTTTAACAGAAGACCTAATTATAACAATATTAAGATGTATTTTGTTGTTTAAGTTGTTCGTGTGTTAACTTATTGTTAGTTTGGACTATTTTCAATTAGTTTCGATTCGTTTCGTCTCGTTTCAATATTTTATCTAAATGCGTTGTTTTGTTTTTGTATTGTTTCAGTACTTTTACGAAGAAATTCCTTGTATTTAATATGTATGTTTAGTTAAAATTAAAGATTGACTAACATTTTGTTGGTAAGGCAATTTGTTTATCTTTTTCGCTTTGCTCAGATTCACTTGTATTGTATTTTTAATCCAAATTAAATTTAGATTCAGTTCCTTCGTTTTCGAAATTAAAATAGCAATTAAATTCTTTAACTACGCCTAATTACCAATTCAAGTCAAATGCGTACAACAATAGTACAGATCGTTACAATATCAGCGTTACATAGATTGAAAAAAATACCTGTATGTACTAATGTAAGTGGTATGTGCGTGTGTGGAGGTGTGTGTGAGTGTGTGTGGGAGTGTGGGTGTACGTGCTATTTAGGTATGCATGTAAATACTTATATAATTAGTAAACATCAATGGTGCTGTGAGTGTGTGTGAAATAGAGCACACATGCACCATAGAATGCTAGCGTGTGTGTGTGTGTGTGTCTGTGTAGGCAAGTGTGTGTTAGTTTGAAAGAGATAGAGAGCGCAAGAAAGTTGGCTGTGGCATGCGAGTAGATGCACGGTGTATTCCCCGTGACAGGCATCAACAGATCCAGCCTGTTTGATTGCCACCACAGCGCCTTGGATAAGCAGCAGCTAATGATTTCTTTGGTTACCGGAGATGTCCTCTATTTAGTTGTATAGCTGAAGGTGCAGTGCCTGATAGCTTAAAAGAACTTGCCGTGAGCGAAGGCATTTATCAAACGTGGAGTCTGCTCAGTAATACTGCATAGCTCCAATATGTGCTCGTTGCGCAGCTTCGAATAGCTCATGGAGGCATGATTCTGGCGCAAGCTGATTATGATAAATCTGCAGAGGGAGAGAGGGGGACATCAAATGCAATTGGAAAATTATTACAAATGTATTTTACTTGGCATTCATATTTCGTTTTTGGCGATACTCGTCGAGCCGTTGGCATAGTTGATCGGACTTGTTCTTGGAATTGCCACGTGTACCGCGTGGAACCAACACCAAGAATACATCATACGCCTGCTCCAAATCCTGAAGTGCATTGTCGAGCACATCTGTTAGGGTTTGTTTGATTTTGGCGACTTTTTGGTTTTCGCAGCAGGCACGTGCATCATCCACTGACATCTCGGGCATCCATGGTAAACTCTTTAGTTGGCCGCTCTTATCATGCCAAATACGCACGTTCACTTTAGGATCGCACTTAAAGTAGCCAAAGGCTAAAGCAACAACTACATCGAGATATTTTATCGACCGCCAACGGCCAGTAAGAGATTCTATAAATGCAAAATGCGAGTTAGCCACAACAAATGCCGTTCGAATATTATAATTTACTCACTTCCTATGTAGCACATCTCCAGATTAATTGTTATATGCAGGCGCAAGCCAAGTGCCTTGTTGCAGCCGAAAGATTGTTTGTACAATTGCTGAATAAAACTGAGCGGTTTTGCGGGGACAACGCCTTTCGAAATCTGAAGACAACAATATATTAGAGCAGTTAACATTTGAGGGTTAATGTGTTTAAAACTCACGAATTTTTTGCGCTTGACTCCGCGTGTTTCCTGCAGGAGCAACCGTACGGGCTCCACATTGGCTGCACGCAATTCCGAGGGATTGAAAAAACGCTGAGTATAGCTAAGTTGAGCACTGCGATTCGACTTGAAGAGCTTCAGGAATGTTGGCCAGCTTTGCAACAGCTGCTCGTAGCTCATTTTAGGCAGCAGCAAGTTTACAACTTTTGTGTCAGTCATGACATGACGCGGCATATGCTCATAGCTAAGCGACAGCTGGTTTATAATAGGTAGGGCCAAGTGAGGGTTTTTGGAGAGACGAAGATTGGCAATGCCCACAATTGTTTTCTTGTGTTTGACAACAGGCTCCAGACAATTGGGCCACTTGACCAGCTCCTTGGCGGGCGTTGACAGCACACGCAACGCGGCCATAGTCGCCGCTTCAAACTCAACGTTGCTGTAGTGGCAGCGATGCAGCAGTTCGCGGTGCTGGGCCCAGTCGCAATCGTTTAGTGACCACATGTGCAGCAGCTTATCGAGCGGCTGATGCTGGTACCAATCTAAGACAGCCTTGCGGATGGTGCGACTGATTGGGGATTTGCGCTCCATCAGCTTTTGCACATGCTTTACAAATTTGATCACTAACAACAAGTCCTTATCCGTGCGCACGAGCTCGCCAAAGTGGCCGCGCACCACCGTGCGCTGCTTTTCGTCAGTGCGCGTCGACAGGTAAACGGCCAGGACAAGTAGTGCCTCATCGTGGCGCGGCAAATAGCGATCGTTGCAGGCATCTAGCACATTCCTTAAGCACTCCACCAGCTCCGCCCCGCTGACCTCGCCACACAGCTCGCGCAATGCTGCAAAATGGCACTCCACAGTCAGGTCAAACGTTGTGGGGGCATAAACGGGTGCCTCAATCCTTCCTAGGTAGCAGAATCGTCTCAGCTTTTCAATGGCGGAAGGAGCATCTGAGGCAGTAAACAAAAGACAAGCACATGTAATAAGAAACGGCATAAATATGCATGTTGTATCTGTGTAAATGCATATCTATGTGTGTGCATACGTACTGTGCTTCATGTTGTCCTCTGCTGCTAATTTCATTCTCCGACTGGCATTCGAATCCGCGTCTGTTGGCGTTGGTCGATTCGAATCATCTTCCGCTGTTGACAATAATCGTTGCCTCATGCTGCCAGGGCAAGCAGAGAAACTGCCCTGGTCTGAGTTGTCTTCAGATATGGTCGAGAAATTGTTGCTGCAAGCGTTGAATATTTGTGCACTTTCTGCGTCTGTATGTCACTCGATTTAAGATGAAGAGCACGCCTCTTTACCATTTAGCAGCATTTATATGAAGGCAACCATAATTACATTTTCGCAAGCATGAGCGATGTGCAAGTAATCGATGGCATCATCGCTGCTCAACAATTATCGAGTCGCGTTACGATATGTCGATAATTATGTGACTTTGTGCAAGTGCGCAGTGAGTGCTTGGCGCCATATTTAAATGTGCGTTCTCACAACAGGCAGACCGACATGAACATTTAATGCAGCTGATCATTTATAATATATTTTTGCTACAAGCGTCCATGATTTCAATCTACTAACATTATTATATAACATAAAACAAATTTTTTATTGCGATTGCTTTTATTGCCGTGTGCGTGTACTCAAAATAAAAATGTTAGCCGATAGACGCGGAAACTAATTGCGTTATAAATAAATATGCGTAATTAACTGCTTTCCCTGGCCAATCTGAGGATCATAAAAACGAACTGCTTAACAAATATCGATAGCACATCATTTATTTTTTACCGATAGCCTCCATCGATATTAATTGAGCAGTTATTTGCTGTTTTGCCGGCGCGCGTGTTGTTCTCGTGCCACAGTTTGTTTTTGTTGAAAGATCTGGTGATCCAGCGCCTTGGCTAGTGCCATGTTGCGTACGCGTTTATTGCGACACGTGTGCCTGCGTCTTCCACTGCGATGCGTTGCACTTGGGGCTGCTGCTGCGGTGCCAGCGGCACATGGAAGTCTCCATTATGCAACGCCAATAACCAGCAGGAGAGGAATGCCGGCGCTGCTGCCAGTTGCGAGTAGCTACACGACAATGGCAGCCGCAGCAGGAACAAAAGCAGCATCCACAAACAAGAAGCGCTCGCGAAAAGGCAGCGACGGCATCTCAACTATGTCCAGCATCGAGGATTTGTGGTCGCAGCTGGAGCAGCACTATCAGCAGCACAGTGTGCTCCGCTATGAGCACTGCGAACGCGTCCTGGAGCTACTGGAGGCCAATCGTAGCGGGGAGCGGCCGGGACTTACCTCCGGGCAACTGCATTTTCTGCTGGGCGCCTGTGTTCCGGAGCTGCTACCCGTGCAGAGCAGCAGCGAGCGCCTGGAGCTGTTTCGGCGCCTGTGGACGCAGCTGCTCAAAGTGGAGCAGCCCACGGTGTCGCACTATCACACGCAGCTGCAGATGCTGCACCAGAACCAGCTGCCGTTACCCGATCATCGGGCACTGCTCGCTGAGATTGCCATCTACAATGGCCCAGCGGATGCGGCACTGTACAGCGCTCTGCTGGACGTGGCCGGTGCCAGTGGCAACATGCGTCAGGCCACTGAACTGATAAGTGAGATGCGCGAGCGCAGCTTTCCACTCTCTGAGCGCAACTTTCATGCCCTGCTGTTGGCTCATGCGCGCAATGGAGACTTGCCCGGCGCGGAGGCGGTCCTCAACAGCATGCGAGCGGCGGGCATTACACCCACGTTGAGCACCCAGGCCCTGTGCTTTGTCGCCTATGTGGAAAACGCTGAGCTGAGCAAGGCGGGCGAATTGCTCAAGCAGCACGCAGGCAGCTTCAATGCGCCGCAGCTGCTGCAAATGCTGCGCGCCGTGCTGAGCCAGATGAAGGTGGACGAGAACTTAATGCAGCAGCTGATGGCTGAACTGCCATCGGAGTACGTGGATGGCGTGGATGTGCCGCCGGCAATAAACAGCCTCTGCATCCAGCTGCTGCACAAGGGGCAGGCAGAGCTAATGATTCAGCTGATTGCCCTGCTGCCGGCACCCAAGTACAACGAGAACCAAAACATCGATGGCTTTGCGGCGTTGTTGCTGCAGGAACTGTTCCGGGCGCGCACACCGCTCAACCAGATGATTCAGTTTGCCACCCAGTTGCGCCAGCGGGGTCAGAACATACGCGCCTTGGAGGTGCTCGCAGAGCTGGCATTGCGCCGCCAACCGGCCATTGCATTGAACTGTCTGGAGGCACTGAATGCCGCCGGCGAGCCACTGCGTCCGCACTACTTTTGGCCGCTGCTGCTGCAGCAGCACAAGCGCGAGGGCGAGAGCGGCGTGCTCCGTCTGTTGGGCGATATGCAGCGCCTGGGCGTGGAGTGTGACGAGCAAACGCTGCGTCTCTATGTGCTGCCCCATCTGTGGCAGACGCTGCAGCAGCCGCTGCAGGCACTGCAGCAACTCGACGCCGTGGGCGTGCGTGCCTCCCAGTCGCTGGTGCATGTGCTTGCCCAGCAATTGCAGCACCAGCAAGTGAGTGAAGCGCTGGAGCTGCTTCAGCGTTATCCGACGCGAGTTCAGCCTTCGCTACTGCTCCAGCCACTGGCAGCGCTGGCCGTGCACATGCGGGCCACCAAGCGCTACGAACTGTTCGCCCAGCTGACGCAGGCACTGCAGCAGCGGTCGCTGCAGCGCCAGGAGGATTTCGTTGGTTCGCTGCTGCTGCAAATGTGCGCACCACAGACGCGTCTGCGCCAGGAGCCGGCTGCCTTATTGCGATTCGTTCACGAACTGCATCGCCTGCAGCTGCAGCTGTCGCCGGCAGCGGCCGAGTCGCTGCTCAGCTTGTCGAGCAACGGCGATGCAGACACCCGCCAAACGCTGGCCCAAACGCTGCAGAAAATGCGCAATCCCGAGTTGACGCTGCCCGCGGACATAGCTGCCGCGGCTGGCGGCTTCATCAAGCATCCGCGCGACATGTCGCTGGACGAGCTGGAGTGTCATCTGGTTGAGCTTGAGGCCAAGCAGCTGAACACACGCGGAGTCCTGCGGCGCCTGCTGCAGCTGAGCGTGCGCGATGGTCGCCTCGAGCGCGCCCTCGAACTGGTGGCCAAATGCGAGGCGCTGCACGTCCAAACCAGCCCCGGCATGCTAGCATCCATCCTCGACCTGCACATTAAGCTGAAGAATCTGCCGCGCGCTCAGCAGAGCTTGCAACGATTGCAGACAACCTATCCAGGTGATTAACGACCAGGTTCCTTTCAATTTGACACAATTATATGTAAATATGCCTGCAGGCTTCCTGGTGGATGAGCATAAGCTGATTGACTACGCGGCTCTGCTGGTGGCGGAGGGACAACTGGATGCGGCCAAAGAGCTGTTGCAGAAGCGCTCCGAGCAGCACAAGATCACTGGCGGCGACTATGTCATCAAGAATGTCTGGCAGCTGCTCACTAATGTCGCACAAATGGCAGCCAAGGAATCGTCAGCAGCATCCGCAACCACGCCTGAGTCCGCTGGTCGCAGTCTCACGCTTGAAACGTTTCAGTTCCTGCGCAAGCTTGGCTATTGCCAGTCGCACAATGCGCTCCTGGGTCCCGTGGTGCGCGAGTGGCTCCTTCGCGGTGATATGGACGGTGCGGTGGCAGAGTTCCAGCGCCTGGCCACACGCCACAATCACACGCCGCTGCAGTTCGAGCTGCTGTCGCTGCTGGTGAAGCTGAGCAACGGCGACGCAACGGAGCTGGCACGGTTTTCGGGCACAACGAAAGAGTCGGCACAGCAGCATTTGGTCACGGTTACATCGACGGTCAGTCGCGTCCATGGCGCAGCCAACATGAACAGCGCCCTGCTCCTGGCGCTGGCCGAGTCCGGCACTGAGACGCAGCTGCGCCGGCTCATTATCAATCCGGAGTTCCGGCTCAATCACGACCTGCTGCTCAAGAACTGTGAGCACTTGGGCCAGGAGGGCGCTGTGCGCACACTGCTCCGCTTGGCGCGTGGCGTCCGTGGTCTGCAGCGGACCATCGACGAGCAGCGCATTTACGACATGCTGCTGGCCCAGTTCGCCAAGACCAACAACTACGAGGGCGCCTTGGACCTCTACGAGCGCCTGCAGGCCGACGACGAACTGAAGGTATCACAGGAGTTCATCCGAAATCTGGTGAAGCTTTTGCAGCTGAACAACGTAGAGATTCCCAGCAGCATTGCGATGCGTGCTCAGATTAGATAGGAACACATTTTTATATACATACATAATATAAACTTGATTTCTGTTATTGTTTATCTCTTGTATGCAACATAAGTAAATTAACACTTAATATTTATAAGCTGACTTTTGCTTCGAAAACTGTTTCGATATTTATTTCAACAAGTATTCAAGCAAAAGCTCTTCCTCTCTCCACTTAGCCACATCAGAACTGCGAACTTTGAACGCTGCTGTTTCTGGCAGTTTGTTTTATATATATGCAAAGAAACTATATATAATGCATTGAAGAAGGTTTATTCAAAGCCATAAAGTGCTTAAGGCTCATTTACTTGAACACGAAAAACGCGATTTTCGAGCTAATGATGCAGAATTATTTATTATGACAGATTGTTTTTACGATATAAACTTGTATGCATTATTGGGATCTACAGAATTGTTTTTTTTTTTTAACTGTTTGAATCAGAATATTTTATTATACATAACCAAACTATTTAAACATTCTCCGTAAATATCCAATACCTGAAATATGAAGATGAAAGTACCTGGGCAAAGCGTTTGACAGGGTTTCTTCACCAGAAGTAATGCTCCCCTTTATCAAGAAGGTCGTGCATTTCTTGCTCATATTTGGAGTTCTGAGCTCAATAGGCCTGTGAGACTTTACATAATATAACTATCACAAATTTCGCAAAGTTTAATCTTAAGACCTTAAATCGCTTCGTTTGCTTTCGGGACTCGCGTGAAGTGCAGTGTAACCAGATTAAGTTTAAGTTAAGCGAAAGGTGTCAACTGCTTACTGCACTGCTTGCTGTATGCTATCTTTTTGGCATGTGCCAATCACTCGCGACACCTTTGAATTGTCTAAAAAAAAAATATGACAGTAGAGAATTATTGTGAATTGGCAGTAAATGGCTCGACTAGTGAAATAAGCCTCAGGAATTTTCTCAATTTCTTCTTGCCAAAATTGCAGTCGCCAGCTGAGACAGAGCTTGTGTACTGCTCTGGTCAAGTACTTTAAATTCGGGGACTATTATTTTATGTTTTTCTTTTTTGTTACATTCAATATGTATGCGTTAAACAAAACGCCTTTCGCAGCCAAAAAGCTAACCGGCAAGCGAACTGTTGAGCAACTGTTTGCCAAAAGCAAATCGACGCTGCTATCGTGGCGCAATTTTTATAACATTCTGAAGGTGTCTCCGCTGGGTCAACGCGTGCTCCTGCCCATCGACAAGCTGCCGGTGCTGCAGGTGGGTTACCAAGTCCGATGGAAAATGTACCTAATTTTTATTTTCTTATGTAGGGCTGTGAGTACCTATGGAAACTGAGCCGTCACAAGCTGAGCACCGAGGAGCTGGCTACGTTGCAAGTGCTGGCCAGCATTTTGTTCCTGCTGCCGGACGAGGTTCTTGTGGTGCGGAATGCCCGCGAAACGCTGCTGCGCAAATCATTTAAGATATCCAGTGCCTCGCTGGAGCCGATGCTGGTGCATTACTTTAGCCAGAATCTGCTGGAGTTCTACGAAATGGGCGGGCATATTAGCTCATTTAAGTTCCTTATGACCATATCCCAGTTTATAGCCAGCAAATGCGCCATGGGCAAGGCGGTGGCCGTGTGCCTCATGTGGAGCATTGTCTTCGAAATCGCCGGAAGCAGCATTATAATACACCAGCATCGCGATGTAAGCTCAATTGGATCAATCCCTCTAAACACTTCAAACCTACTACAACTACTTCCATCTACTGACGCAGCTGGGTGAGCTGTGCAGCATTCTGGAGCAGGTGCCACTGGAGAACACGCCAATCGATCGCTTTTGCATTTTGCTGCAAACGGTGGGCGTCCTGCTACATTTAATGCTTTGTGGCAACTGGCTGCAGGAGTTCCTGTCCTATGGATATCCGTTCTTCTACTTTCGACTTCTGCCAGCGGATTGCCGCAATCTGCAGGCATGGCTTGACCAGGCTCTGCTGCTCTACAAAGTGCGCCTGCCGGATGCCACGCAGCGCATCCAGTGTGGGGCAAAGAATCTGCTCGCTTCGCTGGAGTATCTGGTTGCCAACTCGGCGGAATGGTGCCTCGCTTGCCGCAGTGGCTCTGATACGAAGAGCCAGGTGTGCGTTCTGGGCGACATAGGTAATAATAAATGACACATTCACATGCTTTATTGTCGAAGCATACTCGTTGTCAATTCCATTTAGCAACTAAATAAACATCGACAAGGCCTTGCATCCATTTCAAATCTTAAAGTTTCTATGCCAAGACACACATCAATTTCAAATACGTATACGGATACGTAACACACACTATTTATACCAAACGTGCTCATTTAGAAACCATTTAGGGAAGCACGCTGTAGAGATTAACTTTCAGTGGAATTGGATATCCGCTGAGTCATCGTCACAAGTACCGACAACATGGACTGCCAGGACAAGGACCCTGCAGAGGAGCCCACCACAGCTGGGGAGAAGACCACCATGAACACATCAATGACAACGGATTCAACATCGATCGATGAGCTCTTCGATTTTATACGGGAAGCCCCCATTGGCGACAGAAACGAACCGACAACCAGTGCCAGCGAACATACCATAACCATGAGCGAAAGCGAGGAGCCTACGGCCAGCTCCTCATTCACCGTTCCCTCGGTCGATGTCCCAAGCAACGAGGGCAACAACAGCTTGGTGGCTGTTGTCCAGCGCAGCGAGTTCGCCAAACTTTTGATGCGCCTGGGCGAGGAGGGAGACGGCGATGCGAACCAGATTGTAATAGAGCTTCTTAACTCCAAGAAGCAAGCGGAGAAGGCCACATCGGTGATCGAGCGCGTATCGGAGAACCTTATGCTCGTGCTGCGCACCCAGACTCTAGCCGAAGCGGGCATTATAACAGGCAATGAGCGATATCGCTCCTTTAAGTCTGTCCTACAGAACTATGCCAAGCTCTACGCGGCTAAGCGATTCATTGAGAAACTCCCTATGCTGGGACTATCGCCACAGTCGAGCCAGGACCACGGTCAGGATCAGAATGAGAACGACAAGACACTGGCTCGCATGGTGGCCGACGAGGTACTGCAGATACCCGAACTACTACGCCAGCTCTGGGCCTCCCTCGAGAAAATGGAGTTCTTCAACGAGGACACTGCCTACAAAGTTTACTTGGAAGCTCGCCGCCATCCCCAGGCAAAAATTCTCCGTGAACTGATGTTAACACGCATATCGCGTGTCTACCTCTGCATTGTCAGCTCTGCATCCTTCCTCGACTTTAGCGAGCACGAACTAATCCACGTGCTCAACAACTGCTACCTCAGCGTGAACTCCGAGATAGAGGTGAGCAGAGATGATGGTCCATCACCTAGATCGATGGAAGTGGTACATTTATTTTTCATCTCGACCTCTAGATATTCCTCTCGGTCATACTCTGGCTGGAACACAATTGGTACGAGCGCAAGAGCTGCGCTGAGCGAGTCTTGAGTGGGGTCCGATTCGGCCTGATGCCCACCTGGTACCTTTATACCCTGGATAGAACAAATCGTTGCAATCACTTTGCCAAGGTCATCTATAGTAAGGGTGTTCAGACCCTTCTAGAAAAGGGACTAGAGTAAGTGCATGTTCGGCTCAACTACCCATCGCTTTGTTTATTGAATCTATTTATTCCATTACAGGGAAGCCTTGGCTCTGCGTTACAAAAACTCGCGTGCCACCAACTCCAATGATATAGAGATTCCTTTGCCTCGTGACTGGGTTGCCGATCCCGAGTGTCGCCATCATCACAAGTGTCATTGTGAACGATTTATCTATCCGACATATGACGTATTCAAGGATTATCTGGCCAGGATCATACGATCCGCACCGAATTACTGGCGCACACTTCGACCTGCTCAGGAAGTCTACCGGAAGGTACTCAAGTGCTGCGCACCCCCCTACCAGACACAGCGACGAACCTAACCATATCGTTGACATCAGTTGTCTCATCTCTCTACACCAATCATAATAGCTCCCAAATTTATTGTTTTATCCATTCTGGCGTGCTTAACTGCAAATCATTTTTAAGTGTTGAATAAAGGTTGGAATAAGTTGGGAGTCGTTACATTGTACGAGCTCAATTTCTGGGATTGCTTGTCAAAGGAAGTACCCACTCTCCATACTGCAGCTGTAAGGTTAATAAAATCATAACTGAAAAATATCGTTTCGAGTAAAAAATCATTCACTATTCAAAATGAGTTTGGAGCCGAACTCTTAAATACTTCATTCAGTGTTCAATTCACATAATAATCCGTGAGCCAAAATAAGATGTATGTGTAACGATCCTTTAAAGACAATTACCCCTTTTGGAAAAAATGATTTAAAAGCAATTTCGACATTTTCAAACATTTATTAAGCACTTTAAAATGATTTGCAGTTATGCATGCCAGAACGGATAAAACAATAAATTTAGGAGTTATTGTCATTGGTGTAGAGAGATGAGACAACTGATGTCAACGATATAGTTAGGTTCGTTGATGTGTCTGGCAAGGGGGTGCGCAGCACTTGAGTACCATCCGGTAGACTTCCTGGGCAGGTCGAAGAGTGCGCCAGTAATTCGGTGCGCAGCGTATAATCCTGGCCAGGTAGTCCTTGAATACGTCATATGTTGGATAGAGAAATCGCTCACAATGACACTTGTGATGATGGCGACACTCGGGATCAGCGACCCAGTCTCGAGGCAAAGGATTCTCTAGATCATTGGAGTTGGTAGCACGAGATTTTTTGTAGCGCAGAGCCAAGGCTTCCCTGCAATGGAATAAATAGATTCAATAAACAAAGCGATGGGTAGTTGAGCCGAACATGCACTTACTCTAGTCCCTTTTCTAGAAGGGTCTGAACACCCTTACTGTAGATGACCTTGGCAAAGTGATTGCAACGATTTGTTCTATCCAGGGTATAAAGGTACCAGGTGGGCATCAGGCCGAATCGGACCCCACTCAAGACTCGCTCAGCGCAGCTCTTGCGCTCGTACCAATTGTGTTCCAGCCAGAGTATGACCGAGAGGAATATCTAGAGGTCGAGATGAAAAATAAATGTACCACTTCCATCGATCTAGGTGATGGACCATCATCTCTGCTCACCTCTATCTCGGAGTTCACGCTGAGGTAGCAGTTGTTGAGCACGTGGATTAGTTCGTGCTCGCTAAAGTCGAGGAAGGATGCAGAGCTGACAATGCAGAGGTAGACACGCGATATGCGTGTTAACATCAGTTCACGGAGAATTTTTGCCTGGGGATGGCGGCGAGCTTCCAAGTAAACTTTGTAGGCAGTGTCCTCGTTGAAGAACTCCATTTTCTCGAGGGAGGCCCAGAGCTGGCGTAGTAGTTCGGGTATCTGCAGTACCTCGTCGGCCACCATGCGAGCCAGTGTCTTGTCGTTCTCATTCTGATCCTGACTGTGGTCCTGGCTCGACTGTGGCGATAGTCCCAGCATAGGGAGTTTCTCAATGAATCGCTTAGCCGCGTAGAGCTTGGCATAGTTCTGTAGGACAGACTTAAAGGAGCGATATCGCTCATTGCCTGTTATAATGCCCGCTTCGGCTAGAGTCTGGGTGCGCAGCACGAGCATAAGGTTCTCCGAAACGCGCTCGATCACCGATGTGGCCTTCTCCGCTTGCTTCTTGGAGTTAAGAAGCTCTATTACAATCTGGTTCGCATCGCCGTCTCCCTCCTCGCCCAGGCGCATCAAAAGTTTGGCGAACTCGCTGCGCTGGACAACAGCCACCAAGCTGTTGTTGCCCTCGTTGCTTGGGACATCGACCGAGGGAACGGTGAATGAGGAGCTGGCCGTAGGCTCCTCGCTTTCGCTCATGGTTATGGTTTGTTGGCTGGCACTGGCTGTCGGCTCGTGTCTGTCGCCTATGGGGGGTTCCCGTATAAATTCGAATAGGTCTTCATCACTGCTGAGCTCATCGATCGATGGTGTTGCCGTTGGCATGGGTGTGTTTATTAGGGTCTTCTCGTCGTCGGTTGTGGGGACCTTGTCAGGGTCCTTGCCCTGGCATTCCATGTTGTTGCGGTTTCAAATGCTGGCTCAAAGGGTGTCCAGTCTTGATCGCGAAAGCGATCGCTATTCTTGGACAAGTGTGGAAGGTCTATAAGTGGGTTCTACTTACTTATTCGTTTGTACACGAATACTTTGTGTTTGATAATGGTTTAAATTGACATTTGTTACAGCTGCTCTCATGGACTACTGGGACTTTATTTTTGTGTATACGATATAAACAAGCTAAACGGGCTACTAAATCCGCTAAACAAACATGTTTACAATTTCTGGTTCCTATCCCCTGGCCGTGCCGCTGCTCAAGCTGCCCTCGCTCATGTGGAATTGTATCAAGATGATGAGGTACGTGGTTGTGGCACCAACAATCTGCAATGAATTCGTCAGTCAAGAGTCAACCACCTGCCCGAGCTAGGCCACGCCCACTCACCGTGTAAAGCAACGTGCAGTCGACATCGAAAAAGCCCGCTGCGCTGAAGTGCAGTCGCTGATGCAGCAGCTGCAGGGAAAACTGGGTGATCTGTGAAGCAGATTGCGGATTACGGTCTGCATGGAGACAGAAGCGGGGTGAGTAGGCATCGACTCACCAGTGCATTGTGGCTGTCATTCTGGAGATCCACGCGGATGTGATGCAGACTCAAGGCCAGCCGCGTTGTCTGCAAGCGAAAAACAGTACGAGTTAAGTGCCAGTGGACGCACAGGTGCCACAGGTGCCACAGGTAGGTGCCCCCTGCTACTCACAAAATAGGCGGCTCGCTCGCATATAAGAGCCAGAAAAATAACGTTGCCCAAATGCGGTGCAGACCAAAGGGTGCTGCCGACAATTTGCAGGAAGTCGTAGGGCGAGGCGGCAAACTGGCGAAAGTTCAAGAAGATCCAATAGCAGTTGGAGGTGATGGCCAGAAAATCGTTGCCCAAGTTTACCAGCATGGAGAGGCCATAGCAGCGATTCAGGAGGGCGACCAACAGCCAGAGCCGCTGATACAGTTTCCTGGCGGCCAACAGACGCTGCATGCAAGCCGCCGCTTGGGCCTCCATTTCGAGCTCCTCCTTTATGGACTTGCAGATGAATGGCTGCTGCTGGGCCGGCTCGTTCAGCTGCAGGGAGTCCAGCAAGCGCAGCAGCAACTCGAGACGGTGGTGCACAATCTGGACGGCCGTGTAGATCTGAAAATAGCGCACGCCACAGACGAGCAGCGGCAGCAAATAGCACAGCCAATAGATCATAAACTGGCTATCCGGCGAAAGCATTTTGGTGAACAGTATGAAGACCTGGCTAACCAAATAGCCGCACAGCATCCACAGTGCACGGCGGTTCATTTGGCCTCGGAATTGGTCATTCTGTACGTCCAGATGCAGCACATTCGCGAATTCGCGGTCGATCTCGCGTAGCTGCGCAAAGAAGCGGCCCTGCGCTTGACGCTGCCACAGCGCCTCCAGGAGCGCCGTTGCGTGCGCCACTCGGATGCCCACCAGCTGTATGGAGTCCACCGTGTGGCCAATGTTGGTGGTTTTATTGGAGTCGCCAACGGCGGAGCGACTCACGTCAAACAAGCCGTACAGAAGGTAGCCCGTGGACAGCAGCAGCACCACACCGCCGTAGGCCTCCAGCCAGCGGGAACGTTGCAGCTGCCGTGTGGCGGTATCCAAGCGCCACTGCCACAGGTTGCACAGCTGACCGAGACGCTGCAGTGGCGCCAGTGCGTCCAAAATGTCCATACCAAAATGTTTGAGTTGATTTTCAATGGGGCTGCCTCAATTATAGCCGCAGCTATTCGATAGATAAAGCACTTATCTAATCAGTTAATTGCACTACAATGCTCATCAATTATAATTGTTATCTGGAATTGCAAAATCTCTAACCAAGCACTAACTAAGCTAATTGAGCTGGAACCGAGAAACCAGATACTAATCCAGACAACATCTACTTAGTTATGGCTGTTCTTCAACTGCAATGCTTCCATGCCTGCATGTGCTAAGGTCCGCTTGACGACTGGTCGTCTGGAAAAGTACCACAAAGGGAGCCACCTGCAGAGCTGTCCGCGCTCTCATCAATCATTATCAATGTGAATTAACGCATTTCAATGTCAACACGCTGAAATGCTGACTGTGCATATATCAAGTTTGGCAGATAAACAGGTGAGTCAAGGACAATTGAGTACTTATGCCGACTTCCGTCAGCAAAAGCTGAGTCCGTCTGAAAGGAGGGGCCTTCTCGACCACTTCTCGACTTTCTGATTAACTGGCTAATAATCAAGGGGCTGCAAGCCCAACAGAAATGTTCGGTTCACGGCTCGGGAAAGCAGTCCATGTTCAATCCGAGGTTCTCACATCCTAACGATTTTCACTAGAACAATGCTTGTTATTATAAATGAAATGTGGAAATTTAGTCGGTTTAAGGTTTGGTTCATATTAAAGAACTGGGTATACGGATTAAAGCCGGAGCGGTAAAGAGTTACCAAAGTGTTCGCCTTCAATTGGTGCAGGTGTCGCTGCATACTGTTGGTTCCTTTCCAAATTTATTTAACTTTTTACCGGCTCTCATCAGGCAACCCAACTGATGATTGAAATGAAACACATTGAAATTTCACATAAATACCTTTATTATAATTTTTAGATTTTTCTTTGGAAATAGATCTTGAGATAAGCTTGATTTGACTTTTTCATAAAATGTAATACATATATGTACTTTTTTGTTTTGTTATATTCGTTTTATTCTTTGCATTTTTGTAGTTTTCAAATTTTGCATACCCTTTGGATTTCAATTACTTCCGTTTCCTATGTTCGTCTGTGTGTGTGTGTGGGTGTGTGTGTGTGTTATAATTTTGTTTGCAACATTTTCTTTGTGCTTGCCTTCGCTTCTCTCTTGTTCATTCCTCCGTTCTAGCTTCCTTCCTAGTTAGCAGCAAAATTTGTAACTTGAATTGGATTTGAATCCATATTTATCTGTATGTGTGTTTGTGTATTCCTCTATATCGAATATAACCCAATGCATTAGCTCTTGTAGCGATATTTAATTTTGCATTTTCTTGCTGTGTATTAATTAGTTTTCTGGGTTTTCATTTTTTTCGTTTTTTGTTTTTCTTAACAATTTTCTGCATGCATTTAGCTTTTACTAATGATTATATAGTTGTCAAATATATAGATACACATATAAGTATATGTATGCATGCATATAAATTTAAGTATATTTGATTTAAATATAAGCTGCTAATAGGTTAAAGCAAATTCAGATAGCAAATTCAACAAACAAATTCGTCATATTCTTTGTTTACTTTGGGTACACTCAATACTTTTGCATATATATATATATTTAATACGTTAATACGCTTTGTTCTTTGGTTAAGGCAATGGATACATAATAACTGATTTCTGATTAACTGATTTCTCAGCTGCAAAAATTAACAACAAACATTTAAAAACATTTGCGAGTTACTCAACACAGATCAATTTAGCTTTTTTGGGGAACTGTGAAGCAGTTTCTCAGTTTTTCGGCTTAACTCATGAGAAGCAAAAAATTTGTTTGGGTTAGAAAGTATTTACTTTGAGCTTACAAGCAAACATTCATACATTCAAGTTTATAGTGTATATATGTCGTTTATGCATTTTAATATATATATATATATTTTGTGTGTATACGTATGTCTATAAGTATTTCTTTCTTGTATTTGGTTTTCTTTTTGCTTTTATTTAGTTAAGCGCAAAAGTTTGTTTGGAAAATTAATATGCAAGTGTAGCTCGTATTCGTTTAACTCTACCAAGTAGCCACACACACATTCGAATAGTGGAATGTGTTAGTTCACGGGGATATTCATACATATAGACTATTCGCCCATGAACACCAATTGCCAACAATTCTCTCTGAGATCTTAATCATTTGTGTTTGTCTAGTGCATGATTACTTGGTATTGATTTGTTGTCTGCACATTAGAAGGAAATTTATGAGACACTCATACAATCAATTCTCTTCGATATAATTCGTAACTTGTTCTTGTTGAGAGCTCGGATTTGAAATCAAATATTAAAGTACATTTAGTTTCTTAATATTAGTTTATCAAAAAAAAAAAAAACACATGGATTAATTGTTCAATTGAATAGTGTTAGCTTCTCTTGTTTTTAACTAATTGTCTTTTAAATAATTTAATTATTTATAAAATATGTTTTTATGGTGCTTGTACCATTGATTTTGTTTATAACTCTTCAATGCCTTTCAATTTCATATTATATATTTAAAATTTTGTTTATAATTTGTAAATCCCTGTCTAAAGCTGTTTGCTAGTAGTCATAAAATAATTTCCATTTTTTTTTTTATCACTTTATATCATATACATACATACATAAATATGTAGAGTATTTACTTAGCAGCTGCTTAAATGATAAATTGTTTATTCACGTTTTAGTCAAGCACAAATCAAACCAAAAATCAATCAAATATTGCTATAAAATTATTCATTCGCTAAACAAAAGAACAAAAAAAAAACAAAAAACCTATCACATGCGCGTTTGGATCCTTCGAAAGTAAATGATCGTTATTTATTAATTGCTTTTATCGTTTGTATATATTTATATTTTTAGTTTGTGATTTTTTTTAATTTTAAATTTGTTAATTTTTTATTTCTTTTTTGCTTGTTGCTTATCAAACTTTTGTAGACTGGACGGTAGCCAGTTGTTTGTAGACTGTTGCGCCTGGTTGTTCTTGTTGTTGTATAAAAAGCAACTGAAAATATATTTATACATATATATATATATATATATACATATATATATAAATATGTATATGCGTATATTTTAGTTGTTAAAACTGCAAATAATATAATAAATATATATATTTATACATGTATATATATATATATATATATATATATTCCTTGAATTCATTATGTTAAGCTTGCGCTTTTTAAAAATCGGCTTTATATATGTATGTATATCCTAAAAAGTCTGTATGACAAATATCAATTTGTAATGCAATCAAAAATTGTTATTTAAATATGTTTTTCATTTAATTGTTTTCTCTCTTTTATTGGACTGTCTGACTGACTATTAATTGCAGTGGCTTCAAAATATTCTTGAGTTTTATAATTTGTCTTTTTTTAAATATTGCGTGTGCCTTTTTCGCTATTATTTTGAATATCTTGTCCATTATTATTTGGGATTCTTTCATTAAAGGTTTTTTTTTTTTGGGCTTTAGTTTCTTTTTTCTTTAAATTTGTTATTCTATGACTATGAAAAAGTAAAAAAAAAAAATATAGAAAAATAACCTTCATTCACTTTGTGTCCATCATTTAGTTTTGTTTCACAATATCTGGCTAAATGACACCCTACCCCAAGTCCCATGCTAACCCAATCAGACCCTCTCGTAAACCTTATATAGTAATATCAGCATTAATATCTTCGCGTCATCAACTCTATCATCAACAACAGCATTCAGCATAACACACCTACATCCCTATATATATATACGTTATGTATATATCAAACCCATGACTTCCAAACCTATCCAGCGAAAACATAAAGACACAGACCCAGGTCTAGCTCAACAATGCGACGTTTCCAATTCATTAAATTTCTGCCAGACTTTTTTTGGTATTATTATTCCTGGTTCTATATAAGTGTACGTATATCATTTTGCGTGTTTGATCTATAGTTAATTCATTTTTGGATTAATTATTATTATTTTGTCCCATTGGTATTTAGTAAGTCTTTCTGCAGACTGCAAGAACAATTAGCTAACCAAAAGATTAACTCAAAATGGAATTATTCAAATGAAAAATTGTACAATTAATTGCATTCTTTTAATTTGATATTAAGCATTTGATATATGATATTTCATATTTAAGACTTTTGTATTGTTCATTTGTTTGCATTTTGGGGAGGCACATTTATTTAAGGTTTCGTATTATTTCCATGCTTGGTTCAATATTTATTTGTAGCTGTTCCATTAGACTTTTAATTAAAGTACATTTTTATATACGTCGCGATTCGTATTAAATTCATATGTTTTTTTTTTTCGCTAAATACTTAGTTAGATTTCTCTTTATTATGCTTTAACAATTTGTGTGTGTGCATTTCGTTATATTGGTTTGAATTTTAGTTTGTTATTTATTTTGAACAAGAAAAAATGATTTTCATTGATCATTTGCATTATATATCTGCGTTATGACTTAGGCGTGTGTTGTAGTTTTAGAGTTAAGTAAATACTAGTAGTAGTACAATATGGTTTCGCCGTCTTTCGGCATACACATATATGTATTATATATATTCTTTTTTTATTATTTAAAATTCGAGTTTATGAGATTCTTTAATAGTTTGTTCATAAAAGTTTTACTAATACAAGAAACATGAATAATATTTGTAATATACTTAGCATTTTCGTAACCTTTATGTTTTTTTTATTTTAGTTTTTTTTTAGGTTTTTTATAATTTCTTTTTGTATATTTTTGCTAGGCGGTTTTGAAAACAATTTTGATCTTTCGATTACTATGCAAGGTAGCTTGACGTTTAATGAAAGCAACAAATACATAAACATTACAATATATATTAATGGGATTTTACGTTTTTCTTTGTATATATATATTTTTTTTTCTGGCACGTAGCGCTTCTTTGGAAAGTTTTTTGGTTTGTTTTTTTTTTTTTTGCATTGTTCGGTAATTAATTTGTTGAAAATTAATGTATATTAATTACCTTGCTTACTGCATTTGGAAAGGAATTGGCAAAAAGCGCAAACAGACGGCATTGGCAAACAAAATGGCGTCATCCAAGATGACCCGTTACTCCGCCATATTCAGCTTTTTATTCGTTCTTCATTTCCGAAAGTGTTTTTTTTTTTTAGCTTTTCGTTGGCGCACGGCATTTTGCATATTGCATTTTGTTGTTTCTTTGTTCGTGTCAAGTTTTGTTTTCAGTTGTAGTCGCAATAAGTGTTGTTGTCGTTTTCGTTGTGTTTTCTTGTATGTTTTTGAAATTTTTGTCGTCATCGTTAGGCTCAAAAATTGAAAGTCGTCTTTTTGGTGTGCGTGTGTGTATCTGGGTGTGTCTGCGTGTGTGTTGATTGCTGTTGTTAGCCCCATTAGGGTTTACGAGGGGGCCGCACTCAAATCGCTGTCAGTGTAGTATAAGAGATTTGATAAAATTGTGGTTTCTCTGTATATTTTAGTCGTCATCGTCAAATGCAATAAACAAGCCCGTGGCCTAGAACTCCAAGCGATATGCGGAGCACGAGGTCTCATGATCCTGCAAGTTAATTGTGCAACGCGAAGCGGATGGTGACAGATCAATGCGGTGCTTGGCAAGCAGCTCCTCATTCTCGGCTACCCAGTAGCCCAACACGTCGGTATCATATGTTGGTATAATGGTTACCTCTGCAAAATTTAACAATTGTTAGTAAAGTTCCTTTTCTATAAATATATATATATATATATATGTATATAACTGATTTACTTACCCAGCTCCTTGTCTTCCCAGGTTTGTTTGGCCTCCAGTAGGGCATCGTAGACCTGACGGCTGGGCTCGGTGCCAGAGAAGACATAGTAGCGAGCACGGACACGCTTGAAGAAGTCCACGTGTGCATAGTAGGAGTTGCCATTGTGCGGCACGTAGGTAAGATCCACATAGACAGGTGCGGGCTTCTTGGCCTTGTTGGGTGATTCGCTACGCTTGCGGAGATTCTTTTCATTATTCAGACGCGTCTTGGTGGCCACCAAGCGACGCTCCTTCTTGGGCGTGGTGCGTATATCGGCGCCTTCGACCGGCAATGGTGCCGGTGATGGCAGGCCGAGTGGCTTGCCCCACTCCTCAAGGCGATCCTTTGGCAGGGTGCCAGTTGTGCTGCTTGTGCTAGTTGTTGTTGCAGTTGCAGCGGTTGTTGTTGTTGTTGCTGTTGCTGTTGTCACTGTGCTGCTGCCAGTGTCAGCGCCAGTGGTGGTTGCAGTGGTTGCAGTTGGAGTGGCGAAGCTCACCAAAAGATTGTCGCCGCTGCGTACCTTCTGGACATCGCTGAGGGGGAAGCGCTGTCGGTCGGCAGTGCCGCTGACAATCTGCTCGACCTCCTCGGCCTTGGATGGTGAGTAGGAATACTTGGCGGTCACGGAAGACATTACTTCGGCGCCGCGCGCCTGTACATGCTCCTCGAGTGCCTTCTGGAAGTCCTTGTCGGCCTCATCCAGGAACTTGTGTCCGGCCCATGTTTGGCTGGTGCTCTCCACGCTCTCGGATGACTGACTGGCTGGTGGTGAGTCAGTGTAGGTCATCAGTATGGCACCCCGTATAGGTATTGGCTCAGTGCTGGGCTTGGCATCAAAGCTATCGGGAAGTGCGCCATAAAAGGAGGTTGCCATGGGATCGGCTGCGCGGGGCTGCAGAATGACGCGCGCAGTAGAATGCTCTTCGCTACCGTACTGCGGCGGTATATCATCTTGGCTGTCATCGCCATCGAGATCGGAGCGCTTGCTTATGCCAGAGCTGGAGTGCTGCAGATCGTAGCTAGCGCTACGTGGCGTGCCGGGCAACTCATCGTCACTCATGGCACCAGCCAAACGCTCATCATCACTGCCGGGCGTGCTGGAGCGATAAATGCCGCGCAGCATGGTCACTTCCTTGGGCAGGATTTGATCGCGATCGCGTTCCCGTTCCCGTTCGCTTTTCTCGCTTTTCTCGCTCTCGCTGGTTGTGCGAGTGGTGGTGACCACCACTTTCTCGCTGTCTGGCTCTGAGCTGTCGGTTGTAGTGACTGTCTTTTGTTCAGTCACAATCTCCTTGCCATCGGCAGAGATGACCTTGGTAACTGTCGTTATGGTTGTCGTTATGATCTTTTCGGTGCTTCCGCTAAGCGCTGTGGTGCTCTCAATG
This sequence comes from Drosophila montana, assembly GCF_035044405.1. NCBI lineage: Eukaryota > Metazoa > Arthropoda > Insecta > Diptera > Drosophilidae > Drosophila > Drosophila montana. The sequence continues at coordinate 2,323,607 of NW_026997351.1, read as the reverse complement.
CCGCGCAACTCGTGCAGCTCCGGGAGCAGTTCACCGGAGTCGGCGCTGAACTCGCTGGCATCGGGCTCCGCTGATACACCTAAGGACTTCAGCTCGTCCTTGCTGACACGCGGGAAAGGAGAAGTGGGCTTGGGAGATGACTCTGGCGTCTCGGTGTGCGACTCACGCCCTAACGGTGTTGGTATGGATTGACTTTCAGATGTTAATGCACCAGGACTGGACTTACCACTAATGTCTTTGGGCGACAATGGGCCCGATGTTGATGCAATGCTGGCAGCGCTAGATTCGCTCTTGGCGCAGCTGGAGCCCGTGGCCGCGGTGCTTGTGGTGCTTGTGGTGCTTGTGGTGCTCACCGGCTTAACGCTGGGACTGACCGGTGCTGTTGGCGGTGTCTTGCGATCTGTGCTGTCAACGGCTTGCTCACCTTGTGTCTGTGTTTGTGACAGTGTAATGGATTCGACTTTTGTCTTTAAGTCTGTCGAGCTGGTTTTCATAGAAGTGCTGCTGGATTGTTCGCTGGATTGCAGTAGTGTGGTTGTTTTAGTGGTTGTGTCTGTAAGGGAAGTAGTCGACTTTGTCTCTTTGGGTGCCTTGTCATGCTCATGCTGTTTGAGCTCGTCCTGATCTTCATGCTCGTCTTCTTTAAGGGCGCCAATCGTGTCAAGCTCCTCGGAGGGCTTGTAGATGCTAGTCATCATGATGGTGGCAATGGATTTGGAACGACCCTCTTTTAGACTGGCGTGCCCATCATCGTCACTATCCTCCTCGGGATCGCTGTGCGTTTGCCGACCCTCGCTCGTATGACTGAGCACCGATTCACGCCGGGACTCGTCTGTGCCAACAAACAAAGGCTTCTGAGATGAGGTTACACTGGATATCTTCTTCAGACACTCATCAGCTGTTTTAGTGGCCTCAGCGGTAAATGTTTCTTTGGCGGCAATTATTTTCTCAGTAGCTAAAAATTCTGCCACTGTCTCCTTAAGGCTGTCCTTGACTGACTCCTGAACGGAGGTGCTCGTGGTTTCCTTGCTTGTGCTTTGGCCACTTGACTTTTGGGTGCTCGAAGTTTGAATCTCACTGACTATAGACTCCGAGGAGCACTCTTCAGATTGAATGAGCAGCTCCTCCAGTTCTGAAGTTGTAGTCTTCTCCATAATCCTTGTAATACGTTCATTTTCCTCCTTGACGCTAGTGCTTGCAGATTTGGTGGCTTCTTTATCGGTCAGCAAGCTTGATAGAGACTCCCGTCGGGAGCTGTCCTCCACCTTCATGCTGCTACTTAGGGATTCGCTTATAGATTCTTCTTTTAGATTCATTTGATGTATAACTGACTTGGAGGTGGTTGTTGATTCGCTTGATTTCTCTTCCTTTTTGCTTTCGATTGTCGAGACCAGATTTGAATCGCGCTGGGAGTCGGAAGTCTCTTCATCCTTGGTGCTGATATGACTAGCACCTGATGCTGGTCGCGAAGATGTCGGCTCCTTCTCTACTGATTCCGGGCGGGGGCATTCCTTGGTCTTTTCGCTGGCCTGGCTAGCAGCGGATTCTGGACGAGTTGCATCTTTAGATGATGTGGCGGATACATCTACTTTTGTCGATCCAGCTACAGATATTGATTCGCGTCTAGAGTCTGACTCAATGCTGCCGGCTACCGTTTCACTTATATGGCTTGCAATCGACTCGTGTCTGGAAATGTCTTTTGTAGGCGTTGGTGACTTTTCATCTTTGTGATCGGATTCCTCTTTCAAACTGGCCACTGATACGGGCCGTGATCTTTCCTTTGACAAATCTAAGAAATGTTCCGGTTTTTCCTCCTCTTTCTCGCTTGCTACGCACTCGGGGCGAGATGGTAATGATTCTAGAGGTCCCGACTGGCCTGTTGCTGATTCTGGCCTGGAACTATCCTTAGCTACTTCAAAGACAGCGACTTTTGCAGCTCCTTCTTGCAGTTGCGCCTTTTCAGACTGCTCAATTTTGTCCTTCTCTTCAATTGAAATGGGCCCAGACTTTTGATCTGGTGAAGACTTTTCTGATTCAATATCTACTTTCATCATTTTCATATCTAATATCTTTTCATCTAATACAAGATCCGCTGTTGGAGTTAATTTACCCGATAGAGCTTCAGGTGAAGCCGTTTTCTGTAAATCCGCCGCTTCAATTTCAGCTGTAGTTTTAAGTTTTTCCTCCAATTGTTCCTCACTGAACCCAGGTATTATATCAGTAATATCTTTATCTGACTTCAAAACCTTTGCTACATTGGCAACAATCTTGGCAACCTCTACTTCACGTGGCGAGACGGGACGCATCGGTTGCTCTGGTAGCATAGCTCCCTTTTCGGTTGGTGGCGAAAATCTGTGCTCTTCGTCCTCTTCTTTTATATCATGTAGAATACTCTCATCACGTTCGCAAATCGTTACTTTAAATTCGGGTGAATCCACTGTGGTAATGTGTGTTTCACGAAGCTCTGAAAAACCACTCAAGTCAAGGTTACCTTTGGCACTGGCATCTTCAGGCATATCGGTAGCAGTTTCTATAATTGAACTTGCCTGCGCCAACTGTTCAGATAATACCTCCGAAGTCGATAAAACTTTTTCAATAACTTCGTGCTGTTTCTCTTCCGCAATAGTTGCTGTTTTCGAAACATCAATGATCTTTGAATCTTTAAGAGATTTAAGGTCCGTTAATGCATTTGAACTTTCTTTAGTTATTTGCTCCAAGGACTCCACTACAAAATCTTTAGCACTTTCAAGTTTATGGCTCATTGTATCAATTAGAGTTTCTGCTTTTTGGCTTAGCGGGTCAGTAAGCGATTGCAGCTTATCTTCGCAGAACGAGCTGGTTCCGTCCAATTTACTTGGACTTGCCTGTGAAATTATATGTTCTTCAATGGTCTCAATTGACTCGAAAATTTTAGCTGCCTCATCCACAGGACTAGAAGCAGTTAGTATCGCTCCAACGGTGGTGTGCTCGGCAGGTTTGTCTAATTCGATTGACCCTGGCATTGCATGAGAAAATTCGCCCAAAGCAACATCAACCGGACTGGATACAGTAGGGTAATTTCCTTTGATTTCAGCAGATGAGAGGGTCACAAAAATGGGTTCCCTTGACGCTTCGTCAATAGGCGACGAAGCCGTTTCTGTTACGGACGCAGGACGGGAAGGTTCAATTGACTTCACACTCTCAACTACCGATGCTGGACGCGATGGTTCCTTATCTTTTTGGCTATCGTCTTTAACAGATTTCGGTTTTTCCGATTCATCTTTCACAGTTTCTACCACAGATCCGGGACGTGATACTTCTTTAGAGGCTGGCAAAGACTTATCACCCTGCAAAGTCTCTGGCATTGTTCTTCCTGCAACAGATTCCCTTCGGGAAGGCTCCCTATCATCAGGTTTTTCAGAATCTTTTTTCACAGTATCGGCAACATCTTTGGGCATTGATGTCTCCTTGGAAGCTTGTAAAGATTTGCCTTGCTCTTCACCTTCCAGCCTTGTAATATCTGCAGCAGATTCCGGACGAGAGCCGTCTTGAGACTTGTCTGCTTTTTCAAGTTCATCCTTCACACTCTCTGCAACCGATGGGGGTCTGGAAGCTTCCTTAGAAGCTGGTAAGGACTTGCTCTCGGATGCTGATTTGAGGTCGGCAGGTACTTTAGACTTGTCACCCTTATCAAGTTCAGTTTCTTTAGATTCGTACTTCACACTTCCTATAATCGATTCGGGCTGTGATACTTCCTTAGAAGCTGTTGGAGATTTGCTATCCTTAACATGCTCTGTCTTTGGACTGTCTATGACAGATTCTTTTCGGGACGGCACCTTAGATTCATCTTTTATGCTTTCCGTTACGGATTCAGGCCGCGACTCTTCCTTGGAAACTGAAAGAGTTTTGTCACCCATAGGACTATCTGGCTTAATACTCTTAGCAACAGATTCTACACTTTCTGGCTCTTCTGGTTGACCCTTCACACTGAGTGCTACAATACCGGGTGATTCATCTTTGGAAAAAGCTAGATACATTTCATCCTTTATACTAAGCGGTATTAAGCTTTCGAGAGGTGATTTCTGACAGGATGGGTCCTCTATTTTTGTCTTTCCACTATCGTCCTTTATACTCTCGGCTACAGATCCTGGCCGCGATACTTCCTTTGAGGCTATTGGGGACTTAACACTTTCCTCTTTGACATCAGTCTCCTCACTTTCAGTAAGATAGCTTGCGGCTTCATCTACAGGGCTGGATGCGGTTTTTGATGTAGCAACTTTAGAGAGCTCCGCCGGCTTGGCTGGTTTAAGTGGCTCGGACAGAGAAGTTGCCACTGCAAAATTACCTTCAGCAACCTCAATAGGGCTGGAAAGAGTTGGGAAATCCCCTTCGGATTCGCCATATATATCTTTTTTTTGATGCTCACACAAAAAGTCCAAATTAACTGGCGACGGTACAGTTTGTCTAGCAAATTCCTCCAACTGGGCCTCTTTCAATGAGCCTTCTGTCCTTAAACTTTCGAAAGAGAAACCTTCAGATATGGGTTCTCGATGAGAAGATTCCTCAACGATGTTATCTTCTGCCGCAGATATGGAATGTGAAGGCTTCGAGGAGATAGGAATAGACTTGTCATCCCTAAAACTCCCCGGTTTTGTACTCTCTGCAACGGTTTCACGACGGAAACGCTCTTCAGACTTTTGGTCCTTTAAAATTTCTGCCTTTTCATGTTCCTCCTTTACACTTTTGGCTGCAGAGCCAGGTCGTGATGCTTCTTTGGAGGCAGGTAGAGACTTTTCATCTTTTAAGCTTTCCGTATGCGCACTCTCCGCAACAGATTCGCGCCGTGAAGCTTCTGTAGACTTTACTTCTTTCAAACTGTCTGGTTTTGCATGTTCATCTGTCACACTTTCTACTGCAGAGCTTGGTCGTGATGCTTCTTTGGAAGTGGGGATAGACTTGTCATCCCTCATACTCTGCGGTTTTGTACTGTCTGCAAGAGATTCACGTCGAGAAACCTCTATAGATTTTTCGTCCTTTAGACTTTCTGGCTTTTCATGCTCGTCTTTCATACTACCAGCGACAGAACCAGGTCGTGATGCCTCCTTGGAGACAGGAAGCGACTTGTCATCCTTTACACTCTCCGGTTGAATACTCTCTGTAACGGATTCACGGCGGGAAAGATCCGCAGACTTTGCGTCCTTTAAACTTTCTCGCTTTTCATGTTCACCTTTTAAACTTTCGGCGACTGAACCAGGTCGTGATGCCTCCTTGGAGACAGGAAGCGACTTGTCATCCTTTGCACTCTCCGGTTGAATACTCTCTGCAACGGATTCACGGCGGGAAAGATCCGCAGACTTTTCGTCTTTTACACTTTCTGGCTTTTCATGTTCACCTTTCAAACTTTCGGCGACAGAACCAGGTCGTGATGCTTCTTTAGAGACAGGTAGAGACTTTTCATCTTTTAATATTTCTGGTTTTGTACTCTCTGCAACGGATTCACGTCGTGAAGGCTCTGTAGACTTTTCGTCCTTTAGTTTTTCTAGCATTTCATGTTCGTCTTTCACACTTCCTACTACGGAACCAGGCCGTGATGCTTCCTTAGATGCAGGTAGAGATTTTTCGTCCTTCCAGCTTTCTGGTTTCGCACTCTCAGCAACTGATTCACGTCGTGAAGCCTGTATAGACTTTTCGTCCTTCTCACTTTCTGGTTTTGCATGTTCGTCTTTCACACTATCGGCGACAGAACCAGGTCGTAATGGCTCCTTGGAGACAGGAAGAGACTTGCCGTCCTTTACACTCTCCAGTTTAATACTCTCCGCAACGGATTCTCGGCGGGAAAGCTCTCCAGACTTTACGTCCTGCAAACTTTCTGGCTTTTCATGTTCGTCTTTTACACTTCCGGCGACAGAACCAGGTCGTGACGCTTCCTTGGAGACAGGAAGAGACTTGTCATCCTTCAAACTCTCCGGCTTAATACTCTCCGCAACGGATTCACGTCGGGAAGGCTCTTCAAACACTTCGTCCCTAACACGTTCAAGCTTTTCGAATACATCCTTTTCAATTTCTTCAACAGATCCGGAACGTGATACTACTTTTGAGGTTGGCAAAGACTTATCTTCCTTCATACTCTCGACCTGAATTTTCTGAGCGTCAGATTTAGGTAGAAGAGAATCCTTAGGCGTTTTGTCGACACAAATTTGATCTTTTTCATTTTCCGAAACCGATACCGGATGAGAAATTTCCATTGGGGCAGGGGAGGACATGTCATCCTTCACACTCTCGAGCTTAATACTTTCAGCGATAGATTCACGTAGGCAAACTTCCTTAGAACTTTCTTCCAAAAGAATTTGTGCCTTTTCATGTTCGTCTCTCACACTTTCTGCTGCGGAACTAGGTCGTGATACTTCCTTTGAAACAGGTAGAGACTTGTCATCCTTCAAGCTTTCGGGTTTTGAACTCTCTGCAACGGATACACGTCGGGAAGGCTCTGTAGACTTTTCCTCCTTCAAACTTTCCGGCTTTTCATGTTCGTCTTTAGCACTTTCGGCGACAGAACTTGGTCGTGACGCTTCCTTGGAGACAGGAAGAGACTTATCGTCCTTTACACTCTCCGGTTTTATATCCTCCACAACGGATTCACGGCGGGAAGGCTCTGTAGACTTTTCGTCCTTTACACTTTCTGGCTTTTCATGTTCACCTTTCAAACTTTCGGCGACTGAACCAGGTCGTGGCGCCTCCTTGGAGACAGGAAGAGACTTGTCATCCTTTACACTCTCCGCTTTTATACTCTCCGCAACGGATTCACGTCGGGAAGGCTCTGTAGACTTTTCGTCCTTGAGACTTTCTGGTTTCTCGTGCTCGTCTTTCACACTTTCTACCACGGAACCGGGCCGTGAGGCTTCCTTAGATGCAGGTAGAGACTTTTCATCCTTCAAGCTTTCTGGTTTCGAACTCTCCGCAACTGATTCACGTCGTGAAGGCTCTGTAGACTTTTCGTCCTTCAGACTTTCTGGTTTCTCGTGCTCGTCTTTCACACTTTCTACCACGGAACCGGGCCGTGAGGCTTCCTTAGATGCAGGTAGAGACTTTTCATCCTTCAAGCTTTCTGGTTTCGAACTCTCCGCAACTGATTCACGTCGTGAAGGCTCTGTAGACTTTTCGTCCTTCAGACTTTCTGGTTTCTCGTGCTCGTCTTTCACACTTTCTACCACAGAACCGGGCCGTGATGCTTCCCTAGATGCAGGTAGAGACTTTTCATCCTTCAAGCTCTTCGGTTTCACACTCTCAGCAACTGATTCACGTCGGGAGGGCTCTGTAGACTTCTCGTGCTCGTCTTTCACACTTTCTACTACGGAATCGGGCCGTGATGCTTCCTTAGATGCAGGTAGAGACTTTGCATCCTTCAAGCTCTCCGGTTTCACACTCTCAGCAACTGATTCACGTCGTGAAGGCTCTGTAGACTTTTCGTCCTTCTGAATTTCTGGTTTCTCGTGCTCGTCTTTCACACTTTCTACTACGGAACCGGGTCGTGAAGCTTCCTTAGAGGCAGGTAGAGACTTTTCATCCTTCAAGCTTTCTGGTTTCGAACTCTCCGCAATTGATTCACGTCGGGAAGGCTCTGTAGACTTTTCGTCCTTGAGACTTTCTGGTTTCTCCTGCTCGTCTTTCACGCTTTCTACAACGGATCCGGGTCGTGATGGTTCCCTGGATGCAGGTAGAGATTTTTCATCCTTTAAGCTTTCTGGTTTCGTACTGTCTGCAACTGATTCACGTCGTGAAGGCTCTGTAGACTTTTCGTCTTTCAAGCTTTCTGGTTTCTCGTGCTCGTCTTTCACACTTTCTACCACGGAACCAGGCCGTGATGCTTCCTTAGATGCAGGTAAAGACTTTTCATCCTTCAAGCTTTCTGGTTTCGCACTCTCCGCAACTGACTCACGTCTTGAAGGCTCTGTAGACTTTTCGTCCTTCAGACTTTCTGGTTTCTCGTGCTCGTCTTTCACACTTTCTACTACGGAACCGGGTCGTGAAGCTTCCTTAGATGCAGGAAGAGACTTTTCATCCTTCAAGCTTTCTGGTTTCACACTCTCCGCAACAGATTCGCGTCGGGAAGGCTCTGTGGACTTTTCGTCCTTGAGACTTTCTGGTTTCTCGTGCTCGTCCTTTACACTTTCTACAACGGAACCGGGCCGCGATGCATCCCTAGATGCAGGTAGAGACTTTTCATCCTTTAAGCTCTCCGGTTGCGCACTCTCCGCAACTGATTCACGTCGTGAAGGCTCTGTAGACTTTTCGTCCTTGAGACTTTCTGGTTTCTCGTGCTCGTCTTTCACACTTTCTACTACGGAACCGGGACGTGATGCTTCCTTAGATGCAGGTAGAGACTTTTCATCCTTCAAGCTTTCTGGTTTCGAACTCTCCGCAACTGATTCACGTCGTGAAGGCTCTGTAGACTTTTCGTCCTTCAGACTTTCTGGTTTGTCGTGCTCGTCTTTCACACTTTCTACAACGGATCCAGGCCGTGATGCTTCCTTAGATGCAGGAAGCGACTTTTCATCTTTTAAGCTCTCTGGTTTCGCACTCTCCGCAACTGATTCACGTCTTGAAGGCTCTGTAGACTTTCCGTCCTTGAGACTTTCTGGTTTCTCGTGCTCGTCTTTCACACTTTCTACCACGGAACCGGGACGTGATGCTTCCTTAGATGCAGGTAGAGACTTTTCATCCTTCAAGCTTTCTGGTTTCACACTCTCCGCAACAGATTCGCGTCGGGAAGGCTCTGTGGACTTTTCGTCCTTGAGACTTTCTGGTTTCTCGTGCTCGTCCTTTACACTTTCTACAACGGAACCGGGCCGCGATGCATCCCTAGATGCAGGTAGAGACTTTTCATCCTTTAAGCTCTCCGGTTGCGCACTCTCCGCAACTGATTCACGTCGTGAAGGCTCTGTTGACTTTTCGTCCTTGAGACTTTCTGGTTTCTCGTGCTCGTCCTTTACACTTTCTACTACGGAACCGGGCCGTGATGCTTCCTTAGATGCCGGTAAAGACTTTTCATCCTTTAAGCTTTCAGGTTTCGCACTCTCCACAACTGATTCACGTCGTGAAGGCTCTGTAGACTTTTCGTCCTTAAGTGTTTCTGGTTTCTCGTGCTCGTCTTTCACACTTTCTACTACGGAACCGGGACGTGATGCTTCCTTAGATGCAGGTAGAGACTTTTTATCCTTCAAGCTATCTGGTTTCGAACTCTCCGCAACTGATTCACGTCTTGAAGGCTCTGTAGACTTTTCGTCCTTCAGACTTTCTGGTTTCTCGTGCTCGTCTTTCACACTTTCTACCACAGAACCGGGCCGTGATGCTTCCTTAGATGCAGGTAGAGACTTTTCATCCTTCAAGCTTTCAGGTTTCGCACTCTCCGCATCAGATTCGCGTCGAGAAGGCTCTGTAGACTTTTCGTCCTTCAGAATTTCAGGTTTATCGTGCTCGTCTTTCACACTTTCCACAACGGAACCGGGCCGTGATGCTTCCTTAGATGCAGGTAGAGACTTTTCATCCTTCAAGCTTTCTGGTTTCGCACTCTCCGCATCTGATTCACGTCGTGAAGGCTCTGTAGACTTTTCGTCCTTGAGACTTTCTGGTTTCTCGTGCTCGTCTTTCACACTTTCTACAACGGAACCGGGCCGCGATGCATCCTTAGATGCAGGTGGAGACTTCTCATCCTTCAAGCTTTCTGGTTTCGCACTCTCCGCAACTGATTCACGTCGTGAAGGCTCTGTAGACTTTTCGTCCTTCAGACTTTCTGGTTTCTCGTGCTCGTCTTTCACACTTTCTACTACGGAACCGGGGCGTGATGCTTCCTTAGAGGCAGGTAGAGACTTTTCATCCTTCAAGCTTTCTGGTTTCGTACTCTCCGCAACTGATTCACGTCGGGAAGGCTCTGTAGACATTTCGTCCTTTAGACTTTGTGGTTTCTCGTGCTCGTCTTTTACACTTTCTACAACGGAACCGGGCCGCGATGCATCCTTAGATGCAGGTAGAGACTTTTCATCCTTCAAGCTTTCTGGTTTCGCACTCTCCGCAACTGATTCACGTCGTGAAGACTCTCTAGACTTTCCGTCCTTAAGTGTCTCTGGTTTCTCGTGCTCGTCTTTCACACTTTCTACTACGGAACCGGGTCGTGAAGCTTCCTTAGAGGCAGGTAGAGACTTTTCATCCTTCAAGCTTTCTGGTTTCGAACTCTCCGCAATTGATTCGCGTCGGGAAGGCTCTGTAGACTTTTCGTCCTTGTGACTTTCTGGTCTCTCGTGCTCGTCTTTCACACCATCTACAACGGAACCGGGCCGCGATGCATCCCTAGATGCAGGTAGAGACTTTTCATCCTTTAAGCTCTCCGGTTGCGCACTCTCCGCAACTGATTCACGTCGTGAAGGCTCTGTAGACTTTTCGTCCTTGAGACTTTCTGGTTTCTCGTGCTCGTCTTTCACACTTTCTACTACGGAACCGGGCCGTGATGCTTCCTTAGAGGCAGGTAGAGACTTGTCATCCTTCAAGCTTTCTGGTTTCGTACTCTCCGCAACTGATTCACGTCGGGAAGGCTCTGTAGACTTTCCGTCCTTGAGACTTTCTGGTTTCTCGTGCTCGTCTTTCACACTTTCTACTACGGAACCGGGCCGTGATGCTTCCTTAGATACAGGCAGAGACTTTTCATCCTTCAAGCTTTCTGGTTTCGAACTCTCCACAACTGATTCACGTCGTGAAGTTTCTGTAGACTTTTCGTCCTTCAGACTTTCTGGTTTCTCGTGCTCGTCTTTCACACTTTCTACGACGGAACCGGGCCGCGATGCATCCTTAGATGCAGGTAGAGACTTTTCATCCTTTACGCTCTCCTTTTTCACACTCTCCGCAACTGATTCACGTCGTGAAGGCTCTGTAGACTTTTCATCCTTCAGACTTTCTGGTTTCTCGTGCTCGTCTTTCACACTTTCTACCACGGAACCGGGCCGCGATGCATCCTTAGATGCAGGTGGAGACTTTTCATCCTTCAAGCTTTCTGGTTTCGCACTCTCCGCTACTGATTCACGTCGTGAAGGCTCTGTAGACTTTTCTTCCTTGAGACTTTCTGGTTTCTCGTGCTCGTCTTTCACACTTTCTTCTACGGAACCAGGCCGTGATGCTTCCTTAGATGCAGGTAGAGACTTTTCATCCTTCAAGCTTTCTGGTTTCGCACTCTCTGCAACTGATTCACGTCGTGAAGGTTCTGTAGACTTTTCGCCTTTCAAGCTTTCTGGTTTCTCGTGCTCGTCTTTCACACTTTCTGCTACGGAACCGGGCCGTGATGCTTCCTTAGATGCAGGTAGAGACTTTTCATCCTTCAAGCTTTCTGGTTTCGCACTCTCCGCAACTGATTCACGTCGTGAAGGCTCTGTAGACTTTTCATCCTTTTGACTTTCTGGTTTCTCGTGCTCGTCTTTTACACTTTCTACTACGGAACCGGGACGTGATGCTTCCTTAGATGGAGGTAGAGACTTTTCATCCTTCAAGCTTTCTGGTTTCGCACTCTCCGCAACTGATTCACGTCTTGAAGGCTCTGTAGACTTTTCGTCCTTAAGACTTTCTGGTTTCTCGTGCTCGTCTTTCACACTTTCTACCACGGAACCGGGCCGTGATGCTTCCTTAGATGCAGGTAGAGACTTTTCATCCTTCAAGCTTTCTGGTTTCGAACTCTCCGCAACTGATTCACGTCGTGAAGGCTCTGTAGACTTTTCGTCCTTGAGACTTTCTGGTTTCTCGTGCTCGTCTTTCACACTTTCTACTACGGAACCAGGCCGTGATGGTTCCTTAGATGCCGGTAAAGACTTTTCATCCTTCAAGCTTTCTGGTTTCGCACTCTCCGCAACTGATTCACGTCGTGATGGCTCTGTAGACTTTTCGTCTTTCAAGATTTCTGGTTTCTCGTGCTCGTCTTTCACACTTTCTGCTACGGAACCGGGCCGTGATGCTTCCTTAGATGCAGGTAGAGACTTTTCATCCTTCAAGCTTTCTGGTTTTGCACTCTCCGCAACTGATTCACGTCGTGAAGGCTCTGTAGACTTTTCGTCTTTCAAGCTTTCTGGTTTCTCGTGCTCGTCTTTCACACTTTCTGCTACGGAACCGGGCCGTGATGCTTCCTTAGATGCAGGCAGAGACTTTTCATTCTTCAAGCTTTCTGGTTTCGCACTCTCAGCAACAGATTCACGTCGGGAAGGCTCTGTAGACTTTTCGTCCTTCAGACTTTCTGGCTTCTCATGCTCGTCTTTCAAACTTTCGGCGACTGAACCAGTTTTTAAAGTTCCTTTGGAGTCCTGAAGTATTTTGTCACCCGGAAGGAGCTCTGATTTTAATATTGCCGCACTAGATTCTTTGGCTACTAAAGTTGATTGCTTTTGGGTTTCTTCCTCGGTAATATGAATTTCAACTTCAATGGCTTCTTCAATTGTTGCGGGGCTCTCGAGAGATACAGTGTCTTCACGGTCCTTAACTTTTGTCGGTGCAACGATGGGTTGCACAAGATGCGCTGGCAACTCATCTTCTGAAGTTATTTCGCTAGTTTCTTTTTCTTCTGGTGTAATTGCCAATTGTTTGTTGGTTTTATCGGTCGGTTTTTCAAGGTCCATCTCCAAATTATCGCTCTCCGAAATTGCTTTACTTACAATTTCGCTTGTTTTTACAATGGCTACCTCAGTTGTTTTTCCGTCAGATTCAAGTTTAGCGGTAATCTCTGATTTAGCAATAATGTTTTCCAAAATCTCCTGTTTTGGCTCAGACATATGATCTGCTTCATCGGCTGCTTCTATTTCCTTGACTTCCTTTTCATCTTCGGTCTCTTTCTCCTCTTTTGCCGTCTCTTCCTTGTGTGAAATACTCTTGGCACCAGCATCGTGAGTATCCTTCTCGTATAGCCCTAGGTCAGCTTCCTCATGAACCGGCAAATCTGCAACCTCATCGGGTGTCTTGATAACATCACGCATCAGACTCTGTTGGGCTTCAAATGTCATTTTCTTGGGTAAGATACGTTCCGCGGAGTCCACACCGGTGGCAAGCGGCTCAGCAGTGACCTCAATTTTGGTTTCGGTTGGAGCGATGATGGTTGATGCTGCTAACGCTGCGAGGGGAACTGCAACGGTAGCCACAACAATGGTTTCTATCTCCTTAGTTTCCTCTTTGACATATTTCTCCTCGATGACCAAATCCTCTTTGATTTTGTCCAACGGAATTCGTTCATCTTCTGGTAAGGTAGGTGCTGTAGTAGCTCCCGATTCGATGGTGGCCGAGAATTTCTCCTCTGGAAGACTCTCTTGTAAGTTTATAGGCAGCGCCTCGGGAGCTTCGATCGGTTCGTCTTTAGTATCTGACGTTTTCTTAGCGCTGCTGAGCTTATCGTCTGGCGTAGGAGAAGAAAACTCCTCCTCAACCTGTTTTGCCTGCTGGAGTTGCTCTTCAGTGCGGGACTTTACAAGGTCCTTGGCAGTGGATATGATCTCTTGAACCTCAGCCTTGATTTCGGTTTTTTCGGTTGTTGCCAGCTCTTCGTGCGTCTCATGCCTCGCCGCTTCGCTACTCTCCAGACGAGCCTTGCGCTCCTCTGCTTCAGCCTTGGCGATTGCCGCTTCGATTTCCTCCTCGGCGCTTTTCTTACGCTTCTTTTCTGATTCCTGCGAGTCGCGTTGATGCTTTTGAATCTCCTCCTCCTTTGTCATGCTGCTCTCCTGCTCTTGTTCAATAATTGAGTCCTCAGTGTACTGCTCGACCTCTTCCTTTTCAATAATCAAGTATTCTTCCTCTTCCTCGGCTTCCGTTGTGCTGTCCTGCTTGGCCATCTCGCGCAGCTCCGCTTTGATCAAGTGTTGTCGCTTCATCTCGTCGCGACTAAAGACAGCTTCTATTTCGCGCACCACTTCCTGCTCCTCCTTTAGATCGTCCAACTCACGCTGCTTTTCCGCATCTAACTCTTGCGAGGCGCTTAACTCTAGCATCTTTTTGGCAGCTGTCGCGTCATCCGCCGACGGTGTGGATACCAGGCTGGAATCTGTGGTGCCTCCTTTATCCAGACGCGACTTCTTCAAATCCGGCTTGGGCTTCGCTGATTTGATTGGGCTGCCTGGCGCTGGAGCCCGCTTGGAAGGTGACACCCCACGTGGCCTACGTGAGATAGGCTTGCGCTGCGCTGCCTGTGTCGTTGTGTGCTGCGATGTTTTCGACTCCACCTGTTGCGACTTCTTCTCCACGGTGCTAACAGTGCGACGTGTGCTGGTAGTTGTCTGCCGCGCCGACGTCGCCTGCTGCTTTGACTCAAGCACCTTGCGGTTGTTGGCCTCCTTGGCACTCTTAGCAGGTGTGCTGCTGGGACTCGACTTGGTGGTGCGTGTTATTATTTTGGGCTTGACATCACGTGTAGCAGGCGTTCGGCTTACAGCTGGCGTGGCAGTAGGCGAACTCTTTTTATCCTCACGCTTAACCAGCTTCCGGTCCATTGACTTGGGCGGTTTGCTGTCAATTCTTGAGCGTACAACTGGCTTGACTTCCGCTCGTGGCTTGTCTGGCTTGCCTTTGGTGGCCTTTGCTGTCTTGCTAGTAGCCTCCGTAGGGGGCGCGTCACCTGCATCCTTAACTGACGCAGCTGCCGGCTGCGGCTTGACAATCAAGACCTCCACTTTTTTCTCTTCGTCAGCATCCTTGTTGTCTTCCAGCTCGGCTGGCTCTGTTGAGGGAACGGATGGCTCAGGCGCTCCCTCATCACCGGTGTCGACAGCGAGCTCGGGCTCAGCTTCTGGCTCATCTGTGTCTACAGAGTCCGCTTTGGTGCTTACAATTGGTGCAGATCGGTCCACTTGTTCGCCGGGTGTTTCCGCTGAAACTGATGCTGCTGCAACCGCCACTGCAGCTGCAGCTGCAGCTGCTTCCTTAGCTTCTTTGGCCTTATTGTCCTGCTGCACAGCGACAGCGGCGATAGCAGCTGGACCGAATTTACTAGGCTTGTAACTGGCGCTGGGTGGAGTGCCCTCAATGGCAGATTTAAGTGTCTTTCTGGTGCTGGTCACGGTCTGTATAGCTGGGGCTATAGACTTGGCCGTGCATGTTGAGTGCTTCATAAACTCAAGATGCTTGAGCTTCTCCAGACCCTCCTGGATCTTAAAATCTGGTGTGCTGCCAGGAAAAAGGATGCGAGTTATGGTATCATCCGGATTAGCTGGCTGCCAGACAAGCAACGCGCAGATAGATACCAAATTCTGCAAGGGGAAGTTAAACTCCTTGGTGTCGCGTGCGGCAAACAAACGCTGATCACCCGCATTCCATTTCTGCAAAAAGTCCTTGACCTCTTTGGAATCCCGCGAAGGGCTTATCACATACATGTCCAGGGTTCCGTGGCCGACCTTGTGGTACAGATTAATAGGCTCCTGATTGCGATAACAGCACTGCGGCTTGAGGTCAAGCGATTTGAGATCATTGACGAGACCATGGCCGCGCTCAAAAAGATCGATGAGCAGCGGATTACGATCCTTATCACCATCAGGACTGGGCAGACCACCCTTCCGATCGGGAACGTTGCCAAAGAAATGCCCAATCTGTGGATAGACATGGGAATCCCGCTTGCGTGCCACCACAGCACCAAGACCCTGCACATTGCTGTTGTTCAGACGCGTCATCAGCACCGCATCAAGGCGATCCAAGTGCCGTGCAAAGTCCCAGAAACAAGCCTTACGATTAAAGCCGCCATCAACTATAAAGGTACAGAAATTACAAAAGGCTCACCCATCTTTATTAGCCGGCAACTTACCCAGCATATTAAAACCGTTGATGCCAAAGAGAGCGGCGTCACCCTGACCACCGGGAAATACATAAAGAGTAGGGTGCGTAAAACGTATATTGCCTACCACATCGGACGTCTCCAGCAACTCACGCAACGAAGTTGGCACCAGCATTGGCGCCAGATAGTCTACAATTCGTCAAGGATATAAAAATGCAGGTCTTTCAATTTGAGCTCGGGTAAGTCATACCTATAAAGCCGTTGATGTACTCGCTACTGGTGTCCAGGACATCTACCGGATTGATGCGTATTTTACACTGGCGTGAAAAAACCTTATCCGGCAACGTGTGCCACAGACCCGCATCGGCACAGTGTATATTCATCGTTATGGTATCCGCATAGGCTCGTATTACCCTTTGTACGTCGTGCTCTTGAAATGCCTCCGCAAAGTCAGCCACCGAGAAGGTGCCATCCTGCAGGGAAACACATTGTTAGCATAAGCTTTACCTCCAGCCCTTGACCCGTGACTGACCTGTAGGATCCAAGAACCGTTGCCGCTAAAGGTATAGCCGGCGTGTATAATGTGACGATGCCTCGTAAAACTGCTTAGTAGATTGCGCATACATTGTATAAGCGTGTTATATTGCGGATGTATGAGCACCTCCGTCACAAGATTCTCGCTGGCATACTGTATAAGTCGCTCACCTGGAAGTTTAAGAAGAGAAATTCCACGTATAGAGGTAACATATGACTCCCATTCATTGTCAATAAGCTGAAACCGATTAAACAATTCGAATTAAAGCTTGGGAAAACATTAGAAAACAGGGGAGAAAATAAGCACGCTTCTAGTTTATTTCTGTTCAAGCATTCTTTGCTCATCTCTTAAATTATCAACTGCCCACAATTTTGCTTGGTTGGCAAAGAAAAGCTCTTAAAATCATTAATATTTAGTTAGGTGTGTATATATGGAATGTGCTTGCGTGTAATATATTCAAGTAGCTCGTTTGGTCTTTAGAGCTCCCAAGGAGCTCCCGCTCTCGCCTATCTAGCGGTCTCTACTGCCAGCCACGCAGAAATTTTATTATTTGCGTTAAGCCTGACTCAGCTAACCGAACAACTGGTCGGTCGGTCGGACGCTGGGTTTGTTGGTTGGTGGATTGGTTGTTGTAGTTGTCTAGTTGAATTACCATTCAACGTTAACCCACCGAGCGCACTAATGAATAGCTAAAACGTCGAGTGGCAAGCGAACAAGGGGCTTGGATTACCAAACGCTTGTGTCCCGGCTAGAGAATCCGAGCATTAGGCACGCACACCAAATCAAGTGGCTTTAAATTGCCAGACGTTGGGTGGACGGCGAGTTAAGTTGGCTTTATTGTCAAGCATTTTATTTGCACTTGTCCCACAGCTGCAGTTCAGTGAAAATCATTTCATAAATCTTTAATTTTTATGGTTTAATTAAGATTTCCAGTCAGCTCTAGCGCTGACTATTTGGTCAGCTCGTACCACAAGCCGAGGCATGCGACCTTGCTGACGACCTTGCCATGTGATTTGCTGTCAACCATCATGATGATGGCCATCGTCATTGGATGAGTGGCCTTTTCTGGCCTATGCCAGCACTAAATGTTTTCACAGCGTGCTGTATGTAAATAATTTACGCATTTTCTGCACTAAATAGTCGTTGCCAAAGCCCAAAAATCGGGCGCACATGCCATGTGACAGCCTACACAAATATGTGCACACACACATTCCAAATGTATGTGTGCACATTACGTATACGCCACGTCGGCCTAACGTTCAAATGTGCCCACGTACGCGTAAAAAAAGCGACGAGCCATCGAGCTTGAAGTGCGCCCAAGCGTGCATCTACGTATGGCTTCACTCAAGCTTGCCGCCTCCCAGGCGTTCTGTCTGTCCGGCTGTCCGGTTGTCCGGCTGCTCCTACCATTCGCAGGTCCGCATGTCCCACATGCTTTTTATAAATGATAATCTTAACAGCGACCTGCGTGTGGCTTTTATTTATCAGACCTATGCACACACTCTCGGATACAAACAAAGTACTTTTTTGTGTGCGTTTCTGAAACGCAGTGACATATATACCCGCATATTGCGGTCTGGGTGCGTATTTAACGCATGCGGCACCCGTGCGTATACGCAATTTGTGAATTAAGGTTGGCAACATTCGCGCATTTTCTTACTGCCTCAACAGGCCTCGGCAGGCGCGTGACAATTTCGAGTCTCATAAATAAAGCGCGGTTAAAGCATTTGCATCTCATTAACCTCATGAAGGCAGCTGCTAAGTGTCATTTTGTATAAATCAAATCGAATGAAGGTTAAACATTCCAGACTTTTTGGTGCTTTGACGAGTTCAGTTCAAGGCTGTTTAAGAGAATAGAAATGGATCTGGCAATATTATTTTGGTTTGACATGTGGTTGTCTTTCAAAGCTAGCTTGTAAATTATAAATATACAAAAGAGATTAAACATGACTTTATTGTCGAGCATTTCACTCGCAGTTGTCCCACAGTTCAATGAAAATCATTTAATAAATCTTTTCTTTGCGTCTAAAGGTGACAACATCTAACCTGACATGAAGGAGCTAACTCCG
The DNA here is from genome assembly GCF_035044405.1 of Drosophila montana. Lineage (NCBI taxonomy): Eukaryota > Metazoa > Arthropoda > Insecta > Diptera > Drosophilidae > Drosophila > Drosophila montana. Next base: position 2,305,249 of record NW_026997351.1, on the reverse strand, counting down.
TGTTGGTAACTTTTCGAATGATATATCCGCAATTGAACGATATCTTATGATTTGCTTGAGAAGCGTAGCGGAATTCCATTATAGCTCTAAGCGTCTTACAGGTAAGGGTCTTAATAGCTAGTAAATATTAAATATGAAAAGGCATTCTGTATACAGTTGGAAACTGTACTTGTGTTGTTGGCTTAGCCTTCTTATGCAAGTCGCCTTGAAAGTATTTAAAGCTTCGAATGTCCAACTACAAATGTCACTTAAGAACTTGGCTTGCCAAGCTAGAAAACCACAAAGACTGTACAGAACAGATACGTACCAATAGGCCTGAGTGCCAGATCGGGCACTCAATGGCAACGCAAAGTTTGAAAGCCACATACAATGGAAAAGTTGCATCAACTTGGTGGCAAATACCGTCCACAACCCAGCACCCAATCGCCTTGGTTCCCAGCATAATAAAGGCAAATGGCGACATGAATGCAGTTCAAAAAAAAAAAAAAAAAAAAAAAAGCCTTCCGCACAATGTGCCAGCCAGTACTCGGGTTTGTGTCAAGTGCAGTTTTTCGCATTGCAAAGCCCATTGAAAAGTTTTCGCGCGCTGGCCACACCTATCCAAAATGGCGAACGCCAGATTAACCGTTAATAACTGTACTTTAATGCCTACGCTCGGTATGCTGCCAAGTTTTGAAACAAAGCAAATTTGCATAACAACAGGCGGAAACTTTTTGTGTTTTATGATTTCTCTCTTTTTATTTTGTTCTTCTATTCCTCTTGTTTTGCGTTTTTTTGTTATTTTGCTTATTTTTTTTCTGTGCCGGACTGCAAAGTAATTACAGTTGGCGCCGGTCACCACCCGGCACTGAAGTCCTTCTTCCCGCACACCCCTTCAAACGAAAAATGTCGAAAAGTTTGCTGTGAAGCCGGCGTGCAAAAGGGCGCACGTGTAAAAAAAGTTTCCAAGAGCCATTTTTAGTATCAGCCCCCGTAGCCCCTGAGGGGCACTACATTGAATTAAAATTTCGTAGTTTCATGATGGATCTATCTATCGCCGGAATAGGACAATCTACTAAGGCATTGTCTGGGCTAGTCTATCATAATTTTCCATATCAATTATGTATTGCACTGCATTCAGAATGGGTATATATACATATATATATACATATATATATATATATATATGTCCGGAATATGTAGATCAATCGACTAAGGTATTTCTTAGGCAAGTCAATCATTTTTATACCCTGAACCCATTGAAAATGGTTAAAAATGGTATTATGTATTTGTGCAAATGTATGTAACAGGCAGAAGGAAGCATCTCTGACACCATAAAGTATATATATTCTTGATCAGTCGATCTAGCCATGTCCGTCTGTCTGTCTGTCCGTCTGTTCGTCCGTCCGCTTGTCCGTCTGTCCGTATGTATGAACGCAAGGATCTCAGAACCTATCAGAGCCAGAGACTGAAATTTGAGCTGTAGGTCGTCCTAGTACCCGCGCAGATCGAGTTTGTTTCCGATATTCGATAACTTGCCCCGTTTCCAAGTAATCGATAAAAATCGATATCGAAATCCTGTTTTTTGAGCAATTTCAGCAAATAATATGAGCTAGAGTCACCATACTTGACATGTAGCTTCTAGAATAGTATATATATATATATCAAGTAACTTTCATTTTATACCTATCGCATGTTGGAAGAAGACGGTTTAGGCTATTCCCTAGTCGGGAGCTCCCGACTAGAACCTCTTACTTGTTCTGTATCCAGGATGTATTGGGAAAGTTCAGAGAATGTTAAAATAAGGGATACTTTGGAAAAAGTAATATAAAATGTAGGTTCTGTAGTTTAAGACCTAACAGAAAATATAAGAAAATTGAGAGTTTATAAAAAAAAATGGGATTTAGGGACTTATTTTGCATGATTTGCCTGGGCACGAACTCTATTGATCCTTTGAAGATTTTGAATGAGAAATATGATAAAAAACTAATTTTTCTGCTAAACATTAAGTTTGTTGTAAAACTGTGATATTTTTAAGATATGCTTGCAATATTTTTAGATTCACCTGACGGCAAGGTCAGCTACTGTGCAGCATACTCAGCTGACCCTGCCAGTAATTTTATCCATGGGCTAGCCGGTGGTTATGTGTTATTTGGCTCATGCGTTCTGGGACTGGCTTAAAAGCCAGTTAACGAATTACCAGCCTGGCTGCACAATTGTGTATGCAGCCAGTGCTCGGCAATGGGCTTATTCAAATAGGTATTCACGCTTCAGAGGGGCATTCGCGTTGATTTATTCAATTTAAATGCGCTTTATACAAAAAATAACTGGATGATGTATTTTAATTAGTTTGTCGCGAATTGAATTCAATTACTATATGCAGTGGCACGCGGCTCTAGCCCATTTTTAATGGCGTCTATCAGACGTATGCATCATTAATCATAGATCAGAAACAAAATCTGTATGCTGCCGATGCTGATGATGTTGATGATGCGGCGTCTCTAGTTAGGTGTTAAACAAACCCAATAACATGTTGTAAGCGTCAAAGCTTTGGCAACTGGCCCAGTTGTCTGGTCTACCCCATCAACCCCAGCTCGGTCCTCTTCTTCTTTCGCTTGTCCAGGCCGCATAATTAAAAGCAATGCAAAGCGCGACCAGATACCCACAGAATGTCCCACGTCAGCTGTTCTGTGTGCCTTGGTTTGGCTTATGTTGTTCAGCCAGGCTCATGTCACGGGCATCATTGATAAACGTCGCTGATATGGATTGACGCCTGTCAGCATGCCTTTCACGTCCATGTGAAATATGGCATCAGACCAAGGGTGGACGAGGAGCGTCTCGTGATTCAGCATTTTAGTTGGACTCAAAGTTTTTTTTTGTTTTTAAGTTTAAATTCAAACTGTGAACCTGTGCTAGCTGAAGTGTTGAAAAACTCAAGATGAATTCAAGAGTATCGACAGTTTGCTATCGATTGTTTTTAATGTTATCCAGCATTGCTGGAACTAGCCATCTTTTGAATTTGCTGAAAGTAAGTTCTTAAAATTTGACTGGTTTTAAGAACGTATACGTTTTGTTAAAAAAAAAAATATACTCCCTTGAGAATATTCTAAGTTAACGACAGTGTTGAACAACTTATCAAATTCTGTACTGCTAGGAAAAGTGTTGCGGAACTGACGGAGATACAGGCAAGATATTTCTCTGTCCAACGGTATACAACATTTTTCAATCTGCTCAATCTGAATAAAAATCGGTATAGGCACTATATAGAAGCACTATATATAGAAGATGCTGAATGGATTGGCTATATTTTTCCTATATGCCTGATAACAATATTTTTTAAAGACCGGAATCAACAATGTTTGTGTAAATATTCTCGATATATATTTACTTTATCAGTTGGGATCCACTTCTTGACAGATTTTGGTTATGATCAGCTCAACATAACTCAGCAGCTAATATATTATTGGAGCAAGTGTACTGAATATTCGGCGACGCGAAATTATTGCCCCTCCATAGTTATATATTTTCTTTTATTTTTGAGCTGGTATACCCTTATTTGCTTATCTCTGCTGCCAGATATGTCTCTGGCAAGCATCTCGCTCAGTTGGAGCGTACAGCTATTCTTGAAGTGGGAGTGTACGGATGCAAATTTGTATATGTAAGTGTGTGTGTGTGTGTGTGTGTGTGTGCATGACTGACTGTCCGACATTCAGCTATTTGCCTAAGTTTTGCCTGCAGGGGCGTTGGCGCGACTATCTTATTGTATTTCTTTCTCTTATTTCTGTGCCATCCCATCCATGGGCTGTGCTTGAATTATGCATGAGCAGCACAGCCGTTGTCAATATGGCCTTGTCTGTTATACGTGTGTGTGCGCGCGTTAGTATTTGAACGTTTAACTGTATGTTTGCCAGGCTCTATCAATCAATTTTTGCATACGAATTTGTACGGCTTTAAAGGTTATGTGTGTGCTTATGGAAGCTTAGCAATCGAAACGTGTGCAAAGCTCAATCTGACGAGTGCCGTAATTTGCTAACAGTTGATAATTCTACGGTTGCATTTAGTAATCACAAACTAACGAGTGCCGTAAAAGTATAACGAGTGGCGAGTAATGAGTATTGAGAGAGAACAGACCAACGAATACCGTAAGAGTGCATCGAGTGGCGAGTAGCAATTATAGCGAGTGAACTAACTGCACGTTTTTAAATATTGTGATCACTTGAATATGCTACAAGTGCAACAATGAAGTGAACATGCCTTTAAAGTAAACCGAGTGTGAGTAACAAGTGCACTCTGAAGTAGCAAGTATAACCGTTAGGAAGCTGCTCTTAAAACTACAGAGTATCGACTACGTAATAAAAAAAATGTTAGTCGTGACGAGTGACGAGCAAACACGTCTGAAGACCTTGTTATTTGTGATCAGTTGAAAAAACAGCAGGGAATTCAACTTTGAAGCAGCGTGTAAATAGCTTATAAATTGCAAACTACGAATATTGTGTTAGTACAACGAATGACGAGTGCTTTTAATGTCAGCTGCCAATTGTTGAAAGAAATTATTGAATTGAATGATATCTGATTAGTTTAGAGATTGCAATGTCGCTTACGCTATCGCTAAGTACCAGCTAAATAAGTTAGCTAGCTAGCAAGCGTAACAAAGTCTGGCTCTAATGCATCTTTCCTTTTTGGATCATAAATCCCGGTGTCAACTTAGTTATATTAATGCTGCGGCTAATCAAGAGAATAAATAGAGGTAACTTGCAGTTGCCCAATACTTCGGGCCAGTTTCAGAATACTTATGAATAGCTCGATGCCAAGCAGGGTTTTTTATGCCACAACTCAAATATAATCGCAGCACTGAGGGGCGTTTGTGGCAGTTGCACGCGCAAAGTTTTAGCAGCGAACTTTGCCAGGTCCCACAAGCAAACTTAAGTAAACTGCATCAAATTCAATTTTTAAGCATAACTTTGTCGGGGATAATGAAGGACGACGCCGTGATGAGTATAAGCTACAAAATATAAATTATGCGCTTGTTAACAAATGTTGGTAATTGCTCCTGCCCCCCTCCGTCTGCCCCTTGACTAGCCCCTCCACTGCATCGGCTGAAAAGGAGCTTTCAAGATGACAAGACTTTATACAAAACATGAAAGCCAAGGCATACAGGAAACGTTGAGGACCTCGCTAGTTGGCAGTTGACAAGGGCCAACAAAGCAGCGTTAGGTAAACGATAGCTGGACACTGGATAGTAAGAGGCAGGATGCGGACTGCAGGGCAACGCTTTGTTGTGGAGGTGCTGACGTTTATCGACTTGCCGACGGCTGGCTGCGCCCTAACCTTTGTCAAATAAGAATGCCCCTCGAAGTCTCTGTCATGCAAAAAGCGCCAGGCGATCCGTGCCCAGCTCGCCAGCTCACCAACTAGCCAGCCTCGGCAGCTGCAGCAACATTTTAGAAATTCAGAACTTTAGTGTTTTTTTCAAATGCACTTGAATTGCCCGGCTGGTCGCGTCCTTCGCCAGGGCCTAGTCTGATGGACTTATGGCATCATTATTGAGCTCTCGGCCGGTGCGTGCGCCCGAGCACTTGGGAATTTTGTTTGAGTCGTTTTTTGCAGCAGTGTAAACAACAAATTGGAATGCGGAATACACTTTGCCCAAGTCCTTGTTCTGGACAATGGCAGAAAGGCATTGAGCGCAGGTGCTGGTCTTGCACTTACCAACCAGCCCAAGGACAGTCTCCGTGCATATCATTGACAACAGGCGCTGCAAAGTATGCTACACATTTTTATTTCCATTATTATGCTGTACGCGCTACTGCAAGTTCGAAGCAGCCAACAGCTATTATTTTCGCAAACTATTTTCAATGTTGAACTTACGCAAGTCGAAGTTGTTTTACAACACTGCAGGGGAGTAAAATCAATTTGTAATTTTGTACATGACATGAGAAATAGCAGCTTGAATAAAACATTGCCTGAAACTTTAAATTTAATTTGTCTAAAACATGCTCGCAGTACGGCGTTTGCTCTCCCCAAAAATGTAATTCTTTGACTTTATCGACTGTTAAGCTGACAGGGTTTCAGACTTATTTAATAATTAAGGATATACATGGCAATAACTACTAACATTGCTATCCATGCAAGAATTAATTAAAACTGAAACCTGTCAATAACTACTAACATTGCTATCCATGCAAGAACTAATTAAAACTGAAAGTCCTACAATCCAGAAATTTGAAGTTGGACAAATTTAGCGGACGTCCAAGTATTTCATGTCAATATTAACTCCATGAACAACAAGCCTTCGAATATAAATTAAAGAGTAAGTTGATGGTTTCAATTCTCAAGAAGTCAAAGCTTCGAAACGAAGAAGTCGATAGCCATAATAAGTAGAACCGAGAGGTTCTCGAGTCGCCTAGCTTAATACTAAGCTTAATATTAGCTCTTCAAAGCGAATCTGCACTCAACGAGTGTAAAAACCAACGAGCAGATAAGTAACTAGTGCTACTTGCGTGATATTTGCATCGGCTGTCAAGTGCAATTTTTATAACCCATGTAGCATGTAAGTCTACAAGCAAACTTGCGTTAATTTCTGCACAGCTTCTATTTGTGCAACAACAACAACAAGAACAAGAACAATAATAATGACAAGAACATCATCAGCAGCAGAGGGCACACAAACAGCAATAAATGAAAGAGGAGGCAGCAGCAGAGGGACTGTGAAAACTGTTCACCCGATGCAGTGCAGCCACTTGAATGCATTTCAACAACGTTGTCCCGACTAATCCGCAAAGACAACCAGATCCGAGAGGCCCGCACAATTCTCGACACTCGGCTGGCTGTGTCATATTGTTGTTCTTATTGTCGCGGCTGCCGTTGCACTGGGGCAAATGAAAATGAAAATGAAAATGCGCCGCTCTCCGATTTGGATTTATTTTAACACAAAAGACCCATACACACAGAGCTGGAGCTTTGGATTTGATGAATGCCAATTGTCAAAGCTGTTGAAAGACAATTGTCATAATTTCTTGGAATAACAATTTTTTTGTTATTTTCTGCTGCGCACTGAAAAGTTAAATAGTTGAATAATTGCAGAGTCATCATTCGAAATTCATTTGCAGCACACGCTATTTACATTTCGCGCTGTCAATTTGAACTTTTCAACTCGTTTGACTGCAAAAAATAAGGGAAAATGAACAGCAAATTGTAACTGGAAAAGTCAAATAAATTGTTATCAAGTTTCTCATTAGCTTTTTAACAGCTGAATGCCATTTATTACTATTAATAATATAAATTTTTTTTCTTCTTCACTCTAATGAGCTGCCAGCTCGACAGCTTTCAATTGCGTTCACCGTTCTATTAAATTTGTTGTTGGCCCAATTTGCTGACGGTTCGTTTTTGATTGAATGGGTTTCCATTCATTTGACATTTGACTTACCGTGACGCGCTTCCTCGCCCTCGGGTGCATGTTGTGTAATTGTATTGAGCTCCTCCTCCAAGTCGACATGACAATCGGATACGTCCCAGGAGAGGAAACCTGCAAGTGACAGAAGCAGAGATCAAAAAAAGCAGGGTTTAGTCGCATATAAAAAACCATCACAGAAAGCACTTTGATATAAAAAGATTGAATCGATTTGTGTAATGAGCTGAATGGCTTAATAGCCGATATCAGTGATGCCAAAGTTAAGGTTAGATTTATTTTATTATATTTAGGAGTTTGTAAAGAAAACTTTAAGGTCATATTAAGCCCTAAGATTCGATTTGGATGACTTAAAGCTTTTGGATATTTGGTACGAATAAACTAATTGGAAGCTTAAGCTTTAATTAAATATCTCACATAAAGCTTAAAGCTTTTTAGAAGTCTTGTGCCTATGCTGAAGGGTAAGCTCAAGCTTTGAAAGCACATTAAGCTTGTGTTACCTCTACCTTTAAAGGCCTCATTATACCTTTATTTGAAGCTTTAAAATGTATTTTGATCAGCTTTAATTTACTTTCTTTTATTTTATTTTTACTGTCACAATATAGATTCATGCGAAAAGCTTCAGCTTTCAAAGCACTTCAAAGCTTTTATCAAGATTATTCCCACAGCTTAAGCTCTTCCGACTGATTAATGTCTCAGCTATGCTAAAAACGTTGCCTTTGACAGACCACAATTAATTGTAAAGGCTTTAAACTTCGCATCTTTTATGACCGAATTACTTTGCCATTCAATTTTATTCATTGGGCAGTTAAAGCAAGCTTAAACATAATTGCTCTTATTAAATATTAATATTGTTTCAAACAATGTATCAATTAAGCTTTATGCGATTTCTTTAAAAGCCTTATGCCTTGTAGCCATAACAACTGAAGTTAATTTTCATTGAATTTTAATAGCCGCACAAGTTTAATGATTAGGCAAAGTATACATTAACTTAGGCTCGTGTTTCTCAGGTTTCAATGCTAATTGCTGGCTTGCAATTGCACTCATTAATTAAGACATGTACTTGGACAGACATGAATGTGCATGTTGGCATTATGTTCGGAAAATAACAATGCATATTATTAACAAGTCTATATGTATTAGGGCAATGCATATGTTATACACAAGTTAATATGTATAAACTTTATTCGCCAGTAGCGCTTGTTGACCAGCTGTCATTTTGTTGCTTAAGCTTGACGCTGGCTCATTTATCAAAGAGCGTATATTAAATATATATACATTATATTATAGTTTATACTTATTCATTAATTTTACAATTACATAATGTGTCTGTTGTTTTTGTAATTTGTTGGCATTTTGATAAATGGCCAACATGAGAAAACAAAACGCAGAACGCAGCACTTGAGGCTCCTTTTGCGCATTACGCATACGTCATGGTGTGCACACACTCAAGCACATTAACTGTGTGTGTGTGTGAGTGTGTGTGTGTGTGCGTCAGGAGTGTTGCCTTTATTATTGTCTTTTTTTCTAGCCCCTGCTTTTGATATTTAGTTGGCTCGCATGGAATTGCTTTATGTCTAAATATAGCTACCCCATGTGCCAGTTGGCCTTTTTGGTATTATGTCATTTAGTAAACAAATTAAGTCAGCCTTCATCTACAGTCATTGTGTGGCTGTGTGTGTGTCTGTGTCTGTGTTTGTGTGTTGTCGTATGGCAGGATACTTCAGCGCAAGTATTTGCAAATACATAGACCAAAATAGTTGCCTCACCAGACCAAGGAAGTGCATCATTAGCATTTTATTTTTCAGTTGCCAGGCTTAAACCTTTCCTGTTTTATTTGCACTGGTCAACTGCAGAGCTCTCCAATTTGCACAGAATAAAATAAATGTTTAGTTGCCATTAAATTTCTGCCAAGTGTGCTTGCATTTGTAGCTGCTGTAAGAGCTCTCGACTCCTAATTGCTGAATGGTCTGGCTTTTTTTCTGTATTTTTAATATAGTTGTTATATGCATATTCAAACAGACTCGTACTGTTGAGTCTTATTTGCAAATGGTTTCATTTCACCGTCTCGAGGCATAACTGCAAATTATTTCCAAGTCACGGCTGCTTTTGGAATTTAATGAGCAGCAGATAGACGAGCATTCGTACTCCCTGCCATGAATTACTTATTATAATGATGCCTTAATGAGCGCTTAACTTTCATTTTTGATGCCGGAATACTCTAGACTGCCTGACGTTAATGCGCATAAAGCTCACACAAATGAAGCTGTCAACTCAGGCAACGTGTTTGCCAGGACCACAAGGCATAAAATTTGCACATACAGGCTGTAATCTCTTCTTCTTCTTCATTTTTTTCTTCTTGAACCTTCTTGATTGCTTTATGCCATTAAGCATGAATAACCATGTGAACCAGACAGACAAGGAACACGTGCGATTTTAAAAATTTTCAAGTGAAAGTCTTAACTTGAAATTTGTATTTTGAACAAGGCTGCAAATCGGTTATGCACCGAACCGGTCCGATCTTGGAATATGAAACTTATTTTTATTCTGAATTGATACGAAGCCAAATTAGTTGCCCAAAACTAACTGAACTGAGCTCTTAAATACATATTTTTCTTACACAATGTCAAACAAAAAGTCTAACTCATGAGAACATACAACTAGCTACTAATAGCCACACATTGTAAACAATTTCCCTGGCATTCAATCTAATTGTCAACTTTAACGAACTGTTTCGAGCAAATTTCTCTTCAAGCGTCTTCACTCATCAGATTCGATAGTCAGCAAAATTGCTGACGTCGCTTGGATCCCTGAGCCCAGTTCAACAAATGGTATTGTTAATGCTGCTCCTGCTGCTGCCTCTTCTTCTTTCTCTTTGGCTGCACACTATTGAGCAATTTGCACAAATGGCTGGCAACAGCAACAAAAGCCAATGGCACAGAACAAAATTCAACAAAAAAAAAGAAGAAGAAATGCGCAAAAACAACAACAGCATGCGGTATAAAAATGTAAAATCTTAACACTTTTCACACACACACACATAGGCGCACATGAGCCGGATCGGAATATTGTGCGGGCAAACAAAAAGGCGCAACAACAATAGGGATAAAGACGGAAGGGTCGTGGGAAACGCAGCACCCAAAGCCCCTACAGCGATTGCACAAAAATAATGAGGAAACGCGCTGGATGCGCGCTGCCACACACCCACACACATATAGGGTATGTGTGTGTGTGTGTGTGTGTGTTGGACGCTCTCTTGAGCAATCATCTGGCGAATGAAGCCACTCAGACGCTGGGAACAGAGCACGGAACGTGGCTCGCTGTCTACGGCAGAGTCTGAGGCCAGGTGGCGCCACAGTGCCTTGCTGCATATGTGTGTGTGTGTGTGTGTGTGTGTGTATGTGTGTGTGTGTGTGTGTGTGTGTGTGTGTGTGTGTTCGCACAGTCATTTAGTATTTATGCGTTGATATCTGCGAGTGAGTCTTCAATTTTTCATGTGCTTCTGCCTTGGTGTGTGAGTGTGTTTGTGTGTGTGTGTGTGTGTGTGTGTGTGTGTGCCACTCTTTTATTTATTTATTTATTCTTGCACAGGTTCGCTTCAATGTCAAGTGTTTAATTTGTAACCTTTGCTTTTCGGAGCCGCTTGTTTTATTACTGAATTACGCAACCAAATGAACAATACGCTACTCGTCTTAACTAATGTCATTAATTTTAATTAAGCTACAGCAATTCTCCTTGGTTAATTACAATTAATTACAGCACTGAAATGTAAGCGTCTGAGCGATACATTTGTTGCGATGCCATTTATCACAGATATTAGCGAATTGTATATATAACCCGATATTTATCAGTTTGGTCAGAGAAAGGGGGGAGTTATCCAAAATGTAAAAAATTATGCAGCTGTGTATAATATACGAAAACCTAAATAGTAGATTTGGTCATTCCGACTCCTGGAATTTTAAAATGATGCTCAAAAAACCTCAAATAAAAATCGAATATTTATCGATCTTGCGCAAGCAATGGAAGCGGCTACCTTCAAAATTTCAAATCTCTAGCAATTGCAATCTCTAAAACAGGCAAAGTGACACTTGGAAGGACATGTCCATATCGAGTGGACATTATTTGTTGACCAAGGATTTGCTGTGCGCCACAGCGTCATTTGCAATGCGCACACAAAACTATTTTTCTGACAGTGAATTTCTTTGCTTTGCAGCGACAATACGAAATTGTATCAAGTCATTGTCAACAGCTCCGACAGTTAAAAGCAGCTGACAAGCCAAAATGTATTGAGTCAATGTCAACAATAAGCCAAATTTAATAAGAGCCAACAATACAATAAAATGCTCGGCTTAAAGTGTTGACTGCATACTTATGCTCTTGTAGAGGGTATTATAATTTAGACATGGAGTTTGTAACGCATAAAAGGAGGCATCTTCTACCCAATTAGGTATGTGTATATATTATTGATCAGTATCAACAGCCGAGGCGATATCGTAATGAAACTTTGCATCGATTCTTCTTGCCGTTGCAGGCGGTTTGTTGGAACCAGTATATCGTATGAGTAGTATATCAGCCATCGATCGAAAAAAGTAGATCTATCATAAAACACTTATTTGTGTTTGCCAAGGCATTTAAATCAAGCCTGGCGCTTACAAGTTTTATTCAGCTGATAACATCTCAGCTATCTCCTATTAAGTTCTATGAAAAAAATCGGTCAAAAAATGAGTTTTACTACGAAAAAAATATATAAATAAATTTGATGTCTAGAAGAGTATTCAATCTTCGGCTTGCCTGTAATATACTTTTGTTTATGAATAAGGCATCCTTTGATTGTGATAAGTTTGAGTCTTATTTATATTCAGCTTCTCTGTTATCCTTTGCGTTTTGTCACATAAATCAGCTTGTGCCAATTAATTACATTTCTTATCGCCAATTATGAATCGCTGTGTGCGCCAAAGTTGTTGTCTCCATCTCACTTTCTCGGTTTTTCCTCTCTCTCTACAGAGACTATCCGCAGCTCTCGCACTCGCTGTCGCACTTGCTGTGGCCTTGGGCCTTTGATTTTAATTGCCTCGGCAGCACGACAACAAGTCGGGCGCTGTTGCCAGCTCCGGCTCTGCTGGCCCAGTCTGTGGGCAATCAGCTCGTCTATCCGTCCTTATCGTCATCATGCTGCTTATCAGCTGTGTCCAATCAGGCCCAGTATTGTTTTCATTTGCATTTTCATTTTCATTTTCATTTTCTTGCACGTTTTCTCACTCTTTAAATCTGCTTTGGTTTTATCTCGACTCGAGTAATTCAAACTTGCAATGAGTGCACAAATCAGTATACACAATGTACTCTCACACACACAAGCCACACTCCCGCCTACACACACACCTACACACTCACACCCCCACACACTCATACACACTTGCTCTCCTAGTTTTTTGTTAGCTGTTTTGGCTTGTCAGCTGTTTTATCTGGCAGAGCTGTCCAAAGTTCTGCATAGTATCCCGCCAGTTGCCCGTGCTTAATATTCAACTTTAATGAACCCGTCCAATATTTAACGAGTAGTCTATCAGTATTGTGAGTTGGGTTAGCTCAAAGTTCGAAAAATAAACAGAATTCCATTGAATACCGTTTGTGGCCTTGTTTTAACATTACATTTTGTTTTACGCTCTAGTCTCTTCTAACTTTTAAAGGTTTACTTTTAGTTTTTTGCTTTTTTAGTTTTAAACTCAAACTGCGTTTTTGCGTGTACAACTTTTTTATATTTCTTTTTTTAGATATCCTGACCAGCCTCAGCATTTACGAACTTCGTTTACATAACTGCATTACGCTCCTAATAAGTATATTAACATAATCTCATATATATGGAACGATCCGAACGAACAAATCAAATGTGGAGGATATAATCAGCAAACCAAGGCTTAACCAAATCCACGGCTCAAGGATGTGGAAATTGGGTCAACAAAGGGAAAGTTAAGGTCAGTTATTAGTTTGAATCCTGATGAAAAACAACATCTAATCTTCTTTTCAATTTTGTCAGAAATGAAGGTATAAATTATTGTTATTTCAAGCGGAATTTAGTATTAAGCCAAGTCACGCTTTATAGTACTTATTGCAGCTGGCTGAGATGGATACTCAGCTACTTATCTAAGAGATATTCCACTCTAGCAAAAGAGAGAGATATTCCAGAGAAAAGCAAATTTACAATGCACATAAAACGCAATTAGGGGCCGTCGAGTGTTTAATTTCTTTATAATCTATTTATTTATGCATTTCAAAACATTTGGCCCTTTGGCTGCGTGCTGCAGGCTTAAGGAATCCGGTGCTGCCAATGCTGTGGCGGGGGATGCCAGGTCGCGTGGGGATAGGGGAGGGGGGGTGAGCGTGGATGCATCACATTCATTTGGCTGTGCAAACTTGTTCAACGCGCACAACTTCAAGAGCAGCCAACAAACGACAAGTGGCTTTTTAGCTACATCAAAATCAACACGCCGAACGCCCGCATCCGGCAGCTGACTGCCAGCCACGCCCCCCATTAAGAAGAGCGGGCGGGGTGGGCGTCGAGTGGCTTTTAGCGCGAGTGCACAAAATTATGCAACTATTTGTGCAAACAAGTAGCACAGTTCTGAGGCGCCAACAGCAACAAAAATAACGCTGACAACGCCGACAACGACAAACAACGATGACAGCAACTCAATCAGCAATTCTGCCTACGGGCTGATAGGGGGCGTGGGCCTGGCTCATAGCAACAGTTGACAACCCGCTCACTTTCGAAACGGAAGTCAGCTGCCAGCCGCCGCAGGCAGCCGCTTCGTCAGGTGGCATGCCGCTTCAATCGTGGCACAGTTACTTATTAGCAATAAACAAGTGCAAATTAATACCAATTGTCTATCCAAACGGTTAGCTTTATCACAAAAACTATTTGACTTGCATAGTAAATAGAAACAGGCAAACGGTATTTGCAAATTTTGCCTGGCACCTAAATTTCCCATGGTTTGCCACAGCTTTTCTGATATTAAGATGTCTATATGATAAAACTCTCATCTCCGCGCAGAGATATGAAGTTTAGAAAGAAAATAACTCCGCCATCGAACATTTTAAAGCGACATAAGTAGTTCCGCCGTTTTAAGAACGACATACATATATCCATGCGGGGATATGACGTTTAGAAATGACCCAATATTTCAATCAGTCAGCCAGTCAGCCAATCAGACGAAAATCAATCAGTCAGTCAAACGGTTAGTCAGTGAGTCAGTCAGTCCGTTACTCAGTCAATTAGCTTGTCTTTAAACCAGTCGGTCAATCAGCCAACCAGTCGGTCAGTCAGTCAATATATTAATCAGTCAGTCAATATATTAATCAGTCAGTCAGTAAATCAGACAGAAATCAGGCAGTCATTTTTTAAACCAGTCAGTCAATCAGTCAACTAGTCACTCAAAAGTCAATCGGTTAGTCAGTCAACGTATTAATCAGTCAATAAGTCTGTCAGACAGAAATCAGGCATTCAATCAATCAATCAGTCAGTCGGTCAGTCAGTCAGTCAGTCAGCCCATCAGCCAATTAGCCAATATTTAAACTAGTCAGTCAATCAGTCGAAACTCAATCGGCTAGTCAGTCAATGTATTAATCAGTCAGTGAGTCAATCAGACAAAAGTCAGGCAGTCAATCAATCAATCAGCTAGCCAGTAAGTCAATCATTTAGTAAGTCAGTCAGTCAGCCAATCGGTTAATCTGTTTACCAATCAGTCAGTCAGTCAGAGCTGATTACTCTTATCAGATTCCGATTAAAACAATTTTAATTATTTTTCTAGATGGCCATTAAATTTTATACAAGGCCTTTGGCCAGTGGGCTTAAAATTTGACGCGACACAATCGTCACCTTCTCGAAGTAAATCGATTCTATTTTTGTTCCTCACTGGGTTCCTTTTTAATTCAAAAATTGCGTCAGCCCTTGGGTCATGCGTCATGCGCTCATTTATTTTCATTGTTGACTCATTTCGATATTTTAATGCGCTATCTGTGTGTTCGTGTGTGTGTGTGTGTGTGTGTGTCCTTTGTCCAACATGACGTATGCGTAATCTTATGAAGTGTTGCTTCAACCCAATTGCTAATCAATGTAAATGGCTTGCTGCAAATATGACCAAAACCAGACGCTGTAAACAACATGTAAGCAGCACGAAAGAGCGAGGAAATGGTCAAGAAGGGGCGGGGGATGCTTTTGGGTAAAAACATTTGGAGCAAATTTTGCGTAAAAGTTTTCCATTGCGTGCTGTAACATGAGATTTGAAAAACAAATGCTAATGCGCACATTTATTAGAATAAGACACAGGGCTGGGCCGGGCCGGGTTCTCAAAGTGAAAATGAGCAACGAGCGAACACAGAAAATATAAGCCCATATATGTATATAAGTATATTAGAAACTGAACTGAAAGAAAGCTGAAATATGATATAATAAACATAAGAACTCGCAAATTTGGCCACGTCGTGGCCCCACCAGCTGGCAGCTAGAACGAAGCGGGCCACTTACAAAATATGCAGCAGTCACACACAACACACGCACACACAGGGAGCACAACTAGCTCGAAGGTTGCTTAGAGTATCTGCAAATTGAAGGCCCGGTTGGGCGACGTATTCACATAATTTATGCCAGTTTATCGATTTGCACTAAATATGAGTAGAGCACTCGCACTGGCATTCAAATAAAATACTCACATTTTATGACCCTGCATGAATTGGGCATAAATGTTTGGTTTTGTGCAGACATATCTATATACATATATAACATATATTATATGTCATTTGTGCATATTACGCATACGCCACGTAGCGCACTAGAGCAAAGCTGAAGCCCAACACACAAGTATAATATATTCACGCACAAGTATATATATACCCTTCCAGAACTTATTGCTTTTCACTTGACATTACCAAAAGTTGCTATAATCTGAATACACTTAGAAGTTTATATGTGAATAATCCAATTGATATAAGACAACTATATCAAACTGATCTTTCTACGTCATATTTTTTGATTTTTAGAAAAAAACAGTCTTAATATTCTCAAGGTTTACTTCGCTTTCATAGAATCTATGGAATCAAATCCAAAAATAGTTCTTGTATGATATTAAATTATTTATGATAGTATTTATTTTTAACCGGATCCAGCTCCATACTTAGAGTTAATAAGAAAAATTTGTTGATCTCTTTTTGTATAGAAATATGCCGCATATCTGGAAAGAGTGTTTCTTTTGCGGCGTGCCAAAGACAATCGTTCGTACTTTATATTAATTGCATTCAAATTCTAATGAGATATTGCCTATTCAACTGTATAGTTAGGGGTCTGTAATATTTCACAGACTATACGGATATTTTTGCATTGCCGCACACTGGTTTACACTTTGAGAATGCAATTTTGAAGCAAATACTGCATTTGTCGCATTTTGCACTTGGCCCCAGGGTCGCAGTCACATTCCAAACACCGCAGAAGAGTTTTGGCTGCCTGACACAGACCAGTGGTTGCGTCAAGGGGGGGTTGGGGAGGGGGAGTGAATACTTTTCACTATTCGTGTTCTTATTTCGATGCGAGTACAATTCAGTTCACTGTTCGTAGCTCGCATTCGATTGCAGTGAAGCTGCTGGCAGCACATAAATCACAACACTTTACTGAACAACCGGGCAGCTGGAAAAGCGAGGGGGGAGGGGTGACGGGGGCTGGGGATGGGGCTGGGGCTGGGCTAGTGGGGACATATGCAGTGCGCAGCTGGTTGGGCTGAGGCACCCTCGGGTTGGCACACAATCCCTATTATTTTGCTTTGTTTTGTTTCTTTTATTCTACTATCTCAGCCGCATGTCACGTGTTCTCATGTGCTTAAAAAGAAAAACTCCGCCAACTCTTTAACCCCAAATACTAAACCCCACCCCCCTCTAGCCCCCTACATCCCATTCGCTATCCCCACACTATTCCCGCACTGTGGACACTTTGTTTATATTCGTTCGATTTTGCTGCCAACAAAACGGCAACGGGCAAAACATTTTTCAGACATTTCTGACACAGACTTGCGCCTGACAACTGACTGCCCGTGTGTGTGTGTGTGTGTGTGGCTCATCAAATAAAGCAAAGCCCTGGCACTGCAGTGAATATACTAAAAATAAATTTGCACTGCGCGCAACTAACTTTCGCTTTGCCGACTGCAACTGGCAACACTTAAAGGGGGCGGATGGGGAAGAGGCAAAGACCAGGGACGAGGGGGGTGTCTTTTACAAAGGGAAGCAAACTTACTGCACCTGCAGCGCAACGCTCCAATGTGGCATATTCTTATGAATTTCAGCACAAAAGCGCGCATCATACACATACATCGATGCGTCTGTGTGTGTGAAAATCTGCAACTGAATCTAAATTTGAATTTGAATTTGAATTTAAATTTGAATTTGAATGCGAATTTCAAGTTTGTTGGCGACCACACGCTGGCAATGTCTCATGACATGGATTTTGGGACTGTGTACATAGCTGCCACACTGCCAACTAAAAATAAACGTACACAAGGATGTAAGCCTCGCATATACTTTTTTCCCTGCTGCTAAACTTGGTCTTACACAAAACTGGACACAAGCAGAGCTAGTTATATATACTTATACATATATAATGTATATTTAGGGCAGAGTAGCTAATGAAACGCCTTTAACATTTCACTACAAGCAACGCGCGAATCCCTGTTTCAGTTTGCGTGTCGGTTTGTAGATGCGTTGAATAATAGATTTGTCAGCTTTACGAGCTGTAGTTGTAACTCTGTAGTTTCTAAACAAACGACTTTAATTAGCAGAACAAATAGCAGGGCTTAAATACAAGTGGCTCAACTTGCGAATACCCTGTGCCCAGGTCTTTATTCTAAACGTTTTTTCGCCCATTTTCCGCACTTGTTGGTGGATTAGCCAAAATCCGTCTATAACAATTTAGTATAATTATAACAATGTAGTTTTAATTTAATGTTTTATCACATATTTTCTACACTTGTGCATAGAATAATGCTAGCCTCTGCTCGGTTTGTTAAACTCTGCCATTTGGGACATTTATTGAGTGCTCGCTGCGCTATCTAATTGAGTATAATCTTGTGTTTGTGCAAATTGGTCATTTAGTTGGCTAATTGGCCATTGACAACTGTTTGTCAGAGCTAATGGTTGATGTCAAATGCTCTACCAGCAAGTGCTACAGGCAGCTTGTCACTCGATTAAGCGTTTGAGAGATACAATTTTATTTAATTTATGCATTTCGTATATTAATATGTGACAAAGGCAAATATTCAGGCAAACATGTTTGTCTCCGCAGACCATTTTCCATTTGCCCCCGGACCTATAATTAATTTATTTCTCAAGTTTGACCTGCTCCATGACACTGGATGTTTTGCTGCTAAAATGTTACCTGCTAATTAGTGGAGGACACGCCCAAAATACACACAAATACGAGCGCACACAAAAACACACACACCTACACGAACTCGCCTTTGTTCATGTTGGGGAAAATTAGACATAGCGAATTTCGCATAGATGCAATTTTCATGACAATTTACTCACATCAGCTCGGAATGTTGTCGGGCTCCAGTTGATATTAACTGTTTGCCACTAATTGACAAATGACCCCCCCCACACACACACACACACACACGCATATATATATCCAAACGCTCACTTATACACGCACGCAAACATACGCAAATATACAAAGTATTAACAACCAAGCATAGTTTTAACTTAATGAAGAAAATTTCAATTTATAAAATAACCTTCTACCTCTATATATAAAAATGGCCTCAAACTCATTTTCAGGGATCTTCGTTTAAATTCATTTTAAGTGTTTCACCATTTTTGGAAAATCAATTACTCGTTGGTGGAAACGGGAGTCACAGATTTGGAGGGTGAAGTTTCGGGTTCTAATTTAGTTCCAGGGATCTTAATCAAAATTTCATAAAATTCAATATGTCGCTTCCAAATGATATATCATCTCTCGGAAATATATCGTTTTTAGAACGGCGGAGCTTAAACGACATAATCTCGATATGATCAAAGGCGGAGTTATGCCATGGCTAGATTATGTCGTTTTAAAGCGACATAACTCCGCCGTTTATATTGGCAAGAATATGTCAAGCACATATAGGTTGATTAAAATTTTCAACGGCCTACTTTATAATTTGAAGAAAACTGAAGTAAAGTTAATTCGAACGAAATTCGAAGTAATATTCCATCTTTTGAAAACTTTTGACTACGCCAATGTGTTTCTTAAACAGCTGACAAGCTAATCAGAACTATAGATTATAATGGATTATTTCTCAACATTTTAATGTAAAGGTTTGTTGGGTAGTTACTTTTCCCACTTGACAAAGCAATTATTGAAAAATCTATTCATTTATATTCATGGCAAGCAACACAAAGCCTTTGTTGTAATTGACTGAATGCCAGCACTTAGTTTAACCTATTCATGTTTTAACTTGAAGTGCCGTCAATTTATGTGCTGTAATTTAATCTGGGCACCATCTGAAACCTTTCGCTTGCCACCGTTGTGACCTTTTTCAGCTGGCACACAACAATGCGAACACACGAGCCACACGAGCCACACGAGCCACGGCCCGTGCACCTATTCGATCCTCAGCTGATTTCTCGAAAGATAGGCGCTCTGCTCTAGCACCTATTACATGCGGTCTTTCTCTCTCTCTGTGTGTGTGTCGTATGAAGTGCAGTTCATGTGCCAACATTATAAATTTCAATTTCATGCCTGACTAACGGATAGCAGGCACGGCGGTAAACGGCTGCTAAATGTCAGGGGTTCACGGATGGCGGCCACAATACAAAATGCCTCAAGCAGCTTGAGAAAACCGGAAAGGGGGATAGCTATTCTGCTTATCTGCAACACCCATACACTCACACAAACACACACAGATACACTGGCTGAAGCGTTGATGCGGCAGCGATGGCAATAAAAACCAGTTACAATTTGCTCGGTCGCCTTTTTCTGTTGAATTTATGCTTCTTTGAAATGAATTTGCATTGAATGGCTGCCAACTGATTGAGCAGCTACACACCCACACACCCCCACACACAGGTGCAGGCAAAGCCAAGGAAATGCAGGCACTTAGCCACTTGCAATAAAGCCAAAAAGTCAACCAGCGCTTGAGCTGAAGATTGCCAGCAGGCGCCCAGAATGCAATTTGTCAACGATTTTTGCAATTTTCATGCGGGGCGACAAAATTCAATCTACACACACGTATACACGTGCCAACCCACACACATACACACATACAAGGAGAAGATTCTAGGCAGATGGCCGTGGGAATCGTGGCCCGCATTTCATCATTCATTGGCTGACAGGAAATTGCAAAATTTGTTGCCCTCTCGACGAGGCGACGCGTCGCTGGTTCTAATTTCAATTTGCTCCACTTTGCCGAGCTCATGGGGCACCCAAAAGCAGGCGAGTATATATTACACACACACACACACACACACACTCAGGGACTTTAATTAACATATAAACGCTTTATAATAGGCAATTTGGCACTTTTCTGGCAAAGCCCTTTAATGCAGCCCGTTGGCAAAATTAAATCCAGCCAAGGACCATTTACGAACACTTTTGTGGTCGCTGTTTTCCAATAAACATTAAACTTGGACTTTGCCAACACTGGCTGGAACGAGGCTCGCATGACAGGCCAGGGTGAGTGCAAAAATATAGATGGGCTGAGATTAAGATAATTTGTTGCTTCTGGGCCAACAAATATTATTAATAATAACAAAAACGATAATTATAATAATAATAATGATAAAAATAGTTACTTTAAGACTTAAGCTTGTTGGTTAAAGACATAAGAGCAAGAGAGGGACAGTTGATTGAGCTTTGAGCTTTAAGTCATATTAATCGCATTTGTTATAATAATTGAACGTACTTATCTCTATATATAAAACTGTTTGTCCTGACTGACTGACTGACTGACTGATTGGTGATCAACGCACAGCCCAAACCTTAAGAGCTAGGATGCTGAAATTTTCACTGTAGTTACCTTATGTGATGAAGGTGCACGTTAAGACGGGGTTTCGGGAAATTCCACCCGCAAGTGTGGAAAAATCGCGAAAATCGTTTGTATGTAACTTTTTTGTTTACCATCCGATCGGCCTCAAACTTATTTTCAAAGATCTTTATTCAAATTCATTTGGGGGGTGTTTCACACTTTTAGGAAAATCCATTCCTCCTTGGTGGAAATGGAGGTCAAAGATTTGGTGGGTGACGTTTCGCGCTCAAATTCATTTCCAAAGATCTATATGAAAATTCTTTGAGACGTGTTTCTCACTTTTCGCTGAATTCAAACTTCTTCGGTAGAAATGCGATCAAACAATTTTTTGGGTGAAGTTTTATTTTTTCCCGATTTGTTTGCAACTTATTTGCAAAGCTCTACATAAGAATATAACGAATACGGGTTTCAGCGATTTGGGAAATTCCACCCGTAACAGTGGTAAATTGGCGGAAAACGTTTGTATGAAAGTTGTTTGTTAACCGTCCGATCAGTTTCAAAATCATTTTCAAAGCTTTTTGAGAACATTTATTTTATAACATACGTGTCACGAGCAAGGCCGGGTTGTACCCGCTAGTATATATATATATTTCGAAAAGCAAGTTCTGTATAAAGCAATGTCTTTTATATTATTGCAAGACCTTTAAGTTTTTGACTTTTTTCTAACGACCATTTTAGTACTCTATATAGAAAACTTGATGCACGAAAGGAATCTTAAGGCATTCGCTTTAAGCATGAACCGAACCACCGAGAAAGTTGGTTTGGGTTTGCAGCGTTTACATCTAAATAAATATCTGTGTCACAGTAGCTTGCATAGCTCTAAACTGAAAGCACGTTTACCAATTTGGCCAGATCATTTCAAGTGACTTTCTGAAATTTTAGATACATATTGCAACACTCTAAGCTTAAAGCACGTTTACCAATTTGGCCAGATCGTTTCAACAGATTTTATGGGATTTAATTTGCAATGCTTTGGTCAGCAGCTGTGCTACATTTAGATTGTTGGCCAAGAGTACATTGATTGCGGCCTGCTTTTAGGCGCTGCTGCTGTTTGGCCATGTGTCGCATTTTGGCAGCCGACCAACAAAAAAATAAGCGAGGAAGTGAACTGGCAACAGCAAATGGAAATCGCTTGGTGATTATGCTAGCCTGCTTTTAATTTCGCAAATGCGCCCCCCGAACGCTCCCCAAAGGCAGGCAAGGCTGTGGAATCAAGGTTCCCATTTGGTTGCTCTAATCAAATCAAATGCTCCTCGTGCCGCAAAGGGGCGCGCGGCGGTTGCTCTTCTTTGGTTGCGCTGTGTGTCGTTTGGGGCAGGTGCTGCGCCATAAAAAGCTGCACATAAAATTACAGAAATGTGCGGCAAATATGTAATAAAAATTGCATTTCGAGCAGCGGCCAAATCGCAAAATGTATCTGTCAGATACATATTATGCATAACATATTTACGGTCATTGAAGTGAATTCAAATTGCTTTGCTGCCGCTGCCGCTCCCGCTTCCGTTGCGGTTGCTGCTCCGCTTTGTGTGGCACGTGGGCAGACCACCAAGAGCGCAAGACCGCAAAAAAGTGTGCTATGGTTTTCAGCTTTGACAAGCAACTGACAGGCGACAAACCGGCAACAAACTTGCCGCTAAACGTGACAACCCTGAAATTTATGAGCGCTACGTCAGCTGCCAATTAATTATGCATGTACATGTGTACAGCAAAAACAAAAGCAACAAAAGCAACAACTAAGGGACCTAAGGATGGGAAAACCCAACATCACCAAGCTGTGCACAGAAACCAATCGAATGAGCTCTGTTGACTTAAATAATTGAAGTGTGACATGAATTATTGCCTGTGCAAACAGCTGGCGCCCTCAGGACGCTTCCACGTAGCCAACATGCTGGCAAAAACTCTCATTGAAAAAATGCCATACAGAACAAAAAAGACACAAGCACCAAGCCGAAGCAACTATGCTCTTCACATAACCATATGTATAACAAGACAAACCAATTGAGAACTGATTGCGAATTACAATTTGGTAATTTTAAATGAACCAAACTAGTAGCCAGAAAACAGTTGAAATACAATCCGAAGTGAAACATATTTTTTTAAAAATTTGTTTGATAATAAACAAAAAACCTTTTAAGGCACACCCAGAATTAAAGGTCCCAACGATTGCGCTTGTGGAACCTAATTGGGTGGATGCCAAGATTAAATAGAGATCATTTTCTTTATTTCTACATGGAAATATTTACGACATGCGATATTTTTATTAGACATTTCATTGACCTGATTAAAATTTTAAGCCTTTGAACCAGAATCTGAGCTTATGAGTGTGGAAAACCGGGTTCATGAACCGTAACTAAACACAATGAGTTCGCTCAAGCCGTGAGCTGAACCAATCATCTATTTTTTTTTTTTGCAGTACTGATTTTAATATTAATCAAAAGTCTGCTCGAATCTATTGTTGAACTTAATTGAATCAAATTTAAATCAAATCGAAACTAAATCAAATTTAATTCATATCAAAATTTGCAATTACTAAAAACGTTTGTAATTAAACATAAACAAAGGTAACAAACGTTGTTGAATAGCTGATCAAATGCGCTGCGAGAGTGTGAAAATCAATTTATCCAAGCATTTCGCGTTGTTAAGGATGGTTATGGCAAGAGACTTGTGGAGAGACGTTCAAGTTGCGTTGGCTGTGATTGCAAATTGTTGAAAATTAATTTCAAATTGCTTGTGTGCTAGTTAAAAGACTGAAAAGGAGCAGACGGCTAATATTTATTTGCAGTCTCTGCCGTTGGCTCAATTGAAAAGGCGCCGGAAAGTATGCAACGGATTTGCCTGATACCCTGTATTCAAAGGGGCTTAGGACTTAAGAGCATGTTGTTAATTTATTGTCCTCGCTAGCAATTCGTTAAAATAATGTAAGTAGGTCGTATTTCGTGTTCGATAATCATCAATCAATATTCCTTTATAACAGCACACAATATCGTGCGTGTTTTATGTTTATTCGATTCGAACATTGTTTCTGGGCCTTAATTGAGTTTCCAAGTAGTTTCAAACTAAGCGAATAGTTAAATAAAACTATTCCTTAATAAATTTCGCTTACAATTACTTTAATCTGGAGCCTAGTTTCCAAATCAATTAAGAGCTCTCCCTAATTCAAATAGCCTAAAGTTCAGTGCAAGGAAAATCAATCAAAAAGTCAAATACAAAGTCGGCAGCGATTTCCCTTGGAAAATCCATTTCGAGGAAATTTGTCAGCTTAAGGAGCTGCAACTTTTGCGCTTCCGCTCGACCAACTTAACGAAGAAGCGAGCGGCCCAAATACGAGAATTTGCATATTGAAATGAGCAGATGCCGTGGAAAACATCAGTGGAAAATTTTGCAGCGCCGCCGGAAACAGTCGTATTATTAATGTAGGTCTTGAGCAAACCAACCGAGATTAGCTATTAATTTTCATTATTATGTGGGAGGGCAACATTCTACTTATACTTATATATAAAAATGCCGCAAAAGTATAAAGTGGCTTAGCCAAATTGAAGTTGGCTCTTAAAAAGGTTTCGGCCATGATGCTGAGAACAGCAGAAAACTGAAAAGAAAATTGAGGCGGCGCCAGTTAATCAAAATGTTGAAACAGCTATTCGACTTTAATGCATATACATATGTATCTAAAGTCGGTCTATACGAGGCCTTTGGGCAGGCACGTGTGCCAATTGCATTAGTCGAATTGTATTTCACTTTAAATGCTACGAGTTTGCCATTTTTTATTTCAAAGTTCTGCTCTCCAATGTGTTTTTTTGTTGTTGTTTCTTTTAGGGCATAGCAGCCACAACTTGTGCCGTTTTACACGTGGTATTTGCAACCAAAATGGCTGCCAAGCGTGCCATAAGTTGGCAAAGTTATCTCTCTCTCTCTCACTCTCACTCTCTGTCTCAGCTATTTCGTGCACAAATACTCGAAAATGTTAACACGATAAACTGCATGAATACGAGCTAAGAATTTGTTATAGATTCGAATTTGGCCTTAACTATTTTTATGGCAGTTCGCAAATTGAGCTGAAAGAGTTTCCATAAAATGTTCGAAGCGCCAAAAAAACACTATAAAATTCCTATACCTATCAATGTTTGTTCTTAAGTGCCTAGAGGTGTTTGCCATAAAATGCTGTATAAAGTTGAGATGAGCGCATGTGCAATTTGTTTTACGCATTAATCGGAAAAGTCGTGTTGCGTCGTGTTGAGGTCGTGTTGAGATCGTGTGCGATCGTGTTAATGTTGTGTTGGTTCGTGTTGGACTCGTGTATGGAACTTAGTAAGTGGTAGTGGGATCATTTTGCCCCGTATTGAAATCATGTGAATATTGTAATTTGTTTTATATTAGGGTGGTGTCTTGAAAGTCGTGTTTAATTGTGTTTAGCCGTGCAAAGACATTTATACTCTTGTTCTGATGTATTGAATTAAATTAGTATAATATTGGGCGATGTGTTGAGCTGTATTGGGATCGTGTTGGAACAGTGTAGCGGTCGTGTTGATGTTGCGTTACGTTGTGTTGGGACGTGGTGGACTCGTATTTGAAAATAAGTAGGTCGTATTGAGGCTTTTTCTTGACCTGTCTATTTTGTGTCGTGCTGGAATAATGGCGTAAATACATTTTAACTGATGTAGTGTTGTATTGTTCGCGCTTCGAATAGTGTTGATGAAGTGTTGAATTGTGTTGGAATCGTGTCTGACTCGTGTTGACATCTTATTAACTCGTGTAAGTATTTTTTGTACCGTGTTGCTAGCATGTTACCTCACGTTAGTTTCAAACTCGTGTTGGGCCTATATGCAAATCGTGCTTTATTATCTTAAATAGTGTTTCGTAATGTTGAGTAGTGCCATAATAATGTTGATGATGTGTTGATATGCGTTCGGATCGTGTTTGACTCATTTTGTCATCTTAGTAACTTCGACGTAACGACTTCTTTTTCGAGTCTTGGTGTCACCTCGTGTTCAAATCATGTTACTTTCGTGTTGGGTTTTAGTTAAAGTCGTGTCGTGAAAGCCGTGTTAAACTGTGTTTAGTCGTGTAAGGTTCATTTGTTGAATTTTATTTGGCTCGTGCCTTTTACTGTTAAGCCATGTCAAATCCCCTGTTAGTTTTCAATTTTATTTTAGGGAAAATCCCGTGTGAAGTCGTGCCTACTCGTCTGGCGTATGATTATAATTCTGTGAGCATATGTCAGGATTGAGTTGATTTGCGGACTTTTGTGTACAAAAAGACACAGATTGTTCACGGATTGTCACAGGACAAGTTAAGCTCGACGTTTACATTTCAATTCGGGCCTTAGTTTGGCCAACTTCTGTGAAGCACATCAAGTTGGCAATTAGAGGGCCATCAGCAAGAAGTTAGCAACTAATTAAAGATACACCGTCGCACATCCACACATACCGATGCACAGAAAATGTGGGGTGTAAGAAATGGCGGCGATGTCCTCAGGTGTGTGCGCCTCGAGGCTTCGAGTTTCAACAAAAGTTGTTGGCCCGTTGGGGGTCCACCTGGGCTTGTGGTTTCAACAGCAGCTGTCCCGCTGCCAAATGCCACAAGCAGCGATGCCCTTTGACTGTGCCCCGTTGCGGCTTCGGTTGCGGTTGATCGGGCTCCTGTCTAAACCATAACTAAACCTTTAACACAGTGACTAACCAGAAGCTCAAACGCAGCCCTGGTGCACGGCTCGGTCGTGCAATTTCAAATATAATTACATTTGGCATTTGCATATCGTAGCTTATTGTAATTTGTAATTAAATGCGGGGCGTTGGCCCGTTTGTCAGCATAATTTAAGTAATTGCGAATTAAATTGCAGACTTAATGACACGCAGAACGCAAAATTGTAACCGAAGCTCAAAACTGAAAATGTAAACTAATTAAAGTGCTTTCAGGCGGCGGTCGTTCGCATGTAATATGAGACTCGCCAATAACCAAGTGACCACGGGCGCGTCAGATGAACTACACGCAGTGGGCGTGGCACTCGAGCTATGTAGGCGCCGACATGTGTGTGGTCGTGTGTCTGTGTGTATTTTTTTATAGCCAAACTGGCCTCAAAATGCACTTAAAAGCAATTAATTTGCAATAAAAGCAGTTTTAATGCGCCACGTACCCTGTCTGGCTGTGTGTATGTGTGTGTGTGTGTGTGTGTGTGGAGCTGGCGTCATCAATCAGCCACAAACACCTGCTCCTTACCGCAAATGCATTAATCCTAACCATAGTCGAACCATTGTTTTGCCTAACTGGGCCAACCGAATCGATGTCGTTGACGCATTGCTCATACGCCCCGTGTTACGCCTACAAATTCCAACAAGAACAAGATAAAAATGGCTACCTTTTGCACACAGAAAATTAAATATCCTTCTCAAGTTATAGTTTAAGGTTTTACAGAGGTGTGGGCCAAATAGTGAAACT
The DNA here is from genome assembly GCF_035044405.1 of Drosophila montana. Classification (NCBI taxonomy): domain Eukaryota; kingdom Metazoa; phylum Arthropoda; class Insecta; order Diptera; family Drosophilidae; genus Drosophila; species Drosophila montana. Next base: position 2,277,391 of record NW_026997351.1, on the reverse strand, counting down.
CGTAATTGCAGAGTTCATGGAAACAAGGCCTTGAAAACAAGGTGTGGTATATCAGTCCGAGTTTGATAAGATATGGATATGTTTTATATGTTATATGGATAGGTTAAGACGGGGTTTCGGGAAATTCCACAGGCATGTGTGTAAAAATGGCGAAAAACGTTTGTATGAAACTTTTTTGCTTACCATCCGATCGCTCTCAAAAATCATTTTCAAAGATCTTTGTGGAAATTTATATGATATGTTCCTGGGGTCGCAAATGCGGGTCAAAGGTTTAATAAATGAAAGTTTATTCTTCATCTTCAAGATTCTAGACTTCTAGACTAACATGGCCGGAAAGCGTTGATTCTTTATTCGATTGATTGATTTCAATTTTCCACGTGGAGAGGTAAATTCTAAAATATGCAGCACAAAACGTTCCACGGGCAAGGCCGAGCAATACCCGCTGGTAAGTATATAAAAAAGACTTCCATACAATAATCCATTAGACGAATCCATTAAAGGATATTTGCTATGTAGCTAGGCAAATACCATATGCAACACAACAAACTTGCAGCAAAATCTAAGTAATCCGCAAAAGAGCTCTGCAAACTGATGTCAAATAAATTGTGAAAGCTCGTCAAGATCTTTCATCTGTCATTTGTCTCCCTCTATATAAATGAATACAACATTTTTTTTCTTTCTATTTGTTGCAGAGTAATAAAATTGTGTGGCGAGCAAAACACATGTCTGCACATGTCAGGACTGTTATAATGATTCCTGTCATGGGCTCAAAAGCCGAGAGCGACTCTCGACTCTGCCCCACGCTGCGACTGGCTTGCCGCAAGTGTCCTAAGAGCCGAGTCGAGGATTAGCCACGTTAGGTTATTTGCTTTGATTTTATATTTATTTTCTACTTTTCAGCCAACGATATTTGTTCATTTCTTTTTTTTTTTGCGCATTGTTAAGAGTTGTGTAAGAGTTGGACACCGGCAAACAGCAGAGTTGCAGCTCCTGCTCCTATTGGGTTTTTATTGTTTTTTTTTTTTGGGTGGATCCACTTTGTTTTCCCAGCTTATCCAGTTACTCAGTCACGTAGTCGACAGCCGATGACGTGGCTGTTGCTGAACTGTCAACAAAGCAGCGTCAGCTGTAGTTGTGTGCGTGTGTGTGTGTGTGCGTGTGTGCGTGTGTGTGTGTCATCAAGTGCAGTCAGCTGTCATCTCTTATACACATTGTCACGCAGTTGACGGGCAACAGCCCAACACCCTTTGCCAGCAGAGTTCCCGACGCTAAAAATAGCCATTAAATCGAAGCGAGCCACGCACTTTCTCTCTCTCGCTCTCGCTCTCGCTCTCTGTCTCTCTTTCTCTGTCTCTTCCCCTTTCTCACTCTTCTCTCTATTGTCTCTTATCGCATTGCCAGTTGATCGATTTTTGCCTTAACCAATTTTCGCAATGCTTAAACAGGCGACACGCCCCAAAGACCCTAGACCCTAGACCCAAGACTCTAGACCATGTCACCAGTTGCCATCCAAGGCCCACCCTGGACAATTGTCATTATAATAAGGTTATGTAGCTCTGACATATCCGTGTTTTCAACGCTTGCCCCCGCTCATCCCCACCCACCTTGTCGCTTGCCTCATTTGGTTCCATTGGCTGACCTTGAACGCTGCTCTTTATATTGATTTCTTTTTTAAGTTAATTAAAAAGCGCTGGTTGCGAAATGAAGCTCAGCCATTAAACCAAATGAGCCAAGCGAAATGTGGCGCCCCTCGCTTAAATTAGACTAATCGAAAAGAAGAAGCAGAACAAGTGAAGAAGAATAAAAACTAGATACGCAGCAATTGAGCAGCAGTAATTGTCATAATTAAGTGCAGAGGAGTACGCGGAGCTGGTAACCGTATCAAGTGCCGGCTGCTCTTGGTGGGAACCTCGAGTGGTCGAGTTCCTCATAAATGTAAGTGATACGGCAGCTCAGACCCGATTCACTTCCGGCAAATAGGTGGGCAACTAAGTGCCGGGCGGAAGAATTGCCCATGTTCTGTTCTGTTTTTTTTTTTTTTAGGTTTGAAAGTAAACTTAATACCTCTGTTTTGGGCTTCAGATTGATTCTAGTTCACAAGGGAATAGAAGATCATGAATTTCATTCAGTTTTGGGGTTTAGCTTGTTTAAAAAAATGAAAGTTCTTAAGCTCTTGCAGAGATTTTTAATTTTATTCTTTTTATTCTTTGAAGATCTATTTATGCTACATTCGGGAGTATTTGTTTGGTCGAATTTCTCTGTTCCTTATCTAACTTTATTTACTTGCAATTTTCTATACTTTTTCTAAAATAATAGCTAAAATACAGAAATATTTTATCTATGAATTCTTAAGCTCGACTAAATTTTTAACTCTGTTATTTAATTTGTATTTGCTTTGATGTAAGTCCTAAATATATTTACTTTTGGTTAAAAAGAAGTGCAACTCGATGAGTTGATAAGACATCTTCAATCTCATACTATATATATGATCTTCTTCTTGTTCAATGAGACGAGCAGATGTATCTATGCGCCCGCCCGTCTTGGCCTTTATAAGTCTGCCTTTAAACTAGTTTCTAAATTGTAATACTATGATATCGTCTACAGCATATGGTTGTCCTACAACCTTCTTGTCGCCTTAAGAGGTTTTTGATAGATATTTGACTCACATTCACATTACGTTCATTATGTTCTTTACATATCAGTAAACCTTTATTGACCTGGAACAACTATATGCTAAGGTCCTCTTATCTATTGGAAATTAAATCATATATGAACAACTTTTTTGTTTTTTAAAGTATGTCTAACAAACTGCTCGATAAAGCGCTTTATTTTTACTGATACATATGACTTATCTACTGGACTTATGCTGCCTCCTTTCTAAAGAGTCCTGTTTTAATATTTGTATTATCCTTTATAGCAGCTAGCTAATGCCCAATGCTCCTTTTTTTCTAACTATTTTTTCATCTATCTATAGCTACATAATATATATATATATATATATGTACCCCATCTGTATCCATCGCATTTCAGCCGCCGCATTGCCTCCTCTTCGGGCCCATTTTCCCATTAGCCTTTTCCCATTTACATTTGCGTTGGTGTTTGCTCAACCCGGCCCGAACGCAACGCTGGTCGACCGTGTCACAAAATCAATTAAAAAACTGCCTCATTCGCTGCAACAACGCACCACGGGGCCCCCCTTTGCACCGCACAAATGCTCCCAGTGCCCGACTCGGGCCTGGGCCTCGTCTATTTGTCCGGCGTAAATGTCGGCACTGGACAAACATAAAATTTTTCCGCAAAAACTAGCGCAAAAATAAAACGCACAAGAACTGCAGGTAAACAGCGTCCAGAGAGCAGCCCCTGGCAAGCGGCCGCGCCCAAGCGACGCACCAGCCAACCCACCCAGCCCCCGCAATAAGCCGCCCAAACGCCCAGCCACACCCACTGAAAAGAGCGAACGACTAATTTTTGTCGTGCACGGTCAACTTTTGTAATTTCCGTAGCATTTGGGCGCGTCAGACGGCGACGCTTGTCGAGCAATTATGCCACTTGCCACTTGCTGCAATAGCTGCCCCTTGGCTAAGCTGCCACGCCCAGCCAGACAACCGCCCATCCAACCAGCCAGCCAGCCACCCAGACACACAGCCCATCTCAATGCCTGCCTCATCTGTTGGGCTTTGGGCTTTGCCACAGTCTCTTGTTGTCTGCATAAATCAAATATTTGCTAATAACTCAGCAAACACACACACACACGCAGAGTTAGTTAGACTGTTGTGCGGCGCCACTTCCGGTTGCAACTGTTGAACTTTGTTGTATGTGCCGTGCAATGCAATCAACATGAAAATAATTAATACAAAAGCATTTTAAGCTTCACATGTGTGTGTGAGTATGTGCTTGAGTGTGTGCGTGTACGTGTGTTTGCGCTGCAATATGAGCTTACGCTCGCCATTTTTTTAAATTTTTAATTAAATTGCAACAAATGCTGCATACTTAGAGGCGCAATTTGTTTAAATCGAATTAAATGCGACGTTTAAATTGAATTTGCGGCTAGCTGTGCGACACCCACGCCACGCCACGCCCCCATTTCTATCCGTTGTTCTAGTTATATAACTATCTATTCCTCCGCCGCGCGCTGTGTTAATTGTGCTGCGGGAAAATTGCGATTAGCTTGCATCCAGCGGCGCGGCAATTTCCCTTAATTCACACCCCGCCTCTACACTCTTTCTCTCCCAAGTCCAGCTAAACGCAACAAATAGAAAACAGTCTAAGCTATTTCCGAGTATTGGATACTCAAAATTAGAATCCATTGAAGCTTTTAGCTATTGTTTACATTTATTAGCACTTAATTGTCTTTTCTCCAACAACATTGATGAATAGATAAATCAGGGATTAACTCCGAGAATTCCCCTTATGCTCGTGCACAGTCCCAGCATAAGGGGACTACCCAGCAAACTTATTAAGAGGCATCGATTGAAGGATGCTATGATATGCTAGGACTGAGCTTTGGGACAACTATACTTCATTCCAAATAAGATCATTCCAACTGCAAGACTGTGGGATATAAACACTTTTGCGATTTGTTACGCTCCATGTGGGCGAAGTCATATAATCTTAATGTATATTCTAAGTTTCTAAGTCTAAAATCAATAATGCCGAAAGAATTGGCTAATATGTACAGACGGACTGACAGACGGACGAACGGCTCGGATGGACATCAAGTCGAATATGGGACAAAACCAATTTATAGACTCTTTTCACTTTTTTGAACGAGTATAAGAATTGGTATCTACGCTTTTCCTTGTTACACCTTATTCTACGAATATATATAGTTTGAATTCAATATTTCTATACCCTGTTACTAGAGGGGAAAAAAAGGTAATTTGGTGTTGCATACACAGTTTTGTTTTCTTAATTTACAGCTGATATTTAATGATTAACATTTATTTCTGGCACGCCCATTTCCGACGTCGTTGTCAGCAACGCCCCTTTTTTTTTAATGGTTTAGAGCTTGATTTTAAACCGGAAAGAGAGTATGTTGTAAGCTATTCGGATTGTAAAGTCTATGTTTGTCTTCTCTATTCACCTCAATCTTATTAAACATTATTAACATTTAAACAAAAGACTGACATTTGAAAAAATGCCCTAAGACTTAGAAGATCTTATGTGTGAAAGGCCATTTTTTGTTTACATTAATATATATGTTTTTAATTATATAATTTCGACATCTCCCAAAGAGTATAGTATATATGTATGTATATATAGTGTGCGTCTGTCTTTTGCTTTGCAAACTAATCTCTAATTTTTTATGCTTCTTTCTGTTGCCGGAAACGGACAGAAAGAACGGACCACTATATCATATAGCTGCCATACAATCGGTCAAAAATAAAGGTCTCGCTTGAGCAAATTTTTGTTTTTGAAGCTATCTTAAGAAAACTTGGCACAAACGGATTCTAACATGCTTCTTACAGATGAACCAAGACTTAACAATATCGGACAACTTTACAACTATATCGGACAGCTTTTCCGTTTTTCAAGATATCTTCAACAAAGTCCGCAATTGCAATTCCTCTAATTTATTTAAACCTCGTTCGTTAAGGTATTCTGAAACTGTCTCGAACTGCATTTGGGGGCAATCAGTGCCACGCCCACAGCTCAGATACCATCGACAGCACTCAAGATAATTATGTGCAAGCCGGAAAACTGTGTCAGTCGTTGGCGGCAAGTGAAAATGAGCAAGAAAACGGCTAGTTGGAAGCAACGGCAGATGAAAAATGAATAATAAATAATAAATAATAAGAAATGGTCGAGGGGGGGAGAAAGGAAATATAACAAGACAAGCCAAAACCGAAAAGCATGGGCTGCCTGGCCATTGACTATGAAAACTGACCACTGACTTGTCCAGAAGCGACGGGTGGAGGTTGGTGGGAGGTGGGTGGTGGGCAGCTAATTAGACGGCGTGTCGGCAGCCAGCAAAGTGTGAAAATGGGCAGCGCACAGTGGGTGGATTGGCCAGCGATGGGTGCAAGTGGATTGGGATTGGATTGAAATTGGAATTGGATTGGAATTGGAATTGGATTGGAATTGGATTGGATTGCATTCGACTGGCACGCGACGCTATTTGCTCAGGCGTAACTCCATGGCAAGCCCGCTCGCCCGCCCGATCTGCTCCAGCTGCTCATTTGCATATGCAAACTTTCTATGGGAGCAATGCGAATAATTTATGCTGATGAGCTAGACGAACTTTTTCATTTGTGTGTTGAGCGAGTGGCAGGCAGGGGCGGGGGAATCGGATTACGTGCAGCTTTGATGTTTCGCATATATGCCATGTAGGCATGCAGATATCTAACATATGTATATGTATGCATTACACGTGCCACTTACCCTTGAGCAGATGCTGCAAGATGTTGTCCTTGTGCTCCTCGGAGTGCGGCTCGCCCATTACAATTAGCAGATAGCAGCCGGTTAGCGGGCTGGGCGGTCCCACAATGCCGCCGGCCAAGCTGGAGGCGCCACCGCCATCCGAGCAGGCGGTATCCAGCGGCGGACGCCCGCCAATTTCCGACGGCGGCAATGAGCTGGCGCCCGCTCCAGTGGTCGCATCATCGCCAGCCTCGCCAGCATCGGCAGCAGCGCTGCCGCCAGCTGCACCCACGCCATCTGCATCCACTTGCCCGGGCGGCGGCGGCAATGGAGCCGTAGCTGGTACATGCACCTCCACCTGCCCTAGCTGCTGGGGCGGATCAGCACTCCCGTTGCCGTTGCCGTTCCCGTTCCCGTTGCCATTCCCGTTGCCATTGCCGTTGCCATTCCCATTCCCGTTGGTTTGGACGGGGCCTTCCGGAGCGGTTGCTGCCATGATGGCTGCTTCACTAGTTCCTACACCAGCTGCTGCTGCTGCTGCTCCTCCTGGTGTTGTTGTTGTTGTTGTCGCCTTTGGCCGATCTCCCATCACAGTTGTTGCTCTTGTTCTCACAGACACGGGCACACTAAAAAAAATTACCTAGCCGTACACTTGAAAAAAAAAACACGTATCGCTTTGCGCTTCGGAGTTTTTGAAACTCTACCGTACTTTTTCACACACTATGCGTGTCTCTTTCGCTCACACTGCCTCTGTCTCTATCTCTCTCTCTCTCTCTCTCTCTCTCTCTCTCTCTCTTTCACTCTCGCTCTGTGTCTGTCTCGCTCTCACTGGCTTGTCTCTGTCTTGCGCGGCGTTTTGTGGCACGTCAAATTTCTTGGAAATTTTTCGATAAAACGTCCGAAGCTCAGTCTTGACTGCTGTGGCAATTGGGCGGGCGGCTGGCTGACGGGGCGTGGCAGCTTTTGCTGCTTCACTTCACAAGCTGCGCTTCTTGCGGCTGCTTTTTGTTGTTGCTGTTGTTGTTGTTGTTGTTATTTGTTGTACTTTTTGTTTGCTGGCCGTGACTTGGGCGCTTTTTTTTATGAGTTCTTCACTTCAGTTTTTTTTGTCTCTGCAATTTTTTGCTTAATTGGTTATTTTCTTTATATGCGAAATTATAGGTTTTTTTATTTATATTTATTTATTTATTGTTTTAATATTTTTTTTTTTTGCTTTCAATTTTCTTTTTGTTTTCTTATTTGTTGTGCACACTTCGAAGCTGTGTTAGTTGCTTTTGGGTTTTCTTGAAATTAAATTAGATTCGTTTTGTTTTTTACTTTTTTGCGTTTGGGAATTTTTTAACAATATTTGGTTTTTTTTGCTGGAGTAAATTTTGCGGCAATTGGCGTGTTGATTTTTGTTTTAGTTTATTTTTCTTTCAATATTATGAGTTAAATATAATTTTTCTTTTTTTTTCTGTAGATTTGGACTAGCTTTTACTTGTAGCAATGCTTTTTTTGTTTTTGGTTTGGTTTTTAATATTTTAATTAATAATAATTGTCCATTTGGTTTAGTAATGTGTGTGTGTGTTTATATGTGTGTGTGTGTGTGAGTTTTTTTAATATGCAAATTTAAACTTTTGTTTTCTGCTTACGAGTGACGTCTATATATATATATTCATATATATATATACTTTTTTTTAATGTCTTTATTTGGTTTTTCTTCTGCTGCTTTTTTGGTTTGTTTTTTTTTTTTAATTTTTTTAGCTTTCCTTCGTTTGCTAGCTGAATATCTTTGGATCTGCAAATAAAAGAGCGAAAAAAAGGGGAAATTTGTGTTATAAGCGCGGCTTGACATATGCTAATATATATTTCAAATGGAGAGGAGAAGCGACGGAAACGTAGAACTTATTAACTTTTGGCAAAGTATCTAGAGTATCGATGATTTTCCTGTATATGTCAATCAGTACAAAGTGCCTTTGCCCATTTTCTAAGCTCTATGAGTTTCAATATATATTGTAAAAATTGAATTTTACACAAAGTTCTATTGTTGACCTAAGCTATTGAAAGTCGTCCCATTTTACTTTTATTTCCAGTTAATCAGCTCAAGTGGCTCTGCAAGAGTTTTAGAAGTAATTTTTTTTTCCAGTTCCACACAACTTGCAACAACAATTTGCTGTTCGTCGCTGCACTTATGACAACCTGAAAAGACGCACACATATATAGAACTAGCCAGGTCCGAGGCAAGCCTCTAATGCCGCACGGCCCAACGGACTGACGGGCCGACGGGCCGACAGGCCGACGGCCAGTTCCATCAGCCAGACGAGCCAAACAGCCAAACAGCCAAGGAGCTATAAAAAGCCATAGACAGGCTCCGCATATAAATGCATTGAACTTTGGCCGTGTTGCTGGCAACAACAACGACAACAGCCACAAATTGCACACATGCAGCAACCACACACACACACACACACACACATAGGCACACACACCCCAAAAAGATGTCGTCATCGCTCCATGGCAACGACAACGACGACAACGTCGACGTCATCAGGCGCTGGTGTTGCCTGACTGAATGTGAAAACTATAAAAAGCAACAGCAACAACAACTACAACAGCAAAAGCAACAGAAGCAACAGAAACAACAGCTATAAAAATAAAAACAAAAACAACAAGCTGAACAACTCCTTTTGATATTTTGTGTCGCGTTGTTGTTGTCATCCTGCAGTGTGTTGTTGTTAGGGCTGTTGTTGCTGCTGTTGTTGTTGTTGCTTCCTTGCGACTTGGACTTGGTCGCGTGCCTGGTCTACGTGCCCATTGCGCCTTCTCCCTTGCCACAGGCGTTGCGCTCCGCTGACGCCGCCTTTCAGTAAGTTGTTGTTGTTGTTGCTGCTGCTGTTGTTGTTGTTGTTGTTGCTGCTGTTGCTAGTGTCTCCATTGCCGCTGGTTCGTGTGGTTGGCGGCGTCGCCCGATGATTCACCCAGCCAGTCGCCGGCAAATGCAGCTACACTTGTATCTCCACACACCGCTCCACACGCACACACGCACACACGCACACACACTCACGCACACCCCATATACACACATGAGTGCTAGATATTCGAAGTACTCAGTTCTGAGAGCTGCCAAACGCAATGCAATTTTGCATTTGCTTGGGGCTATATCTCTGGGGGTCTTGGTCGTCGTGGGCACGCCTTGGTTTTGATTAATGAGTTTTTGCTATTTTTGGGCCCATATCTTTGTTTTGTTTTGTTTTCCTCTTATTATTTGCATTTGCCACCAAAAAAGCGCAGCTGCTAAAGTCAAGTGCAGGCGACCAAAAACAAGGAAGCATTTTCGCATTTGGACTGTGCTGATTTTTGCATTATTTAGTTGGAATACAAACTTCATATCCATGCAATGCTTTTACCAAACTGAATTTGTTTTAGAGATTTACTAAACTAGCTTGTGTTTATAGATAATCGAAAGCTAAAAAGGGAAGTTTAAAGTGAATTTGCATATCGTTTTCGGCTAGAGACAGTTATTGGTTGGGTTAATAGTTGGATAGTTAAAAGGTAACTATTCAAAAATAAATAATCAAACTTTCAGCATTTATTGCTCTATTATATTGAGACATTATTTATGTTTATTGTTTGATATATATTTTCGTATTATATTTTCGATTTAATGAAACCATTTTCTGCTATTGCTATTGCTATTGCTTGCTTTACAGATATTGAGCAGATCCGGTCCGAAGCCGGGATTTCAGAAATCGTGTCTATAAGCCGAAACTTAAACCTAACCAATTGTGCAGAAAACAGCCAAGCCGAAAGCCGAACCAAACCATGTTGTGTTTTAATAGTGGTTCGGTTTAAGACAGCCGCCAAGTCCTTAAAACTCTGAATGAAAATCGTATTTTGGCCGTGTATTGTGTATAAAAATATTTGCAGTACAACGGGCAATTGTATTTTAAAAATGTATATAATATCATTAAAATTTGGAAAATTAGTAAAGACTAAGTTTGTCATAGGACAAGAATGTGGAAAAACTGCTTCGCGAACTGAACCAACGAGCTGATTCAAACTGCAAATCGCAGCACTTGCAGCCCTATTCCTGATAATATCACGAGCTAGCTTCTTACTGTTAATATATATATATATTATATTATATATTATAAATATTAAATATTATATTATATATGAATATTAATACTTTTATTATTTATTTTATAATTTTTAGCATTTTCTTTATTAATAAATCAATCAATCAAGCCTTTTCCAAGTACATACAAATACATCACAGCATAAAAAAAAACCCTAAGCAACTCCAAAACTTGCTCTGCTATCGAAAACCCCCCTGGCTAAGTGAAAGAAAAGTGTTTCTTAAAATAATATATATTGCTTAACGGCTCCAATTTTGTAAGCTTTACATCTTTACATCAGCTACAGAAGAAGCAGCTTTATGGAGAATATCTGCGCGGGCTTACTTCTTATATTATATATGTTCACACTATTTTTTCATTCAAGTCACGCAAAGCTGCAGCAATTTGCAATTTAAAATTGATTGGCTGCTGATGATTGGCCAAATAGCTGCAGCAATCACTTGTACAGATCGTATTAAAGTCGAAAGACTAGAAAAAAATGTTAAAAAAAATAAATTGAAGCAGACACTTGCAACGTGCAAGAACTGAGCTGTGCAACTGAGGCGCTTAAAAGAAGTTGCAACTGAAGCCGCAATGAAACGGAACTGCGCTGAGCCTCAAGCAACTGCAGAGGAAGTTGTAGAATCAATAGGTCACACACACACACACACTCACACACACTCACACACACCAGTCGCGGCACGTGTTGTGGCTGCAAGCCGCAGAGAACTGTGGCAATTTGTTATATGATATCACCGCAAGGAAGCCACAAAAACCTCCGACCTACCAGCAGGCAAAGAAGTTGCATATACCAGCAGGCAAGAGGGCAAGAGGGCAAACGGAAGTGCCACTTGACGCACACACACACACACACAGGCACACACACCAACAAAAATTTGTCACTTTAATTTGCAATCCTCAGTTGCGAACAGAAAAAAACTTGTCAAAAAAAAAATAAGTTGAAGTTTTTTTGTAGAACTTCTCTTTTTTTTTTTTTTTTAGCTTGAATTGAATTTACTTTTTAGCTGCTGCTGCGGCTGCGGCTGCGGCTGATTTTACTGCTGCTGCTGCTGCTGCTGTTGCTGTTGTTGCGACTTCTTCTTTAGCTGCTGCTGCCCACAATTTTGTGTGTGATTTTTTTCGTTTGCTGCAAACGTTTTGAAAGCTCGACGACGACTGAATCTTTGGCCGGAACAACTCGCACAACGAAGCGGCGTCGGCGTTCAGCAGCACAAGAAGCGGCGACTGCGGCAGCGACAGCGGCAGCGGCGTCAACTCGTCGCCGTTTTGGCTGCACGGCAACTTCAGTGTTTGTTGTTCTTGTTGTTTTTATTGCTCGCGTTTTGTGTGTGGCTTGCTTGCCGTTATTGGAACTATTCCAGTCTGCGTCTGCGTGCGGCGCTGCCAAAGCTTTTATAACTGCTGTTTGTGTTGTTGCTGCTGCTGCTGCTGCTGCTGCTGCTGCTGATGTTGTTGTTGTTGCTGTTGTTGTTCGCTCAGCTGGGCCGATAAAGGCTCGTCCTCGTCCTTGCGACTCGTGCGGCCGGCTGAACGCGCGCCACTCGTCGCTTCCAGTTCGTTTCAATTCGTTTTTGGCTCGTTTCCCAATCGTTTCATTTCGTTCTGTTTCGTTCGGTCTCGTCTCGTTGGTGGCGCCATGGCCCGCCCTCCAACCGTTCCGCGCCGGCTAACATTTTGCCAGTCATTCTCGTCGGCGCCGTCGTCGTCGTCGTCGATTTTCCGATATGCCGCCTTCTTGGCATTTCGGAGTTGGCGCATTAGGCTCTAGACTCCTTACTGGATGGAGTAGGCAAGCCCCCGATCCCACCCCTCCTTCGCCATGTCAATAGCGTAAAAGAGTAATTGCATAGCCTACTTTAAGAACTGGCTAAAGTGTCATGTATATGCCACATTTCCAGACTTATCTCAGATCATCTCAATTGAAGCTAACCCAAAATCTATCTTGACTCCAAAAGAAAAACGAATTTCATAAAAATAAATATTTTCATAATCTTTTGAATAATTTCATATTCATAATAATTAAAATGAAATAAAACCATTTCTAATTTTCGAATTTGTAGTTCAAAATTATATTTGAAAACCCTCAAAACTTCAAAATCGAAACATGTTATAAGTTCTCTAGATTCGACTGGTAGTTACCCTGTATACATCGCCGAAAGACTATTAAAATTAGACAACCAGACAGACGGATGTGCCTCTTCTTGAATAACTTTCAAATTTATTATCCGATCTTTATACAATTTTCAGGTCTTATTTAATAAATACATGTATACCAAAGTGCAAGTCTCTACCTTTCCGATAAAGTTGGTTATTTTTATTTTTTTTTAATTAAGGAATTGAGGGAATGTCAAAAAAGGGAAATATTTCTAATCTGTGATATACTACACGAAGACCTACATGCCTTATTCGGGTTTTCTTCATCTTAGAAGTTTCAAGATATGATCAATAGAACGATTTATAGATAGTAAAAGAAAAACCTTGATCTGCGTGTGCAATAGGACCTACATTCCAAATTTGAAGTCTCTAGCTCTTAGAACACCTGAGATCGACAGGTCCGGACCAACGAATGGAAGGGATGGTTCTATATAAACATCTATATATGTCTGGTACACAACTATGATATACATGCTTGATTTCAATTAGCCAATTTGTTTTCTTATCAAGAGAAGAACAAAAACAATTGGCACAATATGTATGAAAGATAAGGTATAATAAATAAATAATTAGTAAATAATTTGAATATGCGATTAAAAATGAGATATTTTATGATATCTTATCTTCATATATTTACAAACTATGCCCTGATTTTTGGTATAAATAATAAAATATACAGATAAATATATCAATATATTATTTACGTGTTCCCGCTGTGGATTAGGAATGTTTCGTTGGCAATGATGTTACGTGCTTTTAGTTGAGTGTGCGCCGGAATAAAAACTGTTACTCATATAATGCACAGGACACTCGGATAACAACTGAGCAGCCGCTGGCCGGACAGTACGGCGGATAGGAAGCCGGAGACGATATCGTGCCAAAAAAAACAAAAATTCCAACAACAACAAAAAATATATTGCCGCTATAACGCCGACCGACTGGAAGGCAGTCGATGTGCATCTGATGTGCGATTGGGCAACGCTCAAGAAATTACGCAACTTCCAGTCGCAGCAAATGCCAAAGTTGAATGGCAGCCAAAGCGGGCACCAAAATTAACTTAATTTTATATTATTGAAAGTAAGAAAAGAACTACACGCATTTTAGCTAAGAAGCACTCAGCATTTCGTTGAGCAAAACATCGCCATTTTGGCAGTCCGCTCGACTGGAAGGCAGACGGCAACCATCTGATTTGGCTACACACACACACACACACACACACGCACGCGCGCGCACACGGGTTTGCCACGGCACCAATACAGTGGCAAACAGCTGCCAGCAAAGTAAATATTGATTTTGCGCGCTGCTTTTTGCTTGCCGGCTGTTGCCACTCAGCAGGAGACGCGTTCTCTGTGGAGGCGCCACGAACAGCTGGCCAAGCTCTCTGCTGTTTTGTGTGGCTGTGTGTGTGGCTGTGTGTGTGTCTGTGTGTGTGCCTCGCTCAGCTGTGCGTCCAATCAACCGTTGAATTTTGAAGTCGACATGTCCAACAGCTTGCCGCTGTCAAGCGCAATTTATCTTGGAAGTCAACATGCCACAATGCGACCCAAGAAATTGCTCTCAATTTTGCTCAGTTGACTTAACTTCCTGTTTACCGATGAGTTTTACTTGATAATCTGGTGCAGATCATAGACTAACTAAATATGAATATTATATTATAATATTATTCTTGAAAATATCTTATATTATACTGCATTTATTGCAACTATTACCATTAATTACTTTATTAATTATAAATATAATAATTTCTTATAATGCTTATTTAATTATTTTTTAACTATTAACTTATATTTATTATCAATTACTTTTTATAATTACTTAATTATTTATTTATTTGTTTTTTTTTTTATATATATTTATAGTATTTTTTATTTATTTAAGTTTTTATTATGCTGATGAATTATTATTGTTTATTTGATTATTAATTAAATTATTTATTCAACAACTATGTTATTTTTATTTCGTTTATTTTCTATATTTATTAAGTTAATATTTTATTTATTTATTTTACTAATATGTTAATACTCATCGTATTGAACTTATGTCTAATCTGTAGTTAACTTACCTTTCTAAATTTTTTTGTTTTGTTTTTTTAATTTAAGTTTTAATATTTCGTTAATAACGCTTATATAATTTTTGTTTAACTTCGCTTTGCACTATGGATGGAGCAACTTTTTTGTTTCAGTTTTCAGCATTTGCATTCTATTAATATACAATATATTATATTAGTTATAAAGCTTTTCTCAAAATTTGTTTGGCGTTTTTGTGTAAATGTTTAGAGTTTGAGTTGGCTTTGCACAAAATGGACTTTATGTTATTTTTTTTTTAATCAGACGTTATGTTTAACAAACTTAATAGGCGTATTTGTTTATATTAATATATATTTTTTTATTTTATTTATTTATACTTTATGTATGGCGAAGCGGCTGCAGATTGGCATCAAGCGTTAATAAAGTTGCGTATATTTTGTTTAATACTTAAATTGCAAATATATATATATTATATATATATTTTTTTTTTGCCAATTTGTGTAGCTTATGTAATTTTAGTTAAAGACTTTACCTAAATAGTTGAGGAATGTTTATTAGAAAATAGTTATACGTTGTATTTTTAACAGTTTTGTGTGCAAATAATTTGTTATTTATTCGTGAGTTTTTATCGCTTTTCTTTGTAAATATTTTAGTAACTTTAATTGAATGTTTTTTGTTCTTTATTCTTTTTGCTTATATGTTTATAAAACGTAGTGGACTCTTAGGCGCTGTCCAACTTAGTTAGGTAATCGTTGTTTATAGTGTTTATGCTGCTGTTGTTGTTGCTTAGCTGTGCAGCTTCTAGTTGCATTTGAGTTAGGCCGAAATAAACTTTAGACGGATATTGATTTTTATTCTATTTTTTTGTTGTTTTTATATTTGTAGTTTTGTTTTTTTATATTTCTGTTGCTGTCAATGAGGCGTCTTCGTCTGGACAGGTTGGGACAAGTTTTGGGTTGCGGCCGCCGCCCACTTTTGGCAGCTGCTGGGGCTTTGGGTTAATTGATTGATTGCCACAAGTTTCTGAGGCGAACACGCGACGCACTTGGCAAATTTTTTAAACAATTTAACATTTAAACTTTGGCAGTTGCACACAAAAATTTCTTACTCTCGGCTGACAAACTGGCTGACTGACTGACTGACTGACTGACTGACAGGCTAACTGGCTGGATGGCTGGCTGGCTGGCTGTCTCAGTTGGTGCTCTGCTCTGCTGGTCGCTGCTCGGCCGCACGAGACTGCAGGGTGCACGGCGTTGTCGTCTACCATCGTGCGCCACATTCCAATTCGCGGCAGTTGTTGCTGTTGTTGCCGCTGCCACTGTCACTGCCGCTGCCACTGCCACTGCCGCTGCTTGCGCCTTTTGTGGCACATTGGAAGCAACATGCGATGTTTTCTAGGCAGCCAAAACACATGTGACAAGCCTTTAGCCGCTTCCAATGGCGCAGGCGCAGGTGCCACAACCAGCAGCAGCAGCAGCAACAACAACAGCTGCTAACAGCGGCTGCAAGTCTCCAACCGAGCCGACAGCTGGCCCCACTGTTAGCCGACAGAGCGGCATCAAACATCAGACGAACAGCTGTTCAGCCCCAGCTCACGACCATCCAAGCTCATCATCATGACCCTCATAATGATTACGGCGCTGACGACGCTGGTTGCCAGCTGTAAAAGCCGACGCATCGCATCAAGCTGAAGGACTGCTGGCAAATGTTGCCACAAAAGATTTCGGCATAAGTGAGGTATATGATCTTTAGCTGATTATGCTATAAAGGCAAGGAGTACCCACTCTTAAAAAGAAAGTTTTCTTTTGGTAACATTTAAGAAAATTAAGTTTAAATCATTTTCCTTTATTTTTTATACATTTTTTCCGACTATAATAGGATATCACAACTCTATTTCTTAGCTTATATTAGTGAGTCGAAGAATAATGGAATTTAACTCCAACTTTTGCAAAGGTCAGCAGGATGAAGCCTCCTCAGCTCTCCTTAGTCCACCTCAGTCTGAATGTACAAGTAGTCGAGCGTTGCGCCGTCTGCAGTGCCGATAAATTTGGTCTTTCATTTTACCAAGGCGGAGAGCTCTTTCCTCACATGCCAAGCCAGCTCAGACGGGCTGATCCGAATCCTCATAAGTCTGAGTCCGAAATGCAGTACACCACACGTTGATCCCACAACACTTAAGCAAAAAGTGAGTGTGAGATAAGATGGTATTAAAATTAAAGCAATTCGACTGATATAGAAGATATCTATATACTTATAATAGAAATGCCTGAGCAAATCACAAAGCATATACTTAAAATAAGTAATAAGTTGGGTTATATTCTGAGTGATGCATATTCTTAAAATAGGATTAAGCAAATTGAAAAATTTACTGAAAAGCCATGATCCTTATAGATTTAGAAAGTTGAAGAATTGAAGAAAGTGCCAAAGTAATATTATTTAATAGTAATATTTGGAAGAAACTGAAGAAAGCACAAAATAAAATAATGTTAAGTTAGATTTATAAAATTGAAATAATTATTATATTAATATTGTCTTAAAGAATAATTTAGAAAATTGAAGAAAGTACTAAAAATCAAGAAAATTGAAGAAAGTACATATATAGTCAAAAGGGAAAAGTGAAGGATTATATGTATATCCGTGCAAAGATTTGGCAGACGGACCTGGCTGCTTCTGCTGATGAAGAATATATATGTATATACCTTCCACAAATATATATCAAATTATTTCACTCAAACAGAAGATCAGTTTCGAAGCTTTACCTATAGTATTTTATTTATTTATGCATTAAATACATATTGAATTTCTTTGTAAATCAAGAAATTATTGAGGAAAAATTTGACTTCTGGAAAAAAAGTGACTAATTACGAACAACATTTTATATGATCTTG
Source organism: Drosophila montana (assembly GCF_035044405.1). NCBI lineage: Eukaryota > Metazoa > Arthropoda > Insecta > Diptera > Drosophilidae > Drosophila > Drosophila montana. The sequence continues at coordinate 2,259,841 of NW_026997351.1, read as the reverse complement.
AAAATATGCCTGGAAGATATAATTGTAACTACGTGATGTATGAATATGTATGTTGTATGTCGAAGCACGATACATTTTGTGTAAGTAAAGGACCTTTAGGAGTTGACGTGAACCAGTGCAAAAAATATTCAAGCCCCGCCCAGACTAATCCAATCAAAGCCCCAATAATATGAGTTTCAACATTAATTGGATGCCGCTCATGCATGGTAACAATATTTTATTTATTTTTTTTTTTGTATTTTATTGTTGTTTCTTTTTTTTTAGCTGTTATTTTGTATTCCTGTTTCAATATGCCACACCCCTCTTTAGCTGGAAGTCAACAACTTTGCTGAAGGGCAGTCAAAAATGCTCACAAATGCAGCGACAGCACGCAGACCTAACAGTCCTTTCCGTGCAACCCCCTCACTACAACACACACACACACACGCCAGAGCGCATTCTCATGCACAGAAAAACAGCTGAATTTCATTTAATTATGACTTAACACGAAACGGCGTTGCATACTTTGCGGCGCCGGCTATGCAAGCCAAGAAAATGCCTTTACCCCGGCTTCTCGCTCAGCTTCACCCTACGCCCGCTGCCGGCTGCCTAATTTCAAAAGTTTGCGACACGAACCACCGAACAACATGCCAAATATTGAAATGTAATAAATACAAAAGCGACCCCAAAAAACACACATATAAATTGGCCTTAAAAACTGCTGCAGTCCCGTCGTCAACCAGTTGTCTAGAACCTAAACCCAACAATAGTTATCATATTTCAATTTCTCAGATATTATCAAACAATAATCGAAATTATGATTTTCAAATTTATGAATATCTGATTATTAAATTTAGGGTTTGCCTCCAAAACATGGTTAGATTTTGAAGAAAGATAAACGTCAGTTTGCACCTGCAACAATTTTTTGCTGATTTGAACCAAGCCTTGTGATTGACTACGTGAAACTAAATTTTTGCATGCATGCACCAGGGTTAAGAGTTCAAATTCTACAAGAATATTTCGATATTTTGAAAGAGAATGTTATTTTTAATCAAACAAGAGCTTTAGCGCTGAAATAGATAAATATAATATACATAAAGTGGCATTAATTCTAGCGATTCAATCTACTTTTAATTTAATTAAAAACAAGTTTTGTTTGCGAAACAAATACAAAAACGCATCATAAATATCCTATAAAAATGTTTATTCAAGTAAAACGAAGAAATTCTTGATTTTATATATAATGTCATGCGATATTTTTAACTATGAAAAGATAGAGTTATATCATCGGATTCCTACTATCGATTGGTAATAAATCAAATCAAAAATTGGGGGCAACAACAAAGGTTTTGACGAAAATCAGATCGGTCACGGTGTGCATTTTTTTGAATATCTCGGCCAAATAATGTCAGATTTGGGAATTTTATACCATTTTGGACTCGTAAGGATCAGTACTATCGAAAGGCATCAAAGGAATGAAAATCTTAATTTTGACCCAAATCAACAAAATGGCAAGGGGTTACATCACGTTTTTTCTAAAAATCGGGGTCGTTTCGAAAATCAAAACTTTTTTGATGATTTTTTTTTAATATCTCGGGTAAATATTGTTAGATTTTGAAATATTATACCTTTTTGAATTCATACGGATCCCTACTATTAATTGGCATTCAAACATTTAAGAAATCGATAGGGAAAAAAAGTAGTTGACCAAAAACCGATTTGTTTGTATAGTCAACCTTTTTTGATGATTTTTTGGAATATCTCGGCCAAATAATATCCGATTCGTGAATTTTATACCCTTTTGGACTCGTAAAGATCAGTACTATCGATTGGCATCAAAAGAATGAAAATCCAAATTTTGACCCAAATCAACAAAATGGCAAGGGGTTACATCACGTTTTTTCTCAAAATCGGGGTCAGTTCGAAAATCAACACTTTTTTTATGATTTTTTGAATATCTCGGGTAAATATCGTCTGATTTTGAAATCTTATACAATTTTAAAGTCGTGCTGATCCCTACTATCGATTAACAATCAGCCAAATCAAAAATCGGGGGAAACCAACTGAGTTTTTGACAACAATCGGTTCGGTCATGGTCATTATGGTGAGGTCATACAATAAATTCTAATATCCCAATTGCTAGTATTGCGTAAATTATTCCTAAAGATCCGAAAGTTTCCTTTTTACCTGATTCTTGACTTATAATGTGAGTTATTATCCCAAATCCAGGTAGAATTAAAATATAAACTTCTGGGTGACCAAAATATCAGAATTAATATTGGTATAAAATTGGGTCTCCCCCACCAGCTGGGTCAAAAAATGATGTATTTAGTATAGATATGAATATCACTATATAGTTTACGCGCATACCGCGGGCAACAACTGACGTCTGCCATCTCTAGTACCTGAATAGCGGCAGCATTACACTTACACAACCCACCAAGCACTTCGCCCCCCCAGACGCCCTGCTCCCAGTTGCCACCGACTGGGGCCGAGTGAGAAACAAGTTGCCTGTCGCCAGGCCTGAAAGCAGCCGGTAACTTGCATTTTATTGTGGCCATAAAAATTGTAGAAAAGAGCCAACTAAAATGCTATGGAAAATTTATTAACGACGCCACCCAAAAAGGAAGACAGCTGCCCCGCAAGACACCAGGCCTGTATGTGTGTGTTGGTGTGTGTGTGCGGTGCCTTGACTTATGCTATTGATTTTTGTGCTCTTTTTACCTGCTTTGCCCTCCTTTTCTTGCATAATTATACTCATTATAATTATATTAAATCAGCGAATAAATTTTTTCTTCTGTCGCATTTTAATTATAACGGCATGCAACTCTTAGCCCGCCCATCTCCCTCACTCTCACTGTGTTGCTCTCTCACTTAGCTGGCGGTCGTTGGGTAGCTTGTATTTGCTGGCGCCACCTGTCGACGTCAGTAGGCGGCAAAACTAATTACAAAGCATTCATTTAAAATAGTCAGCCAAATGCTAATGATCCACAAAAAAGGCAAGAAGCAGCTTAATAAAAGAAAAGCAAGATATATGTCATGAAAATTGTAAGAGAATGCAAGACATTTTGTCCATATCCAGCGCCTCTCTGCTGTGTGTATGTGTTTGTGTGTGTGTGTCCTTGTTGACGTTCCGTAAGCCTAATAAATTTCAAGCGCTCTGCCCGAAAATGTCAGGACCTTAAACAAGCCTAAGGGACCAGCGACCATTTGCGGCAATTTCGGATCATTTTCGTATCGATTTTTGATGTTGTTTTTATATTTGACCCAATACCCTGTTCCCCAGCGGCAAGCGAGCATATTGGTTTCAGGCCTTGTCACTCTAGCTTTCACTTTCTTTAAGCGCAATAATAGTTGATGTATTTTGAGGCCTATTCCCAACACCTAAAAGGGTTTAGTTTTAATTAATAGTTTTAGAGGCCCATATTGAATATAGCTTCACCTGAACATGATGAACAGATAATAGCGCAGTCGGCCAACTTCAATTACAACGTTTTTTTTCAGTTTTCTTTTTGTGTCTTGTAACGCCGACGACCGGAAACGGAAGTTGCAAGTGGCATGCGTCGCTGCTGTCTGACCGCAGATAGTTGTTGTTGCTGTTGCCTTTATCTTTTACTGTTGTTGTTTTTGTTATTGTAGCTGTTGCTGTTGTAGTTGTTGTTGCAGCTTTTCTTTTACTGTGGTAATCGCAGCCTGTTTTAAAACTGCTCGCGGTTTGTCCTCATTTGGCACATTAATTAAGAACTTGTTATTTGACAAGTCGGTCGCATTGCGAGCTTAGCAACATGCCAAGCAACGTCAACAAACACAACAACAACTCCAAAAAAATGTTCAAATGCCCGCAGGCAGCGTCGCGGCGTTGTATCAAAAATATTGCGCATACGCAACGTGGCCTTCAAAGCAACAAAACAGAAGTTTGCGACTACGCAACATTTTGCACTTGCTGCTAATTCTTGAGTGTGCCAAAAACTGACAGTTTACAAATGTATGTTTGCGCGTGTGTGTGTGTGTGTGCGAGTGTGTGTGTGTGTGTGAAGGGGGACTATTTGCGAACTGCGCCTCAGCCATTTTGTCTAGCATTTTACTGGCGCCGCGTAGATTTGCACATCAAATAGCAATATATGTGCAGCTATATATATAAAACATATTTGAGCTTATGTGTATGTGTATGTGTGTGGTGTGCTGTGTCACAATTGTGACGTCATATAAACCAAATGTAGCTTATGTAGCTACAAAAGGTCATATTCTGGTGAAAAGCTTGTATTATGTATTTATATGTAATTTAGCTATACATGAATCAGTTAAACTCGATTATTTTATGTAAATAATAGTAGCCATGCTCAGGTCTGAATTGCCTTCCCACGTATTCCTTTTTTTGGCTCAGAACGAACTGTACTTAGAGCTAGAATATAAACAAGAATATAGTTAATTAGACAAGAAAATGAATTGGTTAATATATACAACACTTATAATCAATGCAGGACTTACTTCAATTCATGAGAATCGCATAGCACGGCGACATTTTAAAATACGTTTTTTTTTTAATTGTAACATGGTCTCCATTTTCTACAAGAACATATATACACGGAATATAGGATCTCTCTGCTGCAATTTGCCGCCCACGACAAAGCTTAAATCTTTTCACCTTTTTAATCTGAAATCGGAATTAATGCCACCAACTGGCAACGTTATAAATAACTAATTAATTTCTAACGCTTGAAATTGCGATAGTATTCAATTATTTAACCAGCACATCAATGCTTTATTTATAAACTGGTTCGACCCCGACTAGTGCCTAGTAATTAGTATTATAAAATTGAAAATATATTAAACCGTAAATCGAGCCAGGTCGGGTGCCTGAGAGGAGGGCGCGATACACGCAATCTATTTTCGCCCGCTTGCCACATGCACCGGACAAATGTTCGTCCTTTTTATGCTATTTTCATCATATTGTGTTGATTTTCTTCTTTTTTTTCATTTGGTTTGGTTCCTTGCCTTCTTGTTGCTTTTATTGTTATTAATATTTCATTTCCTTTTTTCCCTAGGGGGAGGGTGGGTCTGCGGCCAGCTGAATTGCGTTTTAGTTTCGTACACAAAAAGATCGGGAATGGGAGGAAAAGAGAAAATGGCTGCGTTGCGGCTGCCAGAAATGGCGTCGTTCACTTTAACATTGCATACTTTTGGGCATTTTATTATATTAAGCCATAAATTTCAAGGTCAGACATCACATGCCAGCTGCCAGTTGCCAGTTGCCGGCTTCAGTTGTTGTTGCTGCTGTTGTTGTTGTTTTTGCTGATGTTGTTGTTCTTGTTGCTTCTAAGTATGGTGGCTTTGTTGGCAGCACGCAAAGGCAAAAAGGACATCTTTCAGTGGGCCCATTGGGCAACCTTTTCAGATTCCTGCTTGTCACGACTCTAATACCCAGCCACTTAATTGCCTTGTTAAATGTCATTTGCCTGCCGCCCCGCACAGCTGTGCCCAGTCGTTAACCATTAAAGACTTCTACTCATAATTGCATATTAGGGAGTACATTTTTTAAACATTCTAGTTAAACATTAAACTAGTATTATGTTGATGCCTTTTTGGTGCTAAATAAATGTTTACATAATTTTTATAAGACTCTTGGTAGTTGTCGAACATTTCAAAAATAATGAAGTAGAACAAGAAATAAAATTTAGCAGAGGTAACATGTTTCGGTTGCAGTCCTCGTTGGGTTATCCGTCTATAACTATTTCAAATATTTACAGAAATGGAAAGATCGCCACAATGAACAATATATATATAACTTCTGCTTTTGCTATATAAGAATATATATTTCCAAATTTCCATTCTGAAGCTCTCAGTAAAACAATGTAACGAAAACAATAACTTATGAGCAGAAAGATTCCTTTGTGGTCTTAACAAATATAAGATTATATAAAAAAAATATTAAACAAAACCATTTTTTTTAATTTAAGAAAGTTAAATTTAATTATATTTCTTTTTTGTAATTAACATAATTCTTGAGATTATAAAACTTTTTAAAACCAAATATATAATAAATATACATATGTGCATGTATGTATAACCTTCATTTTTATTGCTTAACTAAGCAAATCTGTTAAAGTGTTATAAAGAATTGTAGACTGTAATACTAAGAAAAAAGAAGAATATTTTTATAAGTATGGGACTTAGTTCAAAACAATTAGCCTAACCGTATTTTATTTAGTCTGGGAATGAAACCTGAATAAAACGAAAGAAAAAGAGAAAAAAGTACATTAAGAATTTTAACATAATATGCCCTAAATTATTTAATATTAATAATAATAACAAAAACGCTTCAAAATGGAGCAATAGACCAGCCTGAATAATAGGTAAATGCTCAACTGTGATGTGAACTCGATGTTAAGCTTTAAATGGTTACGGTTCAGCGTTTGCGGGTCTTTAAGGTCGTTCTTTAATTAAGTTTTATATCAGCTGAACGTCAGCTGGCATTAAGGCCAGAGGCTAAGGTAAGGACTGTGTGGCCCCTGGTGGTGTCTCGGGTGGCGTCTCGGGCGGTGGCAATGGCGCCACCTGCTGGGCGTTGCTTGCGTTTTATTTGAATTGCTTGTATATATGCGGCGTCTGGGGCGCCTAAAAGCAGAGCTCATTTTGTGTGGCAAGTTTGCCGTAAATCGATGCGGCAGCCCGCCTAAGCAGCCATAAACCAGGAGAGTTCCAACAAAAGGGCCGGCTTAAGCCGTGCCATGCCTGAAAAAGGCAGCAGAAGTGTGCGGCATTTGCTGCGGCAGGGCAAGTTTGTCCCTTTTGCTCTACCTTCATTTTTGGTCGTCGTGCTTCAAGTGTCAGTGTGGATTGTGTGCGCCGGTGACACGTGGCAACTTAAATTGAAATGCCGCCAGCAATGCTGTACATATCTATTAGGCCCAAGCAGCGGTCCCCCCGGACCCAACCACACTGCCATTTGCCCCACCGCAGGCGGCACTTAGCGGCACTGAGAAATGTCACCTGCTGTTATCAAATATACAACTGCAGTCGGTAGTCGGCATTTGCCAGCACATGCATTTCGTAAAGGAGTCGACAACAGAAGCCCATAAATATATCCAAATGCTGATTACACCTGGTCCTCATGGAGAAGCTGGCGGAGATTTGGCGCCGGCAGCTGCCATTTGGCTCGCATAACATCTGGATTTTTGGTGTGTGTGTATGTGTGTGTGTGTGGCCGTTTATTGATTTGCAATGCTTTCCTTTTTCATGGCCTGTCCTGCCATTCATATGCATATGGGCGTGGGCATGCTGGTGGGCGTTGTCATAAAATGGCAAACATATTGCCGAATAACCACTGGCAGCATCGAGGCCCAGAGCCAAACAGAGCTGCAAACAAGCCCAATAAGATCCAAAGACGCAGTGCCGCATTATTGAGAGCTCACACTGAGGGATGCTGCCAAGTCAGTTAGTCAGTCAGTCAGTCCGGCCTGCGCTCAGTTGGTCAATGGCTCATGCAAGCCAGTTGGCCAATTAGGAAACACCCAAAGGGCTAAAAGTGCCAAACGAGGACGCACATTAAAGCCAGGCCAAACGATTTATGTGCTGCGGCACACACACACGCTGACACACGCACACATACCCAAGCACACACACTCGTATTGTTCTATGTATATGTCTAATTTACATGTATCGCAATAGGCATACTCACTTATCATATTGCAAATAATAATCAAATGCTCTCTCAATTCTAGATCCAAAGTCTGAAAACGTGTTATGATTTTTATGCAAATGACTCGACAGAGAAATCCCCATTAGGAGTTTGACTAAAGGGAAAGTCCACCCACAGCTTTCATCCAGTATTAACAGCCCTTGCCTAACCCTTCACCTGGCTTCCCCTGAGGTTAATTGTTTGAATAATCACTAAGCTATACCAAAATTGTAAGCGGAACACACACACCTTAACAAATGAAATGGAATGGCTCGTAAGACAGTAAGGTCTTTACAATAAAAAGAATGATAATATAATAATAAATATAAATAAACAGGATAATAATGGGAACAACAATTAATATAATATTAATAAGCATATATTGAAGACTCTTTTTCCAAGTGCCTATCGATAACTCATGTTGATTAAACGCAGCCAGTTTCAAGCTGATCGCAGCCTTTACGTAATGCAATACTAAACTAATTAAAATATTATAATTATATTAAAATATATTTGATGAAATTCGCGAATTGCTTTCTCCAGAAATATTATCTAATTAATTGCTACAATTTCTGAAGAATATTAAAAATATATCTAACGATTTAACATTAAATTCAAATTGAATTCCAACTAATTTCAGACATTTGGTCTACTAAATTCTTGGCAAACGAGTCTTGACCCTTTCTGGCACGCTAAAGGACAAAATATTTGGTTCTGAGAGAACGTATTGAAATGGAAAAATATATAAAATTTAATGACAAGGCGCCTAGACCATGCCATACACGACTATTCTCGGACTCGGATGCAAGAGCGAATGCAAATGGCATAAAAGGTCAGCTGCCAAGTGGCCACTGCAGCGGGTTTATGCCGCAAGATTGATGCGGCAAAGGAACATGGAGATATTGCGATTGGGCAGTTGATTGATTGATCAATCGATCATTTAATTAGGTTGCAGGACAAAGTTCAGGCGCCGGTCCAGTAATTGAATGCCAATTGCCATGCACCAAATGCCGAGCAGACATCTGACCGCCGTCCAGCAAAGGAGATGAAGACGCCTCAAGGATGTTACCCTTGCCAAGGCTCATTAAATTAGATAGCAGACGGGGTCTTGCGGCAATGCCAATTGACAACCACAACGACAACACTTCAACTTAAGTAATCTATATGTGCTGCAAAGTTTGTGCACACACATCTGTACAAAGATAGAATTTCTGTGTATTTAGATACACTGCAAGAAAAAGGAAGCAACAGATATCAGAGCTTGTGCTGAATATTCTTATATGTCCATAATATATTAAGGCCTTTGATTGTTTAAGCTAAAGATTGGAATAACAAATTACCAAACGATTTTGAACCAGACCGGTTCAGTTCCGGAACTCCAGTTCATTTTCCTATGTGAACCGAACCAGCTACACGAAAAATCAACTGAACTAGTAACTAGAACCGAACTCTATTTTTTCAAATATGTTTTGCTCTATATTATAGACCCAATGCATACACAGCTTGGGCCCCAAATATTGGATATATCTAACCATATATCGGTTAGACGATGTTAATTTTTTGGGTAGAGAACAAATGTAGCCAGCATTTTCTGTATGAAAATACCAAAGTTTTGCCATACGGGCATTAATGAATTTAAATTTGAATTGGATCATAAATTTGTTGAAAATTATCGAGAAACGACAAAGGTTTGAGCTAGATCTGGGTTTGTGAATGAGGAAATTCAGATTTACGAACCAAACCTAAAATCAGAGAGTTGGTTCGCACCGTAAGCCGCATCACGAAGCAATTTTTGTTTGTTTTCGTTCCTGATAAATAAGTTTGAAAAATCTGTGAAAAACAAAAGCTTTTGAAACTTTCTTGTTGACCAAACGCTTGAGCTTGAATTCATTTCTAAAGCTCTTTATGAAAATTAAATTGAGAGTCTGAGTATTTCACACTTTTCGGGCGGGCCAGTATAGACAAAGGCTCCAGAGTCAACTGATCGAATTGAAATCTACTTATTTTAATGATACATCAAACAGTTTGATTTTGGAAACTCCAAAAATGGGCGGCACGAAAGAGTCTGGCGCAGGTATGGGCGGGCCACAAGTAGCCACAAGTCTTATGTTTGAAATCTATATGAAGCTATGCTAAAAAAATTAAAAGAGAATAGTCTAAAAGATTGTGTCAAATAAAATTGTAGCAATAAGCATTCGCGCACTCGAGCAGCCATGCAAATGGCACATGGCTCTGCAGGAAATATTGGAACTGGCTCAAAGATCTAGTTCAGACACATAAAAAAAAAAGAACAATTTGTGGTAGCAAAAGCGGAAAAAATTAACAGTAATTGCATTCATAGTATGTACGTAAACACATTTATTTATTTATGGCCAACTTTCTAAGAATCAAACACATAAAACGCAGCTAATTTTCAACTTGGCAAAGGATGCGTGCACGAGTGAGCGAGAGGGAGAGACAGAGAGAGAGGGAGCTGGCGCTATTGTAAAGCAATTGCAATTGTCTGGTAAGTTTTGTGCCAGGCCAGCTGGAACAGGAGGAGCAGGGGGCGGGCGCTGGGGTACAGCAATTGGGCTGTTGCCAAGAAGGCCTAAAAGCCATTGCAAAGGAACAGGCAAATGGGCACGAGTCCGGGCGTTGAAAATGTGTGGCATACGCATAGGCGCCGCAATGAAAGTTCTGCCATTGTTAGAGCGAAGTTCGTGGGCCATTTATCATGGCGACCCGTTATAGCTGTGGCACTTATGTGTCTTTGCAACCTTATATCATAATGCAACTGCAACTTGGCAGCAAAAGAAGTTTTTTTGGTAATGAGCGGCAGCTTCCCCGCAAAAGCATTTGCAACCCTTTTGTCAGCTCTAGCTGAGTTTTTCTTTGCTTTTCTCCGATTCTATTAAAGCCTTTTAAAGAACGCACCCACGCACAGCGGGCAGCTGCTGGTTGGATGAGATTTCCCTTGCGGCTGTGAGAGGCGCATGGGCTTGGGGCGCGCTGCCCCACCGACTGGAGGGGCACATGCATGGCAGGAGACCATGCTTAACGGCTTGTTGGCCACTTTACGCCGCGGTACTCACGACGCTGGCAAAAAGGCAGACAGCAAAAAAAACAAGCCTATGTGTATGCGTGTGTGTGCACTTGAAAAACATATTAAAATATAAAAAAACAAAACAACAACATGCTGCACAGCAACGAAAAATCAAAGCACATTATGGTAAGCTAAAATATTCATTTCCCCCACAGCGCCGTTCACCCCCTTTAGCATTTTTTGTACTACTTTTCACATTTTTAAATGCCATGCAAGGCGAGCCATTAAAAATATATTTTTATATGAATGCAATGCGCCACCAACTGGCCAAGTGCACTACAAAACTATAAAAGCAACAACAACAACAACAACAAACGGTTGCAGCTGCAAAAGCGCATAATGCGAAAAATCGTTGCAGCATTTCAGGCGCCTCTGGCGTATGAGCAATTTTTAAATACCTTCTGGCCAATGCGCTGCAATTAGAACGTTGAGCAGCAGGGGAGGTTGGACGGGGGGGCTTGAATATTTAAATTTAGTTGGGCAGCTAATTGTTGCACGGGCACGTTTTGAGCGAAAATATTCATTGCCTGTGCAATCGATGGGACCATCAATCAATGCGAACCAAATTTGTGCCGCAATTTCAATCAACAATTCTAGCTTCAAAATAGTTCGAGTAATTATAATAATGTTATGGAATGTTCGAGTAAACAAATTTCTGAAATATCTGCTGATATGCAAATATGAGCTACAAAATGTTCACAAATTAATATGCGATTGATCAATCAGCCCTATTAAATGTATATATATTCTACAATATATTTATATTTGCTTTAGTTACTGTATTCCTTAAAAATAAAAGTAATATCAAAGTATATTAGGTGCCCTGATTGAAATATTTATGTTATATATTATATATTGTATATTACATATCATATTATTTATTATATTATTATATATTACTATGCTCGACCTAAATATATTTCATTAATGTATGGCCTTGGTCACCACGCAATATTCTATATTCTATTATTTAGAGTATTCAATCAAAGAGCCCAATATGCAGTATTCATCTTTCTAATTCAATTTCAATGCGAAACGCTTTTCCTTCAATCATTTGGTAATGAAAATATATATTATAATAAAGCAATCAACTTATCAATTAAATAGCTTCAAAGTGCTCTTCAAACTCTTGTCCATGTCGTTTCATAATTTGCAGCTCAAAATAGTAAATTAATTAATTAACAATTTAACTCAATCACCTAGTGATGTATTAATCGTGTGGTCAGCATGCATTTCTACACTTATGCATTCATATTTTCATATATGTATGCCCCTTTATAATGCCTTGCGTGTTGTATTTACATCAATCAACTTGGTTTCAATCGTAACAGGTTCAAGCCAATCAATCAACAATCTTGTCATTAGTAATTCGTTCATTTCACTTACTCTCAGTCGTAACACGTTTACGTTATGTCCAGAAATCATCAATCGTTGACATCCACAGCCACAACATGCATCAGCTGTCAATCAATCATTTCAACAGTCAAACAGTAAATTGCGTAAGACTTTAGGAAAAACCTGGCTCCAAATCACCTTCAACTTGCAGAAGAAAACTGGCAGCTGGGCTATCCCTGTCCGTCAACGCCCACAGCCCCACACATCCCTCCCCCCTCCCCCTCCTTCATCCTGCGGTTCCTGCACATCCATGCTCAATTACAGCTTTATCATGCGCGTGCAGCGGTGAAGCAGCTGTCATGGCTCGCCGCTAGCCGTTGGCGGCCGGTGGCTGTCCTGATCTCAGACCTCGCAAGACAATGTCGTCATCGTCATCATTGCCACCGCCGCCCCACAGCTGTTTAGCCTGATGCCGGGAAAAGCTTTCGGCCATATGTTTTGTTTTTGCTTTATGGCGCAAAAGCACTTTCAGCGCATCCAGTGGCTGGAAATCGGCACGTGCCGGACTGTTTGGCCATGGAGCGACACACAAAAAAGCTCTGGAAACCGAGTGTCAGCGTTGCAGCAAAGCTTGCTGCCTGCAGAGCCCTGCCCAAGCTCACGCTCTTAGGCGGGCGGGAGGTAGCGAGAGGAATGAAAACCATAAGAAGCCCTAGTCAGACCGTAAAAACAAATGCCGGCTTTGCATGTATTGGCGAGAATAACGGACAAAAAGCAATACATAGAAAAAGGAGCGAATGGGAAAGAGTGGCAGAGAGAGAGAGAGAGAGAGAGAGCGCGCGCGAGCGAGAGAGTGTGCGAGTGAGCGAGCAAGCTTAATGTGTTGTCTGCGAACGCCCAAGCAGAACTTTGACTTAACTTTATACCCGCCCCCCGCCCCTCACCGCCTCAAGCGTTGTGGCCAACTGCTTCGACTGCTTTTTGTTCGCGCTCCACAGCCATCGCAACAACAACAAAAGCAACAGCAACAAAACATGCAACAATGTGACATTATGTCATAGCTGACATTTTTTGCTATTATAGTTGTTGTCGTTGTTGTTGTTGTTGCGTCTCTGAGCGCTGTAGAGTGTCTGCAGCAAATGCTTTTCGCAAAGCATTTAATGCCGTTAAGTTATCTCATAAAATTATGAATACACTTCGCTTGATGCTTGATGATCTGTCAAGCAGCTTGTGCAAACAAAACGGCAAAGTTTACACTAACTTGCTTGACTGTTATTTTATTCATGTTTTCTTTATCTTATTTAGTGGAGCAAGATAAAAAACTAGGCTCGTCGGGAGTGCTCGACTAGCAGATGCCTTCAACCAAGCGCCAATTTGCCGTTACACATATTCTAGCTTCCTTCATCTTACGCTTCTTCTTTCGCTCGTCTAACACCATGGAAAATGCTTTTTATTTAATAAATTCGGTGTATGTTGTCCGATCTTTATGAAATTTTCTGGGCATTTATATATGAAGACATCTCAAAAGTGAGATATTCTGCATCTGTGTTTATTAAACGACAGTCTGCTTTCTAAATTTGGTCTTTAAAGCTTCCAGATATGCTCTTAAACAGTATTTCGATAACGATTCTTATCGACTGCATAGCAACGGAGCAAGTTATCGGTGATTTGAAACACGTAGAAGACGGGCAGTAAGGAGACCTATGTTAAAACTTTTCTTTAAGATTATAAGATTGACGCGTTTATAAATACGGATTCGGAGATGCCTTTCTTCGCCTGTTACAAAACTAGTATACCTCTTTTATCTATTTTCAACGAAAAACGGATGCACAGACAGATATACAGACGGATTTATCTAGATCGACTCGTCTGTTTATGCTTATCAAGAATTTATATACTTAGAAGCCGAGAAGCCGAATTCTGGCTGTTATAAAAATTCGCGCTAAGCCTTTATACACTACTATACCATCCTTTTGCAGGGTATATAAAATAAGTAAATAAAATTATTCGAAACCTTGACATTGACAATTTTCGCCGTTGTTGTTGTTGTTTTTATGGTAATGCCTTTTTCTATTTCCTTAAACTGTTTGGCCCGGAAAAACAATCGAATTGTCGAGTTAAGCACCAGGTGCTACATAACTAAGTGCGTATATCCTGGTCTATTAGCTATTAATAGCTCCTGAATAGGCTCCTATAGCTTTGCATAGACTAAATATATTTTCGATGCAAAAAAGGTTATTAATATTGATTTGTCTTCTTAATTGATATGACAATTGCAATGTGTTTTTAAGCAAAAAAGTTTAACCATAAAATTTTATTTAGAAACTTTTCTGTGCCCTTTTTCGATGCAAATAGTGCGAAATTCTATTTTTAACAAATATTTACTTATGGATTTGCAAAACTATTGTTATTACTTTCTCGGAAACTTCGTTCAGCCATAACTAGGTCAAAACTTATTCGATTTCCAGCTGAAACTTATTTATCGTCGTTCGTTTAAAATAATATTGGCTTTTAACTGAAGCTAGTCAAGCTATAATATATACATATATATTTATATATTTTATAAGAAAGTATATAGCATGTATACTATATACATACATATATATATATTAGTTGACACCAAAGAAGTGCCAAAATATATTTAAAATTTGTATTTATTTTTATTTATATTTTTTTCGGATTTCTTTCTTAAGTCATCCCTAATCACTGTGGGGTAGAAAGGCATGATGAAATTCAATTTTTATTAATTTAATTTAATTTACTTTAAATCGGGCTTAAATCGGTTTAAATAATGCAATTTAGTATCAGGATTCAACATGCATTTTGAGGTGATTTATGATAGTAATAAAATGAATTCCACACTTTGACATAATTAGACTTACATCCATGTGATAAGCAAATTTTGATGTTAAATTTAAAATATAATAATAATAATAATAATAATATTAATAATAATAATAATAATAATAATAATAATAATAATAATAATAATAATAATAATAATAATAATAATAATAATAATAATAATAATAATAATAAAAATAATAATAATGATAATAATAATGATAATAATAATAATAATAATAATAATAATATTTAATAATCATAATAATAATAATAATAATAATAATAATAATAATATTTAATAATCATAATAATAATAATAATAATAATAATAATAATAATAATAATAATAATAATAATAATAATAATAATAATAATAATAATAATAATAATAATAATAATAATAATAATCATAATATTTAATAATCATAATAATAATAAAATAAATAATAATACCAATAATAATAAAAATGAATTAAAGCCGTAATTCATGCGCTGAAAAACGGAAGCCGAGCAATTTTTTGCCTTAATTTTGATGACCATGCAACCTGCCTGTGCTGGCAGTTGGCATTTAATTCTCACACGGTCTCAGGCAGCCCGGCAGCCGGGCAGCCGGGCAGCCCGGGGCGTGTGCTACCCAGGACCAAAAGCAGCAAAAACAGTTGACACTTTATTTTTTTTTTTGATCGCATGGTGCGCTAAGCAGTCGACGAAATCCGCTTAAATGCCACTTCCGCTTGTCGAATGGCAGCTGGGAAAAAGAGGTAGCAAGGGCGAAAGAGAGGACGAGTGTTGCATAGTTCTTTGCGCTTTAGCTGGCTATTCAAAGCAAGTGCCCAAAAGGGACCGATAGGGGGCGCCACACAGCGTCGCACAACACTGAGCCGCAGGCAAAGCACATTTCAATGGGAGGCCGTCTCGCACAGCTCAGCAATTCTCGGCAGACAAACAATCAGCCACACACACACACACACACATACTATATATGCATGTATGTATGTATGCATATGATTTTGTACTTGGGAGAAGCTTAAACTTCTGGCGGACATCTCTTTTGTTCGTCTAGCATTTGCCGCCCCCGGGCGCCCAGCTGCAATGCAGTTGCCATATTTTCATTGCTGACCGCTATACGAAAAAAAACAGAAGAAAGAGGGAACTTTGCAACACTGCTGACCGGATTTCAATTGCCTTGCCCCGTCTGCTGCCTGCTGCCTGCTGCGACCCATCAATATCAACACTTGACACTCCGAGTGTCCTTCATGTCCTTACTGTGCCATGCCACGCGGTCGGTCGCAGCAGTTGAAATTTTCGGCGCTGTTTCTTGTTCTTCATGTTAATTGCGTTCCACACATGCGACACTTTATGGCTGCACGTCCTTACGGCAATGTCAACGGCAACACACCTGCCCGTTTATGCAAATGCCAAAGGACTTTAAGTGTGACCAGTTACAAGAAAATTGTCGCTAACGCTCATGTTTCGTTTTATTTTGGGAAAGGCTCTGACAAGGCAAACAAAGAAACAAGTACAACTCGCTGCGACAGCGGGGCAATAAATAACGACTCGCACTATTAAGTATACAAGGACTAAAAAAAGTTCGAAACCGAAATTCCAATTTATTTCATTTAATATGAACCGAACTAAAGAATTCAAAATTGATTTGATTTAAGGTCAAAAACTTTTGAAGAAGACTCAGACCCAAGGCATAAATAGCTTGGGCCCCAAACATTGGATTAATGTACCATATTTTGGGTAATTGCCAATTTTGGGTAGAGATCATATGTAGCCCGCTATTTCTGTATGAAAATATATAAGTTTTCCAATATTTTCAGTAGAACGGGCAATCATCAATTAAAATTTCAATGGGATCATTATTACTTGTATAATTTTGTAAATATATGACAAGCGACAAAGATTTGAACCAGATCTGGGCTTATGTGCCAAACCAGGTTCACAAAGCTAACTTAAAGGCTGGAGATCGGTTCGAAATGTAAGCTGAAGCGCCGACCATTTTGGACTTTGCTTTATACTCTACAAATCGAGCATTATTAACAATAGATAACATTCGTTAATCCTTCCTATTCAACTGATAGATAGATTATGATTAGATTGGGTTACATTACTCTAGGTGCGTTTCTGTTAATTAAGATTAGTTAGCTTTGAAACAGCTGCAGTTTACTTGAAAGGTGCTTGTGCAAATGATAATAGATATTTTCGAGGGCCAGCTTTACTAGTGGCCAATGTTCTGTCCAAAAACTGTCCAAGTATCCAAAGAAACTATCGATTATCTGCCGTCTGAAACAGAATTCATGTCAAGGAATTTGGATATTATGACTTTAATCGTTAAAGTTAGGGAATTCAAAGATCCTCATCGGGTAATAGTGTGAAACACATGTCTCAGGCCACAAACAATTAAGATTCGATTATATAAGACACCTTATTATATACATATACATATATATATACTAGATATGCCCAAAGTACTCCCATGTGCCCTTCCTATTTTATAAGTTATTTGTTAAAATGACCTCTATAAGGATGAAACTTATGTATAATTTTATATTATAAGTATTATGATCAGTATTTGCATAGGTTTTATTAATATTATTATTATTAAAATTATTATTATTAATATTATTATTAATATTAGAATAGTAATAGATTAGTATTGGTATAACTGTGATAAGTCTTGGTTAGTTTTATTATTATTATTATTAATATTATTATTCTTATTATTAACATGATCATTATTATTAGTATTATGACTAGATAGACTTCTTAGAATAGTATTAGTATTATTGTGATTAGTATTGGTTATTTTTTTCATATTTTTTGAATTCAAAGAAATAAAACTGTCTAAAGTACGGACAAAAGATATAATTTATATTTAAACCATATATAACCACAGATTCCATGGAAACTGTCTGTGGCAGCTAGTTATATCGAATTCCCCGTATGCCCCTTCCCCCCTCCCCCTGCTCCGCCCGCATACTGGATGCTAATGAGCGGCGGGTTTGCTTATTCAAGCGCATAACATTCGCTTTCAAGTTTTGCGCTGCGGGCAATGAAACTGTTTTACGAGTGGGTTTCACTTTGTATAGTTTTTATCAGCACTGGTCGGTTATGCTCCTATTGTTCCTATTGGCTGTTAAAGCAACAACAGCAACAACCGGCGATACAAAAGGTAAAGCAAACATTATGCATAAAAATAAAAACAATAACAACGGCAGCAGC
This sequence comes from Drosophila montana, assembly GCF_035044405.1. NCBI lineage: Eukaryota > Metazoa > Arthropoda > Insecta > Diptera > Drosophilidae > Drosophila > Drosophila montana. The sequence continues at coordinate 2,241,689 of NW_026997351.1, read as the reverse complement.
AGCAACAACAACAACAGAAAGCAAGAATAAACCAGAATTCTCTCATTGGACGCAAGTGCAAGTGCAAGTGTGTGTTACTAGCACCTGTGTGTGTGTGTGTGTTTGTACTTGCGTCTGTCTGCATTGGATCCCAGTCTGCTTGGCAGCTTGGTCGCTATGTGGCCCATTATGTTCGCCTGGCAAAATTGGAGCATTTATTGTACCAACAAAAAACGCATTTTATGAGAGACGGACTGCCAGCAGCCGGGCTGTACTTGCAATGTTGTTCTTTTTTCTTACTCTTGCTGCTGTCAAATACACACAGACAAATACGTGTATGCACACACTGGTCCAGCAAGTCGACTCACGGTTGCCCTATAAACTGTTTTCTTTTATTTTGACTAATGACTGCCATGATTAGATACTTATTAGAGATTCTCATCAATCAAATGATTTACTTGCCAGCTTAGAAATTATGTTGTTATTCAATTGTCAAGCGCAGCTATTAAAAGCTGCAATATGCATATGCCGAATACACCTCTATGCACACACTGCAGGGTATATAACAAGAACAACGAAAGCAACACGCAAAAGCTGTAATTTGTCAGCTTAGCACTTGCACACAAATCGAAAGCTTAAAGCTTAGCCATTTCAGCAACCAATGCGCTGTCAAAATCTCTTAACCGCACCCACAACTGTTGCCGTCCTCTTCTAGCACGCTCCACTCGCTGTACATGATTGCAATCGGCATATAAATTGCCATCGTCTTGCTTCGGCTTATGTATACGTGCGAACATGCATATAAAAGAAAAAGCAGCAGCAATGTGTGAAAAGAGTGAGAGAGGGAGAGAGAGAGGCAAGTGAATTGTGCGCAAACACTATTTAGGTCGTCGCTGTGCTGCTGTTTGCTGGTCGCCTGTTGCCGCATCTAGGGCAAGTTCCTAGAATGTTCATTCCAATAAGCCATTGCAACATCGCGAAAATGATAAAAATTGTTTGCAGGCGAATTCGTAGAATTCACCCGAACTCAATAGGCGCCCAGCATTTGATGCGTATAGCTGCTACGGCTGACGAACTAATGGGGTGTTGGGGGGCGTCCCAACATGTTTGTGGCGTAGTCAAAATCGCGTCATGCGCGTCGCAATTTCAGCAGGCGGCCAGAGACAACACGCCAGACACCCTACCCAACGAGATGCCAATAGATGCCGCCGAAACACCATCGAAGACAGCCCATGGCCGGGCACGGGCCAGGATGCCCAATCACATATGGCCGCGCGGCGCAACGGACTCCACATACGGCCAATGCCAATGCGTTTGCCGACAGTGGGCTCCACGAGCTCCACACACAACACGCTCGCTTTTAACACAACACTTTCGTTTTCTTGTTCCAACCAAACGCTGGCCGCTAAATAGGCGCCCAGCGTACAACAGCAGCGCGTTGCCAAGCAACAGGCCCCCTCGCACAATGAAAGAGCTACACACATGCAAACGTTATGCGGTCTAGACAGAGAGAGCGTCATACAGCTGAATCAGTGCATAAGCTAGTTGTCTCGCTCGTTGCGCTCTCTGCGTACATGTTGCTCGCTTTAGCACACTCACTCATACGAGAGCGTACAATTGCGCGACGTTTTAATTCGCACACACACACACACTCGCATGTACATTTTATATATTGTATGCACGTGTATGCATACATATATTATGCTGTTATATGTTTGCACTCATGAAATGTCATGCGATGGCAATGTCCTTGTATAAAAAACAGTTTTTGTGCACAGGCGCACAGTGTGCGACAACCAGCAGCAGCAGCAGCAGCAGCAAGAAAATAAAACATCGCTTGGTTTGTTGTTGCTGCTACGCTCACGCTCTCGCTCGCTCGCTCTCTCACTCACTTTCTCTCTTGCTTGCGCTCGCTAGCTCTTGCGCTTACAGCTTTTAGCTTTTATTTTTCCTTAGCTGAAAAAAAACCCGCTGACTGTTCCAGCCAGCAGCATGCAACAATAATGTGTATACGTTTGTATGCATGTGTGTGTGTGTGTGTTTCTGTTTCTTTTTGCTCTGTTGGGGGAGTTGGTAGTTTGCTGCTGCTTCAGTGGCTTGCTGCACGCCTGTTAAAAAATCGACTGACTGAAGGCCCCTGAAATCGTACGCACACGCGATGGCAAGCATCGGGCAGTTGCCCGAACGACTTCGTTGACAGCAAGCAGCAACAGTTGCGGCGTCAGCAGCGGCAGCGACAGCGACAACAAAGACTTGAACTTGAGCGCCGCCCCGTCTGCCGTTAAATGCAGTTTATGTTGCGCGCTGCGAATTCATTAAATGTTGTTTTTAATTAATAGCAGGCAGGCTGGCAGGCAGGCGGCACAGCACAGAACACAGCAAAACAGAGCAGAGACAGCCACCCAGCCTACTCCCACCCCCACAACCCAAAGCCTCCCCCCACACTCCGTCATGCCCTGGCCGGCCTAACAGCTCAGCCAATTAGTGAAAAATGTTGCTCCCCGCCACATTGGCCATCCTCTTCATTAGCTGCACACATTTCGACCTACGCTTTTTGCAGCGCATCTTCTTCTATCCTATTACGCCGGCATCGTCTTAATTAAAAAGCTGACAACGTTTGCCCCAGACGCGGCCGGAACACCATTTAGCTCATTCCCGGCGCATTTTTAATTGCTTAATTGGAATCGCGCAGACGACAACGCCGAAGGACGCCCAGACCAGCCTCGCCTCGGCTCGTCCGTCAGCCAGGCCGTGCTCGCCCAGCCATTGGTGGGCATAGACCTGGCTACGCCCTTATCGCTGCTCGCTTGCTGTTCCATTCGCACGTGCCTGTGCCGGGCCGGGTCGGTCCGAGCAATTAAGCGGATGCGGCGAGCGAACCGCCTCTCAATTCAGCAGCCAGCAGCCAGCATCCGGGCGCTCTCAAGGTCGCGCACGGAGTAGACACCACGCCTAGATACGCCTCAAACTCAGCCAGCGCAGCAGGCGCACAGCAAGCGGCAGCCGACGAGCGCCAGGACTCTGTTCAGGATATGGCAATATGCTCAGCTGGAAGCTGCGAGGCGCCAATGTGCAAGGACTCGCGTGTCCTTGGCCTGCAATTCAACGCAAGTTTACGGTAGCTTAAAAGCGCACCCAGCAGAAGAAAGAGATGGAGAGGTTTAAACTTAACCAGCAAAAGCTCGTGCTCGCTTTTCCAATGCAGCGAATAACGAATATTTGAAAAGGAAAACGATTAATAAGAATCTATGTAAATACAACAATTGTATCATAATTATATTTTGTATCTAATATTAATCAATAAAATACTATGTATGCAATGATTATAAACAAGTAGATCGAAAACCAAATAAATGAAAAAAATACACCTGAAAAAAAGTTCACATCTTGACATTATTTTTACATCACAACATTATTGTCACATCCCTCGATTATATACATATTCTCCATGACAATATTGTCAACACTCCACATAATATTCAGTTCAGAAACATGTACAAACAAAATAAATGCTGTTTCAATTATAATTCGCAAGCAGATATAATCAATCTGTTTGTATGTGTACAAACAAAACAATTAATTTTAATAACAAGCCTTAGTTTACTTACAAATAATATTCACCGATTCCAACACCGCTTAGCCTTGACGCTTCCTGCACACGTTACCCAACACTCTTTGCGGAAAACAAAATAGGCACCGCAATGAACTTCATCACAATTCCTTAGCTAACTCGACAGCAGGAGATTCTCTATCATTGTGAATGTGCACATCAAGTGAGTAACACACAGAATATTAAATTGGATTATCTCCCAAAAGGTTGCAATATATGTGGAAATTAAAGTAGAAGGCAATCAAAACCTAATGAAGTACATTTTGGGTTTTGTCTGAATTTCTTAATGTGTAATGGAGCTTTCTACGTGGAAGAAAGTCCTCTTGAAATGGGCAAGTGTACTCTTTTGGTTTTCTAAGTGTGTCACAAATTTCAGAAATACTTTGCAGGTTAGGGACTGCGAGCTCATAGAACCAACTCCAGTGTGTTTGGATGATCTAGAGCCCGAAATATTCTTTCCGCCATACGCAGAGCGCGTGAAATATTTGCCTTCCAATCCAGAGGCTGCAAATAGGCCATTGCTTTATTTTTTGGAAGGTGCGCACGTACGGGCATTATTAGGCATTAGTCTCTAATAAAAATAATATCCGATTTGCAGAGAATTTCCCCAATTTTGAGCCCCAATTAGAACAAAATGGCGGCATCGCTGCCAGCGATTACGCCTATGTATATTCTCTTCTATGGCGATACGCCAGCGATAACGGTGGCATCGACTATATTCCTGACGGTGTCTTCCAAGATAATTATATTGAAAATTGCATTGATATCTTCACTCGATACATCCCAGATATGTCCAATCTATCGAGAGTTATATTGCACGATTGCATCGCCCGGATGCCCTCGGGTCTTCAAGACGATTCTCCTGACCATAATGGCAATAGCGATTCGTCTGGTTGCGGCTGCGAATATGTGATGGGTGAAGAATGTGTAAGCCAGGCCGCTGATGAAAACGAACCCGATTATATGGAGGACGAAGCCATCGCGGAAGGGAACTCTGATGAGGCCGGCGAAGAATCCGAATACATTGAGGTAGAACCCGTCGAAGAAAATGAGCCCGGTTATATTGGGGAAGAACGCAACTCTGATGAGCCCCGCCAAGGGTCTGAATATATTGTGAAAGAAGCTGTCGCGGAAAATGAAAATGTGCCCGATTATGCAGAGAACGAATCTTCCGAAGAACTCGATTCTGATGAGGCCGACGAAGAATCCGAATACTTTGAAGAAGAAGCCGTCGAAGAATATGAAAGTGGAAAAGATTATGTAGAGGCCTGTACCGCCGATGAAAGTAACTCTGATAGTGAGGCCGACGAGGAAGCCGAATACTTGAATAGTCCCGATTATAAACTGAACGAAACCGTTGAGGAATACTACTCGGATGGCGCTGAAGAGGAATCGGATTATATCGAAGAGGACGCCGAAGAAAATGAAAATGAACCCAATATTCTGTACGAGGCACCTGAACCAAAGAAATCTAGAACTGAAGAAGATAATTTTGAAAATGTTCTCGATTATACCGAGAACGAAGAAAATGAGCCCGATCATATCGAGAACGTAGCCACAGAAGAGCGCAATCCTGATAATGAGGCAAGAGAAGAACCCGATAACTTGTTAAACGAAGCCGCCGGAGGACGAGATTGCTCTGAAAACGAGGCTGGCAAAGAACCCGATGACATGGATAACAAAGCTGTCGAAGAGCCTGCTTACAAGGAAAGCATCCATGAATGCAATTTAGCAGAAAACAATTCTTGGACCCCGACCAGGCTTCTGCGTAAACGCAGCCGTTCATGGCGCATCTTCGCCAACAATGCTGACGTCCCTTATCTGCCCGCCAGCAGCAGTTCAGGTGTCGACTCCGAAGAGAAATACTGTTGGATGGATAACGAGATGGATAACAAGAATCTGCTCGGTAGCAACAATGGCATAAGCAATTCTCCGCCTTCCAGCAACGGATCGGAAAGTCAGCTTTGGATTGATAGCCACGCAAATAAAAAGGTGCCGGCGAAAACGTATTCCAAGTCTAGGGTTGCTCTGTTCCGCGAAAAAGTTTCCAGTGTTTGTTCAAAAAATTCAGCAAATGCTCAATTGGAGCTGAGCAGTCTTTATAATATCTACACGTTGACCACCATCGATACAGATTCCTTGCGATCTAGCGAGAAAGGGAAAGGCGATGGCGATAATTACAACGTGAGTTTCTCTTTATAACTAGAACCCATCCACTTCTTTGATAACTCGTGTAGCTCGCTCCAAAGGAAGAACAGCTTGGAGCCAAAGCAACCAATGCCGTGCTGCAGTCGGAGGAAAAGGAACTGGGAAATTCTTCCAGTACAACATATCGCAGCGGGGACGAGTATGCAGGGGAGTCCATCAAAAATGAAATAGTAGGCAAAATAAAATATATTAACCCAATTGCAGAATATCATTCTAACACTCATCCAATCAGCTACAATTGGCAATGGTCAATGGGAGCGTAGACAAGGACACGCTCATTGAACTGCTCCAAGATCATATGAGAGCCTTACAAATTAATAACGACGAGCTAACCAAAAAGGTAAGCCAATATTCCTTTCACTTCGATATCCTACTACGAAGATCTTCCATTGCGCTTATTCCGGATGGACTAATGGAATCTCGTTTTTCATTTAGGTGCAAGTGTCCGATTTGAAGTCACAGTCGTGCATGCAACGCATACATGAATTGGAGGACCTCGTGGCAAGTGCGGACGGGATCGTGATGGACAGGGAGCGTACGCTGGAAGATCTACGCTCAGACTGCGAAGCGCTAAAGATGCGCCTGCGCAGAGGCAGTTTTGCACTGAATGACACTACGGACGATATTGGTGTTAGCTCGGAAGAGAAGACCCAATCGGTAGAGAACCAATTGCGTGGAAGCGCAGAGAAGCGAAATGATTCGCCGGAGGCATCTGCGGCTTCTGCGGAGAATGAACGCATGAGATTTAAGCAAAAAATTTTGCGGCTTATTCGCTCACACAACGCGGAGTTGCCGGAACTGCCTCCGCAAGATGATTCGCTACCAACGCTCTTCGGTCTTATTGAGTATACAATGGACCAGATGGCCGCAAAGTACGAATCGCACAACCAGACTTTGCCAGCCAATGAAACGGTACGTGATAATCGACAAGTGGGCACAGGCTGCAAGTCTGTGTTAGCTAGTAGGAAAAAGCTGGCCTTACCTAATCCTGTCCACCTTTACTATCAACAGCTGAACGTGGAGCAAGCCGCAAGCTTGGAGGACTCGCATAATCAGCAGGAAGATCAGCCGGCGCTCGAAGGGCGCTTGGTGCAACTGGATCATGAAGAAAAATTGGTTCTGTACCTGCAACAAATACAAGCCCAGGACGCGTTCGCCGCCGAAATGCTCCAAATATTAGCCGAGTGCAACAACCTAGCCGTCGAGCCAGACGATGAGCCAGACGATGAGCCAGGTGCCGTGTTCCATCAGTTACGCAAACAACTCAGCCAATTTGTGGCCAACTACAGATATCTAGATACGCTTAACACGCAATCGCAAATCACAGTGCCTGCGACCCTGGACGCATTGAGTGCTCACGAAGCGAACATCCGGAAGATGCTGCTGGAAGTGGAAAGTATCTACAATGTGCCGTCAATGAGCCAAGAGACTGGCATGAATGCCTTGGAGCAGCTGCGCCTGCAGATAGAGCAATTTATGTCTGATTTCAAGGGGCTGGAGGCGAGCAGCGCCCACTTGACCAGCGAGTACAGGAGCTGCCTGAAGCAGTACACCGATCAGCAGCAAAACATGCAAATGGAGCACGCAGATCGCTTAAAGTTGGACGACTATATAAAGCATCTGGAGGAACAGTTGGATTACAAAACTAGCGAATGCAACTGGTTCGGGCAGGAGCTAACGCACCAGATCGCATACATCAACAAACTGGAGTCGGAGCAAAACATATCGGAGATTTCAGACGAGCAGCAGCTCCACGAGTACCACCAGAAAGTGGGTTCAGTGCTGGGTCGGCTCAAAGAGAAGATGATTAGTTACGTCTCAGGTATGGTCCGCCTAAATGTGAATCTCAACATGCCACTGGTCATAGATAATCAAATGGTTGTCGTGCACCAGCGCCGACTGACCTTATTGACGGAGGAAATAAAAAACAACGTAATGGATCACATCGCACAAGTTGCCCGAATAGTCTCGGACTACAAACTGCCCAGGGACGAGCAGCAGCAAACCGACGAGGAGGATCAGGATCAAAAGACGTTGCTGGATGAACTGCAGCAAAAGCTAAGCGCAGCCAAGGCTAAAAATGAACAGCTGGAGCAGGAGCTACAGTCGGCCATTCAGCAGGACAAGTATTCGGTGCTCAAACAGGAGCTGAGGACCACACGCAACGAGCTGAACGATATGAAAAACGAGAATCTGCAGCTGAGCCATAGACTCTTGGTGTCCAGGCGTGCTGGCGAATCAAAGGGATGGGAGAAGCGGCTGGAGACTTACAAGCAATATTCATCGGAGCTTGAGGCGAAACTCAATGAGGCATTCGATTTGGTTAACGATCGGGATCGCGAACTAGAACACTTGACCAATATGTTCAACGAGCTGAAAGTATCGCTAACAAATATGGATCGACGCGTCAAGCAGGCATGTCCTATGGCAGATAATTCATCGGTGCACGTTGGGCAGGACCGCGATTTCGCAGAGCTGCAGCAGCATGTGGAATACTTGGAGCAGGAGCTGGTAATAAGCCAAGAACTAAGCACTAACAAACAATCGGAGCTGCAAGTGCGGTTACTGGAGCAACAGAAGGCCGCCGCAATAGAGCTGGATGCGCGAGATTCTGCCAATCAGCAGCTGTGCGAAAAGCTGGAGGTGTGTCGGGTACAGGTTGACAGCTTACAAAGCCAGCTGAAGCAAAGCCAGGCACGAAGGGAGCACCAATGGCAGTCGGGACTGCTGCTTGATCAGCTTAGTGGCGGCTCCAGACGGAGGCTCCAACAGCCGGCGTCAAGCGTCGTGAGCGGGCTGAGCCAGCAGCTGGAAGGCCTACAGCGCCAGCTAAAGGAGAGGGAAGAGCAGCTGCAAGCCGCACAAGTGGACCTGCAGAAGGGGCTAAGCGAACGCCAGAGACTAGCTGAAAAGCTAACCGATTGCCAACAGCAGATGGAAGAATTGCAGCAACGGATCGAGCAACCATCCAATCAGGATTGGCAGATGGAATGCCAGCTGGTCGAGGCGCATAAGGAGATCGAGGTGCAAAAACGGGAGCGCCAGAGGCTGGCCAGAACTGTCACCCGGTACCAACAGAGGGTGGAGCATCTACAGCGCCAACTGGAACGTGCTAAGAACGGCAAACTGACCTTGGGGCTGGTAGATCAGCTAGAGATGGTGATGCAGGAGCTGCAAGATGCCAACTGCGCGAATATGCAGCTAGGCCGCGAGCTCCTTAGCTATCAAGAGCAGACGGCAAATTTACAGGAACAGCTGACCATATCCCAGCGTCACAACTGCCCAAGTCAGCACGAACAGAAATTGGTCGAGAAGCTGATAATCGCACGTGAGGAAGTGGAGAAACTGAAGGTCGTAAATCACAAGCTGGTTAAGACGGCCAGGTATTACCGAGATCATGCGGAACTCCTGCAGGAACAGATGGGGGAGATGCGAAGACGCGAAACGAATGCATTCCAAAGGGAAGCTCGATTGAGCGCCGCACATCAGGATTGGCTTGAGAAAAATCTGGCTAGCTATAAAAAGCGTGTTAAAAATCTAGAGCAGCAGATAAGGGAGCGGGAGGCCCAACTTAAGGATGCCGAGCAGCAGGCAAAGAAAATTGAGAAACTGAGGGAGAAGCCCAAAATTGTGACCATGGATCAATCTGGACTAGAAGACGAACTAAATGGTGCCTTCCACGAAATAATTGGCCACGAGTCCCACCAAAAGGAGCTCGCCCAACAAATTGCCAATTACCAGGAAAGGATTGATCGCTCGAAAAAACAATTAAAGGATGCTAGGAGCAGCAGAGGAGGTAGTGCATCGGAGGGCGAAGACAAGGATGGACTCGTTAGGCAGCTGGCAATCGCCCGCAGGCACATGCACGACCAGGACTGCGCACAGCTGAAGCTGAGCGAGAAGCTCGGGAATTACAAAATGCGGCTTGAGAGCATGCAGGAACAGGTGGAAAGGGCTCAAGCGATGAAGGCCAAAGCACAAGATGACCTGAAACACGCCCAGGAGCGTATAGGAGCAATGCAGGCGCAGCAGCTGGATCTGCACAAGAAATTGGATAATTCAAAGCAGGAGACGGCAATCGCATATGGTCAGCTACACGATTTGCAGCAGCTGCAGCTGCTGACGTTGGAGCAATTGGATGACATTAGAAAACAATTCGATAAGGTTCAGCAGGAGTTAGGCCACGCGCAGCAAGTGCAAGCGGAGACTGTGGAGAAGCTAGATGAGGCCGAGAAGAGGCTGGAGAAGCCGCTGAAAAAGCTTGTAGAGGCTGAACAAAAGCTGCAGCGCATAGAGTATATTGTCCAAGAGTACGACGCACTCCAACTGGAGAGAACATGTTTGCAGAAGCAGCTAAGAGCGGAGCACGAGAAATATTTAGCTCTGGCGGAGGGCCAAACAAAGCTGGTGGAGGAGAAGCGTGCGGAAATACAGCTAGAGATTGTTAAGCTACAAAAGAAACTAGAGCTAAAGGACTTCCAGGTGGAAGCGCAAAAAGCTCAGATCAGCGCCTTCGAAAGAAGAGCCGAGCAGCCGCCGGAGTCGATCAGCAGCACGCACGATTTGGCCCAGGCCAGGCGTGCTCTAGTCAAGCACAAGGAGCAGCTGTTCGCACTACGCCAAGAGAAGAACACGCTGCAGAAGGATGTGAAAGCCTACAAGGAACAAGCGAGATGTGCCGAGCAGGAGCTAACTGCATTTCGGCAGCAACACGCGCGCTCCATGGAGGAATACACGGCATCTATATGCGATATAAAGCGTCTAGAGAAATCGCTCCACATAGCCCAGTCCGAGCTGCACAGCCTGCAATCGAAGCTGGCCCTCACCAATAATGAAATATTGGGCCTGACCCAGCAAGTGGGCGACCTCAACGGGGCACTTCATCTGCAGAAGTTGCACTCGACCGAGCTGCTGCAGCAACTCTGTGAAACTGAGGATTCGCTTGCGGAATACAAAAAACAAATGGCCACCGAACGTGAAATCCACAACGTGGCCCAGAAGAAGCTGGACAGTACGCTTCAGGAGCTGAACACCCTGCGATTGCGCCAGAATTTGGTGATCAGCCACCTAGATATTCGCCTTGGCAAGCTGCAATCGGAGGGCCGGGGGATAGCTCAGCGTGAGTATAATACTCGCCGCAATGTGAGGAGCCTGGAGGCCAAGTTGGCCAAATTAAAGAAGGACCTGTCAGATCTGCGCTTCTCCAACGAGGACCTGATACTAGAGAGGGCAAACTATTTGCATCGCATGAGTGTTATGCACAGAAAGATTGAACAAGATCGGGACAGGATGGAGCACTTACAGACCAAATGTGACCAGCTGCAGGAGCAATGTGGCCAAATGAAGGCCAAACAACAACTGACCACCGGGATGGTAAGTACTGATGCCCCATGGATCCATTTAAGTAGCGCTCTAGAAAGTATTTCGGAAGGAGGCAACTTGGATAGTACAAAGTTTATCATGTTAGTTCTTCATATCACTTACGGAAGAATCGTTAAAGATGTGTCCAACCCGTCTGTTCCTATCTCTGGATGGGGGCGTCGATACATAATCTGGAATGTACTTTCTTTCAGCTGGCTTCCTTAAATTATTTAGCTCGAACTATAGAATTTGACGTGAAGGTTCTTTTATAATGTTCGTATTTTTCAATTTTTGGATACATCGCAGCTGGGCGTAAAGAAATGTTTAAACTTAAACTCCCTTAAAATTGAATTGCGCAATTCTGAAACAAGTGCAGAGTATTTACTAGTCGGGCACGCTCGGCTTGTCAGCATTATACTGAATGGTATACTCACACATTTATAACGATTTCCTTTCTATGTCTTATATGTACATGCATACTTTATAATGGAAATTTCGGAAATCAAGTCACAAACTGTTCTATCCATCGATCCGAAGAAAACGGGCCGCAAGGCCGAAAGTTTTCAACGCAGCCTGGTTTGAACTGTTTACAGGATTAGTTACAACTTCGGTATTTGTTATAAATTTGTATATAACATTCATAATTTTACATCGGCCGAAGAAAACCGAACGAAAAGTTGAACATTATGACGCAGCCCGCTTTAAACTGGAGGGCCATGTTTCTTCTGACTTATGGGATTCTATTTTCAAATGTATTTTTTTTCATCAAATATTCATTATTGTTTATCAAGTATTTATAATTTGTTTAAATATTTATAATCTTTGTTAATCAAATATTTTGCTCATCAATTATTAATATTTGCTTAAAGTTTTTATATTTGTTCAAATATTTAATGTTTATCTTTAAGCTTTGTTCATCAATTATTTAAAAATATATTCATCAACTGTTTGATTATTCAAAATCAAATATACCGAGTCATTTAATGTTTATAATACTGAGTCATTTAATATATATAATACTTGTTAATCAAATATTTATAACACTTATACTTGTATAAATATTTACATGAATCATACAAATATTTGTAAAATTTGTTAAACAAATACTCACATAATGTGTTAAGTAAATATTCATATTTGTACAAATATTTATAAAATTTGTTCATCAAATATTTATATTTGTACCATTGCATTTATTATATTTTCTTAACAAACATTTGATAGAATATGTCAATTGCTTCTATGTAAGTATTTAAAGGTAGATAAGCTCTTCGCTAAATTGCGTCACTGAAATTAAGTAAAATTGATTTGATTGTTTTTTCTTGCCATAACTTTTATTTGCCGCATCCATAAAATGCATAAAATGTGTGCTGCGAGCATGTACTATGATATTGTTGGAGCGGTCCATTAACTCTGTCGCATACTCGAGAACTGGCCATGTTTTGTATAATGTATATAATTTTTTTAAATAATTTGCGTTATTTGGTTAATATATATTGTATGTATATAATATGTATATGTATATATAAATTTAGTTAACATTAATTTATTGAATATATGTATATGTACTTGTATAATTCATTTCCATATTTTGCGCTGTGTCACAGAAATCAAAAATCTTCAAATTGCTGAAATGTTTTTAAAAAAAAATACTGAAAATAAAGAAATACGAAATCGATTCAGTCAGATTTATGCACGCAATTTATAGTTCTTGAGATTTCTGTGGCACAACGAATTAATTTAATAAAGTATAAATTAATAGCTTTAATACTTCAGACAAATACTCGCATGTCTTTAATTTCGTTTTCTTTTTTTGTTCAGCTGCAGTTTGCCGTTGCTTCTTTTATTATTTATAATTTTTTTGTTGTGTGTAAAATTCAGTTGCCAAGGAAAAATAATTAGTTTGTAATTGTAAATGTAGGAATTAACATGGTTTGGATTATGTGTAAAATGTTTGGATCTGGGATCAATGGCAACCGCTGAATTCCGTTTTAGTCTTTGGCACATTTCTCGTTGCTTGCAATATTCGTTCAAAACCAAAACCAAAATGAGTTTTTAACGGCTTTTCAATTTAATAAAAAAACTGATATGTACTTTATGCTTGGACCTGATACGATGAGTTGTATATCTGTACATAATTACGAAACAACCGCATGTTAAGCGAAGTTAGGAGCGAAGCGAGAAGCTTATAGATATGGACAGCCAGAAGAAGCGGGAAACAAAATGCAACCTGTTCGAATATAATCAAATAATGATATCTTTTATCTATGTTTCAACTGTGGCAAATGCAACAAATTGTGGTGCACACACGAAAACTGTTAAGCTATATAAATTGGTACTTGGTTTTCAATTAATTTCTAACAAACAATTCTAGTCATATTTTGTGGAACTTGTATTCTTTTCTTTTTTATCTGGTTAAAATTTGCGGCTAAAAAACGTTTTTATGCTTTTGATTTTGATTCAATTTTGTTAATTTTTGTTCGTTTTATCTCTAATTAAAATTAATTTGTCAACAAACAATCAGCTACAATTCAACGCTGGCTAATTATGATTAATTATAATATGCATTTGCTATGTTATTTTGATCATGTTCATCATATTTTCTTTTAATATAAGGCCGCTTGGGGCAACTGCTACAAAAAGGCTCAATTCGCTATAAAGAGATGGCTACAGGGTTAGAGCGAGATACAGATACATTATGTGAGAAAGAGTGAGAGTGGAAGAGAGAGAGAGAGAGAGAGAGAGAGTTATAGTTATACATAGATTACAGCTTGCCTATATTGCTAATTGCAGTAAATATATAAAATTTCTAAATATATATTTTCCATATAAATATTGCAAATATTTGCTTAGAATAATTTGTTAACAGGAATTCTAGTCTTCGGCTAAGATTTGCAACAGAGGCAACAATTGTTAATGCTTTTTCAAGGATTGTTTTCTAATTAATTAATTTTGTTAATATTAAAACTGTATCGAGCAGTAAGTAGAATAGACTCGAAAAATACACAACTTTGGAATACGTGTTATGCAAATGTTTAAATACGTTTTAATATACTGTTTAAAAACTCGCTACAATTACTAGGTATTCATATTGTATTCATTATGGTTCTCTAATTGGTTAAATTCTTTCAAAACTCACTCACTGGCCTGCAAACTTTGAAAAACTTGCGCATACATTTTGTTCTTTGGAACATTGCATATGTATAGGGTATGTATGTATGTCTAAATGGTTAGATAAGTAGCTATGTAAATATGTATTATGTATAGTAAAATGTATATGTATATGTATATATATCTATATATATTGCGTGTGTGTGTATATGTATTCGGTTCGGTCTCGAAAGGAGTCCGTTGCCCGTTGTGCCTGCTAGTCAAGCATAGAATAGTTCCTTGCATTTTGGTCATAGATTAGATTAGTTAGTATACATATTATTGGGTAGTACAATTACATACTATATGTAAGTAAATGAAAGCATTTTGCGCAAAAGTTGGCATATTAAAGTCAGTAGAACGTCAAAAAATAAAAAATAAAGTTACATATTAAACAATCACGTAAAAAAGAAATAACAACTTAAGATTATGAGAGCACAGCAATCGAATATGTAAATTATGTACATAAAATAAGAAAATGGTAAATACTTAGCGAGCATATAAAACATAGCAAGGGACAGACAGGGACTAAAAATAAATAAATAAAAAGAACAAAAAATAATAATACATAAAACAAAATCAAACCACATAATTAGAATTTTTTGGAATTATGCACTTGTCGCTTAGGCTAAAAGGCATTTACTTCGGCTGGCTGCCGCTGCCGGGCGTGGCCGAGAGCGCCATCTTCGAGAGTGTGGCCAAGGAACGTTTCGGGAATGTATTGCTGCCATCCGCTGGATCCGAGAAAAGTTTACGAAAGCTGTTAACACGCAAAACAATTTAATTAGTCGAACGTGCGTAAATTTAAACGAGCATCAATTTCAAAAACTGTTTTCACACTCACAACTTGCGTATGCCCGACTCGGAGCTTTTCTTCCAGGGCGCATCGTCTGGCTCATAGGGCAGCGGTCCCTGCACGGGCGCATCGTGTCCAGGTGGCCTGACAATAAAAATGGTGTACATAATCATTAGAAATTGTAATTACATTTTAATGTGTGTGTATACGCACGTTTCGCCAGCCACATTGTCATCGTCGACATCAGCCTCAACACCGTCATCGGCCTCGTTGTCGTCATCGTCGTCGCTGTCATCAGAGCTGGATATTTGACGCGTACGTTTGGCACTGGTCGCCGGCTTCAGCTCTGCCAGCTGCTGGTTGAGGTTGTCAATGGTGGTGAGCAGCTCGTCGCGCTCGCTGATTAGCTCCTTGAGCTCTCGCGTCGTATAGCGTGGCCTATTTGGATCATTTTGATCATCATCGTACGACTGCACCAGATCCTCGTTCTCCTTTTCGGCGAGGCCCAAACGCTTGCGCAGCTGATTGATCTCGCGGCACTGGTCCTGCAGCTGGGCTAGAAAATCGGCACGCTCCTCGCACAGCGTCTTCACCTGAGCCTGCATCAGCTTATGGCGTCGTCGCGTGTCCCTTTCCGAGGCCTTTAGGCGCTCCGCCTGAATGTTGACCTGTATAAAACGAAAAGAGAAATACATCAATTGGAGGCTCATCATCCGAAGGCAGTTACTTACATGCTCAAGCTCACTGTACTTGTCCTGGAGTTCGCGTTCACGTTGCTTCAGCTCGTCGCGCTGCTTATAGATCTGCTCCTTAAGCCGCTGCAGAACCTGCGTATCGGAAAGCGCGCTGTGCAGCTCATTGTTGGTCATGCTGATGATGCTCTCGGTTAGGCTGGCGCCCAAGCCGGAGCTTTGTGCAGATGACGATTGCAGGTCTTGGGTTTGCTTTACCAACCGCTTGTTTTCATCCTGCAGCGAGGAAACCAAATCAACCAGCTCATTGGTCTCGCTGCGCCACTGCTCCTCAATTAGCTCCAATTCCTTTTCGAAGCGACGCCGAAACTCTGCCTTCTCCAGCTTTTCGCTCTCCAGCTGTGCGATCTTCTCGCGCAACTCCTGTATGGTAGAGTTCTCGCGCTCATTTTTAGTTGCCAATGCCTCTAGCAGCTCCAGCGTATTGATTATCTTGGGCATTAGACCGCTTACCGCATCGGTGCCATAGCGATCCATGATCCGCTCATACTCCTTGCCAATATCCGATGCCAGATCGTAGACATCGACCACGCCAATGTCATCGATGGCGTCCAAGACCATTTCGCCCATTTCATTGAGATGGAAGCCGGGCATCGAGCGTTGTTGCACTCCCGATTCAACTTCGCTCAGCAGCTGGCGTTGTGCGTTGTGGTGCCAATTATCTATGTACAGGGGGCAGGGGGTTCACTTGGCTTTAAATAAACACATACACGCACGCACACACACACACACAGACGCACTGTTGGTGTATTGAATTCGCATTCACTTTATCTTTTGCGTCGCCCACAGCAAATTGCACATCTGTTAAACAAATTATGCGCATATGCAACGAGCTCGAACTTGGACCTGCAACTGGACCTGGTTTTTATAAATCTTTCGATGACTGCATCATACTCGCTGGATGAGTAATAAATAAAAATTTGCAAGTCCCCCCTCCAAACGGAGCGCTCGCAGCTGTCCACGGAGAGCTATGCAAACCAGCGTTGCTCGCTCTCGCTCTACACATGCGCGCAGCGTTGCTTCTTGCCTGTCATCGAGGTGAGACGTATAAGCATATTAAATTAAACAATTAGTGCAAATTAAATTGATCTTAATGCAATATTGTTACTAATCGCATTATCCTATATTAACTTGCAAAGCAAAATAATTTATTTATATTCATGATCTTAGTGATGCACTACCCCTACGCACCAGTTACTTTTGCGAGTATGCACAGGTATACAGATATACAGTCGCTTCTTTGTATAATGAGCACTGCATGCTCGATTTCATGAAATCAACTTTTAAACATATTGTGTAAATATTTTTTTTTAGCTGTGAGGTTTATATAAGCATCGATTAGCTGCAGTCGCAGTGACTTCAAAATCACAATATTGCTCAACATATTGGCAAATTTGGAATTCAAGGGCTCGCAATGTCTGGCAACACTAGCCTTAGTGCTGCCACTGCTTGCCAATTGTTCCCGCCTAACCGGAAATTTAAAATCCCTCCTAATCTCAATGAAGTAACTTATTAATGTTGAATACACAACTTTAAAGGGAATATATACATATAAAGTTATTACTGATAAAATCGAACCTTATTAAATTATTTTAATCCCTCCCTGCAGATTTGAATAATATTTAAATGTATTATTTTCTAGTTGTTATACTTTTCAAGTTAGGTGCAGTGCGACATTAATGTTTTTATATAAACATATTTATAGACAAAATCAAAATTTGATGTATTCTATATAAACATATATATAATATATATAAACTTCTTGCACCAACTCAGAAATTCGATATTTAAAATGAATCGTTATCGATAGTTAGCACCTCTCAAGTGCTAATTGCGAAGCGTTGGCGATAGTTTCAAACTATCAAATATTCATCGTACAGCGATATCGTTGCTGCACGAAATTCGAAAATCGGCCACTTTAAGAAACTTATATTTTACAAACTTCACAGTAATGTTAAGGCCCGCCTCTGGAAATGAAATCCTTCTTACAGAAAAGTGTAACAGACAGAGCGCTCAGCCTTTTTGGACGTTGGGAAATAAAAGATTAACACGATAACTTTAGAAAATTCAATTTATACTCACATCGATGTCATCAGTGGTGCTCAGACAGATGTTTTGGTATCGATATGTTGTGAACATCTCTATGCACGTGTTGCTGTATTGTTGGCTTATTTAAACAGTAAGAACATGGCCAAAAAGCCGGATAAATCGGTAAAGCCGAAAGCAAAGCCAACAAAGCAGGATAAACCTTCGAAGCAAGAGAATCCTACGACTTCAGCCCAAGCCCAAAATGGTGGTTCTGAAGCGAGTGGCATTTGGAAGGATGAGCGCTTTCAGCATTTGCTGGCCGATCCGCGCTTTCGCGGCGTGCCCAAGGTACAGCGTAAGGTGAAGATCGACAAGCGCTTCCAGGGCATGTTCGACGATGAAAAGTTCAAAGTCAAGTACACCGTGGACAAGTACGGCAGGCCTGTGAATAAAACAAACGCCGAGGATCTGCGCAAGTTTTACGAGCTCGATGAGAACGAGAGTTCGGACGAGGATGGGGAGCAGAAAAAGCCGACGAATGACAATGAGGATGAAGAGCGTCGGGCCGAGGAGCTGGCCATCACACAAGATGACCAGGCCAAAGATGTTCTGCAGCTGGACAGTGATGAAGATGGCACCGAAGTGCCCGAGAACTTGCGCGCGCGTCTAACGAATCCGAATATCGATTATGCACGAGGCGAGGGACGCCTAATGACCGACTCCTCGTCGGATGAGGAGAGTACCGATGATGAGGACGGTCCAGAGCTGCAAATCGATCATGTCTGGGGGGAGCTGGATATGGATGCGGAGTGCACGGAGGAAGCCACACGTCGTCTAGCTGTGTGCAACATGGACTGGGATCGCATACGTGCCCAGGACTTGATGGTGTTGCTCAGCTCTTTCCTGCCGCCCGGTGGCAGCGTTCTGAGCGTCAAAATCTATCCCTCTGATTACGGCAAGGCGCGCATGGCAGAGGAGGATGTGCATGGCCCCACCGAGCTGGTCACCGCCCAGCCCGAGAGCGAGCCGGACTCCGACGAAGAGCTAGTACGTGAGCAGGACAGCGATGCAGAGGAGGGCGACGACTACCACATGGAGAAGCTACGCCAGTATCAGCTGAATCGCTTGCGCTATTACTACGCCGTCGTCGAGTGCGACAGCCCCGCCACAGCGGAGAAGGTGTACAATGAGTGTGATGGCATCGAGTACGAGAGCTCTGCGACGCGTGTGGATCTGCGCTTCGTACCAGATGACACCAGCTTCTCTGAGGACATGCCCACGGACGAGTGCTACGAGTTGCCGGATGCGAGCAACTACAAGCCGCGACAGTTTACCACAACGGCGCTGCAGCAGGCGAAGGTGGATCTGACTTGGGACGAGACGGCTTTGGACAGGCGAGAACTGGGCGACAAGCTGTCCAGCGGCAAGGTGGATCAGCTAAACGACAAGGAACTGCGCCAGATTGTTGCCTACAGCAGCGATGAGGACGAAGACGAGGACGAGGAAGAGCAGGAACAGGCGCAGGAAGAGCAAGAGGAAGAGGCTGATGCTGTACAGAAAAATACAAAGAAGCCAGCGAAGCAAGCGGCAGAAGCAGCCCCAAAGCAGTCAGCTAAACGTCTCAAAGAAAAAGAACGCATTGAAAAGTACAAAAATCTGCTGGCCGAGATCAATGCACAGGAGCTGAAGTCCAAGGAGAAAGACTATGAAATGGAAATGTCCTGGAATATTGATGCGCCCGAGGCGAGCGACACCAAAGAACCAGCCAGCAACACATCTCAACTGACGCCCATCGAGAAGGTGCTGCAAAAGCGCAGCGAGAAGAACAAGCTGCGCAAGGAGCAGCGTCGTCGCAAGCAACTGGAACTTCAGGGCATTGATCCCGATGCGGCGCACGACAGCGACAACGAATCCATACCTGACGGCATCGACATGAACGACTCCTACTTCGCCGAGGAGTTTGCCAGCGGCGACTATGAGCAGCCCAAGCTGAGTAAAAAGGCCAAATCGAAGAAGCAAAAGCACATCAAAGCAACGCCTGCCGATGACGAGGCGGAGGCGCAGCTGGCGCTGCTGCTGGACGATGACGACGACGTGAAACAGCAGCCCAAGCAGCACTTCAGCCTGGCAAAAATACTTAAGGAGGAGCAGGCAAGCAGCAGCAGCAGCAAGCGCAAGCGTCGCAAGCAGCTAAAGAAGTCGAAAAACAGCGAGAGCAAGCCGCAGGATGAGGACAACTTCCAGGTGGATCTAAACGATGAGCGCTTCAATGCCGTCTACAAGTCGCACGAGTATAACATTGATCCCACGCACTCCCACTACAAGCCCACCAAGGGCATGCAGCAGCTAATAAGCGAGAAGTTGAAGCGGCGCCAGCACCAGAACGAGCAGCAGCAGCAGGAGGATGAGGTTGAGCAGCCGGCAAAGAAGCGATCCAAGCAGCAGCTGGAGCAGAACGCGCTGGTTAAGAGTCTAAAGATGAAGATTCAACAGCGCAAGGCGTAGTTAGACGACATTAACAATTTATGGCTTACATCATGTATAATATAACTAGAAATAAAGCTAACAATGTTTAGGATCACATGAAACAGCTGACAATCTAACAATTATAGTATTAATCACAAATAGTCATAGTCTTATGGGGAACAAGGCGGGCAATGCTAACAATGCTTATAATTAATATTACAAATTACAAGAGATGAGAAGCCAGGGAGGGGTTCACAACTTACAACTAATAATTATTTCTGACTAATAGTCATACTTGAAGTAGCGCCCGTAGATGCTTTGCGTGATGTAGGGATCGATGCAGATCAGGTCGGGCAGGCAAATGCGTTGCTCCGGCTTGTAGACAACCATCGATTCACAGAGACGCGCCCAAATGGGTTCGTAGCGTCGCCGCATCACCTGACAGTCCAGTCTGGGCTGAGCCATGGCCTTGACAACACTGCGCACCTGGCCAAAGGGATCGGTCGGCCGGAGCAGCGCTTGAAAGGGATTGCGACCGATGCACAGCTCGTAGAGCACCAGGCCCAGCGACCAGATGTCCGACTTAAAGTCACATTTGGCGCCACACATTATCTCTGGCGCCATGTATAGTGGTGTGCCGAGCACCTGCCACGGCTGCTGCTTGTCCGGCGCATGTACATTGGATATGCCAAAGTCGGCGTACTTGACGCGATCGTTCGCATCGAGCAGCATGTTCTCCGGCTTGATGTCGCGATGTATTACGTGGCGTATGTGCAGATATTCCAGGCCCAGGATCATGTCACTAAAGAAACGCAGCAGCCGCGCTTTGTCCAGCAACCCATTTGCATTTTGGCTAGTCCGTTGGATGACATCGCGCATGGTGCCGTTTGACGCATACTCCATCACAATGTTAACCGTGCCGGAGTGCATGAAGTAGCGTATGAATTGCACGATATGCGGATGCCGCAGCTGTGAGATGATGTAGATCTAAGAAGCGCAGTTAGTTGGCCCATCGATAAGCATATTCAGGTGCTGCATTACCTCCTCCTTGATTAGGGCCAGCTCACTCTTCGGATTGCGCATAATAATGCGCTTCACGCAAACTTTTCGGTCATTGCGACCCTCGCGCTGCAGGCACAAGAAGACACGTCCAAAGGTGCCTTGGCCCAGTATGCGAACAGTGCGAAGATTGGCATCACCCAGATCCATGGCACAGGCTTTGCAAGACGACAGGTAAACAGTTACATTTCATGCGTCGCGCGCAATATCGATAGAACAAGCATCATTTTTATCGAATCGATTCACTTTTTTTCGATTTATCTTCTATAAAACCCGGAATGTTTGAACTTTTTTGATATCGTTGTTACAAAATCATAAAAATAAAGGGTCCAATAGATTTCTATTCTTGTATTTTATTCAAAGCTAGGTAGAGTTTCCTTCTTTTAAGCATTAATTGCTCCTCATCAGTAGCTGCCAGCGAACAGGTAAGCATTATGCCAACCGACTCGTCCAGAGGAGTCAGATTTTGTTTCTGTTTCTCTCCTTCTGATTGGAGTTATGTGAATCAGTTCCGCGTGGAGTATTTCCCGATTTGCAATATAGCACGAAATTTTCGATAGAATACATCAGTAAGTGATTCTTAGATAAGTAAAAAGAAAAAATTACTATGAGTAACTTTTGGCTTTTAAGCCTGATCCACGCAATGACTGATGTGCTTCTTCTTCCATCTCAGCTGTTTGAGGAGTCGGCAATTGTAATCGGACAATCGCTTGCGCTAACAACAGGTGGCAGCTCTGGCTACCGGCTACGTGACGGCTATGAATTTAAATTTGTAAGTTTAACGGTGTTTGTCGACTTCCTGCGATATGGGAAGAGGATTGATATTATGTAAACGTCTTAGCGCTTATTAAATGAATTAATTAAAATGGTTGTTGTGGCAGGCGCGTTTTTCACAGCGGCAACGGCTTGTTATGCAAATTTCGTCGTCACCGTGCAGAAAAGTAGTTTACTTTTACTTTTGGACTGCACTCGCGCTGCCGATGGAAGCATACTAACCCAAAGAAATTCAATCGATTGCGCACACAACGGTACTCTAACAGTAAAAAGCAGCAGCAGCAGCAGCAGCAACAACAACATTTGGCAGACAGTTTAAACTGTTTGCAGCGGCTTTAAGCTTCGGCTCGAATCTACATTTTTATTTTTGGGAAATTTTTGCAACTTAAAGCTTCCTGAGCCAAATACAGACATTCACTGCATGATTATCTAATCGCACTGCATTTTAATTGCTAACACTTTTATTTATGTGCATTTAAATGCTAATTGGAGCACTAGGAAACCGATTTAAACGCTTGATAGTTCGATTATAAGTCAATTAGCTGGCGGCACGAGAAGATTGGGAAAGTATTTACGCAAACATCTATACATTTATGAGCATTTATAATCGTTAAACGTTTTCGAACCTTTCACTGCCAAACCCTTGCGCTACACCGTAAATTGCAGCATGCTGCAAGCTCTTTGTTTTACCTATGCGAACATCGAGCGTTGGCAAAGCCCTCACCTCATAATTAGGGCTGTCGATCCATCATTCGTGCCAGCAATTTCTAAAGCATTCATAAATCTTACATTTACATATTTGTTGTTGTTGTTATATTTATTTTTTGGGGCGCGGCTTGGAACGAGGAAGCGTAGCAACGAGTCTTGCGACACAATTGTTATCGCAGCGTAGCTGATAATTATTAAAAAAAAAACACATTTTTAATTAGCTCATGCAAAACAGGAAGATTATCTATCGGTCAGCTTGCACGCACTCGTTTCCCAAATGGGGGAAAACCCCCTAAAGAGATTTAAATTTTCATAAAATGAAAAAATGTCACCAAATGGCTAATTGGCGTAATTCCTGCGCTTTTCAACTAATCAAACTGAATGTTATTTATTAACGTAATTTGATATGTGTTTCTTTGATTGTTTTCTTTTGCCTGACCGTTATATATGAGTGTGTATTTTTTTTAATATGTTTATTTTTTGTGCAATTACCTTGCACTTGCATTACATATTTGTGCACCGCTCGACCGGTTAGTGGTGGCGGCGGTGGTTAACCCGCGTGTGGTGGCTGCCACACAAAACAACAACAACAGCAGCAACAACAACAGCAACAACAGCAACAATTGGCAACGGGTTTTCAATGGAAAAGCGCCTGCCTCAAGTGACGGCCAGGCGGGCGTATACGTAATAATTTTTAATTGTACGAGTTTCACACGCAGCAAGAGAGTGTATGAGTGTGCGTGCGAGTGTGTGTGTGTGTGTGTGTGTGTGCAACAATAACAACAAACAAAGCTAGCGACAACTTCTCTTATATGCCGCTAACGACTTCGACTTCGACTATGACTTCGATTTCGATTGTTGTTGTTGCCCATTTTGAAGTTCGTTGCCGCAGCTACTCAATTGTTGTTGTTGTTGTTGTTGATGTTGTTGCTTGTGTTGCTTGTGTTGCACATTTCACTTGCTCGTAGCCTGTTCGCATCGGCTCGCACACATCATTTTTTCGGGTATAAATCGAATCTGGTCCCAAACGCCAAGCCACATTCAGTCCAGCAACGTCAAGGAGTCCACAGCCAGCCAAAACTCCTAAACAAACATTTCTTTTTCTTTTGAAAAGTTATTCAAATACATTTTTTTTTCTTTGAGTTATTTTTTGTGCGTGTTTGTGTTAAGCCGAAAACTAAACAAAATGCTGAAATTTTTTGTAAGCAAAATACATTTTAGTACAAAAAAAAAAGAAAACTTAAATGCCGGCCAAGCAAAGTTTGAAGAAATAAATTAACTAAGAATTGAAAAATTTAAATTTCAAACAAATCCTGCATTCAACTAATCCTTGTGCTCAATTTCTATTATGTTAATATATTTTTGTTTTGTGTCTGTGTGTTTTTTTTTTCTGTTGACTTAGCTTCCGTGTCTGGCGCTGTTGGCACTGAGCAGCGCGTTGAAAATTCACGAGTACGAGCATGAGGAGCACGCCAAGTACGAGCCGGAACATGAGGAGACCGAGGTGCATCATGAGGTGGATCACAAGCACGCCACATCGCATCAGAGCGTTAAATTCCATCACTATCATGCCGTGCCCGTCTACATTAAGCACGAGGATCAGCATCTGGTCAAGAAGCCCATCGAGATTGGCGGCACCAAGCAGAAGTTGAAGATATTGCACCCCAAAACTGAACACAATCACAATCATGGACTTGTGCTGGAGAACCACAGCGAGTCGCATTTGCACGAGCATGGACACTACGAGGAGCCAGTGCATCATTCCGAGCACTACGAGCATTATGCGCACCACGAATAGGCGTAGCTGGGGCCCTTTTAGACCCAATTCTCCCTAACCCATTTTGCCAAATAATTTTTAATATTTTCTCATATCAGATGAGAGTCTGTTTCTTAAATATGTACCTAAGTTTAAGGCTTTGTTTTTTTTTGTGAAATAAAATTTTGCCCAGAGTATTATTAAAAAAAAAACAAGCGAGTATTATTTTTGACAGCAGAGTATTATGAGATAATGATAGCATAAATAAAAATGAAGAGGAGCTAATCATGAATTATTTAAATTTATAAGCATATTGAACAAAATTGATTGCTAAGATTCTCATATGCCAAAATCGGTTGGGTTCCAAAACCTGAGTAAGAGAGTTTTGCACTATTTCTAGAGATTTGTAAGTTGGGGTTTTTTTTTGGTAAGTTTTTAACGACTTAATGACCTAAACGATATACATATGTATTCCGATATTTTTGCATTGCTCAAGTTTTTTTTTTTTTGGAACTGCGATAGCTGTGGGCAATGTCATCCACTTTCATACCCTAGCTGAATAACCTTACCAGAGCTTAAGTTAAGCTGTAATTTTTTGAGCATATTAGCTGTACAAGCTTTAAGGGTACAGTTAGCCAACAAAGTTGCCTTTCTAGAGCTTTAAGTGTACACGCTAGTCGAATTTCAACTTGACAACTCAGGTTCGCTTTAAGAGCTTTTAAGCTTAAGCTACTGCCCTTAAACAGCTGCTGGTCAGAGCTGCAGGTACAGTTAGTCAACCAATTTGTTTAGAGCTTTAAGTGTGTACGCTGATCGAGTTTCCACATGAAAGCTTATGCTTGCTTTAGAGCACAAACAACAATTTGTAGAGCTTTAAGTAATATGAATCAAGAAAAATGCCTTTCTACAGCTTTTAGTGTGGACGCTAATTGAATTTCCACTTGACAGCTCATGTGAATTTTTTAAGCTTTTAACCACAAAGAAAAGCTTTTTAGTATATGCAGCGAAGCGTTTTAGTTACAGTAAGTCAACCAAGTTGTGTGTAAGTGTGTAAGCTAGTTAAATTAAAACTTGAAAGCTTCTTGAGCTTGTGAAAACAAAGAATAATTTGAAGAAACCCGCAACGAAAAGCTTTGAGTATAGTTAGTCAACAAAGCTAACCGCTTAGAGCTTTAAGTAATATCTTTTGAGCGCTTTGAGAGCTTTGATAGCATAATCTGAAGTGAAGAGCTTTAAGCTAGTCAACAAAATTGCCTTTTCAGTACAAACAACAATTTATAGCGATCCACAGTGAAGAGCTTTTACAAATTTGTGCACGTTTAGAACATTTATTACTAGTTTACTTCGAGCTTTATCCTTGGTTGTTTTTTAAATATTTTTGTTTTTATTATGTACCACAAATTGATTTCTTTTCTAGCGCGTATAATTCTTTTTTCCGTTTACTACTTTGCCGGCTCGTTGAGTAACAACTGTTGTTGCAACTGGCGCTCTCCACCCCCCGGTCGCGAATAGCAACTGGCTATAAAAAATAAATAATTAGTAATAGCAAACTATAGTAACTAACAAAAAAAAAAATCAAAAAAAAAACAACATAAGATTCTGGTATTAACAAAATTTTTCATATAATAAGCTATATAACAGACTATTTCTTGGGCGGTGGTCGCAGTGCCAGGTTGGCCTCCAGATCCTTGGCCAGCTTGCCGCCAACGCCAGCTGCGCCACCGAGGCCTGAAGGACCGACGTTGCTGCGCAACAGCTTCTTGCCGGGCGCACCACCAGCGGCAGGATGCGGAGCACCGCCTCGCTTGCCGCGCTTGCCACCGGCGCTGTTGCCAGAGTTGGGACCGTTGCCGCCGCCACCGCCGCCGCCGCCAGCGCCTCGGAGCAGCTGCGTCTTGTAGGTGTGCTGATAGCCATAGCCTTCGGGATTGTTGTTAAACTTGGGACTGTAGCTGTCGTATTCCAGGCTGGTGGATGCAGCAGTCTTGTAGCCACCGCCAGCGGGCTTGGCATGTGCCAGGCGCATCGACTGCTCCCAGCTTTCACGCTCCTCCTCGTACTTAGCGGATAGCGGCTCCTTCTTCAGGACATATTGATAAGGCAGCGGATAGCCCTCCTCACTGCCATCATTGCCAATGCCGCTCGGCTGCTGCTTCTCGGCCAGCTCCATGCTGCTAGACGCCGGCTCCGCAAAATAGCCGGAATAGCCTTTATAGTCCGGATGCAGATCGGCGGCTGCCTTTAGCTTGTGCCTGTACTCCTGACCCTGCACCGAATGGATGTTGCTGGCACTGCCGCTGGCGCCGCGCAGCTTCTCCGCCTTGTAGGGCAATGAGTTAATGTCATGATAGATATCTGAGTTGAAATACAGCTTTTGCGGCTTGCTCGTCACCCGCTGCTCCTCCTGTTCGCGCTCCGCCGTCGTTACCACATGGGACAAGTCGAACTCCTCGATGTTCTTCAGGGCAGCGCCATGATCAAAGTGCTCGGCGCTCGTCTTCAGCGGCAAGGTATATGGCTTCGATACGGTCTTCACAGTGGCCGTTTGGAGCGGCGCACGCGTCTTAATCTTATAGATGAACTCCACATTGGGTGCCAGTGCGTCTGCGGAAATGTCCGGTGCCTGGTATGCGGTTTCCGTTTCGGATTGGTATCGTTGCGGCTTGGTCAGCGCATGCGAATTCTGCTTGCTCAGCTGATGATGCTGTCCATGGTATTGGCCATGCTGCTGAATGGACGGGCCGGGCTGACGCCCCTGGCCAGCTGCCGGCGGACTGCTGTATTTGGGACGCACCGTGCTGCTGCTATAGCGTTTCTCCTCGCTAGAAACTGAGCCACCGGCACCGCCGGAACTGGGCAGCGACAGCAGCTTGTAGTAGGTTTTGGTGGCTGGTGGCGCCAGCTCCTGTGGGGTGGTAATTATCTTGCCCTCGGCTTCCAGCTCCTTCATATACTTGATGACAGACTTTTCGATTTGTTTCATTATTTCTGCCTTGGGTATTTCCGTCGATGCAGAGACGCGCACCTTCTCCTCCGCCTCGTCCTCGATGTTGCGATACAATTGTGGCTGCGACTGCGATGCCGGATAGCTATAGTATTTCGTGCGATAGAGACGTTCAATGTCGCCGCCAACGGGCTCGGTCTGGGCGGGCGTGTCATACAGCTCATAGCTGCGCGGCACCGACTCCTTCTCATAGACGGGCGCTGGAGCGGGCAGGGACGATTCACTGGATGTGGACTCAACTGAGTGCTGCTGCTGCTGCTGATGCTGCTGCTGATGCTGCTGCTGCTGATGCTGCTGCTGCTGATGCTGCTGCTGCTGATGCTGATGCTGCTGCTGCTGTTGCTGCTGATGCTGCTGATGTTGCTTTTGTTCTTGTTGCTGCTGCTGTCGCTGCTGCTCGGCCAGGAGCAGCGCCTGCTGCTGCACAAGCTGGGCCTGCAACTCTGCCTGCATTTGTGCCTCCAGCAGCGCTGCCTGTGCCTGCGCCTGCGCCTTGGCATGCTTAGCCTGCTCCAGCTCCAGCTGCTGCTGCTGCTGCTGCTGCTGCTGATGATGATGATGCTGCTGCTGTTGCTGGACTTGCGCATGTGCCTGCTGCTCGGAACTGGAGCTGGAACTGGAGTTGGGAATGAAGGGCCGCTGTGTGTTGGCCACAATGCGCAGCGGCGCCTGTGACTCCTTGTGCCGTGTGCTATAGGCCATTTTCATAGCGTTGGACACGTACTCTTCCGCTGTCTCCGAGTCCTCCAGTATGACAGTCTTCTCGTGACTCAGATCACCAACAGCAGCTCCAACGGATTCGGCTGTTGTGCTCATGCCGCCGCCGTAGTAAGCACTGATCTTGCCGTGCGGCGACAATGAAGACGTCTCGTGCTCGGGCCTTATTAGATTCAGCTCCAGCTGCCCGTAGCTATAGTCTAAGGGTGCAAATAAAAAAAAGAAAAGAAAATAGAGAGCGAGAGAGAGGGTTAGAGATTAGTAATTGGCATTAGGCTATATTTGTGGCAGTTGTTCATTTATGAAGCATTCAGAATTTCACTGAATTCCAAAACTTCATTAGCTAAACACACAGCTGATAAGCAGCCTTCCAGCTTTCCACGAGTACAGTGAATACGCGCTAAAGGCGTCTGTTAATGTCGACTTGCCCTGCAAGCTGATGAGCTGCTCCCAATTTTTGAACATTGCTTAAGCTTCGGCGAGCTTGCATTTTCGCTAAAGCTCATTTGGAACAAAGACTCTTTTGGCACAGGCTGTTATTTTATCGCCAACAATCGCAATTAATTTGGAAAGCAGTTTATTAGCTAATAAATATGGCAGTTGTTTGAACTCAGAATCCCAACTTCTAGGCAGCTTTTTAGCGGAGCATGAGTACAGTGACTTTTCGCTAAATGCCTATGATAAGTGCAACTATTGTGGACGTATATTACTTTTAAGTCTGTTAAAATTTGTCTAATCCCATTCGATTTTATTGTGCACCACTTCGTTTAAGCTTTAATGAGCTTTCAATTTACTTTTGTATCGCTGTTGTGTTACTATGCAAAAGCTCCCGCCTATGGCTGAGCTTAGAAGTTGTTCCAGTATTATTCGAAAGTTTCAGTTAAAACATTTTACTGGTACTTAATCGCAAAGCTCGCCATTTAAACTGTACTTGTAATATTCAAAGCTTTTATTCAAACGTTTCAGTTAAAAGCATCATCCAATACTTTCAGCTACAAGCTCAAAAGTACTTGTTTGAAGTTTTAATTTAAATTTAGTTTACTGATATGCATTTAATCATGAAGCTCACTGAAAGTTTCAGTTAAAAGTTTCTACTTAATTGTAAAGCTTACTTTCGGCCACAAGCTCCGGTAACATTCGAAGCTTTCAATTAAAAGATTCAGTTTAAAGCTCACCTGGAGTCGCCTCCTTGGTCCTTGCCTGTAATGCACCGCCCCGTCGCGGATAGTTGCGCCCATGTCCATCAGAGCGACTTGCGGCCAGCGCCAGCTGATCCGGCACGGATCCTCTCTCGCTGGTCTCCTCCACATTGGTCTTTCCAGCCGGTCGACGGCTCATGCGGGGCTGCGACTGTGCTTCACAACGGGACAGCTGCATGATGAACTGTAAATGGAAGTGGGTGTGTACAGTTAGTAAGAGAGGGAGAAAGGCAGGCAGAGTAAGAGATAGAGGGAGTGAGAGAGGGAAAGAGAAAGAGAGAAAGAGAGCAGCAAAGTGGAGCAATTAAATGGTAATTGTTTTGCCGCTCGATGTCGTTTGAAGCCGATTGGCGGCCATGTGAATGCAAAGCGCACATTTAGTTGGCCATTTGCTTTTGTTTACAGATAGTTGGACGCACATATAAATATATATATATTTCATAATTAAACTAATTAAAGTTAACCAATTCGCTTTCGCTTTCGACGGTGGAGGGGGAGGCAAATGTTTTTTTTTCGTTTTTTTCGCATCGGGAACGGGCCATTTGCCAGTTGATGGCGCTGCCTCCGCCAACCGTCTCCACGGCGCTGATCGACGTGGCGCTTGAGCTGCGTCCGCTGCAAGTTCATTGGCCCGTGCATATGGATGTTGTTAGCGGTAGCGATTGAGCACTCGAGTTTGGCGTTTGGAGAGGGGCCTCTTAACGCCCCAACATGAAATGTTTTCGGCACGCAACTTTGTTGTGATTGAAGCCAATTTCCAATTGCCGACTGCTTAGTGCCTGGCGGCGATTAATGCCATCTCAAAGTGGATGTTAAATGCAAGCCAGACGGCTTCAGTGAACATTGAGTTACTATACGTTAATCGATCCTGGGTCTAATTGGGGCTTTCGCTTGATTTGCTTTTTGAAAAAAGTAAGGTCGTCATTTCATATAGAATCTCCACCGTTAAATGATCATGTGGGGACTAAGTCAGCCCCATACATAACCAAATATTTCAAACTTAGACATTTTTTAGAAACCTCAAATATTTTGACGAATTAAGATCTTAAGAACTTTGGTGTCAATAAGTAAATTACATAAAAAAAATTATTCCAGCCTTGAAAACTTCGCAAATGACTAAAACTTTTTTGAAATAGGTTTAAGCTTAAACAAAGTATCAAACAAAAAATATGCTCCTATGTTTTATATATAAATAATCACTACCCATATACATTGCTAAAGTATAGACAAGTATTTACTAAAAATTAGTTTGTGACGGTTTCTTATGCAGACTATCGGGATCTCTTACGATTCCGATACAGAGATATCTACAAAAATATCGTCGCAATCTAATTAAAGTCTTACTATACACAAAATTCTGTTGGGTCTTACTTAAATTGAACATTTGCATCAAATTTCAAATATTCTAATGCGTAAGCCCAAAGGAAAATCTCAAAATGTTAAACAATTTTTCTTAAATGTTTTCCCAACTAATCTATATACTCCTCCATTAGACGCCTAGTATTAGTTTGAGTTAAATGTATCTAAATGTTTTTGTTCAAATTTAAAATATTCTCTATAGCTCTGGCAGGGACTCTAAAATACGGTGTCTTTGAAATCTGCTAAAGTTATGATTTAGCCTAAAAGAGTCGTAGTTTTCCGCAACGTGTTTTACAATCTGTTTAAAGTAAATGTCAGATCCATCGGCAACTTCGTTTAATTTTTTATATCGTATTTCACAGGGGTATTTTCATGATACGAGAAGCACTTTTCATTTGAAACTTGAGGCGCGCACACACAATAAAAAAAATAATGATGTAAAAATTGACAAATCCTTGGTTGACAGGCTCAGCTGGCACTTGGGAGCTGGGAGCCAGCAATTGCACTACTTACAATTAGCATTAGCGCGGCAAGGCAGAGCCACCGATTCAGGCGCAGGTGCAGGCTCTTGGTGGACCGACAACGCGTTGCCATTGCGAAGATCATTTCGCGTCTGTTACTGGATTTGAATTGTTTGCGGCGAGCTGGCATGGCGGGGCTTTTATAATGACGTTGCCGGTGCAGCGGAAAATTTATGCGAATGTGCGAGCCAAAGAAAACTAGCGAATTGCACACACAGCAAACACATGCGAAAGAGAAAGATTGCACGCCCGAGGGAAAGACAGGGGGAGAGAGAGTGAGAGAGAGAGAGAGAGAAAGGAGGGGGGGGGAGATGTGCAGATACGGAGACATTCGCTTTCAAGGCAAAAGCAGCGGCAACTTCAACGCCATCATCCGATGCACATTCAAATTGTAACGGCTACTTAACGCACTGCGTATGCGTGATATGTTCGGCTATCATAATGAGCCGTAACGCATACGCCAGGTGGGACGCGCACACGAACTTGTGGCCAGCGCAGCTGCCGAACACAAATCAAATGTCAAATGCTGAACTGGTTCCAGCCTGCAATTTCGATTTCGTTTTGGCCAATTAAGCCATAAGCTGCAACACGACAGTGAAAATGCAGTTCAATGAAATGATTACGCCTGTCATTGTTAGCGCCCCACAGGCGAGCGGCACAGCGAGCAAGAGAGAGAGAGAGAGGGATTGAACAGGGTAGGCGGCGTCTTGAAAGGTGACACACTCAAGCGTTCAATAATAATAATTACTTTTGTTTTAAACGTGGTTGTATAATTTGAAATTTGCCCAAAATGCGCTATTTGATTGAAATATGTTTTGTTTCACCCGTACAGTATGTAAAGCTTAAAGGTGGGCACATTGCAGGCCCAAATTTTAATATGGCTTCAATTGTTTTGTTCTTATGAACAAGTTCCGCCATCGAATGTTGGTCTAAAATGGATTTGGATTCGAACCAAACTGTGTCGAACCCGCATTTGACTACATTTGTTTACCATGCACCAAATTTAAGTCCAACCAATTTCGCCAGGACAGACGAAACCAAAACTATATTTCCTTTCAACAATTGGCAAGTTCAAAATAAAAAACTTTTGAGGAAGACTCAGTCACAAAGCGTATTGGATTTATCTAACTATATTTATGATATTAGCCTTTTTATAAGATTATGAATTTGTTATACTCATAATCTTTTAAAAAAGCAATACAATTTTCAAAATTACATTATTATCCATGCATTGAACTTAAATCTGATTTTAAGATATCCGGAATTAAAGCACGAATTTGGTTCAAACCGTAAACCAAACCTCTGACAATTTTATTTGGACTTGCAGCCCAGACCAGACGCGTAGTTAATATACGTCTAATTAAACTCATTAATTTAACTAAAGATATCTATTAATCTTCTGGTTATTCTAAATAAATCAAGATGTTGTTTTAAAAACTCTGTACTGCGCATGGCTCTCAGCTTAGCTTGGCTCTAAAGACTTTCGCAGTTGCAATGGACTCGGGCGCGATCATCTCTCAGCAGCACATCTCAACCACAACAGCCACAGCACAACGAGTGGCTGGGCAAAAAGTATATTTTCTTTGTGTTTTATTATTGTTTCGTCTATGCGCTTTAAGGTTTCGGTTACTTCATGGTCACTGATTAAGTGCATTGTAATTAACGGAGAGAAAAGAGTTGCACAAAATTTATGAGGATTTTTATCAGACTGCTTGGACAGCCGCAACAGCAGCTGCTCTTCTTACCAACAAAACAAAATTGCGATGCATCTGTGAAATGGCATTGTAAATAAGATTTCAATTTCGATTGTGGCCAATATAAATCAGCTGGCTAATTAATTTTGCTTTGCCTGCAATGGGGTTCATTGTGCATTTTAGATTATAGCCAGCCGACAGTTTGTTATGATTTATATTTATATTTATATTCTGGCAAACGCATTTGCCCCACTTAACGGCGATAATGGGCAATTGGTAGAAACTTAAACAATATAATCCAATCCAGGCAAAACAATAACAAAATTCGCATGTCGGCAACTGAAACGGGACTGGAACTGGGCACATGCCACATGTGAAGATCAACAACCTTGCCAATGCGAATACGTGAATGCGATGCATGCGCGTTATATGGCCAAAAGCCACAGCAATAACAACAAGAGCTGCATCGACGGCAACGGCCGGCGACGATGTTGGCTACGGTGCACAGTGGATAAATCCATTTAAGCTAGTTTGCTTTTCTTTTGTAGAATTCAATAAGATATGCAAAAAATGCAATTTCGGACACCCAATACCACAAGAAGCTTTAATGAGCTTTCAACAAGCTTTTAAGGGCTACGATACTGTAAAACGTGTAACGTAAGGATTTAATTATCAACTTGTGAACTTTTCACATATTACTAAGCATTCATTGTTTTTTAATGCTTTCATGAGCTTTGAAAGCTGAACTCTTACCAAAATGAAATTTTCGTTAGTTAACGAGAATTACACTATTGCAGCTTTAATTAACTTGCAAAGCTTTTTAAGCAATGCAAAGCTCAAATGTAAGATTAATTTTATTTGCTATGTTTAATCAAGCTTTAGGTTGTTTTTGTAAAAGCTTTAAATGCTTTTAAAATGTAGTTTATAAAGTGGTTAGGCACACATTCGAGTGGTTGGCAACGCTATCATTTCAGCACATTTGCCTGCATTTTGAACCACTGTGCAACAACGGCGTTTGCAACGCTTGGACAATGTTGGAAAATGTTACGTGTTTCGGCCTGACGCTTAAGTTATTAATTTGTTGCTGCTGACGAGCGAGTGAGTGAATTGTTGTTGGTACTGCGGTGTTTTATGGGTCCATTGTTATGGCAGCATTTAGATCATTATACATTTTATGGGCTCCACAGGCTTATTATTGTTTCTTTACATTAGTTTTTCTACTTTTTTAATTTCTTTTCTTTTCCATTTTGCTGTTGGGGTCTGTAGTGTCGCCAGGCTGCAAGGAAGTGCTTATAATTAGTATGTTTAGTGCTGATAATACAGCACGATGAGACCCAACGTTCAGTTAAAAGTTGTTTTAGCTTCTTTCCGTTGGCAATTATTGCATGCGAGAAAATCGAGCGGACCACCGGCTGGGCAAGGCAGGGCTGGGCAGGGCAGCGCCCGATTTCTTGGCTGTCTGCCCGTGCACTGCCCAAGCTAGCCCAACGTGACAACAATGGACAATCGATCCACTTTGGGAATAAAACTTTCAATTTTTATTGCTTTCGTGCAGCGCACCGTGTTGGCATGCTAAGAGAGGCCAAAAAGGCCGCATCCAGATGCCAATTGGAAATGCAGTTGCATCTGCCAGATAGAAATCTGGATGTGCAACTAATTTCGCGTGCGCGGAAGTTGGTGTCGCCTCTTGTTGCAAATGTTGCATATTTTGTATGTATGTTTTAATAATGTTTTCGACTAAAAAGCCGAGATGCAGCCAAAGCAACAGCACCAGCCACAGACGCTGCCACTGCCGCATTTGAATAGGAAAAATTATAAAAATTGGTACAATTTGCCGTCCATTACGGCAGCTGATTATGCTAATTGTTTGCTTGCATACTTGAGTTTTACGTAAACTCATTTTAGCGGTGTGGCAACAGGCTAAACAGGCAATGCGAACAACGCTCCCGAAATACCTACCTGAAGTAGGTGAAAGTTGACAAGCTAAACAAAAATTAAACATTGTTAACAAAGGAGGATCTTTAGGTGCCCATCAATCTATGCAATAAAAGGCTTTTCGCTTGCAAATAGATTTAGCTGCGGCAAGGTTATGAAAGGGATTCAAAAGCAAAACAGATTGAATGCAAGATATATCTAGAAAAGGACAATTTAGTTGTCGCAGAGTTATGGCTGCCAAATGTCCAGGAATTAGACAAGCTATCAGCTACAAAATAATAAAATTTAATAACTATCAGATTAAAAGTAATACATTTTAAAAACTATCAAGTTAATATCAAACTTATGAGCTAAAATGTCTAAAAATGTGTATCTAAACACCTCATTCCATCAAATATTGAATAAATCCTATTTCCTAGAGGAGGAATTCTGATTAGTTAAAGGAAACTTTGGCAGAAATCTCAGACTGTATGTAATGGCATAATAATCACACCGCATTCGAGTACATTTAAATACAGCCATAATAATATGATCGAACTGTAAAACGGTCACATTTAAGTAACGGCTCACTAAATACGAACAATACGAACATTTAAAAGCCACTGTTAAACCTAAAAACAATCTGACTACTTGCGAAAATTTGGCCATATTTAAATACAACCAAAAGATTTGCGATCGAATAAAACAGCCACACTTAAGTAACGGCTCACAAAACACGGATCTATGCATACAACTACAGCCACATTGCAAAGCGAACATTGTGAACTCTGGTCACATTTAAAAGCGCCACTCTAAATACGGGCACTCTTAAATACAATTAAACTGCATACGAAAACTCTGGCTAAAACGCATGCCCAAAGTTGATTTGTACGTTAATTGAATTTCGTTGCCGCTTTCGGCATTTTTTATTTCCTGTTTTTTTTTTTTTTTATTTCTTGCAGCAGTTTTGCGTGATTATTCGCAAGTTGTTATTTAAATGTGAATTTTGTATTTTTTGTGTAATGTATATTTAAAAATCTCTGCAATTTAACACCAAAGCAATGCAAATAAAATATGCCAGGTGAAATGCCTAAATTACGATACCCTTGTAGGGGGTACTATCATACTTTTAGGAAGTGTGTAACGGATAGAAGCAGGCATGTCCTACTCCATAAAGTGTATCTATGGTCGGCACATGTGACAGACTAGGCCGATTGGATCGTATAGCTGCCATAGGAATTTTTGGTTCGTTAGGTTCTTGTAATAATACACTTTTGATAGTACAAGATATCTTGTCCAAACTTGGCACTTATTATAAGCAAAATCTTATCAGCATCTTTGTACTATACTTAGAAACAGCTCTATATGAAGAATCGCTAGAAAGATTAGGTTTTCCATGTAAACTGCTTTTGATTTAATATTTATCATCAATTAGTTTCAATATGCTCCTGAAATATATGCAAAAACGTATGAAATCGACCGACTATATGACGTGTGGCACCTGTAGAAACAATTCGCTACAAGGGTATCTAATATTCGGCGTGCCAAAGCAAGGCGTTCTTTCTTGTTTTCAATTGATATTGTTATGTGCTTAGCTTTATTGGTTTTATGCATGATTTCCGGGTGATCGTTGCAAATTGCATAAGACACTCGCACTTTTCCGTTGGATATTCCGCATTTAACATGTGTTAAATATGCTCGCAATCTACCTGCCACATGCAGCACTTCAAAGCGCAGTTGAAGCATGTTGCATGCTTTTAGGCAGCTAGTTTAAATGCAATCAAAAGCAGCAAAGTTAAGTAGATAATATTGAACATTAAGGCTAATACACATAGAATTTATGAAGAAATTCTAGAAATGGAAGGGACAAAACAATGAAGATATCTTAAGCTACAAAAATATTTTTTTTTAACCAGAGAGTTCCTTTTCGATCTATTGATAGGCTGTTATTACATTGGAAACAGAGAATCGCGCAGTCGACTGCCAGCGACTGCATTTCTACCTCTTTTATATATTTACCTTATAAAATATTAAAATATATGTATATGCCAGATAGATATTAAACCTTAACCTTAGGAGTATACTAAAAGAAACTGTGCTGTTCGCATTTCTAAATGTCTCTGTAAGATGTGTTTCACACTTTTCGCAAAAACCATACTTTTTTGGTGGAAATGTCCGTTCAGAAGCTCATATCCTTATAAGAAAATTTTCGTAAAATGCAGCCCTCAGGAAAATGCGGGTTCATAGGTTCAAAATTTTGTTTTTTCGGCTTCAAGCTTCACACTACGCTACTAAACTGTGCGGAAAATGTTGATTCCAACTCGCAGTTCTTTATTCGATGGATTTCAATGTCAGCTTTATTATATTTTTGCTAAATATTTCATGAGATGAACTGATAAATATTAATTTTAACGACGGGCAGGAATTGGGTGAAAAAGTTATACCCAAAATAAAAGGCAAAAAACTTGCCACGGGCAAGGCCGGGAAATACCCGCTAGTTTATATATATTTCTGCAGCTCCACAAAATACCTCTCACTCAATTCGTTTCGGGGAGTTACACAAACTGAAGCAGCTTTCATAAATTTCACATTTTTTATTTGTGCAAAAATATATAAATTCCAAAGCACATTTTGTTACAAACTAATTATTGCACATATTTAACACGATTTGTTGTTGTTAGCAAAACAAAAAACAAAAAAACAAAAAAAAATGCTTTATCAAATGAGATTACAAAAATAAAACAACTGGCATGAGCGTGAAAATGATGTGAAAAACAACACGAGATGAATTCGAATTTAATGAAAATCGGGAAAGAGTGCTCCGTGCAGCCGCTGCTCTTGTTGGCTTTCCCAATCCTAATTCCCACAACAGAATAAATACTAATGATATTTTCTTTCATTTTTTGTCAGCCAACATTGGACAACAACAAACATAAATGAGAGCGATGGTAGCACATACATACAATAATATTAACAATAGCAGCGGCTGCAGCCGCTCTCAACCCTCCAGCAGCTGCGACGTCTTGTACTCCACCGCCGAGCCCATCTCGGCGCCGAGCTTCTCCCGGACATATTCGCGAATCTGCTGCAGCTGCTGGTCGGCCGCATGCTCCGCCTTGGCCGCCCGCTTGCCCTGACGCTGCTGGCGTGACATCTTCAGCCCGTGGGCGTGATAGTTGTAGGGCGGTTGCGTGATGGCCATGGCCTCGGCGGGCTCATGAGATGGCTGGTAGTCGGCGGCTGTGGCTGCCACATCCGTGTGGCCACTCTCCGCTTGCTGCTGCTGGTGCTGCTGCTGCTGTTGCTGATGCTGCTGCTCCGCATAGGGCCGTATGGAGGGCAGGTCGTACATACTGGAGGCATAGTCGGGGGCACCGTTGCTCTGTGAATTGAAGATGACCTTGGTGTGTGTGGGTCGCGGATTGTTCTCGGTAATGGGCAGCTCATGATCGTGGCCAGCTGGCTCCGCTTCCGGTGCTGTGGGCGGCTCCTGCTCTGGCACATAAATTGGCTGTTGATGTTGCTGCTGCTCCTGCTCCTGCTGCTGCTGATGATGATGATGATGATGCACAGCATCCGACGGCTCAG
The DNA here is from genome assembly GCF_035044405.1 of Drosophila montana. NCBI lineage: Eukaryota > Metazoa > Arthropoda > Insecta > Diptera > Drosophilidae > Drosophila > Drosophila montana. The sequence continues at coordinate 2,203,046 of NW_026997351.1, read as the reverse complement.
CGTATTGTGCATGCGGTGACATGGCAATCAGATAGAGCTGTGGCTGGTAGCTGCTCTCGTATTGGGTCTGCTGCTGCGGCTGGGCGTAGTAGAACTGCGGCTGCTGCTGCTGCTGCTGCTGGTAGCCGGTGGGCGCATAATAGGCTTCAGCAGCTGGCTGCTCGTATTGCGGTGCCTGGGACTGCTGATGGCGACCCTTGTAGGTCTGATAGACATCGTCAATGGACGCGTACTGTATGGGCGGCGGCGTCGGAGCCACCTGATGGGCATAGGTAACATCAGGATGATAGTGCGCCTGCTCGTGCTGCTCGGGCGTGGCATATGCCTGTGGGGGGAGCTCCTCGCTTTGATGCTGTTTGCGCTGTTCGGCTTCTTGCAGCAGCTGCAGATACTGGGCGGCACGTATTTCAAGATACTGCTGCAGCAGCGTTTGCAAGTGCGCCGCATACTTGGCCGGACCGGGTATTCTGAGCACTATGACGGGTTCCTGGTAGCCGGCGGCGTCACCGCCCGCTCCGCTTGACTCATGATGCGGCTGTGGCAAATCGATTTGCGGCTGCTCCGCATGCGCATGCTGCTCAGCCGCCGGCTGTTGTGTCTCGTAACTGGTTTGTGGCTTCAGCTCGTACGAATAGGAGGGTTCAATGGTCACGCTGGTCACCTGCTGATGCTGAATCGGCTGCTGTTGGTCCTGTGTCGTGCCCGGCTGCTCATAGTCAGCCGGCGAGTAGCCCGCATAGACATCGGGCGATTCCGTTGCGGGTATATCATGCTGCGAGTACGGATAGAACATATACTTTGGCGGTGTATAGTCGTAGCCCTGATGCGCATAGCCATAGCTGTAAAGAGGCGGAACGTAAGTATTTTGCATGACAGCAAGACAATTCAAAAGTACTGGAGCCCGGTTCAGTTTTCCCTTTTGACACGAGTTCTTGAAAGGCAATTTATTTACCGGTTTCCATTCTCTTTTCTCATAAACTTGGCACTCAGCTTGTAAATGTCAGGCCACGGAAATGGGAATGCGACTTGAATCGCAGTTAATCATAAGCTTAATTGCATTCATTTCTATTTATAGATCAATATTATGACAACAGCTCTATTATTCCATTCTTTTTAATTATTGCTTTTGCTATTCTTTTCCAATTATATGTTAATTTTAAGTCAGTTATTTTCAAGGGAATGTAAACCGAAAGTCTCTGTTCAATTGAACTAATCTGACTTCTATAAATGAAGGATAAATACGAAGGACAAATGAGAGAAGTCGCATAAACTTGAATAAGTACCCATATTTTGGCATAGATCTAAAGATTTTGTGGGATAAGTGTTCTTCGAATTCAAAAGCATAGAAGAAAAGCTTAAAGATATGTGTGTATATAGATCCCTATCTATGTAAAGCAACAACAGGAAACAAAGACCAAGACAACTTAAAATTGCAGATAAAACTATGTGTCCCCTTCAATCTATCTCTCTAATAGATTTTTCTCTATCTAATAGATCTTTCTAATAGAAATCAAAGAGTATGCTAAACATCATAAATCTGACGTAGTTTTTCACACTGTGACCATTTCTTTCATACTGATAGTAACCCGCGTGTTTTGCGGCCACAAAACAATTTGCCTGGCGCCAAACGGTAGCAAGTTTGGGGTCTTTGCGAACTGGTTCCAAGCAGCGCCACCTAACTATGGATACACTAGAGAAGTCACTGACCCCAGTTCGCCGTCGATGGTGCGCTTGTTGTTTTTGCCGCTGCCGCCGCCGTTGCTGCTGGTCGTATTCTCACGCTCCACCTTAATTTTGATCTTGTTGCCGTGTAGCTTAAACTGTTTGTCCAGCTCCTTAATGAACTCCAGATCATCGGCGGGCAAATTGCCAAAGCTGGCGGCCAGCGAAGGCGCCTTTGTCGTAGTCTTTTTGCTGGCGCTGGCGCTGGAAATTTTGATGCGTGGTTTGCTGGGCTTCGTTGTGGCCGGGCTAGCGCCAGCTGGGGAAGACGAGGTGATCGCTGTCGTGCTGGGCGTTTTAGTCGGTCGCTTCTTCAGTGTGGTCACCTTTTTGGGATAGCCACTGGCCGATGATTTTGTTGGCGCATCGGGCTGGCCCAAAGCGCTGGACAAGCACAGCGCCGCGCAGAGAGTGCACTGCAATTGAAACAGAAGGATGCAAAAATGTTAGAGATTTGATCAGTGCCCATGTATAGATGGATGCACGTAAGTGGTCGTGTAAATATATATAGAGACGCGCTGATGCTTTGTTTGCTGGCACCTTTGTCTCAGCTTTGGGCTCAAGGTGAGGCGCCAGCGCAGACAATCGAACGTTGCGGCGATTGCGCCAAAAGCTCTTTTGTTTTTGTGCTCTTGGCTATCGAATGGTCTCGATACAAAAACCCAACCAACCAAACAAAATCATTAAAGATCGAAACGACTCGTAAAGCACCAATAATAAAATCAAACACTTTTACAGCTCGCATAAACACACACACACACACACAAACATGCACAGATGCATGTATATTTCACATTTGACATTTCGTCTATATCGATCGAATAAAGTAAATAAATAAAGTGAATGTGCAGAAGCAGTCGGACTGCAGTCTGGATGTTGTAATGTTGTTTTTTTATTGCATTTATGGTAGCAGTTCGTGTGGGGAAAACATTACGTCGATCTCGTGTCCTAAGTCTTTTGTTTTCAAAATATGTATATTTGGGCTACATCAACAATATAATTAGAAAAAAAAACATGCCCAATCCCAATATTTGGTCAAGTTTGTGTCCTCAGTCTTTTGATTTACATATGATATATGCTTTCGGCTGATATAATTAATGTTGTAAAATGTATAGCTGATAATTTAAAAAGCATACATCAGTGAGTAGGCTGCTGATAATTAGAAAAATTACGCCTAGTTGTAATATTTTGTCAGGTTGGTGTCCTCAGTCTTTTTGGATATTTAAATGATAAACACATTCGGCTTATAATATGATGCACACATTCGATTTATATAACTTATATTGTTCGGTTAACAAAGGATAATTTCAAAATAATACATCTCAGAATAGGTAGCTGATGATTTGTAAAAACTGTGCTCAGTTGCAATATATTGTCAAGTTCGTGTCCTCAGTCTTTTGTTTTTAAAATGATACACACATTCGGTTTATATAACTAATTTTTTGAAGTGACAATTGGCACCTTCTGTAAAGGAGGGTTAGGTTTCCTCGAAGGATAATGTGTACATTCAGTCCGGAAATGTTGTGTGAAATAATAAGTTTAACCTTCGACAAATTTATTTTCCGTTATTTTTCATAGCATCGAGCTTTTCGCAGAGGTTTCCCCACGTCGAATTCCTTACATACTTTTTGTTTACTTAAATAAAATATTATTTGATTTTTTAATTTGGGTTTTCGTTATAAGTCGAACCAACACTAATTTCTAGCTTGACTGTGTGTTTCAGTTGTTTCATCTCAACACAATCCCAATATTATGTTATCAAACTTTTGCTTATTCTTGGAAAATGTTTCGGTCACCTGCTTTGTTGAATATTTCAACATTTTGCATGTGCTTAGTTGCGCGTTAACTATCTCACAGCCAGTCCGCTATAAGAGCAACATTTTTTAATTGCATTTTGTCACTCAATTACAGCGACGATAAATACGAAACTGGGACAGTGTGTCAAGTCAACTTAGACTCCAGACTCAACATATATAATTTAATAGAGCGCCGTGCGTTTTACTGCTCATTTTGCAATTGTTTGTACAGCAGCGTGCGTGTGTGTGTGTGTGTGACTGTGTGTGTGTGTTGTTGCTGCTTTAAGCAGGAAGACTATTTGGTAGACTTTCGTTCACCTGCTGCACGGGCGCACCTGCGTCTCGAAAACAAAAATGCTCAAAAAACAAAAAAAAACTAGCAGAAATAATTTCTGTCAAATGCTGGCATTTTGGTCGGGGGCATTTTTATAGCTGGAGGGGGCGGGCGCTTGGTGCCGAGGAAGTCGACGAGTTTCGCTAACATGCGAATTTATGTGATCTTTGTTGTTATGTTACCCGCTTTATATAATGCGTCCAGCAGTTGTACCCCCTCCACCCCTCCTCCCCCTCTACCCAACACTTGCCGCCTGTCAGCCTGGCTAGCATTGATTTATTTTTGGTGGCAAGCAGCAAAAAAAAGCGCACATACTTTGTGTAATAATTTAATTAAATTGTTGTTGTTGTTGTTGTTGCCTTTCACTTTGCAGAATGTGACAGTAAAATTGTCAAGCAGCTCAGGCAGAACATTGCGAAGCGCAAACACTACCACCCCCTCCCCACCGCTGTCTCACATGTCGCAAGGCCAATTAAATTGTGGCAGGTGCAAAAAATGTTGCAAAAATTTAACAATTAATTTCCCGCATAACACATTTTAAATGCCCATTCCTAAGCAACGTGTGAGTCGTGACTCGTGGGCCATTTGCGGCACGACACGCGTGCATCTCTACAAAAACCCAGGCCAAGAGAAAAAAAAGAAATTATTGCTGCTGGAGCCACGCAACGCGTGCAAATTAGTTGTAGCTGCGTCATCTTGTTTGTAGTTGTTTGTTGTTGTTTTTTTGCCGTTTGCTGTGCCTCAGTGAATGATGCAACAAAAAATTATAATAATAATAATAAAATAGAAAAAAAACCATAACAATAAAATGCAAATTAAACAATAACAAAGCCAAGATGTTAAACAGCCTAAAGAGACTTCAATGCTTGGTCCTGTGCCAGCTCGAAAGCCTCCACCCCGCACAAACCTCCTGCTAAATCAGCTGTTATTGCTTTATATAACAGCTTACACATAGGACATACCGCAGCACGCTGTAACCGCGGTGGCAAACGAGTTCTCAGTGCAACAAGCCGTCACGAAACGTCACCGCATTTGCGTAAATACATTTTGCGGCTAAATCTGTTTGGCAATCCCATCCCGTTAGGAGATCTGCCTAATAAATCGCGATAGCCAGCTGGCCAATTAGCGTTAAGATATAGGCTTGACTGGAACTGGAACTGGAACTGGAACTAACTGATATATTGAGCTTTGTGGCGTGTGGCGGACTTTGGTTTATTTCTTGTTGTTGTTGTTTTTGCTTGTTTGACGAGGCCAGAACCGCAGGCGCTTTAGCCGAAATTTACATGCAGAGACAAGGGCAAGGGCGGCCTAGCCAACGGGTAGGCGCATAGCAGCTCGCGTTGAGTTGAGAGATCAGCCATGCGATGCGATTAAAATCTTGTTTCTTTTGCCAGTTGCAAATTGAGCGGTTGTTGTTATGGCTGTTATACCCTTTAGCAGCGAGGGTCTTATGATGCTGTCACGAGTCTTTAAGTATAGCCATGGTTCTTTGCAATGTAAGACCGATACAAATTATTGAACAAAAACTATCTTTATTTTTCTTGGCGAAAGACAGCATCATATAGCTGCCGTGGAGAAAATAGATGAATAATGTAATTATAGTTTGATGTTTCAGAGTATTGTATAGTCTTTTGGCCTACGTTTGCCATTTCAGATAGATAAATCTTTCTTTTTTAATTCGTTTACAGTTCGCTTAAGTTTCAAAATTCAAGTGAAATATGAAAAAGAGATTTGCGCAGGCAGAGGAATTGTAAACACTTTTATACATAGATCTTAAGTTGATATGAAAGTTGGTATACATATCTAATGGCAGAGCTTGGTGCAGTGTTATTTTGTTGGGGTCTGAAAACAAAAAGAAATTTAACAGGAAAATTATGTATGTAGTGGGGCGTGTGGCATCAGCGTCAGGATCAGTGAACTGCTGTCAAAGACCGGCTAAGCTAAGCGCCACGAACTGGCCACACACATACACACAGACAATCACACATACAGCTGCAAACTCCCACTGTGAGCACTTTCTATGACAGGCATTACGTGGCATTGCCATAGCTCCCCGCACCCCTTGTTAAACAAAAGTGAAACACATCTTGCAGCTGGCCAAGCCGGCTGAGCGGCTCAGTGGCTCAGCGGCTCAGCAGCTCAGCGGCTGCAATGCAAATTAATTGAGCAGCCAACGGATGACGGCACAGGCGTAGTAGGAAGCATTTCTGGTGGGCGTCAGACACGCCTACAACTACACTTTCAAATCGCACAAATTGCAATTGCGTGCAACTTTTCGGCGGGCAGGCCACAAAATTGGCAATAAGAAAACTTCTGATTGGATGAGTAAAAATGTCTCAAGATAGGCGCATGGATGTGCAACTAATTTGTGGCAATAAAATTGGTTCAAACAGTTGAAAGGTCACAGCTAAAGATGGGCTTGTTCGTCTAATTTGGGGCTTGCCAATGGCTGATATTGCCTGGGCGGCTCTTCCGCGTTGGGTTGGGCTCGATTATGTAAATGCTAATAGGTTAGTGCTTCCTGCTCGTGTGATACATACCAATATCAATACTAATCTCATTGTTCCCAAAGATGCTTTTGCTCGTATTTGCTGCAGGCGACGGGCTTCAGACAATGCACATTTAAATATTAATTTTCACACATACACGAACACTCGCTGAGACGAATGTGTATATCAGTACGTATCTTATGGATTGTATTTCTTTCTATTGAGTTGCTGCTTCACTTTAATAACTTTTTCGCACAGTTACATTTGCTAAATGCAACAACAACAACGAAATTAATGCACACTTTCAAACAAAACAGAAAAAAAAAACGAAAATTGTTTATAAACAAGATGCTGGAAAATTGTGGGAAACTTGATCGCTGATCGTGCCAACGCTCGACGGTCGTTGCGGCGTTCAAAAGTCGCGCGACTTACTGTGGCTGGCGCTGGCGGTGCGCTTGGTTTTTATGCCAACGACGACAGCCGCAAAAGCAGCAGCAGCAGCAGCAGCAGCAGCCGCAACAGCAGCAATAGCAGCCGCAACAGTCGCAGCGAGCAGCTTCTTCGTTGCGGCAAGTCCAAGTCACTTGGCCAGTCAGTCAGCCAGCGGGAGCGTGCGGAACGAGCAATGGACGAGTTCACATGCAATGACACCTCACGTGTGTGTATGTGTGTGTGTGTGTGCATGTCCGTGTGTGTGCCTGTGTTTATGCGTGGCTGAAGGTGTAGGTTGCCAGACACTGCTGCAACAATAAACAAATGCAATTATTCAGGTAATTCAGATTCGTTTCAATGCTAAAATACTTGTTTAACTTTTTTTTTTGCTTTAGTTCTTTAGTTACAAAAAGCCAACATATAGCAACATATACTATATCATTACCATACGAAAAACTAAATTGTTGACTTGCTGGCACTTAACGCGGCCAAAGCTATTCAGCTTTTGTTTACATCGAATTTGTGAATCTGTGATACTTGCTAGATACATATTTGTTTGGCCGTATGGAAATATGTGAATTGCTTGATGAATCGCAAAAGAATCTGCAATGCGCCTTGGTAAATGGTAAAAAGTATAAGACTTGCAGATTAGTTCCCTTAATATGCTCTAGTTTCCCTTTTAACCAGGCGAACAAATTCTCGTAGAAGCTGAAGGGAAGACTGAACATGTGCATTTCCTAGGACTTACTAAAACGGACTCATGCTAAATGTAATATAAAATGTAAAAAATCATACAAAATAAGGACTATAAAATTGATTGGCTTCTTACGGGATTACGGGGAATACTATATGAGCATATAGTTATTTCCTAGTAAAGTTTACTTATCTTCAGATGCTGGCTTTGAGAAAGTGTGTGATTATTAAGCGCCCAAAAATTGAATTTTTGGTAAGGTAAAAAATATATATGAAATAAACAATATGTTTTAAATAAATCAATAAAACTAAAACTTAATTTGTTGATATTGAACATCATTTGGTAACGAATTCTGAGGCGGCATAAAATATATAATACAATTGGAATTCAATGAATGACCTTGCCTATTATTGATATTGATTTGATTCCTTTCATTTTACGAAATTTCTTTTTTAGAAGAATAAACACCTTTGTTCGCCCAGTTCAAGTTCAAAGTCATAAAAAACTGGCGCAATGCTTGGCGTGGTCCACAAGTCACACAGAGCTGCACGAGATTCAATCTGGGATACCTTTCATTTTAGATGAATACATTTTATGCTTATTATTATGGCCATAACGATCTCTATAGCTTGCACAAAGCCAGACCAGCGACCAGCGACTAGTCACAAAGCCCGAACCAATCGAAACGGAATTTGCATAAAAACAATTGCAGAGCCAACGCGATCTTCACGCGCGACTCCGCAAGTGGTGGCAATTTAATTGGCGCATTAATCGGGTTTTGGGATTTTTCAGATTTTGAGATTTTGATATTTTGGCCATTTGGATTTGGGTTGGCGCCTGGGCTTGTGTGAAAAAAGAAATGGCATAACAAAGGCGGCTAAATGCAAACGGTCAACTGTTTTCGTCAGTTTTGTAATCCGAAAACATCGGCAGCAACACGAGCTTGGCGCGATAACGATAATGGCAATAAAATATTTGAAAAGGGCAGAGAGAAAGAGAAAATATAAAATAAATTTAAAAGAAATACGAATATCACGCGCCCCGTCGCAATCAACAATCGGCAATCGGTTGCATTGTTTGAAAGTTTGTTTTAGTTATTTGGGTTTGTCTGTTTTTTATTTATTTATTAACAAATTCGCTTTGATCGCATCGATAGGCGAATAAACAGCAATTGAGATGTTGACCGGCCAGTGGGCTGCCCTGTTGCCCAATGCCGTACACCCCACTCACAGGCCCGCCCTGGCTGAGTACCAAGCGGCCAAGTCATCATTTCAACAATGTCAGTCGGTCAGCTACTATTAGACGTCACTGCTATTATTATTATTATTATTTATAATGCTTTTACATATATGCTGAAGATGCGTAAAGTCGTTGGTCCCATATAATATGAAATATCATAATAATCGGCAATGATAATGCAGCTTACTCGCCCATTTGCAGAAGGTTAACGTGGGCTTTGTCCATGCCGCTTATAATGCTTGTCAGCAGCTGAAGGAAGTCGCATGCAAAACACCGACCAGTCAATACGCTGCCTCAGAAAAGTGAAGCGTACTATGTATATGTGTACACATATTTTTATGTAAGCTTGCATTAAATGCACTTTTCGTATAAGTTTTTCCAAAAGTGGATTATTAAAAAAAACTCTAGTTAATTTATAGCATGAGTCTTAACTGATGCCATTGCATATGTGCCCCATCGATAGAGTTAAGCAAATAAACAACACAAAATAGCATTTTAAGAAAAATAAAAAAGGAAAAAAAACTTTTTATTGTACAACGACAACAATCGGCCTGCATTCGATTCGTTTCGAAGGTGATTTCCCTTTTATGCTGAGGTGCATGCATTTAAATACTATGGAGCATCTGGAGCGAGCCCTTGGGCCTCACAAGGTCAAAATGTAAACGGCATCGGTGGTCTTAGCAATTGTTCATTTTGTCCGGGGGCGTTTGCATATCTGTCAGCAAGCCTTGATTAAGTCAGCTGCTGAATAAATAGATAGAGCATTCACATTTTAGACTTTTAACTAGGAGTTAACTCGTGGTCAGTGTGTAATGCGTACTTACATACATATACTTGCACATAAAGATGCCACACCTATCATCAAAGCATGTAAGCCTGCAAAACGTACTTAAATTCATGAGAATCGCATAGTAGGGCGACATAATAAAAAATGTTTTTGGTTTTTAATTTGCAGAACAGCGGAGGAAGTTATAAAAAACTAAACTAAAGTAGGTCTGCGTTTGGGCTAACAGAAAATAAGCTCATTCACATGCATATATGTATGTGTGTATGTATATGTGCATGCAAAATGAATATATATGTGTGTATGAATATGTGCATAAGAATGTAATTCACACGAAATTATAGCAAACTTAGCTTACGGTTGGTATAAGAGATTCTATATAGCAAGTTTTACCAGGCTTTGGTCGGGCCAAGTTTGGCAAAAAGCATCGAAAATCGGAATGCGATTCAAAAGATAACTAAAGATTACTAACTTCTGGTATACGGACCAAGTCGATGTTTGAAGAAAAAACCCGATTTCGTACATCCTAAATGTAAATAAAAACGATTGCGAACAACGAAATCAGCAAACGAGCTCTACTTACTCAACGTTATTAAAGTGAAATATGTAAATTGGAATCTAATTAAATCAGTTAATTTCACTAAATGTTGAACAATTTGTAAAATAAGTATTTCAATTAACTGCAAATGAGTAAGGTTTTGAAAAGATAATGGGATAGTTGCGCTACAAAACCCGTTTACTCTTGTCTCTTAGCACTCCTTTTGGCTTGTTGAAACTGGGCAAGCTAGATGGTAGATAAAACATTTTTTGCTTATAGTGAGGATTAGTTATATCACTTTTTTGGAAAGTTAATTTACATTTTAAGAAGACACACATGCTCAGCATGCTGGTCTACGTGTCGTACAACCGGGTTGAGTCCCAGCCAATTTTTATAATTGTGTGTGTTATATGCAATTACAAAGCTAAAATAACTCACAACCTGTTCTTAAAGCTATAATTTAACTAGTTAAACTTTAGAATTAAATCAAGCAGGGTCACTATAACACATATAATCAAAACATTGCAAATAACAAGAGCTTCTTGAATTCATGAGAATCGCATAGGAGGGCAATAGTAAATATACTATCTAATAAATAAATAACAAAATAGTTTAATTAGTAAAAAACATGATAGACTCATACAACACTTTTTCGTGGGCTAACCGGCCTAGGGATTGGATTTTTGAAAACCCTTGAATTATTTTGTTTGTAGAGATATAAAATTAATTTTTTATGCTGATTGACCAATCAATCGGTCAGTGAGTTGGTTAGGCATTCAGTCAGTCTGTGAGGCCAAAAAGTTAATAAAATTTGTATGCACATGGGCTTGTGAGTAGATACCTTTTTTTGAGGCATGTAATTATCTTGCTTTATCGATAAACATATCGATAAGTTAAGTGTTGGACAAGAAGGAAATGCGAGCAATACAAACAGTCTAATAGACAGCCCACTTAGTATAATCATGGTCTTTAGCCAACGTTAGGTGAAGATGAGCGGAAACTGGGCAGTTTGAACATCCTCTTTTTCACATACGACTTTTTGGAATTAATTGATGGCAAGCAAACCACAGCAGACAATGCCCCGCAGCCAGCATTGTGGCAACTTCATTAACAGCCAAAATGCGACCTCTTGATGCCACAGTTCGTTATTGTTGCTGCAGTTGCAGTTGCTGCTGCTGCTGCTGATGCTGCTGCAGTCGGCAGCGACTGTGCAACGCTTCCTACTTGCATAAATTGTACGGTGTCGGACTTTCGAATATACAATCCGATACAACAAACACACTGCCACACAAATCATAATTTTGCAGCATCGCTGCGCGAAGATGCGACGCGACGCGACGTCGACTGCTGCGGCGACTGCGACTTGGGTGCAGCTATGCCACTTGGCAGCTTTGCTTTGGCGTCTGTTGATGCGGCCGGTGTAATTGTTTGTTATTGGTAGCTCTTCGGTTTATGGACGCGATTACATCAGCAGCGGGCGCATAGACTTAAACGCTAAAGTCACATCTTCCATACGGATTGTCGCTTGATTCGATTGGCTTTGCCTCGCTTTAAATGGCCTGGACATGGGACATGGCCTGTTATGTGAGCACGGCGCAAACAACCGCACTCGCTCTTCGGGATAAGTTTTGACATATTAGTGAGTGTTAGACATATATACATACATTTGTCATTAAATATGTTCACATGAATAATAAGCATTCGCATGTATACTAACTATCCTCAGACTTTATATCGAAGTTGAAAATGTGATCTTTGATTTTAAACAAATTTACCTTAACTATAATAATAATAAACAGTATATAATATATAAAATACAACATAATAAAAATATTAAATAATATTTAATATATAATTCATAAGAAATTAAATAAAGTGTAGAGATTCTAGCAAACAATATTTAAGAGCATTTGGGCTGTAAGCCAAATTCTCGTTTTATACTCTTGCATAGGGTATTATAATTTTGTCATAAAAATCTAAATTTTTGTTCAGCAATTACGAGCTTCATTATTATCCCAACTAAATGTTTGCAAGGGTATTTAATATTCGGTTTGCGCAATAAATTTCAACTTTCTTTACAAAACTAAGTCACTTTCGAAATAAGTTATTATAGAATTAACACTTATAGTTAAATATTTGTTCAAATTAAAGATTATTGATTTAAAAAAAAGCTTGTTTAATCTCTTTACATAAAACTGACTGATTTACACTGAATGATTGGTGATCAACGCACAGCCCAAGCCGTTAGAGCTACGAAGCTGAAATTTGCAATGTAGTTACCTTATGTGATGGAGGTGCACGTTAAGACGGGGTCTCGGGAAATTCCACCCGCATGTGCGGAAAAATCGCGTAAAAACTTCTTTATTTCCCATCCGATCGGCCTCAAGCTCATTTTCCAGATCTTTGCTCAAATTCATTTGATGAGTGTTTCACACTTTTCGAAAAATGCATTCCTCCTTGGTGGCAATGGAGGCCAAAGATTTGGTGGGTGACGATTTGCGCTCAAATTGATTTCCAAGGTACTATATGAAAAATCATACATACATATGTACATAAAAACATGTATACATACATACATATGTACATAAATAGCTGTGTACATAAATAAATATGTACATACATGCATATGTACATACATACATATGTACATATATACATACGTACATAAATACATATGTAAATACATACAAATGTACATACATACATGTGCACATACATACATATGTACATACATACATATGTACATACATACATATGTACATTCATACATATGTACAAAAATACATATGTAAATACATACAAATGTACATACATACATGTGCACATACATACATGTGCACATACATACATATGTACATACATACATATGTACATACATACATATTTATATAAATACATAGGTACATACATACATATGTACATACATATATATGTACATATATACATACGTACATAAATACATATGTAAATACATACAAATGTTCATACATACATGTGCACATACATACATATGTACATACATACATATGTACAAAAATACATATGTATATACATACATATGCACATACATACATACGTACATACATACATATGAATATACACACATATGTACATACATAAGTATGCACATACATAATTATATTTATATATATGTGCATACATATGTACATACGTACACGCGTTCATATATATAAATGTACATAAATACAAATCAAAAAGAAAAAAAACAAAAAAAAACAACAAAAATACCAAAAAAAAACAACAAAAATACCAAAAAAAAAACACTGCACTACTAGCAAAGCATGAAAAACTGCAGAGCCCACTTGAATTCTTGAGAATCGAGGAGGAGAGCACTTGGTAGAAATTCGTTTTATTTAAATTTGCAGAACAGCGATAAATAAGCTTGGTCTACGTTTGGTATTAGAAAAGAAACATGCATGCATACATATATACATAAATACAAACATACATGTATGCATACACTAACACACACACGCCCACACATTCATACACACACACACACACATAGATAATACTTATATGCCTTCGTACAAAATAATTGTGTATTCATAAGTTCCTAGACTTGTGCATCATTTGACTTTATTTTATGGCCAACTGGTGGCTTGTTTAATATAAATGTTAAAAAGCATGAACGAGTTTTCTCACGAGTAAAAAATTCCAATCATTTGATGTACATGTATATAAATATAAATATTTATTATGTTACGTCCATAGAGCCAAGCACTTCTGTCTATTTGTTTAGTTAAAAATAATTATATAATTAAATATAAAAATAATAAAATTGAACTTTAATAAAATAAATATATTATAACAATAATACAAAAAAAAAAATATATATATATATGTACAATACAAATATGTAAATGCAAAGTGTGTAAAAATGCAATCGCTAAGTACAAACTAAATCCATTTGGCCAATTTGGCTATCTAACGAAGCTTCAGCTGCTTATCCAAGGACTTCTTGACGATCCTGCTGCGTTCGGACGATCTGTCCAGCTTGGAGTCGCGCTTAAAGACTCTCAGACTGGGCACAGCATAGGCCAAGGTGTGGCGCTGGAAAGGACGCGGCGACTGGTGTTGCTGGTACAGGCGCAGCACCTCCCAGCTGGGTATATACGAGTCCAGCAGCGATTTGGAGTCACGTCCGGCGAACAGATCCGGCGTCAGGTCCGGCTGCGAGGGTCGGAAGGGCTTCGAATGACTGGCGGAGTGGCCGGACGCTGGACTTCTTGTCGTAATGCTGACAAAGCTGGGCGGATAGGGCAGCGGTATGCGGGGAGCGGGCGCATAGTTTCGCTGCGGCACTGGCGCATAGGCAAACTGCTTGGACTGCTGCAGCAGAAGAGGATGTGTTGCTGGGCTAGGATGCGGACCGAGACCGGGTCGCAGCAATGGCGGCTGCTGCTGCAGAAAGGCGTAGGGTGGTCGCTGTGGGCGTACCAAAGGTCTTGGTATGGGACGTGGCAGTTGCGCTGCGCCACCAGGCAGCGCGTTTCCACTCAAATATTGCACGCCATTCAGTTGCAGCTGCAAGTCCAGATCAAAGGGCACAATGGGTTGAAGCAGTCGTGTTCGCGTCTGTGTTGTTGCTGTTGTGGGAGTCGATGACGGCGTGGGTGAGCTGAGACGGCCAGAGATAAAGGAAGAGAGAGGGAGTGCGAGAGAGAGCAAGAGAGGTATAGAGAAAGTGAGAGAGCGTTTAATAGAGAGAATGTGAGACGTGACTTAACGAGCTGCTTTTATCTAATCTTTGCTATTTATTATGGCAATCGTTGCTGCCATTTGTCGGAAGCCAACGGCGGCAACAGTCGTGAGTGAAACCGGCCGTTTCAACACCCACCCAAAAGCCAACAGTTGTCTATCAGTAACAGAAATTAGCCTGGCATTAGATTCGGTCGAATACCGGGATTTGCCCAAATTTATCTCTAAGGGCATTTGATTAACCCAGTAATTTCCATTCATTTTCAGCCAATTCGCCAATTCAATTGACAAATGCATGCCCCTTAACAATTTTCCTGCTAACAATAGTAATCCATTGGCCACTCGTGTTGCTCATTTCCTTCTTAAAGCTTATCAAGTGTTTTAAAAGATGCCCGCGGAACTCAAACCTTGTTCATGGTAATGAATTGAAAGGCCTATAGTAATTACGGTCCTCCCTAATTGAAGGCTCTTAAATGCTGATTTAAGATGTTCAGATTTACCTAAATTGTTTTTGGAACATTTCTATATGCTCCTTAGATTACTTAGATTATGATGGAACATAGCTGGTTACCGCTCAGAAAACCTGAAATTTTCCTGTTTTTGCAAAATCAAACGGATCGATTTTCAGAATCAATTTTCGAACACAACTCGCAGACTATGAAAATAATCCAAAAAGTGAAGTCTTTGTAATCTGTGTACTACTTATATAATGGCCTGAATACAAAATGTTGTAAATCTCATATAGTCACTAATCTTTGCTTAAAAATCAATGTCTCAAAAACCGATATGTATCGATATATTTGTAAATGTCCTCAGATATCGAAAATAGATAAAATCTAAGTGCCTGGACCTTATAGTTTATGCGATCGACCTGTTTGTACAGTCCTCATCCAAAATACATATACTTGACTGTTTTGGAGATGCTTCCCTCTGATAGTTAAATAGAATGCATAAAACTACAAATATAAAACTATGTACACGGATCTATATTTCAAGTCTAACGGCAATTTGGCCGACAAAATTCCGTTCAGATAGACAGACAGAAGGAAAGCAAGACGTATATTGCATAAAACAAATACACCCTTTTCACTTTGTGGACGAGTATAATAATAGTTGGGTATTTCCAAAATGCTTTTTGGACTCCGAAAACATTTAAATCAAAGCAAACTACATTTGAAAAGAACCGGTACGGGCCCGTTAATCCAATTTATTTATTACTATTATAAAGAAAACCTTAAACCAACCCATAAAAAACTTAACACCAAACATTGGATTTATCTAGCCATATTTGGTAGATGCCAGTTTTGGATTGAAATCAAATCTAGCCCGCAATTTCTGTATGAAAATATCTAAATCTTTCAATATTTTCAGTAGAATGGGCATATATCAATTAGAAATTGAATTGTTTTATTAAAATTTTGAAAATATAAATCGAGTTCAATGCAAAGGCAGCGAGTACCCCAACTCTGCTCCGAACTTTTTTATGGGCTTGCAGCCCGATTTTAATGTATCCAAATGTCTTCAAATAAAACCGTTAAATAAGCTGCAAGCTCTTGAAAAGCTTGTGCATTGAAGTAAAAGTTACAAAAGCTTCGAACTGTTGAAGTCTAAGGTAAAATGGCTTAAGCTTGCAAGGGTTTGTGTTTGCACCTGAGGTCAAGCTTTGGTGAAAGCTCCAAGTGTGTTTTTGTTGCATACTTACAGATTGCCATCGGTTAATAGCAGTAGGCCATCCGGCAGCTGGCCGGGCAGCGCGTAGCCAGCGCTCAGCTGCTGATGCTGCTGGTGCAGCTGGCGTAAACGTTCCGCTTGCTCCAGCTGGGCGGCATCGTGCACGTAGCTGGGCGGCACGCTGGCGGCTATGCTCGGATGCCACTCGTAATGCGTGGGCAGCAGCGGCGGGCGATTGAGGTCGAAATGTTGCTCCTGTTCCCGCTCCAGATCCTCCAGACTAAGTTGAAGCGGCGTATTGTCATCATCATAGCCGTTTGGCGGCGTCAGCGCTGCTCTCGTCGCTGGCAGCGCTGCCAGCAGAGCCAAGAGCAGAGGAAGTTGCTGCTGCAAAAGGAGATGGATGAAGATGTTTAGAAGGGGATTCACCCAGCGGCGATGGCGCGATACTGGTCTAAGCTATTTGCAGTTGAAATTTATGTGTTGGCGGTGAAAGGTTTACGCTTAACTTGCTGCCTTTCGCCAAATGTGGTCGCTGCCACGCCCACCTGCGTCCAGTGATGCATTTAATTGAGTTTGTTATTTAGCTGAAAATGCTTTGCTTGACAGAAAACAATAATTAATAGTTTAAATATGAATCTCGCGGTCAGCCATGCTTGGCGCCGTTCCCCGAACAGAGCAGAGCAGAGGAAATGCCGAGCTAGTGGGTGGCTGACCAGCTGCCAAAAGGCACAAGGCCACGACTGATAAGCGGCACCTTTCTAAAAATGTTGGCCAAAGCTAACGGCCATTTGTCACGACAAACACACACGCAACAATTCGAAGCTGCCGCGATTGCAACATTTCTGCAGCATTCAAGATTCAACTTGCGGCGAGTTAAAATTGAACCGAAAACTGCACTCGTCTCGCCGTCTAAAAATTGCATTTTGTGCAATGCCCAATGATGCCACATTCAAAAAATGGTTAAAAAAAAAACAACATATAAATCTATAAAACTTGAAAAAACTAGTTGCAATTTTTGGCCAGACTGTTGCACAGCATTCACAGCGCCAGTTGCCAACGTAACCATCATCATCATCATCATCATCATAGATGCGTGCGCCAGTTTGACGCTGCTCTCTAATTATTTTGGCCACGGCACTTGGTAATGATCGGCCAGGTCACATGCTCGCGCTCGGATGCAAATGCAGCTTGATTAATGACATGCTGGCTAATGGTACTGATGGACTGCCAATTGTCGTCGTTAAGGTGCGTAATTTGCGCGCTATTGTTTTGCCCCTGGCCATAAACAAAAGACTTGGGACACAAACTAGCGCATAGAAAGAATCGCGCTGTTAGGGCCATGCCAATCAATCATGTGACCGTGTGTCATTCACAAATGTCAGCTGGCTACTGGGCGGTCTAAGAACACGTGATTGCACTAAAGCAATAGCTCTTCTCGCAGGGGAAGGGGCTTTCGATCGGACAAAAATAAGCTGTTAGATAACCAGCTAATTGGAGTTTATCTTTTGCAGGGCTTTTCAAAGTAGGGCTGTGTTAAATGACATATATTTGTTTGTGTTTATCTAATAGCTTGGAGCTTCTTTTTATATCAATGCATTCATTTGATATTTAAATTGCTTTTACAGCCTCTTCGACGCCCCCTCTCGCCTAGAACTCCTTGTTGACACTTCATTCATTGGGTAGCTTTTGGGCGCTGTCAGCCGCTGTCAAAAGAATCTTAACCTTGGTAAGATCTATAAGAAATGATTCTTGCCTTATAAATAATTTTACTTTTTGAAATGGCATAGTTTAGGTCTCAATTTAGTTTTCAACAGCATTTTTGTATCTGGTGAGATAATTGTACTATATTATAGGCTATTCTTAGTATAATATGCTATGAATCTGTTTTTCAATTTGATTAGGATTTGATTTGTAAATTGCCAGTATTTTTAATGAGTATATTTAATTGACATATGTCAACGGCATAATCCAATAAGTCCCCTAAGATTAAAGAGGGCATCTGTTCTTTACGCACCATTTCTTCACTTTGCACACGTTAAAGTACTCGATTTAGCCAATTCGTTGAACTTATTGTAATAGAATTGTTTTTAACAAACTTCGGCGTTCACTTTGTAGTATTTTAAAGCGGATGTTCCTTAACAACTGAAATTAAATTTCTGGCGCACAATCAAAATTCACACAGTAACCACAAAAAAACAAAAACAAAAATGTGGCAAAACTTGGCCAAGTTTATACGAAGCCGAAACCCAGCAACGAAGCAATTGCGACTGCGACAGAGCGAAGCGCTAACGGTGCGTTTTATACCAAGAGGCAGCTTGGCTAACACAGAAACAGCCGTGCAGTTCTGCAGGCCACCAGCCACAAGCCCAACAAGTGGACGCATTGTTGCTAGTTGGCCAAGAGCGCGAGAGAGGCAGAGGAAAAGAGAGAGCGAGAGCGACCTATACATTTTTGAGATACGCTGTCTGGCAATGCAGATGCGAGTCGCGACGGCGCTGAAGGATTGCAATTGAAACTGAGACAAGCCCCGAAATGCGAAACAAAAGCAGCTAAAAGCGCCAAGTGCGCGCAATTAATTGAAATGGAAAGTGCGGGTAAGCAGCCAAAGCTTGGAAATTAAAAATTGAAATCATTTCAAATTCAAATACCGCCCAACAAAAAAAAAAAAAAAAACAATATGCAAAGTCAAGCCATCAAAGCTAATTTACGCATTTACGAGTGTTATAACAGCTACAGCAACATGCAAAGCAGCCATGGGCGGCACTCACACACCCCCCTCTTTATCTACCCCTCTGGGACATGGCAGGCAGAGCAGCTCGAACATGACCATTAATTGAACTATATTCAAGTGTATTTATATAGATTTGTATTTGTTGCTGTGCTTGACCAACACTTAACCGTTCACTTCCGCCCCAGAAGAGCAGACGCAGCACTCGTCGACCAAGTGGGCCTAATCAGTTCCATCCATGTGCTGGGTACAGCACAAAATATTCATTATGATGGACTCACAAGACGTGCGGCACAGCGCTGGGCAAGCCGTGGGGCGTCGTCATCGCCATTAGAGCTCGAAAGTGAATTGTGGCAATATGTACATCGATGTGGCATGTAATGCTTATATATTTTGTGCCACACTCAATATCACTCTGGGTATACCCCAAGCCGTTGTCAGCTCTGTGCTCCAACCATGTCGATCCTCTGAAAAATGCATCAGCTGAGATAAAAAATAACTATATCGAATTCAAAACTATATAGCTACTTAAATGGTTACAAATATGATTAAAGTTTACAAATCAAAATGAATAAAAATGTGTTCTACCTTTCAGCTTTTGGGTTTCCATCTCGAGAAAACTCCGGTTTTCGTAAATGAGTAGAGGAAATTCTAAGTTTGTATTAATATTAATAGGAAAAATCCATACTTAATTTTTAAATATTATTTGAAAACAATAACAAAATAATAATTATTAAAAAGAATAATAGCAATTGTAACAATATTAACCCAAAACTGGTTCAATTGTATTAATATATAATATATTATTTAAAGATAGAGTATTTAAGGGTGCCCCATAAAACTTTGAATGACTGTCGGCATTCGCTCCACATAATGCCGCAAGTGAAAGAAGGTTTTTCTTATTTTTTATCGATCACTGTAATTAAGCGAAAGATGGAGCAGTAATGAAAGCCTCGGGCATGCTAAAGTCTCAAAATGGATTTGTCAAGACGCGACAATTAGACAGATGACAGCAGGCAAGGGCCGGACTGCGTTAGGCCGGACTGACTGACGCAACCTCAAGGTTGGCAACGTAATGGGCGCTGACACATGCGTGTGCACAAGTGCAAGTATTATCCATGTTAACAGTGTTGACTGTTCCGCGGCGGGCGTGAAATTGTTGTTTACTTTCACTTAAAGCGACCCAGAGACAATGGCAATTCATTCTGTTAGGCTGTTGGCTCAAGACGACCTTGCTTCAAGCCATGTTCACTAGTTTGTTTGTTTATTTTGCGTGTTTCGAACAAGCTAGGGCTGTTTTAATACGCCCTGTAATATTTATAATGCTACATTTATGTATATTAGGGCTGGGAGGTGCAAATATTATTGTAAGCTTGAATGAAGACATGGGAAAGAAATATTTAAACATTTTATGTTGTATTATATGAGCGCTACAGAGCTAATTGTTAGTGTATAATAACTCTGCCAAATCATATTAAACTATATTCTAATTTGGAATTAAAATTCAAAAATGTAATCGGCCGCTAGACAACTACAAAAGTTATGACCATGCATAACAGATTTGGGGTACTTTAAACTTATTTCCAGACTTGTTAGTCGAGCACTCTTGACCATAATTTCTTCCCAGTATCGTTTTACTGAAGGGCTTTATTCGGCTTATGATAGTAACAATTGTGGAGCTTATAAGCTAAGTATAACAACAAAATATACAAAAAAAAAAAGTTAAAAAAAAAAACAAAAACAAATGACTTAAGCAACAAACTTGGATTTGCAGTGAATGTCGGGATTGCAATCTATGGCCTGGCTCTGATATACAGTTGGGTATGCGGATGCGAAGCTGTTCCCGAAACCGATGCATCGTGACCACTCGCTGCCGCCGGCAGATACTCGTTGAGATTCAGGCTAAATGTGGGCGGAAAGTTTTTCTCCTTCGCCTCGCGATTGATGCGGTAGCTGCTGCGATAGGCGGCGACGGGAGAGACCCCATTGGCATAGCCCTGCAGACCGGCAGCAGAATAGTGTAGGCCGGTGATGCCCGTATTAGCGGGTAGTGCACTTAGCTGGACTCCGCTTGCACCATAATCGGGTGTTGGAGCCACATTAGGTGTTAGGGCGGGCACCGGCGCCTGTACGCCGCCAGTGGCCGCTGTGGTCAAATATGGACTGATGGGCACAATGATGGGACGCGTTGGTATCAGCTGCAGATACTGGACGGTCCCACTGCCATCCTGAAGCGTCTGCGCCGGCAGATACTGCATCAGCATGGGTGTACTGGGCAGGCTGGCAATGCTGGTGCTCTCGCCAAGACCTCCACTTTGCATGGGCGTAAAGTTCGTCTCCATTTCGGGCATTTTATAGGAGGGCTTGAATCCTGCTTCAGTCGGCGGCTGCATCTGTGCTTGAGCCGTGCCCAAGTTACCGTAGCTCGTGGCAAACGCGCTCAGCGAGTTTAGATGCGCTTCCTGGGCATTGGGATTCGACTTGAGTAGTTGCTGCTGCTGTTGTTGCTGTTGTTGCTGTTGTTGCTGTTGTTGCTGTTGCTGCTGTTGCTGCTGTTGCGCAAGGACGCTGTTTGGCGACTTGTTCGATTTGTTGGATATTTCTGGGCTTGATACTGGCGAGGCATGCAACAATGGGAGCACAAGCAGCTGGGCAATCAGCAGCAGGCAATGGAAATATCCTTGGCACAGCATCTGAAATGTGGGATCGAAAATAAAGCGGATGTAGCCACAAGCTAAAATAAATAATTTTTCATGACAGGGAGTTAACAGTCAAACTCTGTACAATATTTTATAATACGTATGTATGTATTTAAAACGTCACATTCGGGTGCAACCGACAGCGCGATACTCTTTACAGTGTTTTAAATTAGATTAAATGAATGGGTTAGAGACTTATTCAAACTGTCACTCTAGGTAATATATATATATTTAGAGGGTTTTGAAAAATGTCAAACGCAAACTTGACAAATTGATTACTATTTTGGTTCACAAATTGGTTCAAGCTTCTCTCCAAAGATTTCGGTGTTTATTTATTCAAGGTGTGTTTTATAAATTATGGCAAATCCAGCCTCCTAGGTGGAAAATGTAGAAGTGGCAATTGGACAAAGTTTAGTTGCCCTTAAACTTATTCAGAAGTAATAAATACGTGTCTCAGCGATTTTGTATAGCTGACAGGCGGATAGCTGTTGATTCGAATTTTTTGTTTTTCATTCGACTGACTTTGAGCTTTGTAAATAAACATTTGGAATTCGTTTTCGCCGATTGCTAATAAGTTCACTTCGCTGGTTGGACTTATACGGTAGTAAATTTTAATTTTCCCACGGGCGAGAAATGGTTGTTAAAGGTGATGTCTAAAATTTGCAGACAGCCTTTAACTATAATTATTATATTAATTTAATTTTAAGCTCTTCAACAGGGTATTTATTAATAATATTTCTGTTATATTTTGTTTAAATAGATATATATATTAATATATATTAATAAATTGATTTATTTTGAGTCTGTTGCAAGTCACACGCCCAGTGAGGGCTATGAAGTAGTTAAGTGTCTTGTTCTGCTGAGGGATTGTCTTTGTTAATTGCCATGTAGCACACATGTCAAAAACATAAGCACCATAAATTGCTTAACAAAATTCCATGAATGGGCGGCAACAATCTTATTTAAAGTTCACTTTCACTAGCTGCGCAGTGTTGTTTCTTTTCATTTTTTTTTTTTTTAATTTGTAGTTTTATAACAATTATGCTTATACATAAGCGCAAATATTTGCTTAAAACAATAACAAAGTAAAGAAAATGGGAAGGAAAAAAAAAGAAGAAAATAAAACACAAAAAGCTTCACCTCTGCTATGGTTAACAGTTTGCTTGTTTGGTTTGGGGGCGAAAACGTTTTGCGCGCGTTTGTTTATAAATAGTTTGTTGCTGCTGTTGTTGGCAAAACACTTGCACTTTTTAGTGCAGCCTAAGACTGTCTAGCGACGCGATTTGATTAACGCCAGTGACGCCAGCGGACCTGCTTATATACCGACCGACCAGGCGCTGCAGCTAGCGCCAGCCAGGCCGACCAACCGGCACCAGAGCTGCAGCTGGGGACGCAGCCGACGTAGCTGCCAATTTTCCTCAATTGCCATTAAAAGCAGTTTAACTGTAGCATGCCACAAGTTGCAGCCAAAAGCTGTTAGCTACTTACAAGTGTTTAAAAACAAAAAACAAAATAAGGCGCTTGCGTGTCTTCGGTGTTGCACATTCTGTGCACATTGTTGCATGTGCATCATCGTTCAGTTTAAGTCATGTTTCAAGTTCAAGTTTGACACGAGCGCAACTCCAACCACACAGCGCTAGGCAATTTGAATACCCTTACCAAATATACACATGGACTATATTTAGTTTGCATTATTAATAATGTGATCGACGAGCCTTTCAAAAGTCATGAAATATCAGAAACATATATGCATACCATTTGATGGCACTTCTTTGGTATCACATGACTTTCGTTCAAGCTTCAGCTGCACTTAAAGCCGCGTAAAGGGTGTATTATAGTCCAGTATTCCCGACTGCTGCATTCGTTTTTTTTTGGTTTTTGGTTCCGTCTTCCGAAACGCAACAAGAGGAGGAGTGCACCAGCCCACAATTAGGCGCGTGCAGCGGATGTTTTCCGCATTGCCTCATGGCCATGACTCGCTCAAACGGGTTTCTCTGTGGCTGCACCGGTGCGCCGGTTGGCTAAAAGCTACAAAAAAAAACAAGATGCTTTTCCAATTTGGTTTATTTGCTGCTTGTTCGATAGTAGGAAAACATTGCAAGGTCGTAAGAAAATTGTTTCACTAATGCCAGATAAAACCCTGCTGCCTAACATAAATTCTAAGCTCTTTCTTCAGGAAGCTATAAAAAGTATCTAGGATTGTAGTTTGGGGGAAATACCTCGTCCCGCTTTTGTTGCTTAAACTGGTTGCGAATTGTAACGCGTGAAGCAACGGATTAGTGCACAGCGAGCAACTCGTCTGTTTTCTACTTAAAAATAATAATAACAAGCATTGGTCAGCCTTTAGTCAGCCAGCTTAAGATTGATATACTTTATATAACATTTTATTTGAAATTTCCACAAACTTCCAAGGAATGGGTTTAGGGCACACATCATTGCTTGCTGCAAGTCACATTTGTTTGGGGAAACGCAGAATTAGGGGACTGCTGAATGTTTTTTTTTGCAATTTGTCAAGTTTGTTTGGCTTAGTTCTAAAACAGGTTGTGGTGCATGGTAAATGTCATTGCGGCCTGACCCACCTTCAACTTTGAACTTATTTTTTCCAGTTATTAATACCTGTTGTCCTGCGACTGGCTCAACTGGCAAAGCTCTGCTCGCTTTCCTCCAAGCGCGGGGAGGTGGCGCACTGCAGATTCGACGGCCCAAAAGCCAAATGGCGAATATTTTGTTTAAAAGAACGTGAGACGTTTTTTTGCCAATTGGTATAGTCCAGACGTAGCCTGCTGGGGAACGCGGTGGCCCACAGTGTGAACCAGAGCAGGCAGGCGCCTATCACGCTGGTGGTCACACCGAGCATCCAGTACTCGCAGGAAGCAAAGGTACGGTCCTCCGTAACGAACAGCTGCAGGATGCCGACGATGGCACAGTGGCACAGCGACTCAATGCGACACCACAGCTTGGTCAGCATCAGGTCCAGCGTGAAGCAGCACACGGCCATCTCCATGGTCAGGCGGCATAGGGACGAACAGTTGCGGCACCACTGCGGAAATATGTGCACCACCTGCAGCACGGCTCCAATGCAGGCGACGAACAGCCAGCTGCCTAGCAGGGGCGCCGGGGAGCACCGGGCCATCAGAAAGTAGTATGAGATGCCCATGACCGAGTGCAGCAATATGGCCATGCTCAGTGCTGAAAACGAGAGTCGCTCCATGTCCGGATCGTGCAGTCTATGTAAAACTCTAATGCACCATTTGTCAGCCAGAGATGTGCACTCTGTTTGTGCCTCCTCCTTACTTGCTCCCTCTTGCTCCCTCCTGCTCACTCAGTCTCTCTCTCCCTCTTTCTGTCTGCCTGTGTGTTGAGTGTACCCCTCGGTTTGAATTTTGATTGAATTTACGGATCTATACATAATACTAGACACATGTAAAAAATCAGCAAATTCAAGTTTAACTGGCTTTAAAGTCAAGGCATAGTTTTTCCTCATTTCGTGCAGTAAACATGGCACCGTCCAGTTTGATTAGTCGACTGTTTACTTTCATTTTTAACAATGGTGCAGCAAAGATCAATATCTGTGATTCGCTTAAAGCTCCAACTCGCTCCGAATTGGAGCTTAGATCGCGCACATTGCATACTTTGTGGTGTCTCAATGAAAAGCTTTTACAACGGTAATTCTACTCTATGCTGTCTGTGGGCAAAGTTGACACCAACTTTAAAATTCGGACCACCAATATTTACAAGTCAGTTAATTTACAAGCTGGAAATTGAAATCGTGACGATTGCATCGCATGTAAAAGCTTTCGATTAATGTCTAACAAGCGGTACGCATGCAAAGTGTAATACCTCAGATATTTCATTGAGATCTATAAAAACTTGATTTCCGTAATTACAGCTCACTTCACCGCCTATGACATAAGTCCAATTGGATTTCAACTGGTACAATAGCTGTCAGCATTAACTGCCTGCACCTGGCGGCAAGCAAGTAATGAATCCTATCTGGATACCGGGAAAGCGGTTGGTTAAATTAAATTTCTTTGCAGCAATATTAAGACTGCGTCTCAGCATCGCTGCTCTGGTCCAACACAGCTTCCAAGTATTTCGTCAAGATGCTTTGTGCTCGTATCCACGTGCTTGCTATCTAGTTAACTGTCCGTCTGTTTGCCTGCCAGACTGGTGCTGGCGTTGGCGCGGGGGCTGAGGCTGAGCCTGGCGTGGGAGTTGGCTTTAGCTGGTTGGGTTTCTTTTATGTCAACTGCATTTTTCGTTGCTGTTGCTTGTTGTGCGCTTTTTCACTGGTTTAAACCACTTAATGGCTTCTTTTTTTTCTTGTTTTTTTCCCTTGCTTAGAGGCGGTCTGGACGGCTTTCGGAAGTTGGAGTTGAAGGCGCTATTCACGCACAGTTTTCCTGCAGCTTCCTTTCACAAAGACTTGCAATTCATCAAATCTCGTTAGCCTCGGCTTTTATAGAATATCTGCAGATGCTTTTGCTATTATTTTCGGGTTTTTACTTCGTTGGCTTGCACTTCATTCAAGTGAAAAGGCGCCACGCCCAGCAACAGCTGTGGGGCGTGTCTGTAGATGTCTATGGCTGTATACGGGATGCGGGTGCATCTGCCCAACGTGTCTCGACCGCCCCATAAAGCTAGGAGAGGGGGGTGGGCGTCGTTTAAGGTATTCTCATCCTGCATGAAATGTGCAACTCAAGCTCCACGAATGCGGCTGGCAACAGGCTGCTCAGCAGCAGCAGCAACTGAACTGACAGCTGAAATGCAGTTTAACAAATGGGCTTCGTATTGCCGATATCAATTTGTGGGGATACAATAAACATATCCCTAGCGGGGAGTCCTGTGTGATTGATGAATGCAAACACCGGGCCAGACAACGCATTCATTGCCCAAATTTTGTGTCTGTCTTTGCAACTATGAATAGATGTCGGCCAACTTAACTTATACATCATTTAGCATGCCTTTGATGTTTTTATTGGAATAGTCCTTAATCTATCTATCGATAGTTATCGAAAGATGAGGTAGACCTGATTAGCAACTAAATACAGCTTGGCAGATCTGTAACTTAGCCTATCAAGATACAATTTCAGCATAACGAAAATTTCCTCGTATCGATCGTTTATCCATTTATCTATATATCTATGAATGTATATATATGCCAGCTATTTAGTTATTCTTTGGAGCACTTCGTTCACTAATTTCAGCTGCTAACAGATGGCCACTCATTTGGGTAAAAGGCAAACATTGCGCACCCAAAGTGCATTCAATTAACAATCTTCGGGCTGCGAGTGGTATAAAAAAGTTTTCCCCACTGCGTGCATGGCGTTTTGTGGCAGGCTTTTAATCAAAAACTTGAGACCAAGTGCCAGACAAGTTTTTGGCCAAGTTTGCCACAGCGCTGGCGAAACTTCTCAAATTGTGACGTCTACAAAAGTCAAATCGTGCTGCGCCGCTCACATGCTGGCAGCAATCAGTCCGACTTAAGCCAGGAAGATGTCGATTTTATTATATTGATCAAGCCGAACATACGATGCTCTTGCGGAACTACAAAAGTTACACAAATTGAGGTTATATATAGTAGTCTCGTACTATATATACAAATAACTTTGATCCCAACAATTGCATTCATCTAACCATATTTGGTAGATGCCAATTTTGTGGGCAGGCATCAAATTTAGCCCTACCTTGTTTATGAAAACATCTACGGCTTGCAATATTTTCAGTACAACGGGCAATTATAAAATAAGAATTAAATTGATTATTAAAATTTTGAAAATATATGGTAAATAGAGATTTCAATCAAATCTGTCAAATATTAATTGATTAAATTTAAAATGAAATAAAAAGATTTCTGCGATATGTCGAACAAACCACGGGAATATTCGGTAATATCCAAAGCCAAGGGTATAAACAGAAGGAGTCTTAGCCAATGCCATGAACTGAATGCAGTAAATTGCCATGCTGCAAATTCAAAGTGTGCCACAAACCCAACCTCTAGCTACCTTTTACGCCCGCATGCTGCAAAGTTGGCCCTTGCTCTTGGCCAGAACCAAAATAAAAGCAAAGTGCTCGAGTGCCGTCCCGCCCACTGTTTACCTAACGCAGTCGACGGCAACGTCCCTGCCATTTAGCAAAAGTAATTAAGCGTCGATGCGTTTCATTTGTGTTACTTTTCTGGGCAATTAAGGCAAAAAGTTTGCAGTTTTGCAGTGCGGCGTAAAATTTTCATAGTTAATTGTAGCCCAGTCTTGTGGGCGTCACTGCTGTGGACTGCGGCCCATAAGCCTGAACAGATCCAGCTCAGGCTTTGTATCCGGCTTTAGCCCTGGCTATGTGTTCGGCTCTGTGTGTGTACGTGTGTGTGTGACAATGGTCGCGTCAATCGTCTGGGCACAAAAGTTTTCCACTCGCAGGCAAGTAGTTAGTGTTGTTTGTAGCACGTATTTTCCATGCGACTAAAATCGATTGTGTGGCTGTTGTTAATGGAGCCGCAGCTCATCATCAGCAGCAACAAGTGCTTGCAAAAGATCTACAATATAGCAAGAGCTCCAGCTGTTCCAAAGCTTGAATCCAAACGCCTGCAGTCTTAGCTGGATTAACTGTGCTGATCTTCCCGCCGAATGGCTGTGAATTCCATTATTTGACAATGGTTTTATCTACAACTCTTTACATTTATACATGTTGAAAAGCTTTAAATTAGAAATGCAATTCAATTTAAATGCTTAGTTAAATTTGTTTGGTAATTAGGGGACAATTTTGAGACCTATTTAAGTATGTATTATTATTGATCGATTGAATGTAGTCCGTTATTCGACACGCACATTGCAGGTACTTAAATATATGTATATACATATATATTTTTTTTAATTTTTAGAAACTTAGCGGCAGTAACATAACCGATTACTATAAATAGAGACTGCCACTTCGCAATTGAGTATTTCCAACTAAAATGAACGATAATAATTTGATCACAGCCAGCAAACCTCAACTATGCGGTTTAAGTGGCTTTTCAGGTGTGAATTCCCATTGAGTACCCTGGTGAATAGTCGTGCCAAAGTTATATCGCTCGTTGCTAAATTGATATACTTAAGACCTGTAGAAATTCCGCATTTTAATAGGCATTCACGTAATTTTCATTAAATTTATGCGATAACCGCAACATTTGAAGGTAACTTAAGTTTCCTCGCGTTTGCCATTCGTATCCCGAATATATCTGGCTGCGAGCCAGCCGCAGGCAGCGACAGCATCAGCATCAGCATCATCATCATCAGCATTCGTGGCAGCAGCAACAATTTACAAACTTGGTGCACCCACATTATGGGCAGGCCAGCAGCTAACCCCCTTCGCAACCCCTTCGCACCGGCAGCGCAATGTGCAAAAAATGTTTCTCATTAAAAAGTTGTTTCACAATTTTATTATACTCTCGTCGTCCTCTCAACTCCCCATCGCCGTGGTCGTCCTGCAGGTATGCGCTCATTGTCACAAGCCCTGGTGACAATGTCAATAAAGCAAACTTCGGACCTAGCAAAAACGTTAATCCCATCCTAGCGAACCCCAGCAGGAGCAACAACATCAAATTATTTTTAAATTACTTGCAAAAATAGGGCAGCGCAAAGTTATAATAGCTCGACAAAAGTAAAAAATAAAATACAGAAATACAAACAAAATAGACGTGAATTGGCGTTGACCAAGGGTGCGCGACTAGTAAATACCCTAAATACCCTCATGGTTATTCATTTAATCATTTTGGTATTTAACATAACCCGAAAATTTTATTATTTAGTTACCCTATTTAAACAGACACATCTATGAAACACAGTTCCCCACTTGGTCATTTTTTGGTCACTGGGTATGAAAATTAAGTGCACTTAAACAATTTTGAGAAGCCCAATGAGTGCATACCCTTTGGAAAGAGCCACCTGCTGAACAAAACAAACACTTTTTTTGCTAGACTTGTGAAAGCAGCTAAAAGGTGAATACTGCTATAAAGGAAAGTATGTGGAAACTATGCGCACTTTTTCCTTTCTTTTTTATAAAGAATGACAAAATGAACAAAATGGAAAACGAACATTGGGTGCATTCTTCCACGCAATCCTCTGTTCAGAGTATAATAAAGCTTCAACAGGTCCAGAGATGACTTTTTGTTAAGTCAGTATTTATTTGTGTTGGGCTTAATCCGAGTAGATTACCTATTTTATATATCGACTATTTAATCGATCATTTGAGAAGATCTTCTATGGGCTATCTACAAAGCTTGGTAGCTCTACGCTTGAATTTGTGAGAGACAACGATATTCGATTTTCAGATGCCATAAAGCCAAATTACCCGTTTAATGAATAATTTTATTTTATTCAAGTGTTGGGACTTCCATTCCAAGTCTTACTATTAATTCTTCACTGTCTTTTTGGCTCTTTATTTTATACTCTTATCTGGCCCCGCTTGCTTATCAACACTTCAATGGACAACTGGCCATAACAAGCGGTCTAGCGGGTAGTAAATGGGTAAGAGAAGCGGGGGGCGGGCACCTAACAATAAACAAAAAAATAACAAAACATTTAACTTCATTCATGGGTATTCCAAAAATATTAACAAATTAAGCATTTGATTAACCTAACTATCAGAATACCAACTAGAGGAATTAAATGGAAGATAATAGGGTTTATCTTATCCGAGGTATTGACATCAAAGCTTATAAATGCCAAGACTCTACACACCGTATTTATATGATTAACATTAATTAGTTGTCCAATCGGCCCAACAAATATATTATCAACGTTATCTTGGAAATTTAATTGCAACTAGTAGGTTCAAGTACTTAAATATATAAATGTGCTGCTTTGGCTGGCGTTATTTACAAAACTGGAGCACTTCAAAATGCAACCTCAACGCGTCCATTTTCAATTACAGCGTACAAAACAAAAACTTGTTTTAAATTACTTTTAAAAGCAATGTCATGTTCCAAGCGCAGCGACCACGGGCCAAACTAATACATATTTTATCTTTATATTTTTGAAAAACCTTTTGCGCATGTCTCTTTACACATTTCTGCCACTGGACAGGGTGGGAAAGCTAGGTCAGATTAAATGTGTAGTACAGGTGTATATTACACATATATAAATGTTGCTGTGAAAGAAATTGTGGATTGAATTCAATTTTGGATTAGACTTATTAAACGAAACAGGAACAAATTATCAAACAAAAAAATAAATCCCTTTATATACACATGCTAGGTTAGGCTAATAGTAGGTTTTATATAATAAAATATATATTATATATTTTTTAGCATTTCAAATTAAATGCAACATTATTTTAAGCTTCAAATAGAGTATTAAAAAGTCGGTAGCCGCGGAGAGGCACATGTTAATTCGTTTTTGATTGATTTCATTGATATCTTAGGCGATTGCACAAATGGCCCATAAATTGGAATTATTAATTCATTTCAATTAACTTCACCGAATTTATGTTTCGCACCGCCAAGATACTGAGCGCCAAACGAATTATTAACACCTTTCACGAGGTAGTTCCAAAATTCCACTACTATGCGCCATAGCAAAATGTTTCTATGAAAAATTAAAAACAATAAAGTCATATTCGAGTTTTGTTTTTGTTTAGGCCAGTCAGTAAGTTGATAAGTAATATGGCACACACTTCACTTCAAAAGGAAAATACAGTTCTATGACTGTAAGTCAAAGATAACTAAACAGCCAAATCAATCTGACACACACTTAAGATCAGTTGTGGGTTTGCCCAGATAGTAAATTTGTATATATAGACTTATGCTGGCAAATTTGTGGACACTGACAAAAACAACATGTTGAGAATACAAGAGTTCCGAAAACAAATTGCAAGTAAAGCGAAAATCATTTATGTTATGCATATACTATATAGATATTAAGCAAAGCAAAGCATAGATAAATCGATATGACTTATAACTTTCAGTTTTCCATAAATGTGTGGTTATTCATTAATCTTAGTGTATTATCTATATGCTATAAGCATATGTTAAATTAAAATTTAGCTTACACATATTTTTATCTTAGATACCAAAAAAGTTTTTTCCTACATTTTAGAAAATCGGCTTAATAAAACAAAATGTCTTAGTTTCAGAAAATATTTTCTGATATTTGTTGATAAGATTTTCTTGAACACATGCAAGTTAATGGAAATTAATAAAATGTTTGATAATATGGCAATTTTCGAAAATTGAGGCAATTTTTGTTGGTTTTTTGGGTGTGACCAGAGTGTCCTTATTTCATTGAGTTTATATATATAAAATTTTTTCTCAGTGCAATTGCTTTATGGTCGAACAGTCTGACTAGCTAGTAAATGGATATCAGCCACTACATTGATAAGCGTTCGGGCCGCAAATGTGGCCAACGGCAGGAGGCACTTCGTGGCTGTTAGACTCGTAGACCTCACATAGATAAAGCGGACGATTGCCGGGTTCGGCAGTTAGCGCAATGATTGCCACGATTAGTTTGGCCGCAATGTCAACAAGAGGTAGAGGTAGCTTTATCAAGCTGACGCTACTGGCGCTGCTTGTGATGTTTGCGCTGTTGCTGCTGCTGTCGGCACTGCACAGTGCGGATCGGGAGCTGCGGGCCGAGCAACTGTTTGTGGAGCAAGTGCAGCACGTTAGGACGTCGGCTGGCGTAGTGAAGGGGACACCGCCACCGGTGCAGACTCTGGAGGAGCCAGTTGATGAGGAGCTGGTGCAACAGCTGGAGCACGAACTGCCCGAGGTGGACTATGGCTTCTGGTATCGCTATGCGAAGCCAAATAAATATCGCCAGAACAAAACATGCGCCCTGTATCCGGATCCGCTGGATCTGCAGCTGCACAACATTTACTGGCAGACTTTCATCAATGCAAACGTGACGTTCCGTCTGTATGCTGCCTACCTGGACCTGCGTCCCGGCGTCAAGTTGCCAAAGGGCGTGGTGCGCGTTCTGGCGACGGCCAATCAAATCAACAATGAGTTCCCGCCGACGCATTGCCAGCTGTGGTATGCGGACCACAATGAGCCCATTATGACGCGGGTCAGCGAATACTTGAGCATATGGATCAGCAACTGGGGCCATACGCCACTGCTCAACTATCCTCATCTGTTAAGCTGCCCGGTGCCCGATTTGCCGCCCAATCTGCAATACGCCACGCCGCGTACCGTCTCTCTGGTCACCGAAAGTTGTGAGCGCGCCAGCAATTCGCTTCGTGTCCACTACGATATCCCTGCAGCCTTAAATGACACGGTGAAGCCCAGCTTCGGATCCAGCCTGAATTCCACATCCCGCAGCAATGCAACGGCCAAGCTCAGCTTTGGCGTATGCGTGAAGGGCTTTGATTTTCCATACATAGATCTGTCGGAGCGTTTGATCGAATGGTTCGAGCTGCAGCGCCTGATGGGCGCCTCACGCATTTACGCTTACATGTACGACGTGCATCCGGCGGTGCAACGGGTCCTGGACTACTATCAGCGCATTGGCTACCTGGAGCTGCGTCCGCTTACGCTGGCCAACGGCATGCCACGGCTGCGACACTATCAGCACCTGCTGTTGCAGCAGCGGCGTCTGGTCAAGCGGCTGAACGAGCTGATACCCTACAATGATTGCTTCTATAGGAATATGTATCGGTACGACTATATGGTTAATGTGGATGTCGATGAGGTGATTATGCCGCTGGGCACGCTGCGCAGCTGGCAGGATGTGCTGGACACGGACCAGGAAACAACAATTGCTAAATGTCCCAATGGCCATGTCTCTATGTGTTTCATCAACACCTACTTCACCAAGGTGGTGCCCGAGGCACAGAATCACGAGCAGCTGGAGGCCGACCAGCTCTATGTGCTGCAGCACACAATGCGTCATCGCAACTACTCTCTGCCCAATCGGGCGACCAAGTGCTTCCACAACACGCGCTACTCGCTGACGCTGCACAATCATTTTACGCTCAAGTGGCTGCCGGGTAGCTGCAATCCGCGATCCGTCAGTACGAAGCTTGCCCACATGCAGCACTATCGCGAGCCGGATGCAAATTATGAATTGACCGAGCTGGTTGAAGATCGCAGCGCTTGGAAATATGCCAGCGAGTTGCGTGCGGCAGTCGAGTACGTCTGGATGCATCTGGACGATGTGCTCGAGCAGAGTGTGGATACGGAGGAGCAGAATGCATTAGAGGATCTGGAGGAGCAAGAAACAGATCTAGAGCAGGCGCAAGAGCAGCAGCAAATGCTACAGCAGGCGCGGTCTGCAAAAATCACGAAATAGTTATTGCTTCTTAAGTACATTTTTTTTTTTAACCATAGTTAAATAGTTTAGAAATCCAGGGCCTGGGCTTTCACTTGTATATATAGTTATTCGTATTTATAACTTATGCACATAAATAATATTAATGATTATAAGAATTATTTATCTAGAGTATACTTAGAATAGACCGAATAAACTATCTGGTTGTGCCAAACTAAACTAACCTGCCAAAAGTGCAGAAATGATTTCAAGAGCAGCTCACTATTTTACAATATATAGCTGCAACAGCAATTGTTGCTGTAAAGGTGCGCCATGTTTTAAAAATGTCTTGAAAGATCTGAAGTCATATTTAATCTTGCACTGACGGAAGTTAAAAACAATATTTAATAAGTTTGGCGGTTCGGCTGTCTAAAATGCATACGATTAATAAATATCAATTCAGATACATGGATTTGTAGGCTTATTTTGGGGATCATTAGAGCTACAGACAGCAAATGTTTTATGTTGGCTCTCATATAGTATACATAGCTATGCTATGTGTTTTGTATGGATCCAATTCCACTTAAAAATAGAGGAAAATATTATTTCATCTCCATTATGAAGAGCCTTGCGCCATTTGTGTGCCATATTTATATGGCTTGGACTGAAAACAACGAAGTTAATCAAAAATACATTTCCCATAGTGTGTGTTAAACAGGAGAAGAAGCGTGCTTGTGTGTGTGTGTATATTCTGTATATATATGTGTAAATGGAGCCTGGAAAGGTTGTAACCGCAGTTTGGCGATGTGTTTAAGGTATCTGCTAGTCAAGTACTCCCGAGCAGAGTGCAACCGACAAAATATGGTTTAAATATGAAACGAATCCTCCCGGTTACTTCTACTGCCCTTACATAATTAAATGTTGTTCAATTAATTATTTTTCTGTTGCTTTTCACATATAAAAACTATAATCTTTTCCTTCGGATGGCGTTTAGAAATAGAATGATCTAATGTATTAATCACGAAATGCTTACATTTAACACATTTCTCATTTCTTCACTTCAACATGTAAATGCGTACTTTCCCGTTCCAGTTATCTATGACATATTTATATTTCTATTCGCATTTATACACATACTAACTAATGTTAGTCTGATTACCGCTCATATTAGGCATTTACCAGATACCGCGGCTACCCTATACAGCAAGCATGCGATTGGGTATATCTATCTGTATGGGCATACACTCAAAGAATAAATGAGTCTATCTTGGTTTGGTCACAAATCCCATCAATTTTTTTGTTCGGGTCCTCACTATCTAATGACTTAGCCTGAATATCGGCAGTGGATATATCCCTTAATAAATTAGCGAGCAGCGCAAAAGTATGCAATCCTTCTTGCATGCGTGACTCAGAGGCAGAGTCTTACAAATGAAGCCTTATCGAATTTCGTATTGTCTGAATCATCGACTCTGTCTGTTTTATGTGCCAAGTTCTTGAACTTTGTTTGCATGGCAAAAAGGAGCAAAGCTGATACTGAAAATATAAGTGATACGATAGATACGAAGATTTGATAAGATTTGCCAACCGTTGCATATCAATACATAAGTATTTATATAAACTACATATGTATGTGTACTTATGCTTATCGTACCGAATGCCTGATATTTTTATGATATTTCCTGATGATTAGGCAATCGTTCGATTTGTTACAGATATAAATAACCCGCAAAGAGAATTAAGTAAATATACATTTCCTTGAAATATGGCATACAATTGCTTACCCAGCTAATCCCCTGTCCAGACTACACAAGAGTACCTTGAATTACCACACGTTGCCCATGGGAGGGGTCGTTGCCGGCACATATGCATATCGTAATCGTTTGTTTATTATAAGCAATAAATAAAGTAGTCATTAAATTACAAAGTACCGCACAAAAGTATTTAAACAAAAACGAAAAAAAAAAAATGATAATATACATACGAATACTTGCACAATAGGCTGGAAATGTTATCACTACTCTCATTATTGCAGATAGGGAGAAAAAAAAAATTATATGATAATGAAAATAAGGAATACTATAAGCATTTTTTCAAAGCTAACGCATTTATGAGTATGAAATTCTAAATGCTAGCCTAGTAGCGCAGCATGAAGGCGCCCAGCGTGACGGCCAAGGTGCCGCCAAGGGTCGTGACCAGAGTGGCGGCACCGTCGCCGCCGCCAGTATTGTTGGCGCTGGCCAGCAGGATGGGCCGCTCGTTGGCGCGTGCATTCATCCACGCCTGGCAGTCGGTCTCGTTCTTCACAAAGCGGAAGATGGACTGCACAATGTTGGCGGGCGTGATCTCGGCACACTGTTCCAGATGATGCAGCACACAGGCTTCGAAGCTCTGCAGGTCCACGCAGTGTGTGGGCGAGAAGAGCAGCTCGGGTCGGCTCATCAGATCGGGCACTTGGCCATCCTTGGGTATATACTGATGGAATGAATTGTTCAGGCAGCTGCTAATGCTCTCCTTGTTGGCCTCAAGGCACTCGGGTCCTTGTTCGGCAACGAATAGCGCAATTTGATCACCGCCGCGCGAGCAGGCGAATTCCAGCAGTGAGGCACCAAGGCGCATCATGGTGGCCTGTTGTCGCAGTTCCTCAGCGGTTAGGCAGGGTTTCATCTTCGCATTGAATGCGCGCACGCACTCCTCGGCCTCCGGTGCACGCTGGCAATACTTGTTGAACACGGTATCCAGCTCACCGATCGGCCGGGCTGCCTCCATTTCAGCCTGCAGCGCCGTCAGATTGGCCAGGCCGCTGAGACAGGAGCCCAGCTGTGCGGCAGCATTCTCGATATCCTGATACAACGTTGAGTTATCCGTGCCTGTCACCTTTTTGCACTTCTCGCGATAGACGCGCTTAATATCATCTGTGAACGATAGACGATAGATCCACGATTTATTTCCAATCAATTACGATTATGTCACAGGGTCAGGAACTTACCCATGCTGACGTTTGTATTGCGAAACTCCGGTGGCAAAAACTTTGCAGAGACGCTTTCTAGCTGGCTGCTGCTCAATTTTTGCGGACTGGGGCTAGCCCGCACCTCCAGCAGCAGGGCGCCCACGGCAGCCAACAGGCACACGGCCAGCAATGCGTATTTGTTCATGGCGGCTTCTGCAGAGAGTCGACTCCAACGACTTGAGTATGCGATCGGTCAGCTATCTATGTTATTGCGGCCTCCGTGCCTCCGTACAGTGTGCGTTGCGGCGAGTGAATGAGAGCGGTTGTCGTTCAAAAGCGCGAGCAAGTCCGACTCGGCTGCGCACAGTGGTTAACGGTGTGCCAAAAAGTGACAACTTGCCGATTGTCAGTGGTATCAGGCCCAAACCGATATATATTTATCAGTAAATTGTCCATTGGGAGGGGGCAAACAACTGCAAATCTTATTGGTTTTTATATATATGTGTGTGCATGGCACACAAATATGGATATCAGGGATCTTATTTATCGATACTTACTTTGGCAAGTTGCAAGAATGTTCTAACTGACTGATTTCATTTATATATAATAAATAAGATATATATAAATTATTTTTTAAGTACTTCGCTTTTACTAAAAATATTGTTTATCAGCAATTTATGAGAGATATGATAACAACACACTGTGCCGCATCATTGGCGTCGTTTTGCACACTTTTAACTAACAGTATGACATAATTTACGTTGGTCCGTTGAGGATTTTCCAACATTGGACAAAGTGGGCAAAGGGTAGAGTTGTCTGACGTTGGGTGGTGGCTCGATTGATGTACGGCAAGTAGTGGCTCACCGCGTCATAAAGCTGGCCATATTCAAGGGTATATGGTATCTGTACATACTATGTATGTGTGTATGTAAATATGCAAACAGCTCATGCTTACTCGCACCTAATATACTTATACATATATGTTTTCCGTTAATTGTACGGCTATCTTATCTGAGTGTTGCCTATAAT
Organism: Drosophila montana; assembly: GCF_035044405.1. Classification (NCBI taxonomy): domain Eukaryota; kingdom Metazoa; phylum Arthropoda; class Insecta; order Diptera; family Drosophilidae; genus Drosophila; species Drosophila montana. The sequence goes on along the minus strand of NW_026997351.1, from coordinate 2,164,995 downwards.
GTTTATTTGTACGCTTATTGCATTATCGATGTATTTGACCGTCCGTCCGTTTAGTAACAGTAACGGAGTCACTGACGGAACCGCTCTAAGGCGAATTGATAAGACCGCCTACTAGAAAACCAAACCGATAATAACGAAAAGCCAAAATGAACAACGACAGCTGAAAAGAAACATCGTCATCAACGACGGCCTCGAGCATTTAATTGCAGACTTTGCGGAATTTTCATTCGGGTTTTGAAGTGGAAATCAAGCCAGCTAATTCCATGCAATTGTTGATCTTCAGTTTCACACTTCGTTGTAATGGTTGTTTATGCTGAATATGTTTTTTTTTTATATTTTTTTTTTTGTTTTTAAAGCTGTTTATATGATATTTAATATGGTTGATATATTTCGTAATAGTTTTACAGCGAGCACCATTAATGCTTCACGCAGTGCGAAAAAGAAACGCACAAGTTTCAAGAGAGAGAAGCTTGAAAAAACGATGTGTCTATAAAGACTTAGTATTACGCTTTATAACGGCCTTTAATTTGAGAATATAACTGATCTGACATTTTAGACCCGGCCAAGTTGTTTTTATAGTCACAAATAATAGGGGAACTTAATTCTACGAATTAAGTAAATGTTTACTTTACCCGAGCGAGTTATATGCGAATATAAATTTGTTGCCGCAATAATTATTTTTTTTTTTAATAATAATTATTGCGATTCAGAAGCTAGCTTTATGTTACTACAGATACCGTTGCAATTTGATACTTTTGATGATAATGTGCAGTTAATAAAATGTAATAGTTAATTTATTACTCAAGTCGTCTACGTTATGCCACTTATTATCATTAGCTGGGCTTTTATCGCATCCCACACACATCCAGCTATCAAGTAGGTTGTAAGTTGTGCTTAAATCCAATTAGCCGATCTCAAATGCATATTTTAGTCATCATATGTGCGGCTAGATATATATATATAGATATATCTGTCTAGCGCTGTGTCGTCTGCGAGCTGAGCTTAAGCCCTGTAAGAGCAGAAGCTCAAGTTCATGCTTGGAAACCGGTTGGATCCGACGCCGCGAAAACTAAACGACATTCAACATTTTACTGGCGTTCAAAGTTCGACAACAACAGTCAGAGCGGTTGCTACGTAATGACTGCGATAAGCTTTTATCGCTCTATTGCCCCATATGAATGAAAATAGAAAATCGGGAAGCGCAAAGCACTGTGCCCCCTCAGGGCAAAGTACATCCAAGTCCCAAAGCAGTAGAGAGACTTGTGTCTTGAAGATTTAATACCTTGGCCGGCATTCCAGTCGCACAGTCGGGAGCGCACTGTGGGAAACTTTGTGCTCATATGGCTTGGGGTAGCTGAGAAAGAGTGTAGCATGTTCAATAATAGCTATCCATTTGGATTAAAGCGCAGCAGCTTTGCCGTGCCAGACATCCGTGTTGTGCAAGTAATTTTCTGGGTCATGGCGTCTTCGTTGCCTCGAACTATCATAGTTAAGAACTTGGTGGACTGTGTGGACTTCTAAACAGAAGATACTTTCTTAAACTGCTAAGGTTCTCAGAGAATTTATAAGATATATGTACATTTGACAAATGACGGATGCCACTTAATCTTATAAAATTCGTAAGGTATGTCATGTAAAATCTTAAAATTGGAATATAAAATGCATTGAATGTAGGATATTTATTTAAAAACTTTAAAAGGGAAAATTTTATTTATTTTTTGCCCTTTAAAATCACACCAGGAAAAAAGCGTTTTATTTTCGCGAGGGAGCATCGTATTTATACGTGCAAGAGTAGATAATAAATAATTATGTGAATCAGCTTATAATTTTATGTACTTGTAATCATTAAAGTTGGGAATTGTTTTTGTTAAATTTTATAGTACGATTGGACATCAAACACACTCACTCACTCTGACATAAACACTCATACTCACACTCTTTCACTATGCGTCTAACGCTCTTCCTCTCTCACTCTCTCACTCTCACTCCCTCTTTAACTCTGATTAGTAGCTGGCACACAATAAACACATAGCATACTTTTAGGGCAAGGCAAAACGGAAGCAGCCGCACACCGCGGAAACGCCAGCAGCGCATAGCTTGCGTTGTGTATACGCAACGTGTTGGCCCACTCTAGAGATTTGTTATGAGCTCGAGTCAGTGCAGCCATCGAGCGAACAGCATACTGGTTGCCGGCGCTGCGAGCAGCATACAGTCATGTCTAATTGTGAGTTTGCAACGAGCTAAATACCGTGCACAGCTGGTTATTAAATTTGAGAATTTCATAAGTTGATGTCGCCACTAGCTGCACGGGCTGGATTTAATCTTCTGTGTGGCGTGTGGCAACATCTTTGTGGCAACTTTATGAACTTACTCCAATTAGGCTAACTAATATGCATTATTTATAAGCACTGATAATAATAATAAAAATAATAAGAATAATAATAAAAGCAATAGCAGTAATAATAATGCTAATAACAGCATTAATAACAATAAAATTATAAATATTAATAGTAAGGGAAATAAGCGCTTTATGTGAGACGCTTCCTCTTGTTTGTGGGCGTTGCTAGCGTGCGGGAATGTGGTCGTGTGCCTGTTGCAGCAACACGGTATTTTTTTAAATGAAATTAAGCTAATTTAGGAAACTGCCAACGTGTCGGCGTTCCCTTCCTTGCCGGAACACGTCGACATTCTCGTCCTGGCTGTAGTTTAATTCAATGCAGGGGCCACAACACACATCACGACCTCATCTGCGCACGTGTGTGTGTGTGTGTGTGTATATGTGGGTTGTCTGTTAGCTATTTGAAGCACATGCTACCTGTCCGTGCGTTCGGTTCGCTCGTTTGTCCGTCTGCCGCTATGTGCTGGTCGGTGTATTGTAATTTATTATCCTGCATGGCAGAAGGGATTTTCATCAATTAATCATGCTGACGATTCAGCTGCAGTTGAACAACCAGAACAACACACTGCTTGCCCTCACATTTAATGGGCCCTGCCACACACTCAGCCGCCGAGAGTGGACCCAAAGATGAGTCCAACTAGTGCTTCAGTCAAAATCTGCCTGCTACTTGAATTACGGCTATTAAATCTTATTCGTAATTTCGGGTCAATATTTTGGAGCAATATTTGCACATTTAAGAGCAATATTTGCAATTGCGTTGAGTGGATATGATGCTGGTCTTAAGCTAATTGAGTGTACGTTTCAGTTAAAAGACACTTGGAACTTCCGAAGATATAAAGTGGCTCTGCGGCTCGATGGGAGTATTCTGTGGAGTACTCTCCGCATGGAGGCCACTTGATAAATATTTATCTATCGTATAAAGCAAAGATATAAGCATGTAAATGAAAGAGTTTCAATACTGGCCCAAGTTTATTTAAAAGATATCAATCACTTCTCGAAAGTGAGCTGAAAATCAGTACAGACCTTTCGATTTGAATTTTGTACACCCGTACACGTTGTCTTCGCTCCTGGCAGAGTCCCAACAAACCCTTCAACCCATGCCATTGGTCTTAGTTGTAGCAGTAGGCGACTGTAAATGGGCCCCTTCTACATGGAGTGCGGGTATTAAAGTGATTTATGGACTCGACGGCACAGTGCCAAAGAGGCCTCGATGCGCAGCTCCGTACTTTGGACGAAAACTGTTGCTGTTATTGCTGGTCAGCTGGGCAATGGCTTTAAATGCATCTATGGGCAATTCTGCATGTGCGTTGGCATCAATTATTAAAAGAGCAAATGCGTTTTGGCCCTCTCACTTACGGGCAAGCACAACACAAAATTTGAGGTAGTTTTTCGATTAGTTTATTATGCAAAATTTAATTTGAATAAACAAGCAATCAATTGCAGGTCTAAGCTGGGCTGGTGCATATAATGCTTTACCATTTGTATTGGCAGCAAAGACTGTAAACGGCTTGATTGACGGCACTTCATTCATGGTTGCATGTGGGCGTGCGTGTGTGTGTGTGTGTGTGTGTGTGTGCATGTCTATGGCATTGACGTTTACGTCTGAAAGGTGTAGCCGTAGCTTGTTTTGACGCAAAGCTGCACAAGGACTACAGCCACGAATCAAGTGACCTGATCCGACCTAACACACAACCGGAACATGGCCGACCTGGCTGGGCCAGCATTTCAGCTAATAAGCTGGCAAAATCTTTGCCCATGGCCTTTAACATTTTACCATGCAATTTATTTTCAATTTTCTTTGGTTTTTCTACTACACACACCGGACCGCAGCCAATAAAACGATAAAAACAACAACAAAGAGCTGAAGAAAATGCCCTTTTATAATAAATAATAAACAGCTTGCGAGGCATAAAACTCTATTCCATTTAGAATATAATATCCAGGCTCTGGCTGTTAGTTAACAATTTAATATTGGCCTGATTAGTCAGCAGCGCAAAACAACAACAAACAAATGCACAGTAATTAAAACTGAATCGAGGGCAAATAAACACACCAACAGCAACAAAAATGGAAGCCAGAGAAAAACAAAACCAAAAAAAAATAAGGAATGTGTAAAAGATTAAAGAAGCATGTATTTATTCATATTGGCAAGAATGATTGAAGTAAACAAATTTAAGCTTTTGTTTAATTAAATGCAAAATATCCAAATTTATGTTGTGCATCTTTTATTATCTCTCTCCATACAACGGGTAAATTTCGCATCAATTGTTTTATTGGCAGCTACATGATATGATGAAGATAACAAATCGAACAAAATTGTCTGAATTCATTTGTTCTTGATCCTTGGAATTTGTATACCCTAGCAGATGGTATTATAATTTTGTCGTAGAATGTGTAACACATAGAAGGCGCTATCTCCGACCCCATAAAGCATATATATTCTTGATCAGTATCAAAAGCCGAGTCGATATAGCCATGTCCGTCTGTCCGTCTGTCTGATTCTATGCGAACTGGGCTCTTGGTTTTAAAGCTATCTTTATGATGCTTTGCAGAAGTGCCTCTTTCTGTTGCACGCAGTACATATGTCGGAACGGGCTGGATCGGACCACTATATCATATAGCTGCCATAGGAACGATCGGTCGAAAATTAAGTTGTTGTAAGAAAACTTTTTTGTTTTTTAAGGTATCTTCACCAAACTCGCCATTAATAGTTTCACTAGGTTCCCTACATTTATGCAAAATCTTATTTACATAGGACTACTTTTTCGAACTATGATCGGTCGAAAATTAAGTTGTATGAAAACCTTTTTCTTTTTCAAGATATCGTAACCATACTCGGCATTTACTATTTTCCCTGTGCTTAGATACGGGCAAAGCACTATGAGCATTATGAAAGGGTTGGGTCTGCAAGGGTATTAAATCTTCGGCGTGCCGAAGGAGGCCCTTCAATTTCGTTAACTTTAAGTCTATAAGTATTTTATTCTAATTAAAAAATTGTTAGCTCGCGGCTCGAACCAAGGCCTCAAGGTTTGGTTTGTGTACCTGGTTCTCTACATATAAGAATCATAGTTCTAAATAAAATTAAATTTATATGTAGATATGTTGATCTTTTACATTCGTATTTTCTTGGCTCTTAATTTTTGGGGTTAAAAACATAGCTGAAACAAAAGTAATAAAAAAATCTATCTGCCTGGCATTAGCTAACACAGGAGTGAAATATTTAAAAAAATGTATACACGTATAAATTCGCGCACTTACCTGTCGTTGTTTTTTTTTATTTTTTTGAATTCCTCTTTCTGGGTTTTAAGCAGCGTTTGGAGCTTATTTAGGCTATAAAATTGTTGCTGCTGCTGCAAGTGCAAGGGTTCGACTAGCTCTTGTGGCGGCTGCTTCTGATGTTTTTGTTGTACTTGTTGTTGTTGCTGCTGCGGCTTGTAGCAACTAACGCTGGTCTGCATTGTGATGTAATGTGACACCAGCTGCTTAATGTTTTGGTTAAAAGCATTTTAAGTGAAATGCAACACACACATTTACACGCACACGCAGCTGGTGTGGATTGGGAGCACCTCCATGTTGCACGTTGCCATTTTGGGATAGCTGCTGTCGCTGCATCCATTGCACGAGCACAATAACTCAGCGCCTTTTGCAAGCCGCAAGTACAAGGCACTGCCGCACAGCCAGCAAACGCAAACTCATCAAGGCACACAAAAATACTCACACACACTCACACACACACACAGACACACATGCTGGCAATTTGCTTAAGCGAAAGGTTGCAACATATGAGCCAAAAAACGATGCAACAAGCAGCAACAGCAAAGGATGCGCACTTGGCCAACAAGCAGCAAACGCGACGCCGAGCTGTACAGTGGGCAGCAATCTTTATGCAGCCGCCAAAAAGTCCAAAAAAGTTGACAAAAGTATAGCATACTTTTGGGAGTCGTTTGAAAAGTGCAAAAGCGCTTGAGTAATATAATTATCATTAGTGTAAATAATACTATTATTATAAATAATATTATTTTTATGATTTTCAATGTTATTATTATTATAATTATTATTTTTTATTAATATTTTTATGTTATCCACCGCTCACTAAAAAATAAATTAAAGTATTAGTATTACAGCGAAAACTCGATGCTTTTCGCCCATGAGAGTTTTCACTGCATTATTTTACTGAAAGTATTTTAATTCGAAGTATGGTATGGAATATAACTCCATATTATGGAGCTTCCTTCCTTTTAAAAAGCATAGGTTTGTATTACCTTCGGTTAAGACTAGATAACAGCCGTAGACTAGCCGGGGATTCGAGCCTAAATCCTCGTGGCTTGGATGCTTAAATGGCCAGGTCACGTGAATGGGAATTACAAAAGTTCGTAGACGATCTATCAATAATAGGATAGTTCATAAATGCAACTACATTTTTACTTGCTAAGCAAGCGCTTGCTGATTGTTAAATTCCCTAGTTTCGACCATTGTCCAACTTTTGCGAGGACATGAGGCAAGGACGGAGCATCGAGAAAAAGCAGCGACTGCACAACACAATCATTCATTTGCGCTCAGGTGCGTTTTTGTGCACACTTTTGGGTATACACACATACACACACGCACACACAGCAAAGCTAGTTTCGTTTACCGTTTAGTTGCGTTTGCGTTTGGTTTGTGGCGGTGGTTGCATACCCCCAGGCGCATCGCATTGCCAGACGGGTAATGCAAGTCAGCGCCTTAGGCAAGAGACTGACTCCATGCATAACTTCCCGACAATTCCGGGGACACAGCACATTTGGCGGTTGTTTGTCATTCTTATAACTTATGCCACATTCCGCTTGGCTTGCTATGTCACAGTCTCTGTCATGACGTCTTTTTGGGCTTTTTTTCATTATAGCTGTTTGGTTAACACAAATATAGCAAAACATTTTGAGTAATTCCAGCTTAAAATAACAATTTCAAACAAGTAAATAACTGTCATGTTTAATGAGGCCTAAGACTGGTTGATTTTAGGTTGCACAGCTGAATTTTGATTGACGTAGAGTTAATTTGGATGCCACGCGCAACACTAAATCTATTATAGTGTTCTCTATTGACCTATTTTTTTGGATTATGTGTTCAAAATCCCCACCTGTATAATTTATAAAATATTAAAATAATTTTATTATATATGTTGGTTAAAGTTTGAACAGCAATGTATCGATTTGATATCGCAAATAATGATGAGACTCAATAATAGCTGGAAATTAGTTACACAGCTGAATTACGACTGACGCCGAGTCCATTTGGGTTCCATGCACTATCCATAATATTATTATTATTCTCTTTATAGAGTTGTTCAATTTTCCAGCATATGTGCAAAGTGCCCACTTTTCAACCCATTTGCAGGCATTAATTACATATATAAATTAATTAATTAATATATATTAAAAAAAATATATAAATATTGATATCAGTTTTGTCCATTAAAATACAGAATGAGTTAAGTATTTAATAAATATATATATATTTGTAGGATGTATTATGGAGTTGAGTGAGGTAGTTATATTGACGGTGTTGGAATTTAGGTACTTTCCCAAATAATTAATTAACTTATAGCAACAATATCACGCGCAACATGGCTCTAATAAATTTTATGAATATCAAAAGCATTTAGTATTTAGGAAACTCAATCCAAACACAAATAAAGGCATGTTAACAAAAAAAAAAAAAATGTATTTAGTGCACACGCCGAGATAGCACTATCTATGTCATGCCTATCGCTTCTTGTAGCTTACGTTCATCGTCCTTTCGGCGTTGAATCTCAGCGTTGAGCACTTGGCTGATGTCGGGCAAAAATCCTAACTTCTTATATTTGGCATAGACACGTTGTTGAAGCGTTGGCTGAAACCGCCAGATGCTGTCGTCTATAATGGGATCGATGAGGCGCGTCTTGTTGTCTGGCTCGCGGTAATGATGCAGCTGTGCAAACTCAATTGGCACCGATTTGGGATCGCATTCACCGTTTTCCGCATGAAAGAGGGGAAAGTGATTGTGCAGTCCAATCACATACCGAGTGGAGTGCAGGCATTTGGTTGCCGAATACCGATCACAGTGCTCTGCCACGCGTTCCACATGCTGCAGCATATAGTAGAAGCTTGGCAGCTCCTTGTACACCTTGGGCCGCTCCGGGTAGCGGGGAAAGTAGACGTTGCGAAAGCAAAAGCTCGCCCAGTTCTTGCAGTTCGTGGAGTCCCTCTGATAATCGGGCACCTTGTGCGCCAGCTCGATCAGATCGGACCAGTTGGTGACGTTGCCCAGCGGCATGATGACTTCGTCGATGTCAAAGACGCCAATGTAGTCGTATTTATACATGTTACGATAAAAGCAGTCGTTGTAGGGTATCATCTCATTCAGTATTCGATTAAAATTGTCGACACCCATGGCGTAGTGATGAAAGTGGCGACCCGTGTGCGGCACTCCACGCGACATCGACATGGGGCGCAGCTCGACGAAATCCGGGCTGTTTTCTACATAATCATTGAGCACTCGCGTCATATTCGGATGCATCTGAGCATCGTAGAAGACCACCTTGCCGGCGCCGAGCAGGCGCATCAGTTCGAGCCATTCAATTAGCCGCGAGGACATGTCAACGTAGAGAAAGTCCATGGCCTTGACGCACACCATGAAACGAAGTGGCTTTTTTGGTTGTTTTGGGATATCCTTTTGGTCCTGCTCCTTGCGCGAAGCAGTTGGCAGGATGTCTGTACTGCTCCCATCCCGTTCGTACACGACGCGCAACAAATTCCTAGCCTTCTCACAGCGCTCTGATACCAGCGACACCATCTCGGGCACCTCTTCCACGATGGTGCCGTTTTTCTTGGGCAAAGGGCAACTGAGAAGCGTTGGAAAGACCTGTGGCGGTCCACCGCCCCAAAACCAAATTAGCTTGTGATCTGTGACAGATACAACAATGGGATCCACGCGATTCTTGTACCACAGTTGACAAAACGTTTCGGGATACTTGCCCTCGTTACGCTTGGTATATTGATTGATCATGGTGAGCACCCGCACCAGCGGCGCCTCGGTCATCTTTTCTCTGTTATCGTAATACGCACCAAAGAGATAATAAGTCAGATTAGAGACATGCGCCATCTGCCAGTAATCGTTGCTATAATCAATGCCCAGTATACTGGGAACACGTCCGCAGTTGGGTTCGAAAGGCGGTCTATGGGATAGCTCCTCGAGCGGAAACGAGGGCATCTCCTCGCGTATCAGCTTCAGCCGCTCCTGCCAGCTGGGCGCTAGCACATAATTCGGATTAATCGATAGAAGTAGAATCAAGGCAACTAGGTAACTTACTCGCGCTTTTGTCAATCAGCAGCTCATCGATAAAAACTATACGACGGGGTCGAAAACGGTTCACATTGGAATTATTGTAAGCGAAGAGTACGAGTATTAAGAAGAGCTTTATGGAAATTATCACAAAGAATATCTTGATCAGACGCGAATGATTTCCCAGCATATTGAATTCAGTTGCCCTATAGAGAGCCCCAGTGATGTGAAGATGATATGCAGCAGCACCGCTCCAATTTCAAATATACAACTGCCGAGAACTACCCGCTCAACGTTCGATGTTTGACTTGTGACAGCTACTTCTAAAATGCAGCCAGCGGCTCCATTCTCTGCTCGGCTAGCTCTCAACCAAAGCGACTTCGGCAGCGTTGACGTCGATGTACACGTCTTAACGCCATATTTGATAAAATGGTTTTTGTTGGGTTCAAGTAAACACATTTCTGTACATTTACAGATATGCTCATACTTATTTTTCTTTGTCTTTATAAACTATTACCTGCTGCTTTATCATTTACTTATAGAACGCACTCAGCCAGATCCCACACATGAATATATCATGTTCATTTTCCTTTCAATTACCTTTGCCCTAAGAGCCTGTTCCACTCCTGTTCGATATTTGCAATATCTTTTTTCTCGCTTTCTTTTGTCCACTGATAAAAACAGTTTTTCCATTACCATTCCAATTCCATTCCAATTGTGAATTTTAAGTGCACTTCTGTTGATTGGCCTTTTGGCATAAGATAGGCTGCCAAATAAGTATTTGTCACTAAGTAGCAGCCACTGAGCATGGTAAACAATTGAAATCAATAAAGATCGGGGATACCCAGTATGTTTGGATAAGAGTAAAGAATGTATTTTTGCATGTTTTAGCCTGAGACTTATCTGTTTGTAGACGCTTGTTTTTTTTTCTTTAATTGGTAGATGTTCGAAACTCTTATTCATAAACTCTCGAAATAATGCTATTTGCACGTTTTTTTTTTTTCTTCAAGTAAACATCCCTATTTATCTATTTAAACAATAATTTTTTTTCAAAGTCTTCAGCTGTGCCAATTAATTTCTCAATTCTTGCTTAAGCACGTATTTTGTTTTTTATGCATATTTGTTATCTAGGTTTTTTATACCACACTTCTGTAAATCGAAGACATACACATGCTATCTATCTTTGTACGCCTCAAATGAAAAGATACGGAAATACACCAGTGCGCACTCTGATATATGAGCAGATCAATACTTGCCGAACGTAGAATTGATTTACACCTGTAGGAGACGTAATTATTCCAGCACAAGTATGTAAATTGCAAATAGTGTACCTTACGGTCGGACAGTCTCGCCTAAAGCGCCTATTAATTCATGGAAAACATTTGGGCAAATAAACGCCTTAACTTGTGACCCTGTTAGTTAACAGTTGTCGGCTCTGCTGTTGGCTTCTGTTGCACGCCCAACAAACGACAAGTTGCGTCATTGCGTGGCTCTGCGAGTGGTGGGTGGCCAACAGTTGAACAGTTGCACGTCGCGTGTCACAGATGTGGCATGCAGCCGCTCTGAGGTCTACAACCTTGGCAGAACCATGTTGAGATAGTACGAGCGGATTGCTGGCTAAACATGATAACCCAAATCTAAAGATTGCTGAAACTGCAAACATAGTTTCGTTCGTCTCTTAGATTGACAGAGCATAAAAAGATGTAGCCCATTGGCTTATCATTTAAATTGCTGCTATTCACTTGTTCAGTGTATTTTCATTTTCTTATGAATTGTGCAACTAACAACTGTTGACTTTGTCAGCAAACTTCCTCTATTTGATTAATTCCAAAGCCTTAAGTCCAAATCGATAGCTGAAATTGTAACGTTCGCTTCTATGATAATGCCAGCAAGAGTATTCGATCTTCGACATGCTGAAAAATATGCTTTTATGTTTCCAACGAAACTGAAGTGTTATAATTTTTTTATATGGCTCTGAAATCTACATATCAAGGTCGCTTTATCATTATTTATCAGTTTTCATGTTGATTTGTTTGCATGTGAAAGCTTCAAAGTGAATGTGAATGTATGTAAAAGTCTTTCACAAAAACTCAGCAGATTTTTACTATATGTTGCGGGAATATGAATTGGGGCATAATGTTTTACGCACTATCTTAACCATTTAAGAGAAATACATTTCTCTCTGGTGGCTTCTTTTAATTTCTCTAGTCTCATGCACTTGAGTTTTAAATCGGGCATTAATAATTTCAATCTGAGCTCTGATTGATGCAGATCTATGCGAATTTTTGCTTCTACGTATTTGGACTTTGAATATTTTTAAATTGAATTAAATTGAATTTACACATTCAAATGGACATAAATATATGTGTGCGTAATTAATTTATGGGATATTTTTTATATCTCTCTTTATTTTATTTTTTTTGTTGCTTTAGTCTTTTACAAACTTTCTATTTGAATAACAATTTTTATAATATATTTATATTGTTTTGTGTAATATTCAATCAATTTGCTGCATGTGCATTTTTGTGTATTCATTTAATACGTGCACTGAAATAACAAAAATTGCTGCTCTTCTAATTAATTGCATTGTTTAAATAACAAATAACAATGCACGTAAATAGACAAAATCAATTAGTATAAGCGAGAGTGATTAAACAGAAGATACCCTGTACCGAGTACCTTCAAAAAACAGACTTGACCGAGTCCCCAACATCCGACCCTCTACAGCCATACATTCAAATATGGCTGGCTCAATTATATTAATGTATTCTTACATTTCTTACATTTGCACAACGTTCTACAGGGTATATCAGTAAATAGGTAAAGTCAAATTTGGTTAAGCTATGTGTATATCTAGATATCACAGAAGGCCGAAGAGAGAACATAAAATTATTATAGAACTAAACAGGTATGAGTATGTTTTATGAGTGAGATAGTATATAAGGCTTTGAAGTGATTTTATATAAAAGCTTTATTATCGTCCTGTTGTTCCTATGGGAGTCATAACATATAGCAGTCCAATTTGATGCGGCTTGCAGATATATAAAGAGAACTGCGAAACTCTTTATTACTGAGATCCAGCTATCTTAAAAAACAGAAATGTTTTTTATACCAAAACTCTTTTTTAAGATATTTTTCCCATGATAAAGTAGGCAAATGTCGATAAGATTTTGTTTATATGAAGGGAGCATAGTAAAGATAATAAATGTCGCGTTTGGGCAAACTATTTTTCGTAAATAACTTGATATGCGCAAGATCATTCTCTTGGCAGCTTAGTAAACCCATCCTGTCTGCAATTTATCAAGTATGTATTAATCCCCACAAGGGCATAAAAAGAGTTATATTTCAGTGCAATATTATATTATATTATTAAAATATATTATATCCTTAAGTTTAGTAGCAACATTGAGCGGCAAGAGCCCAAACATCTTAGTATATACATTAAGCTTCAGTTGGCTGGAGCAAAATATGTCATCGCTTCTGACTGCCCGAGCTTGATCTGGTTTGGCCGTTTGCCGTTTAACACTTAACGCCGTCATAAAGTGCCAGGGGCCAAGAAAAATGCTAAAACATAGCACAACAGACATAAAATGCGCAAAGAAATGCGCAGCTTGTGCCAGATTTGCTTTTAAAAAGCGAACTGGGATTGAAATTGGCTCCCAGGCCAAAGCTAGCTGGCTGTGCACAGAACCCCAAGCCCAACCCGCGTCTTACATACCCACCAGTCCTCAATTTCCAGCAACAGTGTCTAGTGTCCCAGACCTTTCCATTCATACTCTTGCAAAGCACACACATACACATACATACACACATCCTTCACTTCGAACAGTAACAGCGCACTTACAAATGCGCTTTTAACTTAAATGACAGTCTTTGGAGGGGGCGCCCCTGTCGGCCGGAACCCTTGGTACTCTTCCTGCGCGTTTCGAGTCCCAAGCAAAGGAGAAGAAGCAAGTAAGAGTACTCGAGTCGGAAGTGCCCGACTAGGTGATACCCTGAACCCAGCGTCTAGCGGTCATTACAAACGTTTTAGTTCTTTTCTATTCATATACGCTGCGGATGTGCTTCTTCGTCCCCGACTTCAAACTACAGGAAATGTGTTATTGAATAACTTTGACATTCTTTTTATAATTAGCTATGCTTAAATATATACTGTGTACTGTAACATACCTCGTTAAATGAGTTTTTAACAACTATCAGAAAGAGAGGGAACAAAGGCTATATTTCCGTATATCTCTGTATATTTAACGAGAGCCAAGATCGACGCGCCTATACATACGGACAGACGGATGGTTAGACGGACGAACGGACGGACGGTAGGGCATACAGAGAGAGGGACATGGCTAGATCGGTTCGGCTGTTGATGCTGAGCGGGATATGAGAGATCGAAAAAGCAGCCCCATGCTGTTAAACACATTTACACAAAACCATTATACCCTTTTTACCAAATTGTAAATGGGTTCAGGGTATATTAATACGCACTGCTATTTTTTATTTTGGACGTTCGTCCCCCTCCCCAACCAAGTGGCTCATGTATTACAACGATTTGATGTAAATATTGTATTAGTTGGGGGCCAAAGTGTTGAGTAAATTTATTGGCAGCACATAAATCGCTTTTCGAATGGACGACGCGTTGGCGTTGGCGTTGCCACACCCCCTGCCATTTGACAAACTTCCCCAAGAATTGTGTGGCCACTTGCCAAATAAAAAATTAGTCAATGTCTAGGTAAATGGCATACTGGAAGTTCCTTTCAAGGACTTAACATACTTAAAATTGTATTTTGTCTATGGTTGCAGGCTAGCCTTACTTTAAGATATTCAATATATACATATGTATATACTATATAGTGTATGGGTACACGAATAATTACGAGCAAAGCCAAAGGACTATGGTGAGTCCTTTGGCACTGCAAAAGCATAAAATGTGCAGGAAAATCTAACAGAGTTCTTGTGATTTAGATCTAGCTACGTCCTGCGGCAAAATATAACCGGAACCCAGTCGAATAATTCTCTCTAACATAGAAACAATCACCTCAGTCAGGTAGAGCCGAAGATTCGTCTCGCAGTTGTTTCTATGGCACAGTTGAATTTAGAGTTGTGTATAGCATACTTTTTGGAGCAGCTGCGAATTAAACCTGTTCGACCAGCACGAAGGTATGCCAAATATATATTTCAGTAAAATATATAAATTGAATATATATTTACGTGTAAATAAAATGTTTTTTACTATATGTGTATGTGAATATACTGTTGTGATATTTAAGCGTATATTTCAATTTGATCCGCACGTTATCCAAATGGATGCAAAAATTGAAATCCAAAACTTAATCCGAAAACCGAGCGCATATTTGTATGTAATATTTAAAACCCGACCTGTCTGCTAACAACTTGGAAATGCGTTTTAAACATTTTTTAAGTCAAAAGTTTGGTCATTTTTGTTGTTGCCTTAGCTGCTGCTATGCCAATTTTAATTAACAAAAAACATGGCAGCCTCATGTTGTTTTGTTTTATGCAGTTTTGATATGTTCTATTTTGTTGCATGAACGCTGTGAGTCAACGGGGGGAGAGACGGAGAGAGAGAGAGAGCGAGAGATAGGTAGAGTAATAAAGTGAGAAGCGTGTTACAATTTTTGTTGATAACTATTTCAGTCATACTTCAACCATTGGAGCTACCTTTCTTCCATTAAATGACAGATACCTGTTTTCTTTTTGGTTAAATACCAACATGGTTTTACACACCTGCGATATTTTGTGAATGCATACTTAGAGGCATGCAGCTTAAACATTCTTGGGCAATATTTATAAATTTCTCATACTTCGAGCTAGAGTTTTATTTAAAACCATAAAGTTCGACCTCGGCACAAACTTATTTTTGGGCTTAAGCGAAATCGATTTCTCAAAGGGATTACTGAAGTCCAAGGGCATTCGTAGCAATATAGGAATATACAAAAATGGATAAGGCCATGTAAGTATTTACAAGTATTTATATTGTTTTTGGATAAGGCCACTTCAAACCGGGTTTTCCAACCAGACAGTTATGGGCTATTTGCGCAGACATCTTCAAAAGCAAAAGCGACGGCAAAGAATTTTGCAAGAACAGCTGATTTTGTTGCATTGAAATCGGAAATTTTAAAAAACCTCTTTTGAAAAATACGCACCGTTGACCCATGGGACTTGTTAGTGATGGCAGCCCGAACAAAAATGAGCGCTGTCACACTTTTACAAAATTAAATCGTTTTACAGCCTGAGGGACTACCCCTACTTTCTAACTGAATTAGGAACAAAATAGAGACTTCCGGCTGCTTTTGTTTGCGACCGCGTTGCGTCTTCAGGGTAAACATGAAATCTTAATTAAGCTTAAAAAGATATTAAACTTAAATGCATAATAAATTGAAGTAAGCCAGAATGTAGCCAATGCTTTAATATGAGGCTGTTGACTTATTGGTAAAACGCTGCAAAAAGTTGCGAAATGTTGAAATTTACCATCACTAGATTCGGTTCTCCATTTGGCCATTGCACAAATATTTGCCAGCCATGTCCTACGATTTGTTGCCATGCCTTGGACTTTGACATTTTTCATTTATCCTGCTGCTGCTCGTGCTGCTGCTGCTGCGACTGGTTTGGATGTTGTTGTTGATTTTCCTTGTTCGCCCAATAACCCCATTTAAACTTATGACAGCCGGAGCCAAATGAAAGTTTGCTCTTTTGCTTTGGCTCAATAACACTCGACATGAGCAAACAAAAATGTTGCCATTAGTTAAAGTTGGCGCTCTTAATCCCCTTCCCCATGGCCAATTCCTTCCGTTTGCCTTTTCTTCCGTTTCTTTTTTAGGTCCAACCGAGTGCCATAATAAGTTTGGAGCGCAACTTTGCACAGTTTTTGAAGTGCAGCTAATAAGAAATGCGTGAAGTGTTGCTCCAGCGTGTTGGCCAAGTGTGTTGAGTGTGTGTCTGTGTGTGTGTGTTTGTGTGTGCGCCTGTGTGTGTTGCGGCTGTTGTGCTGATGTGTGTACGTGAGGGTGTGTGTAAATATTTATTTTGAAACTCGTCAAGTTTTGCGTGCGATTGGAATTGAAATTGGGCTTTGGCCAGGACTCTATAGCCAACTTAGAATTCGAAAATTTACACGTTTTACTTTTCGTTCAAGCCATTTCATACCCTTTCAATTTGACTAGAAGCAGCAACGTTCGATTTGAAAATACAACATTTAAATACTCATTAAATTTAACCCAAGGAAAAGGTGAGTTACTTTCAAAATTACAAATATGTTCTCTATATTGGGCAACAGGGCAGCGTGCAGGGTATTTACAAGTTTAGCAATCTTAACTCAAGCACTCTTACGTGTATGATTTTACTTGGTTAGGGTTTTTTTTTTGCAATTTTCCAGCATCAATTTGAACAAAACAAAAAATGCGCTTACGCTGCATTCAATGAGCTCACGTTTGTTTTTATTCATCTTTTGTTAGGGAATAATTATTTGAGCATGCTTTTAAATTGATACATATAAATCAAGCAAAAAGCTTATTACACTTTTAAAATATTTAACACGCAGCCAACTTTTTGCAAAACTTGTTTTGCAGGGCTGGGCGGACTTTACAGTTCTAGCACTTGGCATAAGTTAAGGGAACTGTAATTAGAATGGAGTATCTTGTGTTCAACGAACAACGTCTATGTATATCTAAGCAGCGATGATCAATAAGATATGTAAATAATGTATTTAAAATTGACTTACATTTGGTTTATTTTTGATATGCACGTTTAGTTTCTCAATATACATATATATTTTGTAATGTATTTAGGTTCTTCAAAACTCGAGTAATAATCCGGTCTAGCTGAATTGCTGCTTAGATTCGGTTAGAGTGGCGGGAACTTTGGTATCTAGGATTATTATTTCGTCCTCTGATATAAACCAGTTTCACATTATCCTTAATGGTTTGGCCGTAAATATGCACGGGACCGCTGCCCGTGCTCAGCGTGAACGTAACCCTTGACTCGTAAAACTGGAGACTTGGATGGACGACTCGTAACTCGCCAGCCCTAAGCACAGCTATTGGCAGACGAACATCCTCCACGAGAGAGTCAACCTTGACCATATTCTACTCGTCATCCTTAGCCTTGTCATCGAGAAATATCTGCCAGGTGACAATATTGTTTTGATCAGTTAGGTTAAAGCCATAGAAGTCATTATCCAGCCCTGGCATCATGTTCATTTTATTAAACACGCCAATGTTTCAATGTTGCAACAATGAAGCACTCGTATAACTAATGTTTGTTAAGTGTGCCCAGACTAGATTCATATTGCATCAGCTTACAGCACTTGGTGAACGTTGGCGCATGGACAGTGTTGAGAAGGGCGTGCTGGCTGTTAGCTTGAACTGATATGGTATTCGACGGAATTCAGAATGTCGAGTATGCGGCGCCTGATAAATCAGTCATACAGTTTGCTTTCTAGAACAGAAATAACATCGTTCGCATGTTGTGATAATCCTAAAATCAAAAGCAACAAATTTGAATTTGGAGCAAAGTACAGAGGAACACAAAAACGGCAATTGAGATCAAGTTATTCGCAGGCAAAGGCAAGCCCACCAATATATTGATATCTTGTTTAGTGTACTCAATCAGTTTGTCCTTGTCTCCATAGAGTTCAGCGTAAGCGTGCATTATGTATCCGTCTAACTTTTACAAGATGAAAAACTTTGCCAATCCAAAGACCATGTTCAAGTCGTGCTCCAACAACGAAGAGTTCTCCACGACGCCAGTGCAAAGCTGCTCCCCTACCAAGAAGGCCAACAAGCCGAGCTCGGCCAGCGGACGCAGTGGCAGCGGCAGCAGCAGCAGCGCCAGCTATAAGAGTGTCATGAATGCAACATGCTGCAGCGGTGGCAGCAGCGTTTGCTCACCGCTATCGACTCCACGCTCCGATTTGAGTGGATGCACCACAGATGGTGGTTATATGACGCCATTGGCGCCCGGCGATGCAACTGTCTCGGATACGGTCACCTTTGGTGTGGCTGGTGGCAGTGAAACGGAACAATTACCAACGGAGCCGCATCATCCTCTTAACAGTGAATGGACGCTGTGGTATTTGGAAACTGATCGTAGTAAGAGCTGGGAGGAAATGCTGCACGAGGTGGCCAGCTTTAATACGGTCGAGAACTTCTGGAGCCTCATAAATCATATAAAAACGCCATCGGAGATTAAAATGGGCAGCGACTATTGTCTGTTCAAGAAAGGAATACGCCCAATGTGGGAGGATGAGGCCAATGTGAAGGGCGGACGCTGGGTAATCACTTTGAACAAAGGGAATAAGAATGATTTGGATAACTTCTGGCTGGACACAATGCTTGTTTTAATCGGCGAGAGCTGTGAATATTCGCACGAGCTGTGCGGCGCTGTTGTCAATATACGTGGCAAAAACAATAAGATCTCCATATGGACAGCCAATGGCGGCAATGAGGCAGCTGCCCTTGAGATCGGTGGCAAGCTGCGCGATGGCCTGCGCATGGAGAGCGCCTACGTGCTGCAGTATCAACTACACAAGGACACCATGGCCAAGCAGGGATCTTTGGTCAAGACAATCTATACGCGCTAGAGTGCGGCCAATGGCCGCCTTTAACTAAAAATAACCATACCCCAACCAAAACAAACAAATACTACAGACATAGCACACATATATTGTCCTTTTGGATGTCAGTCCTTCACACAATGCAAATACCCACCCAATATTAAACAGCAACTGAAAATGTTCACTCACATCCCAAATCGTCAAAGTCTGACAAAAAGGCTGATCCCAATAACGGCGACCAAATTCTCAGTCCAAACCGTAGTTCCAAGGTTCATTTGAAATTTTTCAGTTGATATTCTCAATAATAAAGCCCAAATTGTTAATTATAAATTCCATGTCGATCGCAGCAAATCTTCTATGTGAAGAACATATGTAAGTAGTTAAAAGAAACTCAACAATACAGAAAATAAATTATAAACTACTGGAAGCATTTCTCATTTAAGTTTAATTCTTATAATTCTAGCTCTTTTGTAAATCGGAAAAAAAGATACTTTAATTTTAGGAAATATTTTACGTAATGGCCAAGTGAATCGAATCACATAGTTTTCAAAAATCAGTTAATTTCAAAACTTATAAAAAGCCGAACCGGTTCTCGATCCCATTATTCCAATATATTTTTGAATACTTATAAGCTGAACTTTAAATCAAGCCCAATTGAAACCCGAGTCGAGCCATATTTATGTTTAAAATAAAAAGTATAAATAATTGCCAACCATTGGATTTATCTAACCATATTTGGTAGATGCCAATTTTGGTTAGATATCTTATCTAGCCCGCAACTTCTATATGAAACTATCTACGGCTTGCAATATTTTCAGTAGAACGGGCAATTATAAAATAAAAATTGAATTGTTTCATTAAAATTTTGGAAAATATATGACAAGTAAAGGCTTGAAACAAAACCCGGACCGTATCTAAACGTGAACCGAACCAACGAAAAATTGTATGGAATTTGCAAACCAGATATACTATATATATATATATCATGCTATTCAGTTTGATCTGCCTTACAAAGCCTGGTTATTGTTTTTTTGCTTTTCTGCGTTTGGTTTCTTCTTGTTTTTTGAGCATTCGAACTGCTTGGAACTCTGTTTGGAGCCACGTCGTTGGTTGGACTTATTTGGCGCACGACGTCACAAAACTTGGCCCCGCTCAATTGTTTGATTTATTGACGTTTATTGGCAGTTGGCATTTTATTGTGACTATTTTCGTTGCCGCATAGAATTGGCCGTTTGGCCAGGCGCTGGATCTGGTCAGGTGGTCCCGCCGCATGGTTTCCTATGCTTACGCTTGCCCTCTTCCCACCCCACGTGCCTTTGTTGTTGTTTCTGTTTCGGCTATTGGCACTGGAGCGACGGCGTGCTGACCACGGGTCACCCACAAGCCGTTGACCACTTTACTTCAATTTGATTGCGTTTTTTTTTCCTCTTGCCTTGCTGCTGTTATTTCATTGTTCGCTGAACAATCTGTTGTTGTACACACGGCCATTGAGCAACATTTCCATAAAAGATTTCTTGAGAGTTATTGTTGTTGTTGGTATTGAATCCTGTAAACTGTCAAATGTACATTAACCTACTCTTAACTACCTTTGACTTTAATCAACAGCTTCGCACAATGCGAATCATATTGAATTTCAGGCTCTTAAAAGCTTTTCCACTCAAGGAGCCCGCACAATGGCAAGTGACGAATTAATAAAAAACTATGCTACAGCATTCTCTGTCCAGAGCAACAACAAAAAATAAACTTTATTTATTATATTGTTATTTACTATTTAGTTTTTTCTCCTGTAAGAAGAAGAGTTGGGTGACCCATTACTGAAGCTAGGCTTTCTGGGACAAGAAAGTGAAGACTTAAATGGTGCCAACCCCAGGAACTGCCTGACAGGATTATTAAAATTAAGGCAAGCCATAATTAATATAATTAAAGATTGTGCTCTTTCGTTTAAATAGCAGTTAATCCCTACATATAACTAGCTTAAGCTGAAGGTTAGATAATTGTATTCTCGTTAATAATAAAATATATATAAAATAAAAAAAAATGTTTATTTTGTACGTATTTGTTAACTTTATCAGGTATTCGATCAAAACTCAAATAAATTTATTGCAAATTGAATTCAAATCGTTTGGCGCCTAACATTTTATGAACGAAAACATATTGAAAATTTTATTTATTTTTTAATCAGGAATAAAGGAAAAAATATAAAAAAAATTGGATTGTATTTTTTCATTCATTTATGGCATAGGCATCAAAGGTCTTTGAGCTTACCAAATGGCCAGAAGCTTCCAAAATGTAAGCCAGCTGCGTTTGCCGTTTGCTGGCAATGGCCTGGTCAAAGGTCAAGGCGCCAAGCCATACGCTCTGC
Organism: Drosophila montana; assembly: GCF_035044405.1. Lineage (NCBI taxonomy): Eukaryota > Metazoa > Arthropoda > Insecta > Diptera > Drosophilidae > Drosophila > Drosophila montana. The sequence goes on along the minus strand of NW_026997351.1, from coordinate 2,143,371 downwards.
TGTGTGTATTGGTATATATCTGCGCCATAAATATGAACGCTTCCAAGTTGTGGGCAAGCTAGCAAAACATATTTGGCATTGATTTATGGCATTTAATTTCATTTTATTGCATACGCAGGGGGGTGGCAGTAAATTAGTTGTAATTGCGTCCTCGCCCAAAAGGAAAAACCAGCTACAGAATTGATTAAAACACTTTAATCGATATGCCATTTTTATTGCTTTGATAGAAATATTTAGTTTCTAATATGGCAAATATCAGATAGTAAGATCTAAATATTTGATACACGTATGAATGCACGCTGTGCAGTTCTTTTAAAGATTCCATAAAGTCGGATGAAACCTGTCAAGGCGAGTGTGTATGTAACCCAAGGCTGCAAATCTGCTTGGCATCGAACCAGCCTGAGCCAGGAATTCCACTGTGGTTCCACTTATGAACCGAACATTAAATTTAATAAAAGCAAGTAAGAGGCTGTAGTCGTAAGTTTTCGAAGAGGGAATATCCTGAAATAGTCAGCAGTTGATTTTATTGTGCCATAGAATATTCGTATATTCTCAAACACACAATTGCATTAAAATTGTGACTTAAATTGATGGGTAGTTCAAATTGGTATATTCATTTAAGCTATGCTGTGGACGCGGGGGGTGGCGATAGCTATAAACTCAAATAGACAAGTTTGGTGAATCTAGCTCATAAAACCTGAGAGATGTGCTCAGAAAAAACAGGATTTCGAAATCAATTAACATCGATTGCCCCGAACCGGGCAAGTTATCGATTATCGGAAACAAACTCGTCCTCGGCCCAAGGAGGAAATATGTTCAGATTTTCAAAATTTCTAGCTTTTGAAGGTTCTGAAATCCTTGCGTTGATACAGATGGACATACGGGCAGACGGACGGGGAGACGGATGAATGGATGGACGGAAGGAAGGACGGATGGATAGACAGATGGATGGATGGATGGATGGAAAGAGAGACAGACAGACGATAGAACGGACAGGCAGACGGATATGGCTAGATCTCTTGGCTATTGATGCTGACCAAGAATATGTATACTTTATGAGGTTATGAGATACAAAGTTGTGGAAAACCATAGAAAACTAATTAAACAAGAAAATCATTGATAATGCACATACGATTGAAAAGCTTGACTGAAAGAAAATCAATCTGCATACACATCTATCCAATATATATGTTTAGAGCAGCGACGTCAAGTGAAGCACAAACGACGCCCATTTTTGGCGTGCTGAAAATCGGAAAATATGCAAAATGGCGCAGACAGAAAGCTGCAAAAAAAAATAAAATAAAGAAAAAGGTAAAAGCAGACCTCATGCAATTTGAACAATTGGCAAAGCTACATCCAACGACTACCCCAAAAAAAAAAAAAAATGTGGAGAAAGTCAAATTTACCTGTAAGCTGGCAACTACACCCCTGACAGCTAGCTAACGGGTCTGGCGGCTGGCAGCCCCACAGGTGGCATTTGTGTTGTAAAACGTCGATTTACATGCGTGTTATATGCTCACGGGGGGTGGTAGTGTTGGCAGTGGGAGTTACGCTCCCGACGCCCAACGTATTTCAATTTATTTATTTTTATTTGCGTATGCAAAATAGTCGGCTTGATTTTGGTTAACAGACACACGCACACACACTCAGCGCGAAAGTGCTTTTCCATTTGCGGCAACGAGTAATAGAGATACGCGGTAGGGTTGGGGGTAACTTATAGCGCTGCAAATGGGCTTCAAGTCTTCACCAGCTTAAAGCTGCGGCAGCATTAAGAGTAAAAATAAGTATTGCAGAAATCGAATACCTTAATTTACGCGATCTTGAATATTAGACAATAATACGTTATTAAGTTCTGTTAATCTGAAATAATTTTCACTTTTTAATATTCCAGTCGGCATAAAGTAGCAAAATAAAGTATACCAAATAAATCAAGCGCACAAGCTTTAACAAAAAGCTCTATACACTCAAATAAAAATATCCTTATTTTAAAAAAAAATTAAAAACATTTTTTATTACCAGAAATATTTTGCTAAATTCCCAAAAAGATAGTTGTTAAAAATAACCTGAAATATTTTGCCAAATTCGAGAAAAGTAAGTTGAAAATATCATCTAAATCTGGAATAAATTATGCAGGCATGAAAATCGATTCATATATAGACATAGGCTGAAATTTCCCACTTCCATAACTCGGTCAATTCTGATCCGATTCCCACGAGATTTTGTTCTTTGTTTGTCCTAACTGACTGACTTATTGACTGAATGATTGGTGATCAACGCACAGCCCATACTGTAAGTGCTAAAAGGCTGAAATTTTCACTGTAGGTACCTTATGTGATAATTGTACCCGCAAGTGCGGAAAAATCGCGAAAAACGTTTGTATGTAACTTTTTTGCTTACCATCCGATCGGCCTCAAACTAAGTTTCAAAGAGTTTTATTGAAATTAATTTGAGGAGTGTTCCACACTTTTCGAAAAATGCATTCGTCCTTGGTGGAAATAGGGGTCAAATTTGGTAGGCGACGTTTCGAGCTCAAATTCATTTCCAAGGATCTACATGAAAAATCATTGGAGACATGTTTCACACTTTCCGCAGAATCTAAGCTTCCTCAGTGGAAAGTGCAATTCTACGATACATACATACATACAAACATACATACACACATACATACATACATACATACATACATACATTCATACATTCATACATTCATAAATTCATAAATTCATACATTCATACATTCATACATACATACAAACATACATACAAACATACATACATACATACATACATACATACATACATACATACAAACATACATACACACATACATACATACATAAATACATACATACATTCATACATTCATACATTCATACATACATGCAAACATACATACATAAATACATACATCCATACATACAAACATGCATGCTTGCATGCATACATACATACATACATACATACATACATAGACACATACATACATACATACATACATACATACATACATATATACATATATACATACATACCCATACCCACATAACCACATACCTACATACCTACCTACCTACATACCTACATACCTACATACCTACATACCTACATAAATACATACCTACTGCTCCTCCGCCATGCTCCTCCGGATCCTCAGCTTCCAGCGATGAAGCCGCCAGCGCCTAACTCATAGGTAAAAGCGCCAAGGCTTACTTAAATTTTTGAGAATCGAGGAGGAGGGCAGCTTTGATATGTACGTTTTCTTATTTAAATTTGCGACGCAACAAGCCACATTGGTCTGCTATTGGTATTTTATAAAACAATTTACATGCATACATACATACATATATGCGCACATACATACACACACACACACACATACATACATAAACACATACACACATTCATTCATTCATTCATAAGTGCATGCACCCACCCCCATAACTCGGGCAAATCTCATCCGATTTTTATAAGTATTGGTTTTTTCTTCATGGATTGACCTCTGGATCAATTCGGCATCAAAATCTGGCAAAATCATTTTTAATCAAAATTCATGTAAAAATGCTATCCTTAAATATCCTATATAGATATAGGTCGAAAATTCCCACCCCCATAACTTGGTCAAATCTTATCTGATTTTCACGAAGTTTGGCTTTTTGTTCATGGTTTGCCCTCTAGATTAAATTGGCATCTTAATCTGGCAACATTATTTTTAGTCAAAAATCGTGTGAAAATGCTACTCTCAAATATCTTATAAGGACATAGGCCAAAATATCCCACCCCCCACAACTGTGTCAAATCTCATCTGTTTTTCGTAAGGTTTGGCCTTTTCTTTATGGTTTGACGTCTAGATCAATTTGGCATCAAAATCTGGCAACATTTTTTTTATTCAAAATGCATGTAAAAATGCTATCCGTAAATATCCTATATAGACATAGGTCGAAACTTCCCACCCCCATAACTCGGTCAGAACTCAAAAGATTTTCATAAGGTTTTACTTTTTATCCATGGTTTTTATCCTTTGGATTAATTTGGCTTCTAAATCTGGCAACATTATTTTTTCACTAAGTTCATATAAAAATGGTTGCCTCAAATATCCATATGCCTACATAGATATTGGTCAAAATTTCCCACCCACATTACTCCGTCAAATCTCATCCGATTGCCACGAGGTTTGCCCCTTTGTGTATTTATATTATACGTACCACGGGCTAGGCCGGGGTATACCCGCTAGTATATATGTACATATATACATTCGAAAGATTTCAAACCTGCAAAATTGGCAAAATTTCAAAATAAATGTTTTAAAAATGCTTTTTTAAAGTGAGTTTCATTTAAAAGCAATTTTAAGCCAGATAACAAATGCAGACACACATGAAAATCGTTTGTCACTTTCCCAGGAGTAAGACAAATTTTGATGCACATTTTTAATTCAGTTTCGTATCTTTGATCTACTAATTTGGCACAGATGAATGTCTCTCTGGACCACAAAGGCTCTCAACTTGATAGACCTCTGGTGAGCCAAAGCAACATGAACCAAACAGAGCTGCGTACGAATCGAGACCAGCCATTAGAGCAACCGATTGACCCAACAAACCAGTTGCTATAGGTCGAGCAACCAATGCAATATTGAAATAGCCTCTGCCCGAGGCGCCACGAGGACTTTATGGCTCCAGCGACGACTAATTATGTGCACCAAGAACACACACATGCACGCACACACACACACACACACAGCTTGTTAATGCATGACAATTGGGCTTATTGGGTCGTTGGCCGAGACTCCATTGAGGTGGTCTCTGCCCCTGTCAGGCCTTCTCTTAAATGAGTAATGACATAGCTGTCAGTCATGCGTTGGTGTGATTACCTTTTGGGCACACGTTGAGGATTGACCGCCCAACTGTTTTACTGGGCCCTGGGCCGAGTTCGAAGTGCAATGTGCTAGTGTATTTGGCACGATATGCCAATCAGAAATTGGTGCACAAATTTTTAGACACATGTTTGCCAAATATTTCAACTAATTCGTAGTTCCATTAATTAAATAAGATGCTCCCAGGAGAAGGCCAGCTCTACAGCCGGTCACTTCAAGCGTGATACGTCCCCGGGGCGCAATTTGCAATATTCGATGTGCAACGTGCGACGTGCAACGTGCGACGTGCAACGTGCAATGTACAACGTAAAATGTGCCATGTGCAACGAAATTGATTGAGTTCAAAATGCAAATGTTAAAAAGTAGTAGATCGAAACAAATGCAAAACAACAATAACACATGCGCTTATGCTCGACTAGGATGTACCCTGCAAGCAGTACTTCATTTTCATTTGATGTGCGGAAGAATACTTAAATTGTTTACATTAACGTGAATTTTATTTTTTTTAATTTATATTATTTTATATTAATAAAATGATCAAGCAAATAAAATAACATACATTATGAAAATTATTATTACAAAACAAAAGAAAGTAATTTTGAACTTGAATAATCTGATTGATAGGAATAATAATTGATAATAATAAACATTTTAAGCTGAAACAAAATGTGATGTATTGATTTTATAGGCTCCTAAAAGGCGAAATATACTCATTGGAATACAGTCTTCCATAAAGGCAATATAACCTTAAAATAACCATAAGCTTCTCTCAGTAACATTCAATTGTAGAGCACACGTTAAACCCTTTTTGACCATTTTATTGCTGCTGAGTATCAACAAATTGTTGAATATTTGAAAAACTAGATGCAGCAAGAGAAAAAGAAATTTGTCATTTAATTGCGTTGAACAACTACAGGCTGACACTTTAAAATTGCTGCAGATTTAAAGTGGGTCAATTGCTTATTTGGCAAATGGCTTATCGATAACAGATAACGATATATGCAGTCTGCAATGCTTGCTGAAAGCGTGATCGATTTGTATGCATTGCCCAAAATATACCCAAGATCTATGGATAAATATAGAAATAACAAACGAAACTCTACTTACCAGAACTGTGTAAATGCGAGCTTCTGCAACACGAAGATGGCAGCCAATTGGTCAGACGGCAGCTGCAGCTGTTAGCCATAGCTGCTGACCTGGCCTAAACGCTGCGACTGCTGCGATGCTGCTGCGATAGCGTTATGTCATGGTCGCAGACCAAACCATTTGCAAATTAACATTTTATCCTGGCAGTAGGTCTAGCCAGCTTGGCTGCCAACCGACCGCAACATGGATAATCCGCTGCCAATAACAAAGTTCAGGCGAATAAATCGAACGGCGTCAGCTTTTGGATTGGATGACCCAAAAGTCCATTGAATGCTTGCTGCCTGCTGCCTGCTACTTACTGCTACTCCGACTGCCTGCAACTGCTACTGCTACTATACTGTTGCATTTCTTTTGCAAACTTCATTAAGGGCAAATTAAATGGATTGCCTGGCTCTGATCAAGATAACTAAGCCGACGTGAGGCATTCACGTTCCTGTCCATGTTCAAGTCAAAGCCCATGTCCTGATTCTCAGCTTCCGTTTTCTTGCCAAAGTGCACTGGCAAATGTTGACATTCATTGTTGTTGTTGCTGCTGCTGCTGCTTTTGCTTCTGCTGCTGCTCCTTTAATGCGCTTTCTCTTGTTCTGGCCATGCTCATTCCCAGTCTCATGCTCAATCCTATTCTACGTCTTCGTCTCGTCTGTGCCGCATTTGTGCGCTGGATTTTGTTTTTATTATGATTATTTTAACTGCCAAGGCAAAGGCAAACACACACAGCACAAGGACCTGTCTACCGACTAAGCACAAGGCAGCAGGCAACGGACGGGGCGGGATGGCGTGGCAAGTAGCGCAGCATAAAATGCAATTTTCACATGCCTGACAGCGGCAAACGGGCAAGGCTAAGGAAGAGTCGATTCGGGGGCAAATGAATTTGGCGTCAGGACAGCAGCAACAACAACAACAGCAACAACAATAACGAAAAACTAAAAGCCAGTAAAGTGAAATGCAATAAAACAAAAAGAAAGGGCAACAGCAGCGTCTACAACTGTGACTGCAGCTGCGACTGTCTTGTCTTTTAGATGCGAACTGCAAACTGGGAAACTGGTAACTGGGAGCTGGGAACTGCGAACTCCGAACTGGAGCTGCCTTGCGCAGCAGCAACAGCAGCAGCAGCAGTTGCAGCTGTGACAACGACGTTGCCTGTCAAACGTTTGCCTCGACCCAAGACCTTTAGACCCCCGCCGACAAGCTGTACTCCAGCCGGTTACCCGTTACAGTTTCTTACACCAGTCCCCCGCCCAGTCGCCATTGCATTTAGAGCGCAATGATTCAAATTGTCGCCTCGGATTATGGATTTATTACGCGTCTCGTTTTTAGTAAGCTCCAAGCGACTGCAATTGTGCATGCTGCATGCAATTACTATCAATGTAGCAACCAGGCTGACGACGACAGCCCAATCCACCCAACAGCCCACCAACCCACAGCAACGACCCTGGGAACTGGGCTTTGTGTTTGCTCTGTTCAGCTCAAGTAACCCATAAAAAACATTTATATCGAATTCGAAAATGTGTCACTAATTCGCGTTGTGCAATTTTTGTGTTGCTTTCGTTTTTGAGTCTTCTTTTCGGTATGCCTGTGTGTGTGTGTATGCCTCTATATATGTGTGCGTGTGTGTCTCAGTTTGACACATAGTTTTGTGATCGCGACCGTTCCGTGTGCGACATCTTGAATATAAATGGAGACACTCATACAACGAATGAATACATTCGAAGGCCTCTTGAATGGTGTGCGGACTTTAAGCACAAAAGACAAATGTTTGCACATGAATAGTTCTACAAAATATATATACATATATATGTTTTTATTATTTCTATTAATATGCTTAGAAGGAGACGTAAACGAGCTCATAAGGTATGTATATTCAACAACCGAGTCAATGTAGTTCATCTGTCCGTCTGTCTTTTTCTATGCAAGCCCGAAGTCTCTCAGTTTTGCTGCTTAATCTGTAAAGTACAGTTGATTATGTGAAATTCTATTAAACAGAAAAGTCTGTTAAACAGGATGCTGAGTAGTTGATTGAATGCAGATGTAAAATCTGCCATAGACAACAACCTTAAAATAATTTTTTAAATAAATGTATTAAATGGAATAACAACATGTCTTTGTGCATTTATTTGTTGATTGTAAAAATAAATAAAAATAATAATATTTTTGAATGTTTATAAATGAGTATTTATAGCCAGGTTATTCGATTATTCGTATGCTCCGAGCATTACGGATAGTCGAAGTTCCAACTATTCTTAAATGAAAATCTCTTCGGTTAATCAGGATATCTAAATGACACTGAGCTTTTAGGACCTTCACTTGGCTACCTTCATTAGAGCAACAGCTAAATGAAATATGTAAATAATCGGTCAAAAGCAAAAAGTTTAAGTAAAGACAACTTTTTTGCTTTTCAGAAATCTCACTAATTACGAGCTTTATTATGCTTATAACACTCCATATTATATGGCTCCCAAGCACTTCTAACTGTTATTAGGTTTGTTGCGAGTCAGTTTTCAGAGATTTTTAAATAATGCGAACTTATTTTCTCTTTATCAGATAGCATCTGCTCAAAAGCTTGGATCTGCGTAGGATTACAGCGGCTTTGTTTTGCGTGCGCAATAGCGTGCTTCAGGCGAGGACCAGGCTAAGACCCACAGCATCAAATATAACAGACGTCTAACAGACGCACACGCCAGCTGCCTCTTGAACTATAATACAAAGCACCAGCTCCAGCCAGGAGGCAGAGCACATTTGCCCAACTGCTTAGTCCCGGCATCCGCAATAAGCGTGGCCACCTGCCCGCTGGGCGAAGTGTTCCACCTTTCACCAGGCCGCCCACCTGACAGCTGGGACGCAACACACGACTATGGAAAACAATTAACGTTTTTTTTTCCGATAAAAGCCTCGCTCTTCAAATGCATACAAATGAACTATCAACTCAAAAAAAGAAATAAAATCAAAAGTTGCCATTGTATACAGGAAACTATCTTAAATCTAAATGTTCACCTTAAATTCAGCTCAAAAGTGTACTTGGTACATACACAATGAAATTCGTACTCAAAGTACATCTTTAAAAGCTTGTCAAAGTTAAATTGCCTAAGTGCCCCCTAAAGTTTTACTTAGAATCTTCAATAAGGCCAAACAAATTTGGGGGCCATTGTCTGACCAAGCTCCAAAATATAAGATGAACAAAAAAAAAGCAAAAAAAAAAAAAAATGATTAGATAATAACAATAAGATTGTGCTTAGTCAGAAAATTGCACAACTACCGGGTCGACCCTTCACCAGGCCCTCGGGTCCAATGTGCGATGCTGCCAAAGGTGCAGACAACGTGAATTGAGCAAACTCATGCCCATGCTTTATGCCACATGCATCATGCCGCATGACGCATGCCGCATGCCGCATTTTTGTGCTTGTTTCGTACTTGTGCCAAAGCCCCAACACAAATGCCCAAATGCGGCGACCAAAACATTTAAACAAAGTATTTGAAAGCTTTTCGTAATTATTATTATGTATTATACATTATTTGTGTACAAGTGTAATTGTTGTCAACGCAAAAAATAACCAAAGGCAACAAGCACAAACAACAAAAGCGAAAAGAGCAACAAGCAACAGCCATCAGCAACAACAGTTTGCAAAATGTTGTAGCTTATTTTAATACTCTCCTAAATGGAGTACTTCAACGAAATCAAATATGACATATTCCAGATCGGAGACTCGTTCTACATAGCCAAATAAATACCTAGTGTTGTCTGCTTCTAGACAAACTAGACTGACTTCTTGGCTTTGCTTTGTAGATATACTGAAGCACAAACTTTTGATTTTTCCGCAGGGCGAAATCGACCAAATCGCAACGTTATAGCATGTACATAGCTGACATTGGCAAGAATACTCAAAGTATTAGCTATTGGAACAAACTTGTTTATATTATCAAATAATTCGGAATACCTCTAGAAGTATATATAGTATATAAAGAGTTTGTCCAAATCAATACTTTTGGCATTTCAGGTTGGAACTCTAGAACTGGATTTATCCATAGAATTTAACAAGCCATGCCTTCTTTCTTATTTAATGTAGCTTTATAAAACCGGTATTAATCTGACGGATGGATTATTTGATCATATTAGCCACATTTTTAAAGTCAATATATTTTTTAAAAAAATTTAACAAAATTGCAAGTATTTTAATAATAATTTGAATAACTCTTCAATCATTTTTCAGATATAAAACATGACACGACTTATATAGGTGTCCTTAGTTAGCTTTAGTTAGTTAGTTAGACCGTTTAGATTAGGAAAAGCTCATGAAAAAACAATTATTTTCTTCATTCATGAGAAGTAATATACCTAAAAAAGAAGGTAACTGATCTATGGAAAACCAAAATGTTGATTTGTGACAGACTTATTTATTTATTTAATTTATATTTGATCTACATTTTAAAGAAACCACGATAATATTTAAACTACTGAGGCAAATATGAGTTTCAAATAGTAATGTTAAATGAAAATACGGCAAATATCTTTTTACTACATTAATATATATGTATAGCATAATATTTATGCAAGTGTATTTAAACATCGACAACCCGCAAACGAACTATTCATTCTGATTACTGTTGTTGTTGTTGGTTGGCGCTGTTGTCACTGCGTTTCGACTAAATTGCCATTGACAACGCTGACATTTCAAATTTAGACGTTGCCTGACTGTTGACCGCACATTAAAATGCGCTGTTTGTGTGCCACGGCAAGTCAGGCTGAGACCCCGACCCCTTCGTCCACACAAATGTTAACCCCTGATGCTGCCAGACGCCCCCTGCCGACTGCCTTGCCCTCCTCTCTCCTTTAAGTGGCATATACTCCATAGCATACAACTCACTCAGTCACTCACACATTTTTTTGCTACACTTTGCTCATTTTGTTTATTTTGTTAATTGTCATTGTGGTCGTCTTCGCCTCTGTCTCCGGCCGTTGGTTGTTGTAGACGACGTAGCCGCACATAAAATTATGTAAAAATATAAGAAGAATTTCCGTTTCGCAAAAACGTGTTAAAAATGTTTACAGCATCGCAAAGCAGCAGTCAGCGGTGCCAGGCGGCTGGGGCATCGGGGGCATGCCACCAGTTCGACCTGCACGAAGATGCAGCAGCCGCAACAATGGAGTTGAAGGCGTCACAGATTAATTAACGTCTCTGCGATAAAGCACGTTGCAGCCAAAGCCGCCCGCCGTCGCCGCATTCAGACAGCCAACATGAATACCCATGATAACCACTTGGCTCCACCTGAAACTGGCGCATTTGGAAAACCAGCCAAGCTAGCAGGAAAACGCGAACAAGCAGCAAACACTTAGTACAGATGAGTTTACGAAATACTTTGGGATTCACTTGACGCACAGTAGCCACAAAAAAACAAACATTTCAATTCAATTGTTACAATTTCTACACGGCTTCAAATTCCACTGAGATGTTCTCCTTTATTAAAAGTCTACAAATACAGGGTATCTACCAATTCTGGAAACTTAAGCCGAGCCTGTTTCCCAAAAAACAGACAACCTGAAACCCAATTGTATTTTCCAAAAATGGTTAGTTAGAAAATTGGTATATAGAGAAAGTATTTGTGAATTTCAAATAACGACAAAACAGTTTTCGAACTATATGAGACGTTATTCCATTCGGTGTCTGTGGTCAGTTAGGCTTCAAGGATGGGTAATACGGGACCAAGGGCACATGATAAATGAAAGCAATATCCATGTTATGCCCATAATTCTCCTGGTTAACTCCGGCTGCAACTGCCTGTGAAGTCTGGGCAAATCGCAGCGCGTGCTGATTTATCTAGAATATCGCGAGCAGCGAGCGGTGAGGGTGAGAATCGCGAAGAGGGGTGAAGCGCTACGAAGGCTCTCGACTGAGAAATGACGTCTAGACGTTTTTTGTTTTCGGCCAAAAACAATGGGTCACAGCAGCCGCATCAAAGCGATTGCTAGCTTTATATTAAAGTTCAGGCGTCGCATGAATGTTTGCCTCTTTTGCTGCCACATCCGCTGGCAGCTGTCCATTTCCTTGGGCTTTTTAATTTTTTTTTTCTTGTTCCGGGCGCTTTTCATGCTCTTTTTCTCCGTTTCTTTTCATGGCATTTCGCTTAATTTTCGTTGGTCTCGACGCTCTTTTTTTTCGCGTGCACCTTGTTCGCTGTATTTTGCAGTCCGGCTAACTAAATACCTGTATAAATATTTTATTACGCAAATGAAACAAGCATTGTTTGCATTTTATTTGTGTGCTAGGAAGCGCTGGTAACCGTGCCACATCCTGCAACAGGATGGCGCCATCTCCAACAAAACACTGCGCCATGTCCAAGTCTTGCTCCTGCTGCCTCTGGCCAAATGAAATGGCCGCATAAAGGTGACGGCTTTTCCGACTGCCGCCCAAAAAGAAGCCGATGAGCGCACGTGCCGTATCCTGGCAACATTCATTTGCATGCTGCCAGCAACTGGCAATGTACACTATGGGGGAGTGGAGGGGTGGGTTGGTCATTGCGAATGGTAACGCCAATGGGACTGGGGTCGCCTTGACCACAGACACAGTAGCCACAGGAAGCACAAAGAATATACAACAGAGAATTCTAAGAGCCGGAATACAGAACACTAACTCATCTATTCAGATGAATGTGGATATGGCTCTGCTTGAGTGTATGTGTGTGTGGAGGCCTAAGTTTTTGTATGTGGATGCACTGGAATGAATTCACAGTGCGTTTTGATAGATATGACTTCAAATGAATGAATAAATAGTTACCAAGCTGCATTCACGAACCGAATGAGTGCTAGCAGAAATGAATGAACGCCAGTTGCATTCACAAAAGAGCTTAAAACTGGTCGAAATTTTCAAGAAAAAATAAAACAAGCTATAATAAATAAGGAAACTTATATTAAAAGAAGTTTTCTTATTCCCACTGCGCCCTCTATAACAACCGGCTAGCCACGCACGCCAATAGGCTCGCCAGCAACCTTCAAGGTGCCCATCCCATCAGAAGGTTAAGGAGGAGAACCCGCCCACCCATCCGCAGGGCTACGCGGCAATAATATAGA